>NC_064304.1:88412043-89044808 GCF_023373825.1 Bactrocera dorsalis
TTGCGCCTACTAATCGTTATCAACGTTTTTTATTTGCCTAAACGTATCATTGTTTGTATGAGTATGTGCCGCTAGCCACAAATGGTGGCTCAGGTATCTTCGGCAGCATCACCAAGTTCTGTTGCGTCTTCTAGGAACGCGTAAGCCTCATTATCACCTGATGTAAATAGCGCCGAGAGGCAACAATGTTTATGTAAAGTGTTTTAAAAAGTCCATATATGTGTATGTATGTGTTCCCTGCTGTTGTTGTAGCGGCGACACGTCAGGTAAAACTCCGAGTATTGTGAGGTGACGTGGATGGATTTTGCTGTTTCTTGTTCTTCTTCTGCTTTTTGCGCTTTGTTAGCAGTTTTATCTGCTGCTAATAGTGTTGGCCTAAATGTTAGCGCTTTTCTATCTTTTTTTTAAGTATTTACATAAAGTTGCTTAACGGTACGCACCGTTAAATACTGTTGGTATAACTGATGTTGAAAATGTGTTTGTTTGCTTTTATTGTTATTTCTTACATTTTTAGTTATGATGCGCTAAAGTTTATTTGATGCTTAAGATACGACTATGTACATATGTATGTATGTATAAATGTAGGCAAAGAACTTTTCAAAGTGCTTCATCACGAATTTAATATTTGTGGAGTGGAAAGAACTCAAAATCTTAATTGCGTGTGAGAATTAACTTTAATATGCAAATTGGGGAGCAATGAAGGATAAATTCATTTACCGTAATGCTAACATTTAGACTGAAATTTCAATCTGTTTTTGTTGTTGTGACCCTTTTTAAAAGGTGCAAATTTTAATGCTGCCATGAAGTTCAACAATTGACAGGTTGGGAAGGCAATGACCCCGCATGAAAGGGGTTTGAATTGGGATTAATGAAGGGGGTCTTACGCTAGAACTTCCCAAATGCCATTTTTAAAGCGGTGAACATAGGTACACTTAAGTATGTAATACTGGAAAACTCCTGGTTTGACCTTTTATGTCTGGAATCAAATACTGTTAAAATAACACTAGTTATGAGGTAATATGAAGTTATCCTTCATATGTTGATGGTCAAACCTACGGAACGGATTTTATTAATCACGTCAAGAGAAACGTATTGATGGCGTTTTTTAGTAAAATATTCTCTGCAATGTTTAACTGAAAAGCGTCCAAACAACAGAGTACCGATAGCTCAAAACCTTATATACAAATCAGTAACGAAGAATTCTAATTTAGATTCTGTTGTGGTTGCTTTAAGAACTTTTTTAACTTTTGATCTAGTTAAGTTACAGCTCTTATTATATAAGTACTTTGAAACATAGAAATCATATAACCGGCATTTTTGGGACCGCCTCTCACTAATTTCTATATCTCTTAGTTTCTCAGGTCTGTTTTCGTAGACAATTTGAAAGTTAATGCCTGATCTAATTTGTCTGTCCTACAATTTCATTCACTATCTATTAAATTCTTTAAATTCCAAGACATCGAGCTCTAAAAATTCATGAATGGAATGCTCTGATATCAGCATAGCGGCTGTTTAAGTACTTGTAAGCGCACTTAAAATAACCGTTATGAAATTTTTTAATTTTAAATTTTATTTTATAAGCTTTCAACTTTGCCAAACATAGCCGCCGTTCCATTCATATTTACATATGAAGGGGTTCGACGACCTCCGCTCAGCAAACGTACAACTCTCGTACAGATTTTTAAAAATTTTCGCATTTTTTTTAACTACGAAAATAGATAGACACACTTACATTTTTGCATTGCCATTGTTTTACGCAAATTAAAAAAAAAAGAAAAAACAGCACAAAGAAAAAGCTTTCGAGTGTCATAAATAAAGCGACTAAAGGAAGTCAAGCAAATCCATTGAATAGCACAAAGTATAGCAGAAGCTTTCATAAATACAAGCGACTTATTTTAATAATACAATGCTATTGTTGTTGCGTGCAAGCTTAATACATTGGACTCTATATACATGTATGTATATATGTATGTACGCAGTTGTATTGCTATCTATTTCAGTTTTTATTTTAGCAATATTAATTAACATTTCATTTGTGCGCAGAAATTGTTTTGTTTATTGTTGAGAGCGCATTTACGAAGCGAAATGTTTTTTTTTACTCACTGAACCGGTTCGACGACTCTGCGACTCTCCGCTTCCGCACCGCGCGCACTCAGTCCACTTAGCCGCCGACAACGGTGCCACCGGTTCTAAGCGTTCATATTTTGTGTTATTTTTATTATTACTTGTTGCTGTTGTTTTCTCTTTGTTAGTTGCGTGTGCTTATCGAATTTGCATAGAGCTTTTTTACTGCCGCTCTTCATTTCTACTTAAATATAATATTTTAATACTTAATTTAATTTTCCCTTTAATTTCTTTTTAATTATTCTATTATTCTGCTGTTATTTTTAATCTATTTTATTGCTGTTTAATTAGTTTTTATAATTTGTCCGACAAACACTAACACTAACTGGCACCGCGCGTGCTCTCAAATGCAGTGACTCAACGAGCCACTCAACCCAATTCAATGCACTCAACTCATTTACTGGCTTTTATTATCTGACGTTGAGTGTTATTTGGTTAACCTGCTTTGATTACAATAATATAGTGGGAAATTTAGAAGTTGTAAATGATTTTGCAAATATTTATACCCACGGTTTATTAGAGAAATAGAGAGCTCTGGAGAAGTAAAATCCAAATACCAAATAAGAGGGAAGAGGAGTAGCGTATGCTCTAAGGAAGGAATTAAGATATACAGTGTATGTACTTATAGCCAAAATTTTGAGATCACGGTCCGTAGTCTTAGCTGATTAGGGCATGAAATATAACATTCTATTCAAATTTCCAAGGTTTGGTGAGTCGTAGGCAGCTAATAAATGACTAAATGATGAATAAACAGAATAATCAGCGGCAGAAGTCATTAACAATCGGAAACGTTCTCGTAAAATGCACATCAATATGTACATAAGTACATACATATATGCAAAGTCCTTGGTTCCCTTCAGATGTCAAACTACAGAGATCAGCAGATGCATCAAAGCATCAATGGAAACGTGATAAATCCTACGAGATTCCCAAAAAATATAAGTCAGAAATCATCAACAAAAAACAGATACACTAGAGGTTGTTAGTATTCTTAAATGTTCTCAGGGAGAATATAGTATCTGAGTTGAGCATTATTTTGCCTCACGGTTACAACCGAAACAGACCTACTTGTTTTATCACAGTATTGGAACGAAAAATCGAAATGCCGCCTATGCAAACCTAAAACCAATTATGTACCGCTAATTATTATTGAGGGAGGGGATTACTATGATTCACCAACAATTGCATGAAATAAACAGGGGAAGTACACAAACAATACACACAAGCGAAATGTTCCTACATTGCTTGAGGCGGGCAACCTTTTGGGCGTGTAAATTTAGATTTTATAAGCATGCTCCAAAGATTTGCATATACTAACACACACACACACACACACAAGCACGCATGTTGTAAATCGCTCGTCGGGCAATCGAAATCAAATTAAAATGCAAATGAACTCAGCAACGCCTTAAAATGTGTACAAGAAGTTTGCGAGAATACATACATACATATGTAATGTGTAAATTTTTCCTCTAGTTGAAGATTTGTGCATGCTAAATTTCAAGTTTTCAAGTCATTGCGGATTTCTGACATCTCCGTTGTTTAATTTGTTTTCGCACGCTTCCATTTGTTTATTCTTTTTCAGTGTTTTCTTGGCTTGTTTTGATTTGATTTCCTTACTGTTTTGTTTCTATTTGTTCGTGGTTTTTACATTGCAAACCATTAGCATTTGCAAATGTTAAGCCGAATTGGGAAAAAAGTAAGGGAAATGCGGAAAAAAGTTATTAGTCTGGCAACCATTAATCGCATGAAACCAAAGTAACACAACAATTGGCATATGTATCTTTTTTCATGAAATCTGAAATTGGTTTTTTTAAGGCTAAAGGAAGCTACACACACATAGGTACATAGATCACAGGTAGTCAAAAACAAAAAGTCATTTATGAACGCACTTTAAACTGCCCAGAATGAAATCGGAGCATTGACCATAAAGCCTAAACTGCTTTCACATGCTTAATCTCACTGGATTCGGTGTAGTTAAGCAAATATTGATTTTAAGCACAGAAAATCTGTTTTCAGAACACACACGCGGTATCTTCCGTGTGATTATATTTGCCACCAGATCAAAATTGATAAATAAACTAAATAGAAATAAATATTGTCAAAAACATTTCACAAAGTGCAAAAATTAGGTAAACATTTAAACGGTTATTTGTTCGACGACTTCCACAGTGGACATTGTTGCAGCGTAATACCATGTTCAGACCGAAAATTTAAAAGATCAGATTACATTTAAGCATTTCATAACCCAACAGTGTTCTCACTGCCGTTAGAAAGATCAAAAAATAGCTGTTATTGTCTTTCAAGAATTCACATCGCTTAGTATTTATCAAAAGAAAAGATTGTCATATAGTATTTTGAAATAATAGCCATCTTTTTTTCAAATAGTTTCCTTATAATAGAAATAGTGTATGCATTTTTTCATTTGTTAAGTCGATTTTCAGGTGAAATTCGATTCATTGCTTTGAAAAAAATTTGTTTGTTTACATTTTTTTCTCTTTGTAGTGTCTAAATCAGCTGCGATAATGTAACAGATTTGCAATACTGACAAGTAGATGGCGCAAAATCAGAGTCGCACAGAGAGATTTTTGCGTGGATCACTTTCAAATCATTTCAATGAAGTGATTTGAAACTGTCATTTTTGTATAGCGAAATCTTGATTATTGGGATAAACCACTCAACAGCCGAAATCGTTTGATTAAGTGTCGGTCTGAACATGGTATAACCTGCCAACAGCCCAAAGGCATACACGGTTGCACGCAATAGGTCGCAGCAGCGCTTAGACACATACACACATACTTACTCGCGCATATTATGTGCCAATGTCAAAGGCAGAGAGCGATAATCGTGGTTTTATACATACATATATACATATAAGCATGTAAATAGATGTAGCGACGAATTCATCTAAATTTTTACGACCTGTGGGTGTGGCTAACAACAACAGCTTATACTTACTCCATATGCCATTTCTATGGCGTGCTCCACCAAGCATTCAAACGAAATCGCGCTCATTTCATATGATTAGCGTTATCACTGGCCTTTGTCATGTAATATCAATACAATGTCAGGCATACATGCTTACAGAAATACATATGTACATATGTGTTTGTGCAAAAGCATATAGAAATAATCTTTATTTGGTTGTTTAAGATGCAGTAATTGGAAAAGACCAAACCGCATTTTTTAATATTTGCTTGTAATTTTTTGAAATACTAGTTATCAGACTTTTAGTTTTCTATATGAGTTTTTATCTTCTTTTTACTATAATTAAAACAGTTTTATGAAAGTTCTTAGAAATTTAAGTATCAATATCATGTTTTTTTTAATTAACTTTTTTCAGTTTTTCACAATTCTAAAATTACCATAATGTTGATTTTAGCGCTTTTTCTATCAATATTTCGTCAATTATTTAATCTCTCTATAATATATAATACCTTTTTCATTTATGAAACTCATACTAGAATAAAAATTTGCTTTCCCGCAAATATTATATAAAACAACCGTAACAAAATAACCATTAACTTTTCATTAATTCGCTTTCAAATTTTTGATTCTCTATAGAGTGGCCAGGCATGCTCCCCCAAATCAAATGCAAAGAAAGAAACAATTTCCAAAAGTACATACATAAATATGTTGCACATAATAGGGATATATGTATACATATGTATGTATGTATGTATATTATACACATAAGCCTGAATTTATGGCGCTGTTCAATATTAAAATTCGTAGGAAAATATAAAATAATTGAAATTTGAAAATTGGAAATAAAACAAATTGTAGCTGTAAACAAATAGAGCTGCACTGCAACTGTATCTGTATGAGTCTGTGATAATCGCACACACTTATTGAGGGAAAGTGGCAGAGGGAAACCAAAAAGGTATACAAATAAGGTGTTGACATAATTTTCCATGTGTGTATATATGTACATTAGAGTGGGTTGATTTAGAGGGAGCAAAAAAACGAAAAATCGCGGGAAATATTTTACTGTTCATTCTGAACAACTTTGTCTAAGAGACTATGGGTTTAAAACCGAGACTGCAATCTTTAATGCCAAGTTCTGTAAGGATCATAAAATTTGTTCGCCAGTTTTTGAGTCTAAATTTAATACGTACGTGGAGTGCATTTTGAAATTCTATTGATCACTTATCTACATATATCAATCAATTATTTGGACTTTTTAAACTTCGCCTTGAAAATAGATTAGTCGACACCTGTTTTAGACCCATTATTTATTCGACAAAGCTGTTCAGAATAATACGTAGAACATTTTCCATATACGCGATTTTATAGAAAAAAGTCGAAACGCTCTAATATAATGTACATATATGCGTGGGTGACAAAATCATGTAGAGATAAAGTGCAGCAAAGTGTAATATTTAGAGTATATTTTGCATTTATTTTCAAATCATTTACATTAATAGATAAATGTCAGTTCTCATTTGCATTTAACGCATCCGTGCACAAAATGCTTATATATTCGACAGTAAGTATCCTGTATTGAAATGAACTAATTATAAACTCCAATACCAGTAGAATAAACATCAAACCCAACTGGTCTGCCGACTGACCTTTTTCTATAAATGCAACTCTGGTAGTTTTCACATCAATTCTCATACAATATTTCAGTCAGAAAAGTACCAAACAAGCTCAAAAAATAAGTAAATACATGCATATACCGAGAGGCATAGTAATTAAAAAGTCAAAGTGAATGAAACTATTTTGAAAGCAAAAAAGAAGAAATTTTAAGGTCACAGCTGCATTTCTTATAGAATCATAGTGTTGAAACTGATCTTTATCTTCGTTCTGATTGGTGAATTTGTATTTGTATTTTTAGTTAAGTATGTGCATGTATGTCCTTATACTGATTACAATTATATTCTTGATTTTAAGCAGATCTCTGTGCTTTTATTGAATGAAAACATGTTCGCCGAATCATATGCATTTATGTATGTAAGCATAAAATTTTTAATATTTTAGTGAACCAACTACCATGAAAGAATTATTTTTTCATAAATTTTGGGTCCATAAGTTTTTCCAATAATCAAGCTTTGCACTTATTTTGATTTTAAATTGAATTTAGAATTGCAAAGTTCATTAAAATGTGCAAACGTACATGAGTATATTTGTACATGGAAGAACACAGAAAAAAATATACATACATACATACGTACTCTGAGTATAAATGTATACATATGTATGAACTTATACAACAAAAATGATATCAACAACTTATTTTATAAGTGTTTTATTGTTCTCTTTCTCATAAATCAAGAGCTTAACACAAATATTTTCAAAGTTCACGTAAATATCTTTACGAGTCACTTGGCTTATTAACTCAAGTATTGTATAAAATTATTTATATAGAAGTGATTAAAAGTGTATACATATGGATGTAAGTATGCGTATGCAAAATACGAAAGCAAATATTATTTATTTGCGAATATATTCAAAACGTGGTGAAGAGAACGGAATTGTATGGGGAAAAAGCGACCAACGAGTTTTATTTAACTTTATTATGAAGAAAGCTTCCAAGAAATAAAGCCTACAAGCGTGACAACAGCAACAGAATACTGTAAATCATCTGTTAAAAATATAGATGTTGCATAATTATTGCGGTGACTTTTCTGGACTAAATGTGGTCTATAGTTGTGGCTTCGAATTTACTTATTTTATAGCATTGTGCCGCACAATGCAATGCAAATACAGTGTCTGTTTGTCCAAAGTGCTCTGAAACGCTCGGCAGGATTGCATATTCAGGGATAAAGTACTCGGTTAGTGTGATGCGTTCGATTCGCAGTCTCTCCACCTCTTGGCGAACCGCATACAAATAATATTTCTTACAAAATTAAGCTATGTATCAATCGGAATGATCACTACTGTAAAGAGACAGACACCGCCAGTTGTAAGAGAAAAAGGTGTTTTCGCAATGCCAACGAGAAATTCTTTATTATACAATTTAGCCAATGTAAGCCAGTTTATACTAGTTAGGCGATAAAAATAGCAATGCGCCAATAGAACGGGAGTGTCAATGAACGATTTCATATTTGCATCATCTATTTTGTTTGCATGTATATAAGTAAGCATGTGTGTATTTAAACATACATAAATCAGAGTTTACACAACAAAATGCTTGTATACATTTTAAATAAATCTCCATAAATACCTGCAGCTGATAACACACGGACGAGCAACAAAATGTCCAAAACAACAAAGTGAATAGTAAAAATTTGCTAAGCACGAATGATGAAGGAACTATGTTAATTTTGAGAGTGCGCCAACTCAAACTGCAAATAGCCGTAAATTAGTTGGCAAAACAACAAACGGCCAACAACTAACCAACCACGAAAATGTGACAGCTAACATTTAATAACGCCGGAGTTTAGACATGTGTATATGAGTAGATGTGAACCTCTATTTGCGTGTGTTTAAAAAGTCGCCTTTAAGCAATCTAACCGGAGAACAAAATATTGTGCTAATCAGTTAACTTCTAATGAGCTTCACATACATATATATTAAATACATACCTACATATGTACATATGTATATGCTATAGATATAGAAGCATCCGACATAAACTAGAACAGATCACATGTTTCAAGAATATACAGCGAAATTTTGAATGCAATTAAAAATTTTTCGAGATCTTCGATGGCGCTAACAAAGAGGTAATCCAATTTTTGAATAAAACAAGAAAAAACGTTAACTTCGGCTGCACCGAAGCAAATATACCCTTCATAGGTGCATTTACTTTAGTAACTACATATGTGTTCAGTTTGTATGGCAGCTATATGTTATAGTAAGCCGATGTGAACAATTTCTTCGGAGATTACATTGTTGTCTTAGAAAATAATCTATACCAAATTTTGTGCATATATCTTGTGAAATGCAAAAGTTTTCCATACAAGAACTTTTTTCCGATCGTTCAGTTTGTATGGCAGCTATATGCTATAGTAAGCCGATCTGAACAATTTCTTCGGAGATTACATTGTTGTCTTAGAAAATAATCTATACCAAATTTTGTGAATATATCTTGTCAAATGCAAAAGTTTTCCATACAAGAACTTTTTTCCGATCGTTCAGTTTGTATGGCAGCTATATGTTATAGTGGTCCGATATCGGCAGTTCCGACAAATGAGCAGCTTCTTGAAGAGAAAATGACATTGGCAAAATTTCAAAACGATATCTTAAAAACTGAGGGACTACTTCGTATATATACAGACAGACGGATAGACAGACGGACATGTTTAAATCGACTCAGCTCAACATACTGATCATTTATATACATATGTATATACTTTATAGGGTCTCCGACGCTTCCTTCTGGGTGTTACAAACTTCATGACAAACTTAATATACCCTGTTCAGGGTATAAAAAAATTAAATATTTTCCGAGATACTACACTGCCACAGTGATTTCGGAATGCTCCGTGGATGAAAGTTAAAAAATAAAAAAAATGGGTAAATTAAGTATTCATAAATTATGAAAAGTCAGAAAATGTATATAAGTAAACTAGTTTCGGACTAGTTACCAAATAGTTCATAAGGTACTCAAAATTAATTTGCTTTTTATTTGTGAAACTTCATCAGACATCCTTATATAAATATGTAAATAGGTACAATTCAGTATAATATATTCAAATATACATATGTATAGTATGTACATGCGTAGGCATGTGTGTATGGCAAGGGTCACGATACACAGATTTTTATGTCACTTGCAGTCGAAACGCTGCTCACTGTGTTACTTTATTAACAAGTACTTGTGGTATTTTACAAAGCGAAAATGTATGCCTGTGTGGGTGTTTGTGCGCGTGTGTGTTTGCTTTTGTGTCGTAGGCAAGTAATTTACTGTAAAAATTTTATCAAAGCAAATGAAACGTGATTTCTCTGCTAATAGACTTGCAAACAAGCAAACAAACATATGATTGTACGTGCGTGTATGTGTGTGAACGACTTGTGTATTGCACACTGTAAAATATGCGATGCTGCAATCAAATACACACACGTACACGCATCGTGAGATGAAAGCACAACTCACCCACACACTGCCATCCTGGTACATTTAAACGCATTTGAACATAAAAGCAACAACAACAATGCCAACATAATAAACAAAAGCAGCGGAGCGGTGACGAGGAGAGCAATTCATTCCATTCATTGTTGTTGCTGTTTAATTTTATGTAGCTGCTGAGCGCAACAACCTCCGCCAAAATACATTCTCGCCTATGTGCGTGTGTGTGTGCCCAAACAAACATACATACGAAATTACATGTCTAACAACGCTAACAGAGCGAGTAATGAAATGATGGCAAGTGGCGACCCGAAGTACCGGTACCCAAACCCGTCACCTCCTACCCCTTGCCAGCCAACGTTTCGAATTGCCTTCCGACGCTGTGCTTAGCATGTTGCGTATGCTAATTGCCGCATTTAGCTTAACTCGCGATTTACAAAATTTTTCTCAAGCCTACAGACTACATGACCCTGCAGGAAATTAAAAATGTTGCAGTAAATGTGTACTCAACTGAATTGATCTGGGGTACAATTTGCGAAAGCATTTCACATTTGAAAATTTCAAAAAGGCTTACGGTAAAATACACCTAATACCCAGTACATGCGTCTAAATTAAAAATCTCTCTCTCTTTTACGCTATTTATTTAACTTTACACCTTGTAGAACTGCATAAACAACAAGTATTTGTTATCCATTGAACTGATCAAGAGCACATGACATATTTGCTGATAGACTTTTTGAGCCTCCGAAAGACGATTTACCGTCAGAAAAGGGAATTTTGAGAATATTTACTTCTAATAAAGGTTTTGTGAAAATTTAGTACCATTTTTCGTAGGACTTTACACTCTAAACAATTTCAGCAAAGTAACCCGAAAATATTTTGATGACAAAAACCTTTAAAGAGCTTCAAATTTGATTGCTCAACACAAGCATTTATGGGAAAGTCCTGTATTAGCTTTAATTTTCTACTGGGTGTGCACTATGTTGGCGCTCAAAGTGTGCGTAAGCTTACAAACCGGCACGTGATTATGTTGCGGCTGCTGACAACAATACCACCAGCACTGGGGAGGCTTTCACGGCCAGCCCCTTCCCGAGGTAACAAACAGTGTGAGACGAAATAAATTTTAAATGTCAACAAATTTTGTCAAAATACGAGCTTATGTGCACTGAGTGTCATGTGGCACACGCTCTCACACACATACATACATATATAGAAGGCGAACGCCGAAGCGTTGGCAAAGAGGCTTGTGGGCATTACAGCTGGATTTTCTAATTAAAAATTTTGAGTGTCGCTTGCATACAAAATTATCAAGTGCGGGTGGGAGGGGTGTAAGACACCAGACGACTGTCTATATGTACGTATGTATGTATGTATGTAAATACACGCCTTAGAAGTTGTTTCGTTTGAATTTCTAAAAAGGCAATTTGTTGTAAATTTGTTATGTTTATGGCAGATTCGGATGAGAAAATGGGGTGGGAGGTGTTCTTGGGATGATATGCCAATGAAGTATTTACCAAGAAACTCAAATAACCAAGAGTGTCAACAAGGAAGGTGTGAGTTATGTATGCATGTTAGGAGAGTCAAGCACTCACAAATGCATGTGCTGCTGCTGCTGCTGCTGCTTTTCGTTACGTTCGAGGTGAAGTAAGGGTTAATTCCAAGTGGGGCTAATAAAATTTTCACATTTCATATGCAAATCGGAAGCAAACATGACTCGAGGGCGAACACTCAGCGGGAACGATATTAACCAAATTTTGATTGCTAAAGTCAGCGCGCCAGAGAATGCCGCGTAAAGAGAGCGGAATGAGCCACACGCAACCGACTATACACATACCTAAAGATTTCTGTGCCAAGACGCTACAACAACAAACAAATAAAATAGGTTTTACTGTGCTAAGAGTTACAAAATAAATAAACCGCTACCAAACACAACAAAAACGGTATAAAATTCCTCGCTTGTTCTCCTGCGCTTTATTAGACTGCTTTTTGTATACCGAAACAAATTAAAACTTTTCGTTTGAAAATAATTGAAATTTCCCGAACTCATAATGTGCAACAGCTTAAAAGGAGAATTACTCATAGTGTAGCCGCAACAGATAATTCAGCAATTCAACAGTGGCATTCAAGTAAATGAGCGAGCAAAAGGCAAAAAGTTAATGAAAACTTAATTGAGAAAGGAACAGTGTGAGGGTGAAATTAGGAGAGACGAGCAAGCGATTGTAAGGACACCAACAAAGTGAATGATTCAAAACGTTGCAATTAAAACAAAAAATACATACTAAAGTCCTTGCAAAAACCCTGAAAAATTAGTTACTGTCTTATCTAACTGCACATGCACCGCGAAGTCCATACAAAAATATGATTAAGAAACTTGCAACTTAAGGATTTGTATGGTGTGCAGTGCTAAAGCAACAAAACATTATAATGTGGCAACGATGCAGATCGCTGACAGCAGCCGAATCAATTGAAAGCTACCGCAAACAGAAAGGAAACACTAATTGTGTGGTAAATACAAATAAATATAGCCACCTGGATATAAAATATGTATGTACTATGTGTTAGGGTGATTCAAAAAAAATTTTTTTTTCGATTCGATTCGATCAGAAAAATAGGTTCCTAGATTCAATGAAAAAAAAATCATATTTGGAGAGGCTTTCTTAGAGATGGCTAGGAACTTATTTTTCCGAGTACCAATCGAAAAAAAAAATGAATTTTTTTGAATCTCCCTAGTATGTGTGTATGTGTACACATAGAAGCAGCGTACTGTAATCACAATTAAAATTCAATTGACGATAAAGCAGAGCGAATAGCAAACCGCAACGCCCACAATCTCAATCGATGCAACAAAAAGCGGCGGCAACAACTAAAAACTCTGTTGGATTGTCTGTCGAAAGGTGAAGGCCGGCAGAGGCGCTGCCACTGTCGGTATTTTTAAATATAATATTTGAAGCTGGCGCACTTGTTACACCAAAAAGTAACGAAGAAGCCAATGATTGCCAAAAGAAAATTCTCTTCAAACACAAAGCTGCAGGAACTGCAAAACGTAGGGAAGCACAAAAAGCTCACATAGAAGCCGGTTAACCCAAACAACAGCCTTGAACATTTATTAATAATTATGTGGGGGCAATCCTGGGGTCATGTGTAGAAGTTCACGCAAGTGAGGAAAGTTCTCTGATCGCCATTCACTTGGGAGTGGTCAGAAACGATTGTTTTACATATGGCTCAAGCAGCTCACGACTTCCGGTCTTTGGCCAAGTATTCTCTGGGTAGCCTAAGAACATCCGTTTTAAGGCGAGCTAAAGTGAGAAGGTGAAACGTCCCCTGTATAGGGTTGTGCGGTGGGTGTGGGTGGGACCCACCACGTAAAAAAAAACACCCAATGAAAACTTCGGCTATAATCGCGTAAGCGGTGTCTACGCCAATGAAGAAGAGAATACTGCACACTCAGGACCACAAAATGTAGAAGCTTGCCAAATATTTATACGCCAAGTTCATGGCTATGCATATGGCATGAAATTGTGCGAGACACTTAATACCTACAATAACAATAATAACTACAATTAGAGAAACTTAATCGCGCTACTAGCATGCCGACGTCTCGCAAGTATTAAGTTAGTATTAATATTAGAGTACAATTAAGCGCTTTAAAAAGAGACAGCTTTTGAAGAGAAGTTTTGCAACAACTCGTGCTCAGCACTTTTTAGTAAATTTCGCTCGAAATATTTCATTAAATTCCGCTTTATTTTTTAGACGGAGGTTAATTGAGCATGAATTCAAAAGAACCCGAATATTCAAAGCTTCAGCAACGAAAGAATAAATTTATTCAGCTGCTATTTACTTACTGTATTGATAAAGTCGTAGGATATCCCAAATATTCGGAATCTCAAAGGACCTCAAAGTGTATGTATGTATGTATGTACACGCATAATTATGTAGCTGTACGTCAGTGTGTATGGACCTTGTACGCCCTTCACTTCAAGTTAAAAGTGCACACTGCACCAAATCAGGCATTCAAGCAAAGCAAGTCGACAAGATGGGCAAGGCCCACCCTATAGGCAGCTGAGTGTAAATAACGACGCCACAGCCAAAGGCGACTGCAATTTGTGATTGTGATCATTATTGGCGCTGCTAATTAAAATAATTGATTGGTGGCTAAATACAATTATCACAGTTCCCAGTAAAATTGAACAAAACAACAAGGTTTTTAGTTGGAATCTATAATGAGAAGAGCGCTGTGTGGTATGGTGGCATGCAGGCATAGCGCGATTGAGTGCGGATTTGATATTGAAGTTAGGGTTGAGGGTCACAAGCACTGATTGTCTGATAGGACGGGCAACGTCGCTGCGTTTTGTTTATACTTTTTATACACTTTTAGTAGATGAAGTCAGCTGAAATTTTAAATGAAGACTTCAAAGTACTGATAACAAATAATTAGTTTGTTATACAATTGGGGGAAATCTGGGTGAAGTTCAAGACTGCTACTAGAATTTATATGTTTTTACAGTTTGTAATTATTTTTTGCTTCAAAGTCGATATGTTCTCAAACCACAAAAACGTGTATGTATATGTATATATGTATGTATATACCATATCTCTGCTTCTTGCTAAAAAGCTCTCTTTACACTACTTCGCTTCTCATATGCATACAGAGCGACGAAAAAATGTGCTGCCACCAGCTTGTCTGCCGAAAGTAATATACGCTTTAAGGATGCAGAAGCAGGCGAAAATTGCTGTAATGTGTAAACGAGGAGACGACAATCAAGAAGTCACAATGTAAAGCGACTGCAAAACTGTTGGCCAAAATGAGCAAACAGAGCAGAAGCGGAGATGAAGACCAGGACAAATAAGTGTGTGTTGAATGTAAAATTAGGGTAGATGGGATTGATTGGCGGACAAAGTTGATTAAACTTAAGCGGTTGGTAAAATAAACGATGACTGTCAAAAATATAAGCAAAATTAGCAATAGAGGCAAGGATAGCTGAAAAGATTCGGTGCAGTAAGTAAAAGCAGGATATAACAAAAATAGGATAAACGAGAACTACATAAATCAGAAGTTTCAGATAGTTAAAACTTCTTCGTCTTCTGATGCTACCACAAGGCTGTTTCGAATATTAGTTTTCGATCCTCAGGAAGTATTCTGTGCAAATAGAAAACTTTTCACGATTGAAGATATGAAAGAATCTACGTGAAGATTAAAAATTGATGAATGAAGTGCTCTACAAAATTCCTGCCGGAATGTGGGCCAGAAAGCCGCAAATGACCAACCAACAGCAATGACTTCAGCGATTTTATGCTCCATTACATTTGTGTCGTAAAACAAACCGAATGCACACGAAACTGTTCAAAAAAGAAAATAAAGTTAAGTAAAGGGCATGACAAACCGTTATAATCACGCAACACAGCACAGCAAAACCCAATCACGATATCTTAAGCGTCACCAGCTGCCGCTGACTCAACTTAAATTGACTTGACGACTTGCCGCCCTGACTGTTGACTTCCGAAACTTTGTCTAAGCAACAACAATACTAATGACACTTTGATGGGCACAACAAAAGTGCGAGTTTCCGGGTGAAATTTTGTGTGCGCCGCGCATGAAGTGAAACAATATGTAGTAAAAATTTGTTGGCTAGCAAAAGCCAATGAAGAACGCTGAGAGTGCGCTGAGCAATAAGAAGCAAAAGTGAGAAAAATGGTCTCATTTGAGAGCAAACATAAAATGGTGATTTCCCTTGAATTTATGCTTCCACACCAAAACTATGTATGTGAATACCGCGCAACAAAGTTATTCGCGCCTGGACTCGCGCTCCGCCAAAGACTGCGCCAACGACCAAATAAATGCGTAAAGTTTTGTAATTAAAAACTAAAAGCAATCGCCACTCACCACTCGCTCTGAAATGTGAAATATTTCACAGTGCCAAAGAGTTCCCAACTGCGCTGAGCGGTGGAAGAAGAGCAGGATATGCCACTGATGCAACAGCGTCAAGTAATGGCAAGCGAAGGACTCAGGGCACAGCTGCTTGTTCGCAGTTGAAAATGCTTGACGCAGCTGATAATTACTTCGGCATCGTCGATGGAGCGTAAAAGTGCAGCAAATTTGACTTCTTCTCGCATTACAATAACAAACTGTTTGCTTATGCGAATATATGCATGTGTGTGTGTCTGTATGTAGATATACGCAACAGATTGTACAGATTGTCAATGTAGGGTTATGGTAATCAAAAATGATTTTGCAACGAAATTGCTGAAAGTAATTGGTAATTTGAATACCGCACACTTGCGGTCGGTAAGATGTACTTAGCAACTTTCGCTGAGGGTGTTGGAGCGCAACCTATTACATTTTGAGCAAATTAAGAGGAGGGGAACTATTTGTTAAGTAGTGCGCACATTAAACATATCTTAAATCTCCAAAATTTCAATGCCTTTTCAAAACTGGGATTGGGGTTTGAATTTACGGACACTTAAAGTAAGTTTTTTGAACTTCCGAATTCCAAAAACTCCCCGGACCTAATCTTAAACAAACTCAAAACATAGGATATATATATATGTATTTAATGAAAATGAAAAAAAATGTCACTAAAATCTGTACAAAATGAGCTTTGCTTGTTTCAAATATAATACGCTCGAAAACCTTGACCCACACACAGTCGAAAACCATGTATGCTGTCACGTCGGATCATTTGACGAAATGCCAATTTACTTTTTCCCACCAAAAACAACGCCAACATCAAGGCCTGCAAGAAACGCCATAAAACAATTCTATTATGCGCTCGAAAAGTCAATGAGTGTGAACAAATGCGAAACAATGAGCCGCCAGTGGAGAAAGGGGCGCACTTTTGAATTGAAATATTTCAATTGTTTGTCAGTGACAGGCGCATGACCACAACAAGAAAATAACATAAAGCGAACACATAAAAATGCGTGGGCCTCTTGGGTAATGGGGGAGAATGCGAGACTGAGCGACGACAGGCGTCGGCAATAAAATGACAGTGTTGCCACTTAACAAAATTAACTGTGAACAAAAAAATCGAGATGACTGCACAACCTAAAAGAGAATCGAAACATGTACGAGCATATACAGCATCTCAGCAGAATTGAAGTTCAAAAGTTTTAGATTCAATTAAGCGGTATTTTATGAAATTAACCGAAAAGTAAAAAAAGAAGAGCGCGAAACTAAAATTGTACACATGTTAATTCGCCCAGAGTGGCAACACTGGGGGCATTGACATTTACAGCGCTGTTTGTGGTGACTTTGTAGTAATGACACCTAATAAACAAACAAACGACATAAAACGGCCTTTGTGGGTAGATCTTTCGCGCCGCGACAATGAAGCAAAAATTAAAAAAAAAATAAATAAATATAATTTATATAAAATATAACAAGAAAACTTCTGAAATTATCAAAAAAAAAATTCTTTTACATTTATTATTTTGCACATAAAAACACATACAAAATGGAAAATAGAGACAAATTTGCACTTGTGTATGTCAAAATTTTGTAAAGCTCAAGCAGGAAAAATAGTACACTTCAATTTTACTTTGTATTTTTGTTTATTTTTCAGAAAAATAAAATGCGAATTGCAGATGCATGAAACCGCAAATCAACGGTGTAAAGAGCCAAATAACCAAGCGGACTGCCTGCGGAAAGTCGAGTGGAATGTCAATCATGTGTTCCAGCCATCCAATAAGTTTTGTGGTGTACACGCCCAAAGACGAAGAAATAACGGCTCATATGTATGTATGTATGTACGTTTGTTTATAACACCTACAGATCCCAAAAAAATAAAAAAATTCATGTGCGGTTTCAGCCGGGTCAAATACGAAAAATGCAGGTTACCAAGTGTCCGCTGCTGAGATTACCACAACCGTGCAGCAAATGCGGCCAGTGGGCGTCAAAGGACGAACCCTCACATGTCATTCGGGCTCGGCACAGCAATGCAAATAAAAATAAAATCATGGGGTTGAAAAGGAAATTACAAATCCGAAAGTAGTTAAATGCCTTGCAGCGCACACCATTTGTGGGCAACGATAAGCTTTGTTGTCTAGCAAAAATCAGGCGGAATTGAAAATATTTCAAAACCAAAGTGTTTTGTGTTTGATATTGTTTGCCTCTACATAAACCATTTGCTGCTGTGGCAAATAGAAAATATGGTAAAGTCAATGCAAAGAAAGTCGGAGAATCAGCTACTCATGCATTGGATTTGTATGTATTTTCCATTTGCAAAACGGGATTAACTAATTTACATGAAAACTGAGAGCAAAAATGGTTGAAAACAATGTACAAAGAGGATTCGATAAAAATTTGCGAGCTTTTCTAATTTAAACAGTGACGCTGAAATATGTGTTTTCATGCAATAATTGCAGTAAAACTCATGAATGAATCTAAAAGAAAACAGGAGAGAGAAAGTAGGAAATGCAAGAGTAATAGAAATGTCAGATAAAAATTTAACCCAAAAATCAAGAGAATATAAATTGGATATGTGAAGTAAGTGAAACGCACACGGGTTTATATCCGATGCTTGACTACAAGCATGGGATTGTGTTCTGTACTAAAAAAAAAACAAAAAAACGTGTTAGAAATTGCAGAATAAGTGAACTTGATCCATCCGAGAGCTGGTATCCACCAATTTAGCTTTGAAATCCAACTTAACATCAAGCTATGCTCCACCAAGATCTATGCTTAAGATTGTTTAAATATTCGAGAGAGGTATAACAGAAAAGTAATAGTTCTTCATCAAAAAAAAACGGGGGGTCTCTCATCCGAGGCTGTTTTTTCCTTTTCATTGGGGGTGTTTTTTACGTGGCGGGTCCCAAACCCAGCGCACAACCCTATGCAGGGGATGTTTCGCCTTCTCACTTTAGCTCGCCTTCAAACGGATGTTCTTAGGCTACCCAGAGTATACTTGGTCAAAGACCGGAAGCCGTGAGCTGCTTGAGTCATAAGTAAAAGAATCATTTCTGGCCACTCCCAAGTGAACTTTCCTCACTTCCGTGAACTTCTACACATGACTCCATCCGGACTGAGTAGGCAATTGAAAAGTAAAGTCTGCTCTCGACGAACAAAAACCAAACTCTATAAGTCGCTCATAATTCCCGTCCTGCTATATGGTGCAGAGGCTTGGACGATGACAACAACCGATGAGTCGACGTTGCGAGTTTTCGAGAGAAAAGTTCTGCGAAAGATTTATGGTCCTTTGCGTGTTGGCCACGGCGAATATCGCATTCGATGGAACGATGAGCTGTACGAGATATACGACGACATTGACATAGTTCAGCGAATTAAAAGACAGCGGCTACGCTGGCTAGGTCATGTTGTCCGAATGGATGAAAACACTCCAGCTCTGAAAGTATTCGACGCAGTACCCGCCGCGGGAAGCAGAGGAAGAGGAAGACCTCCACTCCGTTGGAAGGACCAAGTGGAGAAGGACCTGGCCTCGCTTGGAATATCCAATTGGCGAAGAAGAAGAATAGTTCTCTAACCTTGTTTTCGATTTGAACCCGATTCCTCCAACCCTGAAACACGTATTGAGAAAGATTTTACTTATGATTGTTCTCTCACCATTAGATACGAGATCGGAAAAAAAGAAAAGGTTACAGTTAACCGAATCGTTTTATTTTTAGCAAACTCTGGGCTTCGCAACCATTAAAATGCAACTCTGCAATTAAGAGTATTGATTTTCTCATCGCTTTTAGCAATCGGAGTTTTTGTGCAATTTTCTGATGACATTTGCAAAAGAAAAGTGCAGAGCCCGCGCTCAGCAACAATGAAATTTTCCAAATATTTGCTGCAAAAAGTGAATTTTGCAAATATTTTTTGTTGCACTAAATCCACTTAGCGATTAAACGCTGTGATTTAGAGCGCGCAAATGTTGCTTTATTTACTGTCACTGACTGCAGACTAACTAAAACAAAGGTTTAGCAGCAAAAACAATAACAAAATAATCATTCTAACTTTTCAAGCAACACGATGGGAGCTGCACACACGAAAACACTCGCGTTCGGAAAAATATGCTGCAGCAGGAAAATACAGTGCACCGAGTCGGACCCACTCACACATACACCATGGCTGACATATTTGGCGAGCGCCGCGTCACGCCGATGCACAGAATTCCGTTTGCATACGCCACATAACACACACGCACACACACATGCACATAGTCGCCAGCAAGCGCACACGTCGGGGAGCGCCATGAATTCTAACGCCACACTAATCGACAGTAAAGCGCTGATGCGCGCTATAAAGCAACAACAATAGGTCAATATGTGCGAGGAAAACAAAAATAATGAAAACGACAAACAAACAATAACAAAAGCTGGTGATAAAAACTTCTGAAAATGGGTGCGCTTGGCTGTTACAGTTGCAAGAGCAGTTTTCGATGAGGGTGCGGGTGTTGGAGAGTTAAGCGCTTGTAAAGACTGGTGCTGCGCGCTCTGAATAATCTAACATTTTTTCATTGTACGCGCCGCTATTCACAACGTTTTAGCGATTTTTGTTTTACTTGTTTGCCTTTGCCTCCGATTCGCCTCGTCGGCAACGCATTCAGTCGTGCGGATTTCATTTTTCCTCAAGTGTCTTCCTTGTCGGCAGCCGAATTGACTGACTGCTTGGCGGACTAATTGGCGGTCTGAAATAGTCACTTTGTTGCTTTGTGTCGTTGTTGTTGCGATTCATGCATTTTTTCACACCTTGGCAACGCTCTATGCTATTTTTATGTCGACAGCGTCGCCGCACTTCGTCTGAACGTGTGCATTGTATGACTGTTCACTAGTCAGACTCACTGTTTCTCCCATCCAACGTTGGGCGCAGGCGCACCCAAGTGCTCGCGCCTCGCGACGCATGAATGAATTATCGAAATCACTTAATCGCGCGTGCAGCGCTGCCGCCGCCATACCCGCGCCCCTGTCACAACCCTGATGTCATCGCATTTGTTGCCTTTTTCCAATTCAATTTTTCAGCGCTTCAATGCTGAAGCTGCCAATGCTGCTTGTGCATTGTCGTCTCCTCGCTGGAAATGCATGCGCATCCGAGTGTGGCATATGGGATACGCTCGGCCGGATATTGGTGAAATCTAATGGAAACTCTATGAGGTGTTGAGGATATGTGGACCGTGGAAGATAACACGTGCCGATGGCGAGTCGTGGGTAGCGCATTTAGCGACGTGCACCGCATGCTGCCACAGCTGTTTGTAGCGCGCAAATAATTTAAATAGATTTCTATTAAGCTTTATTGTTGTTGTTTTGTAATGAAAATTCTATTTTTTCGATCACTTGCTCCCTAACGGCAACGTATTTGTAACCGAAAGTGAGCGCAATTGATTGTTGAATGTCTCGGGGGCGCTATTGAAGTCTGCGAGCACATGCACTGCGGTTAATGATATATTGTCTGCATACAGTGCTCGACATAAGTGTGAACACACGGTGTATAATTATTTTCGAGGCAAATATAAAAGGTACAGAAAAATAGATGTTGCTACATAATTTATGTGTTATGTGTGTAAAAATGGAGCAATACATACTACTTATACTTCAATACTTAGAATAAAATAATATTTCGTGAAATTCAGGAAGAACTGATATTTGCAAAGTAAACTAGTTCAAAGTTAGTGTTCTTTAGAGAAAAGTCAAATTTATCTTCTAAGAAAGTTGGGCACACTATTTTTGTCCGTTAGTGCACATATTCCTAAAACAAGCTGAAATGCTGAGAATGTTCTGAAGCCTGAAAATTCAGATATCAATCATCTGGAGGGAGTGATAACGCGTGTGACCGCACTTTATTTCTTTTAAATAAAAATGTGTCCAAAATTTTGTAAAAGGAACTGTAATCGAATGCATGACAGTTCCCACAACGAACATTAACAGACAGAAAACTCTGAACTCTGGGATTTAATTATTCCCAAGGCCAATTAGGTTGTATTGTCAAGTGATAAATGTACCAATAGAAGTGATGAACAGACATGCATGGTTTGGTGTGGGGACTTTAATTTTAAGCCATTTTTTTTTATTTCTAGATAACATAATGTTTACTGTCAAAGCTTCCGCATTAGAAACCGTGAATATTCGAAACTTGTCTCCAAAATGACGACAATGGCAGTATATGCTTCAATCTTCATAATGCTTAATAATTAAGGTAACCGCTATTTGGTCCATATTTATTACTGAAGTTCTAATATCCGTCTCCGATCCCTTTTCAGCGATCTTTAATTCTTTTTTAAATGGTACAAGCCGAAAATAATTATCTGTGCTATCGGTGAACACTTAAGGGACTAGTTGAATAAAAATGAGACTCATATTTCCTAGTTTAGTATATTCAGATTCGCAAGGACATATGTATGTATACATAAGTAGGTATATAAGGAGCACAAAAAATGCGACACAACTGTCGCCAAGTCTAGCCCAGTTGCTTGGTATCTTGAAGCAGCGACAACACTTTCAGCTACCCAATTAAAAACCTTGCGCATCCACATGTTGCCAGCAGTGCATGCTTGCATACATATTTACACTTGCAACATACATGATCTTGCTGCGGCAATCGCAGCTGGCGGCGGTAGCCAATCTTCCAGCCGCTTACCGACATCTGAGGCGCCGTTTAAAATTGCAATTTCCAACAATTGCACACTACTATGCCAAAACCAACAACAAAAAACAATTTCATTCGGAAGCTGGCATCAGCAACATGTTCAATGAACGCACGCAAAGCTGGTACAGCTGTACATATGTAGGTGTGTGAATGTGCATGTATCTGTATACGCCGAGCGCTTCTGCTACTCCTTACCACGAGTATTTGTTGTTATTGTTACTCAATCCGTTGCTTGTTATTTGAGCGGATGACTATGATGCTCCCCTTCATTTATTCGCGGCGCCTTCATCACCAACATCAGCTGTGACGTTTTGGCTGCAGACGCCAGTAGGCAGTCAACAGATGCTGTCGGCAACAGCTGCGCAGCTGCGGCGTTTGAGGTCTCTTACAAATCACGTTGTTATTGTTGTTGTTGCAATTTGTGTTGTGACATTAATGAATCGCGCTGATGAACATACTTACGGCGAATGCATGGGAATTGGGGAAAAACCCATCGAGGGTCTCCACCGCTCGCAACACGCTGGAGGATGATGGTGTGGGTACGTGTGAGTGGAGGGGGCACACGCGCATCAGTTACGCAGTTCAATGAATTTTTAGGGCAAATGACCTGCTGCAACAACAACACAGTTTGTTGACTTTTTGCAGGTTTCATTGTATGCTCGAACGTGTATCAGCAGTAAAATACCCGGCCTGTGCAACAAAAAAACAAACAACATGCAAAGCTAAGTACAACATTTAAGGAAAGCGAAAAATACTGACGAACAGAGTTAATTTCTGAAGGATTTCTAAATATGAAGTTACATAACCGCGATAACCGGGAGTTCACGTGAAAACCAGAGAGCTGAAAAATATTGTGAGAGGGGAATCGGTGGAGTTTATGAATACATAAATTGCCATTTTACGAGAGAACTGCTCTGGATATTTTAAACAAGTTTCTCTTAATTAACTATGCTTACTATACTATACTTCTATTGGGTATAGAAAAATGTACACAAAGTTTTAAAAACGTCCAATTTTCTTATTGTATTATTTCAAAACTTTCGTGAGTTAACATATATTTCAGGCCTTGCTTGGTCTAGCCATTTAAGCCGAATAATAAGTTTAACGCTAACGTTTCAATACAAAGTTAAGTGGGCAATAAACAAAACAGATTATATTATTGCCGCACTTCGTGGCGTATGCATGTACATACGTAGATATTGCTGGCGGGTAGGTTGTAAATATGTGTGTTACTTGTAACCGTATTGGGCTAATCTTTGGTACACAACTCCACTAATCTCGTTTTAAGAAGAAAGGTCAAGTTTTCCTCAATAACGGCTTGGTTTACCGAGCTGCTGCTACCAAGCGGCTTCCGCTTCTCTTGCATTCTTAAGAATCAATGTTATGTCAATACTAGTATGCTACATTAAATAATTGGCTAATAATACATATTACTTATAATAATTAAAAAATCAACAATACAATCAAACAAAAAAAAAACTATTTATTCTGAGATCAATCAATTTTAAAATCGCTCGGGTATCAGATACCCGGCAACAATGACGCCGGGTTAAAGCTAATCCAGCTATTATGCTCTTTAAGCATTCTCTTCATTTTTATTCGTACGCCACACAATAGCATTTTCGTTGATTGTTTTGAAAATTGTTAACAAAAAATAAAATGTTAATTTCCGATTTCATGTACATATGTACATACATAAGTAAAGTTGGTGTAGTTGGAGTAGTTGGTAATCGAACAAACACAAACTAAATACTCGGATCATTTTCGTTCACACTTTTTGCTATGCTTCACGCTCTGAACACATAGAGCGCGACAGACTGCAAACGACATAGGCCAAATATTAAAATACACATGTTCTTATGGACACAGTTATAGAGACAGCTGCACAAATACATAACTACAATCATCTCAGCTCCAAACAGAGATGGAATAAATGGAGCATTAAGGAACAACGTAGAAGGGTTCTCGTGTTTGCTCTATGAACATTTAATTATCTTAAAGAGAGTTCCAAAACACAACCGCGATAACCGAGTAATGCGAAGGCTTAGTTCCTTGATTTCTTGACATAAGTATAGGTTACCTTTTTCTAGATCAATAGATCTCAAAAACCAAGTGACTTGGCAGTCTGCAAAGGGTGTCTATTGCGTCAAAAAACGGCTGTAAGAATATGAAGAACACCCAATATAGAGTCAATCGCCTCTGACTTAAGAGACAAAATAAGCGGCTATCTTTCGAAGACAATTCAAGCTTATCTGGGTAATATTGGTTAGTCGAAAAAATATTTTCGTATTTGTCAATAGATGTCGTTGAAATCGTATATCTCCAGTGCAACCAATCATACTATATAGTGTTGGAAAGGTAAGATTTTAAGCTTCATTTAACAAAAAAAAATTAAATTCAAGGAAGTTGACAAAAAGTTACAGCTGTTCAAAAATGAGTGAAAATAATGATGGAATTCGCTATATTTTGAATTTTTTTTTATAAAAAAGGCAAGAATGCCATGCAATCCACCAATGAAATTTGTGAAGTTTACGTAGACGGTGCTATAAGTTCTTGTAGCACAGCAATGGTTTGCCTGATTTCTTTCCGAAAATATTAAAATTTTAATTTACACAGATAAAATAATGTCTCTGGCAGAAAAATGGCAAAAAGTGGTCGATCAAAATGGTATATACTTTTTTATTTATTTGTTATTATTAATATCAAAAATAATTAGTTCAAGTTTGATTAGAAATACGAAAGGACTTTTTCGACTACCCAATATATATGAACATATAATTGTTCATTGTAAAGATCACAGTTAAAAGTTTTAGATTGGATGTCAATAGTTATATACATAGCTTCAAGAAACTAAAAAGCCAAGGATTTGTTAACAACACATTTTAGCTGATTTTCCTGTCTTCTGAACAGCACCTATAAAGTATGTATAATGTTTTTTTTATACTCTCGCAACAAAGTTGCTAAGGAGAGTATTATAGTTTTGTTCACATAACGGTTGTTTGTAAGTCCTAAAACTAAAAGAGTCAGATATAGGGTTATATATACCAAAGTGATCAGGGTGACGAGTAGAGTTGAAATCCGGATGTCTGTCCGTCCGTGTGTCCGTCCGTCCGTCCGTGCAAGCTGTAACTTGAGTAAAAATTGAGATATCATGATGAAACTTGGTACACGTATTTCTTGGCTCCATAAGAAGGTTAAGTTCGAAGATGGGCAAAATCGGCCTACTGCCACGCCCACAAAATGGCGGAAACCGAAAACCTATAAAGTGTCATAACTAAGCCATAAATAAAGATATTAAAGTGAAATTTGGCACAAAGGATCGCATTAGGGAGGGGCATATTTGGACGTAATTTTTTTGGAAAAGTGGGCGTGGCCCCGCCCCCTACTAAGTTTTTTGTACATATCTCGGAAACTACTATAGCTATGTCAACCAAACTCTATAGAGTCGTTTCCTTCAGGTATTTCCATATACAGCCCAAAAATGGAAGAAATCGGATAAAATCCACGCCCACCTCCCATACAAAGGTTATGTTAAAAATCACTAAAAGTGCGTTAACCGACTAACAAAAAACGCGAGAAACACTAAATTTTACGGAAGGAATGGCAGAAGGAAGGTGCATCCAGGCTTTTTTTAAAAATTGAAAATGGGCGTGGCGTCGCCCACTTATGGACCAAAAACCATATCTCAGGAATTTCTAGACCGATTTCAATGAAATTCGGTATATAATATTTTTTTAACACCCTGATGGCATGTACGAAATATGGGTGAAATCGGTTCACAACCACGCCTTCTTCCAATATAACGCTATTTTGAATTCCATCTGATGCCTTCTCTGTATAATATATTAGGAACCAATAATGATAGCGGAATAAAACTTTACTCAAATACGGTATTTGAGCTGAGGTATCCCTTGTGGAAAAATTGTTGTGATCGGACTATAATTTTTCAAGGTCCCTGATTTCGAACACGAAGAACTCAGTGCCTAACCTAACCTAACCTAATTTTTCACCGAAAATATCGGTAAATCTCTCAGAATTTAATTATAATTACTTTTACAGCAAAATAAAAAAATATGCAAATGACGGATAATGAAATCTCGATTATCACTTTATGATGCGAGAGTATAAAGTGTTCGGTGACACCCGAACTTAGCCCTTCCTTACTTGTTTTTACTTTTATTTGTTTTGGTTTTTATATCTGCTTAGGTATGTGCGAGCATTTAAGTTTATATAACTAAAGCTCAACTCAACAATAATCTATAGTTATATAGGAAATGCATGAAATCATAAGAAATATCAATGAATATGAAAAATATGCATAAAAAATTACATACTTATGTGGAGAAATGCATGAATTGACATAAATATAAAAACTTTAATAAATAGGAACAAACGAAATAAAATGGCGTAAAACAATATTGTCATACCGACTGAGCCATTTTTTGCGAATATACTCGTACATATATGGTACAGAAAATTTACACGGCAGACAATATACAATATGGATTGTGCGCTCAACTAACCTTCAAATAATATTACTGACAGGCAATTAATTTTATTACAATACTTTATGCCTGCTCTTTGTCTCCTTCTTTTTGACACAAATTGTGTTTGTGCTCGCAGAGGTGGGGTGTCAAGTAAATTGGCGCAGATAAGGATAAATCAATTTTGATACAACAATGCAATTACTATAGTTAAAATGACAACAACAATATGAATACAAAATGGAGAGATTAGGAAACACATAATGATAATTACAACAACAACAAATGATTGTTTAAATGTAGCAATATTGTATTAGCACAACTAAGAGTGAACACAACAAATATTTATTTATTTATTAAATGAAAAATAATAATACAATTATTAACTTACAGAGTAAGAAGCACTAGCTGCCAGGGCTTACGGCTTCCCAACAAATATTAATAATATTAAGGTTGGGTGAGCGAAACATTAGAAGATCATATAAAATCTTGCAAATCAACTGAGCACCAAACGATCTACTGTGGCAGTCAGCGTCGTTCATGCTTTGCCGGGCTGGTTATGCTTCCACTGCAATGCTGTGGCTCGGATCAGCAGTAGTAGCAGCAATAATGAGAAGCTTGTGCAACCGGCACGCCCTGCTCATTCTCATCACTGCGCCCTTTCGCTCTGGTTTTATTCTATACACTTTCTGTCACTTTGTTTTTGCTTAGCTTTTATTATTTTTTCGCATTACCTCGCCGTCGGAATGGTGGAGTCATGAATAATTCAATTCAAATTGCATACCTAAGCATGTGCGCCGTTGATAGTACCGACAACAAATGCAACAACACAAAATAATTGTTGTTGTGAATGTGTGTCTGATAACGATGCTGACATTTAGCGCTAATGACAATACAAAAACAGAGCACGAGCAACAAAAACTAAAAACATGTACATACATATACTATACATACATACATACATATATGAATGCATAAGTAATAACATGTGAGCCTAGACGATCAATCGGCTCCAACAAATTCGAAACGGTAGCGCGGAGAGCGAGTGTCAACAAGTGCGTTTTTGCCGTATTTATACATATGTATATGTATATGCATACGTACATACATGAATGTGCTGCAAACCTACAACTGTATGTATGTATGTATGTGCTCGCGCGTTGTTTTGTGTGTGGGCTCCACTTGTTTCCTATCAATTGTAGGTAAACATTGCTCCAATTTACAAAACGAGTCGAATGTCGAATGCAACAACAAAAATGACAGTATCCAACAATGCTTTCGCTATGTTTTCGTATGCATAAATATACTCGTACACGTGTGAAATGCGAATATTGCTGGCAAGTGTAATTAATCGTAGAGGGCCTCTAAAATGACCGGGTCAGAAAAAATACCTGTTAATGGACTTTAAGTAATAACTCATAATTTCACATAAATGAATTAGAAATGAATGAGTTAATCAAATTTAAAAACTAAAAAAATAAAAATCAGGGAACAACACGTAATTTCTCACTACTCATTTACCTACAAATTCATTAGAGCTACTCTTTTTTCCGACTGGGAATTCGTAAGAATATTTTAAATATCATCTAGAATTGAGCTCTTAAAAATTTAAAAGTAATACATAAGTACATTTAAAAAATCTGCATAAAAAAACGAAAACTTCTGAAACGCTTTTGTTATTTCGAAATGCGTTGAGCTAAGATCAGCGCTGGTTTCTGCTGCAAGCTTCGTCGACTTTAACAATAAAATATGAATTAATAGAAGACTCAAGGTCATCTTTGCTACATGAATTTTAGTATAATTTAAAGTTATGTACATAGAAAAACTTATGTAAGCATGTGTGCGGCATACTTCATTAACAAAATTAAAGGTATTGCGTTCAAAGACCGTGAAGGAGACAACTACCTTATGCGCTTTTATGTTTATAAATACTTGTTACCATACACATCAGTGTCTGAGCATAAGCAACTCTACAGCGACTCAGTGCGCAGACGTACAAATACATAGATTTATAGTTGTTAAAAAAATCTTCTCTCGCTGCCGGAAACAACGTGTTAGGAACAACATAATAAATCCAGGGTCGCTCGATTTTAAGCAATTTTAGCGCAATTTAGCATTATTTTAATCTCAAAAGACCTTACTCATGTTAACTTAACATCACTTTTAGTTGTTTTTAGCAGAAACATTTGATTTTTTAATATCATATATAATCATATATCAGATAATTTTCGAACCGACATAACACTAAAAACTATTTATTTATCGTTACCATTTTTAGTAGAAAAAAAACGATCAAAATTTGCATAGGAATATGAAATGGAAATTGCGAATAAACGATTTATTTGTTATTGTGTTCGCTTTGCCTTTAATAATTCACTTGTTTGCCTGCCAAATTGTTTCAGTGCAAATATTTTGCATGGCAAAAAAATTAAACAAATATTTACCGTACAAATAAGGTGATGTTTACCGAACTGTCAAATACAGTGGGTGTTTCGTTTTCGACTTCACCTCTTTAGCTTCAAGTTAGGCGATTTATTATGTTTCAAAGGGGCAAACTTACCTGGAAAGAGAGGAAAATTTAATGTTAAAATAGACAACAATAAAAAAAATCAGAAAAGTTATCTAAACACATACTTTTATACTTAAGTATATGACAATATGCATACCGAATACTTCATTCATTAAAATTGGCTGTGTAAGTATTTGAAATATATGTATACATAAATACCGAACGAAAGACAAAATATACGAAAATTTTATCTTTCGTTGGATGGAAGAGCTCATGAACTTATGTCTAGACCGGCAAGAAAGCTGAATCAGGTTACTATTAAGTACAAACTATGAACGTAAATGCTGAAATTCTATTTCGCAGAAGGTTATAAAATTCTAACAGAATTAAGGGGGTATTCTACTCTAGAATTTTGAAAAATTCGATTTTTTTTTCATATATTTAAAGTTTAGACCCTTAAGAACATATTCTCTAAAGGATTTTTAAAAATTAAAATTATTTTAAGAGCTACTGTTACTTTAGTGACGCAGTACCTAGCCCGGTAGGTAGGGAGATACACTTTTTTAAACGCGTTTTTCTCGAAACTTCTTTTTTCCACACGGTACCGGCATTATCTCAAGTTCTACACAACCGACTTACTTGAAATTTTGTGTGAACCTTCTTTATATAATCCTTTATCCTTTATCTTTATATAGTCCTTAATCATTTTGTTTTTAATATTTAAAAAAATTCAGGGATTGTGTTCTCTGAGGTAGGGACAATAACAGCATCCTTACTGATTAAAAATGTTTTTTGATTTTTTTTCAGACCACCAGTAGAGTCAGAATCAATATCACCAGGATGCGCCATTTTTTTTACATTTGTCTCTCCCCCTCTAATTATTTTAATGTTTAATATTTTTTTGTAAATTTTGTTTCTGTATTCTTAAGATATTAATAAAAACACCATAAAAAATGGATAGTAAAAATATTTTTTGGTTTTTTTTAAATAAAATTCAAAAAACTGCCCAAAATTTGATTTCTAGAGTAGAATACCCCCTTAATTCCTATATTCGAACTGAAAGCAACAAAACTATTGGATATATTTCAAAAAATTACGCCGCTTTCACAAATTTTCTTTGCGTAGGTTTAACGTTTTTAGCACTACAACAACACCTACAATATACTTGTAAAACCGATGGCCTTTCTGCAGTGCAATTATGTATGACACAGTTGCTGCAATTACTTTGACTTCGACCCTGGAAAATCTAGATAATGGTAGCACACCAGGAACATTAGCTGCTGTTAGTCAGTTGATGCTGACGTCGGCGGTTTCAAATTTCGGTGACAGTTGCGGTTGGGACCCCGCTTGCAGCACGTAAGTGTTTGTGTTGCATCAAACAGAAAGCAGCAGGCGGACTCGTTTAGACGCTTATTAGCAATGTAATCAGCAAATGTGGAACATCAGTTTGCTGCAGTCGCCGTTTAGCCAGGATGTGTTCGATGAAAATCATCGAGCTGCTCAATTATTTAGTTTGCTTTGTTGTGGTCGGGTTTGGTTTGATTGGAAAAGGGAGCTAAATGAATCTGCCTTCGGCGATGTCAATACAACACCTGTCAGCCTCAACACCTTAATGTAGACTCACATCTCACATGCCCTTATAAATGTACACATATGTGTAAGTATATATATATATACATGCGCATATACGAGCATGCGGCACCTAAGATTTTGTGGCAACCCCTTCCTTCGCCACATTTTCTCTACCCAAATTGATTTGCACCGCTTTATGCAAGATGCCACCACTTGGAAACCACATCAGTTTCATCATATGTAAATACAACAACTACATATCGCACATGCGAACAACTAGATGCGCTCTTAGCACGCTTCTCAACTTTTAATTAAACATGCAACATTAATGCTGCAAAAGTGGTAAATTGATTTTCTTGTGGTCAGATTGAGTGCACTCTCAGCACTCAGCATGCAGCTCTCTGCGCTCACCACTCCACTTGGCCCCACAGAGCCCACAAGCACCACACCATCAAATGCAACAAAGCTCTCACACACGCACACACACTTCGAATGCGACCCAAGTACCAGATACCGTAAGTACCCACTATCCATCAGCACGTGCATTAGACAGGTGAGCTTACTAGCTGATTGGGTGCATGCAGCGATCAATGCACAAATTTACATACACATCCACAGACTCTATTTGGTGCATGTATGGTAAATGAATTGTACGTGTGTAAATGGGTTAACTCATATTAATGTTGTGCAGTACATTAGGCCGATCATCCGAAGGTTGCCACCTTCTTTTTGTCTGCCCGCTTGCAGAAAATCCTGGTATATATGTACATATGTTTATACTATTTACGCAGGCAAAGCAAAGTGAGCCATTGACGCCATATCCAGGCCTTGTTATATTACATACTCATTCTGAGTCTCTGCAAGTATTCTCTTTGACTACTGTTCTTTCCATAGGGATTAATTTGACCTAAATCGCAATATAATATGTAAAATTGTAAAATCTTCAGCCATACCTATTCCGTAAGAATTACAAGTTAGGTTCTCAATTGTAATGTTTCAACTATTCCTCTAAAACCAACTAATCTAGAAACATGCAATCTGTGATGGCTGTGATTTTGGACGATTGAAACGGAACGAGTTCTAAATACGTTCTTTGTTATATGTTGCTAAAAACAAATTTTATTTTCTATATTCGAAGCTCTCTGGTAAGCAGCAGACAGTTATTTTGTCAATTTTTTCGTCAATAGTTACTAAAATACTTAGTCTGTAAGTAAAGTAAAGTAATTTCTGCTTTTTCTTGACTTGATTCTATTAAGTTTACTTTTGTGCTACCAGAATAAAATGTGTGTTATGTTAATTAAACTATAAATCGTATACTTACAACATTAGGTAGTGTATTATGTTTTATTGATATTGCTTAATAATACTACGCTTTAGTTACAGCCTGCTTAACTTATCATTTGAAAGTAAACACAGACGAAGTACATCTCCTTTCTCCATAACTTCACATCAAACAGACCACTCAGACATGTCAGGCATCAGACTCCAAGCTACTTCAAACTGTCGAGCGTCTGCACATCAAAGCAGCCACACTTCACTAAAACCACTACTTTCTCCACCAGTGCCGCCAGCAGATGGCGAGAGTGGATGGAGAACACCGCCCGTCCGTGTGCTTAAGAGAACATTAAAAAATGCATAAAAACTATACTATTGACACAAACTATGTGCGGAGGCAGTGGCTGCAGTCGTAATACCGTTATGCAGCAATAAGAGTCCAATAAGAAGGGCGTAAGCAGAGAGTTAGAGTGAAGAGAGAAGGGTTTGGTTTGAGACAAGTCGAAGTTGGCAGTCTGCGACGTAATAAAAGACTATTTCTTAGACGGGTGTTAAATATTGTCATCTCCAGTGTTTATTTTCTACAATTGACCGCCAGATTGGATATATTTCAAACGTCGATTTTGACCGAAAATTTTGCAAGAATCCGAAATAAAACTGGAACTACGCCATTTTCCGAAATATGATAACCAACCGAATACGATACATTTCAAAGAGGTCCTCAATTTGTTTCTTCACACAATAGTATGGTTCGAACAAGATATTGACTTTTCCCTTTGGCTTCCATGGTCCAGAGACGTCGGTTATTTACTAGCATTCTAAATGTAAATAGTGAACCAATGATTCGCTCGTATTACTCGTATAAGCATATTCTTCATAACTGAGGGGTGCCAAACCAGCATCAACAACAGAGCCATCAACGGTGGAATCAATCAAGATCACACCGAGCAGAGAAAAGTCGTAAACGAGAGCAATGCTGGCGAGACTATGCTGTCAGTGGTAATAACGACAATGACAGCATTATAGTCCAAGTGCCAATGACAATGCAGACATATATTGAGCAACAACACCAACAAAAAAGCCATAACTAAACAACGTCACGACAATAAGCAAGAACATTACAAAAGTTTTCATTTTTATCGCAGCAATCAGTGCGAAAAGTTGAGCGCGCGTCGAGATACCATCACATACACACATACATATGCATGTACATGCGAGTATACTTGTATGAGCATGCATATGCATGTAGGAAGCAAGGGGAGATAGGTCAGGGGACCAGAGTCAAGTGTATGTGGTTTAAAAATTGCAAGGAACCAAAGGATGTCAGTGCTTTTTCAAGTACAACGCCCACACACACACACCCATAAGTGTGTACGCTTGTTTGCACCTACACATAAACAGCTACTTTCGTGTGCGCACGTGATAAAGGCAGCGAGACAATTTGCGCTTCGAACAACACTAACAAAATATTACGTTCCTACAACAATAGCAACAACGGGCGATGCTTTCAAGTAGCGCGATTATCGCTTGTAGTAGCAGCAACAAGAGTAACAACAAATGAAGTATGGTAAGCAACAAACCACACAGACATAACGAATGCAATATTGTCGTCAAACCAGTAAATTTTGAAGAGCCACTCACTGCAGTCCGCCATTTTTGAGTGCGAGCGAATATTGACATAGTGGCTGGCATTATTGTCTGTTGCCCATCATCATCACCATCAACAACAACCACAACAACACCGGCAATAATAACAACTTGACAAAGTTTATTACTCTTCTGCTTGGCATTTGTGTCCCCTGCAACATTGCAGCTACTGAAGCGGCAAGTTACTTGGCGGTTGGAGTATTTTTTTTGTCACTTACTTGGCTGACACTTTGACGGAATCTCATAAAGGTGGGGGGTCACAGCAAAGCGGCGAGGGGCGGGTGGAGAGTTAAAGCTGTGGAGTCAACCGGCGAGTGTCCGCATATCTCTCGATCTCTCAAGCAGCTGTGTGTCCAAGTGGTGAAAGATTAAAAACGCAAAACGAACGATTAGATGTTAGGAGCTACGTGATTTACAGGCGAATAAAACATGCTTCGACTTCTGACTGACAAGCACTGAGTGGGCGGTGGGTTGTACGTGCTTAGTATATATATGTGTGTGGCAAACAAGTAATTCTTATCTCGTCTACAGTTGTGAAAAAGTGATGCGCAAGTGGGGGAAATATTGTGCATGTATGTGGGTGTAACAAGAAAAAGACAATAACAAAGTTTGAAATGTCTTTAGTCAACATAGTGTTTGCTTTGTTGTTGCCCGTTGTCACATTTGGAAAGATTTATACATAAAAACACACACGTGCGTTCTTGAAGAGCTTTGGTTGAGCTCCATTAGTTGCAAATTCCGATAGTTGCATACAGCTTTATCACTCTATTTAAGCTAAATTGCACTTGAGGAGCTGTAATTATGCAGATAGTTCACTTGACTGGCGTTAAGTTAGGGGAGACCTCTTCAATATGATCAAGTTCAGAAAGATAGATGACGAGGGTAGATCAAAGCCTTGATTTGATAGCATATTGCATTATGTGGCAAGGCTTGACAGGCGATTATCAAAGCACTACCATCGCTGTAGTGTTCGTATTAGTTATGTTTCGAAAGTGCTTAGAGGAGTTACTAGACAGTTCACTTCTTTGCAGTAAATAATATCATATCACATATGTATGTTAGATAGTTTAAAAATTATATTTTCATGTTCAAATAATAAAGAAGCATGGTGTTTTAAATAAGAACCCCAAGTCTTACGAGGACATAGCCCAAAACTGCGAATACCAAATGGTTCTCTTTTCAAACCATATCACCAGCTATTGCTTTTTATTGTATTTTTCCCTCATCCACTGGGAAATTAACCAACTGCTTATCGAGCTGGCGCAATTCGCCTTTTATATCAGTTTTGCCATAATTTAGGAGCTTCGTATGACCGCGTTTAACCACAAAAGCGCCGACAACGACCCACTGCCATACACACGAGTGTGTATAGAGATCAAAGGAGCTAAGAGTGTACTTCCGGCCACATCTTTATATCAGCGTAAGCTTAACGAAGCCATAAATATGATAAACGGATAATAAATACATATGTATACGATAAGCAAAAATATTTAATATATAACCGGGGCTAGCAAAACCACGCCCAAACACACACCCGCGCTGACAACTCGAAGCTTAATGCAGAAAATCGCACTGCCATCAATAATGAGGGTAATAAAAAATATGAATTGTTGTCATCAGCGGTGTGTCGACAGTTGCGGCGGCGGCGGTGGCGGTCTCTGCGGATGCGGAAATGCGTCAACAGCTCTCGTTATTACGCTGGTAAATTGCACACGTCCGCCATTACGTTGCGACCTGGCTTCATACGGACCTACGTGGCTGAACTTCAGCTACCAAAACTTAATGAGACGAGCGATAAGCGACGAAGGGGACTCGAGCGGATGAGCAGAAAGTCAGCCAAACGAGAGGGCGGTTAAGTTTATTAAAGGATACACTTGTGTGTTTCGTTGCTGGCGCTCAGACTCCGGAAAGGCAAAAGGAAGTGACATAAAAATTAAACGATGAAGCATAAAATGCTAATTAAATAGCAAATGGAAACGTTTTGATTTGAAGAAGACGCAAGAAAAGAAAATATAAAGAGAAAAAGGACCATTGAGTATAGTAACTAGGCATTTCTAGTAGAAAGCGCTGGCGGCATAATGAGTTTATGGGAGGCAAAAGCACAGGAAAACGAATGAAAGGAAACGGAAAATTAATTAAAGCAAAAAAGTAGTAAGAATAACAAGGGCACAGAACAGAAAGACCAGTGTGCACAGTGAAGAATGGCTGGCAATTTATCAATATATATAAGAATATATATAAGATAATAAGAGTTAAGTAAAAAAGACACGAAATGAAGTTGATGCTAAATCAGTAAAAGGTGAAAGGCAAATTTATGTATGAAACTAAGAAAATGAGGGTAGGAGCTTACCAACAACAAATAACACAAAAATCAATAAGATGGCAACTTAAAGAAGCTATTATGCAAATTTACTTTATTAAAAAAATCTCCTTAGAGTGAGAAACCCGTTTACGGGCTAAACTGTATTTTGTTTTTGTTATTTTTATGAACATTTCTAAGATTTAAGCCTTCTCATGAAATAAAAAAAAGTTAATTTAAAAATAAATACTAAAGCGAACGCTCGTCTGCAGCAATTTAGAAACTAGAATTGATTTAATTAAATCACTACCGAGCAAAAAACATTTTATATACAAAATGGAAACAATATCAATTGTGTTTGTATAGCAGTAATTTATGTGAAGCACTCCATCGTTGGCGAATGTGATTGCCGTTGAAATAAATTATCGGAAATTGACACAAGTCTTTAAAAACTAAAGCGAAAGGAGTTTGTGACTTTGTGACTGTTTGTCTAGGGTAGAAGGTTAACCCACAATGGCACTAACTAACATACCATGTGGTCAGTGTTAGGAATGCTTGTTTGAATGTTCTTGTGAAGTATAAACCAGCTAGAGCCGTTAGGCTACTTCAAATCTCTTGTGGGAGCAGAGTTTATGGCCGACAGAGTACCACTTTTAATGCTGAATTTTGCCCAGATCCAGATCTGAACCCTCGGTGCACACAATAGCAATCTGTTAAATCGCCCATAGTTTCTATAAAATTGACATGAAAATTTTCCTACAACTAAATTATGTACCACATCGACAGTTAATACCATAATCGCAATCTTTAGAATGTCAGTAATAATATTCATAACCTTCTTTAAGCTAGATTATTCACTTAGTAAATGTATTGTTCTACAGAACTAGAAAGTATGGCAATTAAAATTATACTTTTGCAGTCGTATTGGAATTACTACATTCAACTTTTATATTTCTCTTCCATGGAAAAATAATCCCATTAACGATATACCGCCTGTGTTCTATGTATAATTACTGTAGATATATACATACAAATATATACATACATATGTATATAAATTCAATTAAATAGCGCTTATAACCGCGAAAGATGTGATACAAATTACTCGCAGGGAAGACAGTGGCGGCAGTGCTAAGCGGAAATAATGAAAATTATAACAAAGCATGAAAAAGAAATCAGGAAAATTTGCACTTACACATTAATCTCATTAGCATTAATGATGCGCTGAGCAACAACAACATTGTGAACCACGTACTATCATTCAAGTGAGCTGGATATTACAGTAAAAGCTCTCTCAATCAAATTATGAGAAGGATGAATTCTCTTTTTTAATTAATTGAAATATATTCCAAATATATAATACATACATATGTACATATATTGATCTACATTTCATTGGCGACTAATATAAAAACATAGATTAAAGTTCAGTACTTCCTAGCGTACGATTTGGCTCGTGTTCAAAGCTCAATGTCGACTAGCAATATGTATATACATAGGTAAATATAAACAATGAAGTGGGTTTATTTACAGCGTTCCAAAAACAGGAAAAAGGCGTATGCGGGAAATGTTCTACGGATCATTCTTAACAACTTTGTGTAAGAGTCTACGAGTCTAAAACCGAGCTAGTGATTTTTATGTTGAATTTTTTTGGGGGATTATAAAAATTTGTTTGCCCGGTTAGGCAAAGTTGTTCGAAATGGTCCGCAGAACATTTATTGCGTATGCGGTTTTATAGAAAAAAAATCCATACGCTCTAATGAGTCCCGACTCTCTTCTCGGCGTCGAAACCCACTCGGTACCAAAGTACCATGGCTTTAGTTCTTCATTTTGAGCTCCACGACCGCAAGTGTCTTCCTCTAACTCTGAGATAATTACCGCTCTGGGCTGATTTTACCAAAATTTTGTTGCATGAGTTAATCGGGTTTCCATCGATATATTAAAAAGAAAAAAACAAAAAACGAAATATGGAATAAATAATAACGGAGGTGATACATCAGGCTATCAACACTAAAAGCCCCTGTAGCATTGGGATTCGCATGAAATCATAATGGATTCAGAAATTTTAATAATGTGTAGAAGCCTGGTCGAAAGCAAAAACAAAAATTAAATAAATTACAAAAACAATCACCGAAATAGCCAGCTACGCATTTTCTCTGGACGCGAACACCTGCCTTAAATTGAATAACTGGATGGAACGGCAGACTTGCATAATAACACGAAGCAAGAGAAAAAAGCAATAATAACAAAGGCAGTAACTAATTTAAAGAGGACCTTGGCGAAATTTTAATTAATTTCAGCGTTTAGTCGCGTGCAAAGCTGTGATCAGCATCAACCGTTAAATGAAAACAAAAAATTAAATTAGAACAACAACAAATTCGGAACATAGCACAAACAGTGCCCAGTAAGTGTTTTTGTTTTCTGCCGCTGACAGCAGAAAATTTAATTGAAATGTGAAATTGTGCCGCCAGAAACATGAAAAAAATAAATATAAAATAAAAGCAAGCGTGTACCTATATACATGCATACATGCATACATACATATGTATATGCGCGTTAACAATTATTAACGCCAGCGGGAGGCATTCATTCGGTAGACTTTTGTCAACGCCGCGCCACTGCACTTGGCACTACGCTCTTATCAGCCGTTATTCATCGACGGTATTTATTGTCAACTTGTCGTTGGGCATAACAGTGTTTTAATTAACAGCAACAATATTAGCAACAACAGCAACAGCGCACTTTATGACATTGAAGTGCACTAAATCATCAACTAATCTATTCGCCTCGTCAGCGCGTTTTCGTTCGCTTCCAGCGCGGCAGTAGGAGGCTTATACAGGCATGTTGGTAAGCATGTCCCATATTTAACGGTTGGGATAGTACGCAGCTGCAGCGCTAGTCAGCCGCCCACATAACACGACCAATAATTAATGTCGTACGCGGTGCAATAGTACTAATGAATGCAATGGATGAGCGAGAAAGTGGAGATTCTAGGCTATGCTGCGAAATTTCAACAGATAATTTGAAAAAAACAAGCTCTGGCAAGGGGAATACAAAAATTTCTAAATTGAGCTGGTTATCTACAGTAGCTGCTGTGCGCGCTAATCTTATCAGTCAGAATATTTTTAAATTTTTTGTGCTGTTTTTGTATTTTAATTTTATTTTTAAGTTGTTTGTGCAATTATATTTGTTCGCGTGACATAATGCTTAATTTGGAGCTCAATATATACACACACGATAAAAATACGGTATATGCTTATATACAAATGCACGTAAATGTACGTAAATAAAATGATAAAAATCACAGAATTACTCATTGTTTTTGCTGTAATTAACTTATAAGCTGTTCTCACATGGTCGACCACCATTAAAGTGTGAATGTTCATTTCCTAACGTTAACCACAGTATATACTTATGTACATTCATTTCTGCATACTATATATTTGCTTGAAAGAGCCGCACACTGCCATGTAACTTACCGTTTATTCAGCAATAAATAGCGAGTACCTGCTTGCATTGGTGTACACATACAAACATACTCTTTAAATTTATGCTTTAATTTTATTTCGATTAATTCGCTTTATTTATGTGTGAAACTACAAATAATTTAATAACAATTTTCTTTATGTCTTCTAATGACGAGAATAAGCTTTTTAAAATTTTACAAAAGGACATTTCATCTACTTTTTATGTTCTAATTATAAATGGAGAACCAAAAATACAAGAAACAAGAAAAAACTTTATCTTCTATAGCATCGAAGCTATCACACGCACTATCTATCACAAGAATTTGATTGCGATTATTCAATTTGTGTGGCAGTTATGTACATATGTATATGCTATAGTTATCTGATCTGAACAATTTGTTCGGATATTGCATTATGAAGGAATACAAAAAAGCAGTCAGGAAAGCTAAAAATGACTCATGGCGATCTTTCTGCACATCGATAGAAAGCTGCAGAGAAGCCGCTAGGCTGAGTAAAATGCTATCCAAAGACCATATTAATACTGCCGACATTAGGGCGGAGGGAAGTGATTGGACCTCCTCGGCAAAAGAGTCTCTGGAGGTACTAATCACAACACACTTCCCCGGGAGTCAGCAAACACCTTCAACGAGGGTTCAATCAGAACCACCGGTGAACGCAGCTGACAATCTATGCCAAATAGTAGATAGAAGTAGTAGAGGCAGAAGAACACACGAGAATGCCAAGGATTTTAGACCTATAAGCCTTACCTCATTTATGCTGAAGGTACTAGAAAGGCTAATAGATCTACACGTAAGAACAATAATGGCGGGGAAGATATCGAAGTCCCAACATGCGTACATAAAGGGCCGATCAACCGAAACCGCCCTTTACGAGGTGATAAGTGTGATAGAAAAATCACTACACCTCAAACAATACACCATGGCTGCTTTTCTAGACATAGAGGGCGCCTTCAATAACATAGAAGTAAATGCGATAATTAATTCTCTGGCGCATGGGGGCATAGATGTCACTGTGTGCAGATGGATATTATCGATGCTTGAGAATAGGAAGATTATAGCTTCAAACGGCGCTGCAACACAAACAAGTTATGTGAGTAGAGGGTCACTTCAAGGGGGGTTCTCTCTCCACTTCTATGGGTTGTAGCGCTGAACGAAATACTTCTCCAACTAAACAGTGGAGGAGTGAAAGCAGTAGCGTATGCAGACGATATAGTGTTGTTGGTATCAGGTTTGTTTCCTTCAACAGTCAGCGAGATTATGGAAAGAGCACTTCGTAGGTTAAACCTATGGGCTAAAAGCAATGGTCCCAACCCGAACAAAACAGAACTAATGCTATTCACAGGCAGAATCAAAATACCTCAGTTTCAACTTCCGGTACTAAACGACACAACACTCACTCTATCCCCAACAGCTAAATACTTGGGGGTGGAGATTGACACCAAACTCTCCTGGAAAATAAATATAGAAAAAAGAAAAAACAAAGCATACACGACCTACTATACTTGTAAGAAAATCGTCAACAAGAATTGGGGCCTCAAACCAAGTATAATCATGTGGATGTACACGGCGGTCATAAGACCCATACTTACATATGGAGCTCTGGTATGGTGGGCAGCGCTAAACAAACAATACATTATTAGAAAATTAAATGGAATACAAAGAGCAGCATGTGCGGGTGTTACGGGCGCAATCAGGTCTTGTCCGACTGATTCGCTCAATGTGATCCTGCATCAACTACCAATGGACATTTTTATTCAAAAAACAGCAGCTATTGCGGCGATAAGAATAAAAGAATTGGGAGGTTGGAATCAGCAGAACTACGGACATAGTGTAATCCTAAACAAGCTCACTATTAATAAATCAGACTACATTCTCCCAAAGCTGGATTTCAATAGACACTTCCAGGTGAGGATACCATCTAGACGAGAATGGAGAAGAGGTTCAATAGCAGAGGAGGATACCACCTCAGTCTATACCGACGGGTCCAAAATGGACTGCGGAGTGGGCACGGGGGTATTCTCCGCTGATCTGGGCATATCTCTCTCTATACGTCTACCGAACTCGGCTAGCATCTTCCAAGCAGAAGTACTAGGCATAGAAAAAGCCTGCGAAGTTCTATTAGAAAACCACGGGAATATACATAAAGCAACTATATTTACGGATAGCCAGGCGGCCCTCCTGGCACTGTCTTCACCCATGACAAATTCCAGTATAGTTCACAACTGCAAGAGAGCACTAAGCTCAATAAAAGACAAGCTCCAACTAAACTTGATCTGGGTTCCCGGCCACAGGAACATTTTCGGTAACGAAAAAGCAGATGAGTTGGCAAAGGCAGGAGCTTTCCTCAACGAATCCGAGGCGGAGCTAATACCAAGCCCGCTAGGATCGATCAAAGGAGAGATCAATAGACAATTTCAACAAGTTGCAAATAACAGATGGAAAAACATTACAAAATGCGTCATAACTAAACAATTATGGCCAACATATGACAGGAAAAGAACCAACGACTTATTAAATAGGTCAAGAAAAAATATTTACAGAATAACAGCTACCACAACGGGGCACTGGCCACTTGGGGAACATGCGTCCAAAATGGGTATGCCCTACAACGACATCTGCCGTGGCTGCGGAGTAGCAGGGAACAAGGAAACAATCTTCCACTTTCTCTGCGAATGCCCAGCTCTAGCACAGATCCGACACAAAGCACTCGGAATCCAGCAAGCACCAAACCTTGAATGGATTTCCACCAAAAGCATATCGGGCATAAGTAGTTTCATCGAAACCTCAAAATGGTTTGAGAGAGAAGGTGAAACGTAATAGCAGACACAGGAGGTTTCTACGAATTAGTGTATCAAAATGGCACATCAGTGCTAATTGAGCCCGATAGGGCTGCACTCCTACCTACCTACCTACCATTATTGCTTTACACTATGATCCTTGCTAAATTTCGTCGAGATATCTCGTCAAATAATAGAATTTTCATACAATACTTTATTTCGATTGTTCAGTTTGTATGGCAGCTATATGCTATAATGATCCCACATCGGTGGTTCCGACAAATGAGCAGCTTCTTGGGGAGAAACAAACGTGTGCAAACTTTCAAATCGAAATCTTAAAAACTAAAGGACTAGATCACAAAAATACAGACAGACAGACAGCCGGGCATGGGTAAATTAGCTCAGTTCGTCACGTTGATCATTTAGATAAGTATTTTATGTGGTCACCGACGTTTCCTTCTCAGTGTTACAAACATTGTGGCAAACTTAATATACACTGTTCAGGGAATAAAAATATATTATCGGGATCCCAACGGAATTTTTTCTATAGCGCTAGTTTAAAAGAGAAGTTCTTAACAGCAATAAAGTCGCATAGAAATTAAAGGACCATCTTTGAGCTGGAATACAGATCATTCAACATTCAACGTAATACCAGGTTAAAACAGCTGATTCCGACAGCCTCTTAACATTCAACGAAGACAATATGTTCACTTTATTTCTATTATTTTTTCATTTTCAATTTGTAATAATAAGCCTAGTACAATATATCGAATCATGGAATTTTTCAGTGCAATTTTCTTCATTCAGTAATTCATTGGGTCAAATTATTTTACGATATTTTCATTGAAATAATATAATAAAAAACACAACTTTGACAATCAATTTAATAAACTAATTCAATTTGATTACACCTATACACACTCTTGGGTATTAAATTTCCAAAATAAACAAATTAACTCACTTTGTTTATCTTTATTTTTGTACTAGAGTTACTGAAAAAATATTGTATAATCCAATCAACAAGCAATGATTGCTAAGAGAAGCATTCAGTTACCCACCTGAAAGTTGAAAGAAAAAAATCAATTAGTAATGTTAATGAACATATACAATTGTTACTCATAAGCAAGAAGTTCAAGATTAAAAGACATATATTAGAAATATCCCAAGATTGAGTCTAAGTCTAATATGTTTGTCAGAATAACTCAATATTCCACACTAGCTTAAGTCGATTTAGGCTCTTTTAACATATTGACGTTAACTTCTTACCATTAGTCAATGAAAATTTTTAAATGTAAATGGATCCATTGATAAGTCTACATAAGAAGTGGATTTAGATATGATTTTGTACACAAACTTCTCGAACATGCTTGGATTAATTGAGTTTTCACAATTTTTTTTTTTTTGCAGAAAAGCGAATTAGTTTTTATTTTATTTATTTATTTTAGAAAAATTATAATGCAAAATTCAATTGGAAAACCGCACAAACTGTCACTTGAAATATGAAGCTGTCAAAAGGGGCGCCTTGCACAAGCTTCGGCTATTGTCGAGAAAAGCGCCAGCACCATTTTGATGGCAAGAAAACACGACGTGGTGAATGAGATATGCGGTGCGATGTCTGTTTACACTGCTAATTAATCTCCGAGCTTAATTAAAACGTGTTGACATTCTTGAAAACCCAAAACTCAACAACACGCCGGCACTTTCCATCATCAACCGGTCAACTGGACGAGTAGACGAAGGAGCCGCAGCAATTCACAATTTCACACGCACGGACCAAGCATGCGAGCACGTTGGAGTGTGTTGTTAAGCACTCTTCATGTATGTATTTATGTTTGCTTCTACATTAGGATGGAACCACTTTTCGTTGATTTCGTAAAGTGAAATGATGTTGTAGTCGCAGGCGTCACAAAAATTGTATTTGGAAAATTGGTCAGTTCTGTATAATTGCCGCCAGGATTCCGAAATTATTTACAGGCGTTGGGCTGTAGGGTAAGCCAACCAATTTATTGAAGTATGCAAAAAAATCTAGTGCACCCCAATTTGTCTTTAGATACAGGTGTGGGTTCACGAGTCACAGAGTTTACATATCTTTGAGATCTCCCTTTATAACTGCTTCAATTGTTAATTTTTGGACCCAACCGCATTGTTAAATCTGGACTTTTAGGAAATGACACTAAATATCACTCTCATTAAGCAAACTATATTAAATGGCAAAACCTTACAACTCATCGCCACATCGGCAAGGTATGTGAACATTTTACAGTTATAAAACTAAATAGAGATATGAGAATATTCAAACTTGGCAGCAGCGCGGAAAGTGGCAACACTTAACAAAAATGTTATGTTAAACAACCTCCGGTATCTACGATTATGTAGTGTGAAGAAAAGGACAAGTGTGAAAATCCGCAAGGAAACTAGAAAACACAACCCGGGATATAAGCATCATTAATCAAACGGACAAGAGAAACAAGACGCTCATGTACCCACTTCCACACACCCACCCACATTCATTCATTTAAGGAACCCTTTTAGAGAGAAAGGACTGGCGAATGCACAACATTCCGAGACCGAATGATACATACGACAAAATAAGTGCCGTAAATATTAAAGAAACGAGTTGGAATCGCCGTGAGCGTTTGTGTAAATGCCATCTCGCTGACGGCGGTGGCAACTAAGCCGCCCTAAGAGATAAACACAGCAATAATAGAAGCCACTGTAAAGAAGAAATAAAAGACGACATTTTGACATTGAGTCCAAAGGGGCCTGTCACTCAGTGTGGTTGTACCTGAGGGATAAACATGGTTTCTGACGTTCAAGTGAAATACTTGAGGCTTCAGCTACAAGGAACAGTAAAGCAGTAGTACGGCGCGAAAAAACAATACATTTTTCAATTAATCATGCATAAGAAGCGGCTAATTGCAAATAAAACTCACGCGCAAAACGGCGTCTACTTCTCGAGGCTTTTAAGTGCAACTTGACGAAAACAGGAGGAATGCTGTACTGTGTTACATAAACATTTGCCGACCTTTCAGCGTAAAGAAGCATTACAAAGGAGTCAGCAACGGGGGTTATCTCATCGCTAACAGCCCCTACTGGAAGCCATAAGAAAAAGGGCAAACAGCATCCACCGCCGATGCAGCATGGCTCTGGACCTCCGTTGCGGTTGAGATCGCATCGCAGGAAAAAACATTTTACAAACAAAAAGCAAACACACAAAGGCGTAAGTATTTGCAAACACACGAGACGTGCGTCCAAAACAATGTCGCTTAAAATAAATGCAGCGTGGAAAGCTGCCTCCATTGTCGACCGAGCTATACTGCAGTACATGATGAGATACGATAACTCGAATTGAAATTATGTATTTATATTATTTTCGCTCAAGTTTAATAAGATAATTTGTAGTTTGCAATAATAATGTAATTATACCCTGAACAAGGTATATTAAGTTCGTCACGATGTTTGTAACACCCAGAAGGAAGGGTTGGAGACCCTATAAAGTATATATATAAATGATCAGTATGTCGAGCTGAGTCGATTTAGCCATGTCCGTCTGTCTGTCCGTCTGTCCGTCTGTCTGTCTGTATATATACAAACTAGTCCCTCAGTTTTTAAGATATCGTTTTGAAATTTTGCAAACGTCATTTTCTCTTCAAGAAGCTGCTCATTTGTCGGAACTGCCGATATCGGACCACTATAACATATAGCTGCCATACAAACTGAACGATCGGAATCAAGTTCTTGTATGGAAAACTTTCACATTTGACCAGATATATTCACGAAATTTGGTATAGATTATTTTTTAAGGCAACAATGTAATCTCCGAAGAAATTGTTCAGATCGGATTGCTATAGCATATAGCTTTCATACAAACTGAACACATAGTTACTAACAGAAATGCACCTGTGAAGGGTATTTAGCTTCGGTGCAACCGAAGTTAACGTTTTTTCTTGTTTTTTACTCATCATCTGCATATAAGGGTGTTTCACTCACAACTTCCCGCAATGGTTCATATCGCAACCAAAGTCAAAGCTTTGCTTATAGTTCAGCTAGATACCAAACCTACCATATCCACTGGAGAGTTCTAAGGATTTGTAGCCGACTTCCCGATAGTGTAAGAAACCTGGTAATAATTATTGGAAAGTGTCAGCTATTTACCTATTTACCAAGAGAAGTTCTTACTTCGTGTAAATAGTTTTAAAACGAGCTTAAGGGTATCCGATGAAACATGCTCAAAAGAGGTCCATACTTTATCCAATAATGAAAAAAATGTAAATAGTGCTAACATATTTTTCACAACTGTACAAACAGCCATATTTACATACAAACCACAAATAAGTGTGCCTGCAACCGACCGACGTTAGACATTTGACAGGTGAGGTTTTACCACGTGCGTGCGTGTCTGCCGTGTCTAGTGCTGCTTGCATGCAAAAAGTTTCGACGTGTCACACAGGCAAGCAAGCAGCTAGATCAGCATAAAAGTTCACATAACGGTAAAGGAATGTAAGTTAAGGTACTTTCCAAACATATACACTTATTCACATATTTATACATGCATGCCATGTGACAGACGGAATGTGATGGGCAGCAGTTATCAGATGACCCAAACTGACAACAATAACAGCATGTGTTAGTAGTCAAGTTCTGGTTAGCGCTCAGCCTGAACGGTTCGAGCAAAATAACATACTCGCAATGAAGCAGAAAAAGTTTAGTTCGTCTACGGCGGCACTGCCCGACCAGCAATAGCTTTGCTCTAATAAATTAAAGGTACACACATACTCAGAAAGGAACAAATATAAATATATGAATATGAATGTGCGCACATTGTGTATATGTATGAAGGTAACTTTTGTGCTGAGACATGTTTCAGACAGGCCGTCCAATTACGGAAACAATTAAGGTACATTGTTAGCAGGGAATCAGCGGCAAATGGAAAGAAGTATAAAGCGAACTTCACAGAATCAACTGAAAGAGTAAAGTGCAATAAAATTAAAGGTGAAATGAGGTGATTGAGTGGAAATGGTCGCTACGTGTTTTCAAGAAGAACAATTAAATATGTGACAACTAAGTAGACTCGCACACACATTCTTAGTACGAATTTTCTCCGCAAAAAAACTTCGTAAAAAAGGAGCTTTGACTGTGAAAACGTTTGCTAAAAACATCACATATGTACACACATACATTACGAAACAGTTTTTAAGTGAATATGGACTTTCTTTAACACAGTTTGGCAGCTGTCACTTGGTTATCAAACGCTTTCAAGTCCACTGCCTGCGAAATTCTTGTAGACGCCTAAAGTATTGGTTTCCAACTTGGATTTTTAAAATCGTTGACATATTCTATACTTATTTGCCTTGAAGCAGCAATTAACGCATTGAATTTAAAATCAAATTCCGCTTCTAAGACTCTAATCGAACTTCGTTGGCTACATAACGGATCATAGAAGTCTGCAGAAGCAGTAGCAATTCATTTGAGACATTAAACACAAGCGTAATTCGTTCGTTCTGGAGTCATTTTAAGAGCGCAAAAGTCAATAGGTGATTAAATCAAATTGCAATTTCGATGCTTAGCCTGTCGTAGCTTTTGTTAAATCATGGAGTGTTTTTTTTTGAATACCATCAAGTACAATGCCAACGTCTGGTATGGTAGATTAAGAAAGAAATTACATGAACCATATAACCCTTACGATGCACTTGAATTTGGATCGGAACCTGCTTATGATTTATAGTAATTTTTGAACTCAAACTCCTTATGAAAATCAGCTGCCGACAGATGGTATTCAAGTTAGTTCTCATGGGAAATAATAAGCAGCTTGGCTATACACAGTCGAGTGCAAAGAGAATAGTAAGCAATTGGGTGATCTACATGTATACTATCTCATCATCTCTCACTAATTCCGCCCTCTACAATTCAAATTTAGAAATTTTCTTTACTACATCCTTTTCATCTCGTCATACTTATATTGTGAGTAAACGTTTCCGGCCACTTCAAGTCTTTAAAGTTAAGCCTTCCTTTTAAATTAAGTTTAGTTTACTTGGCGTGTATAATATTGCAGATTGCTGCTCATCATCCACAGAACCATTTGCTTTAAGGGGCACACCTAGTGTAATGGTCTAAAAAAAGGTGATTTTTGGGAATTTCTATTAAAAAAAAATACTTTATCAATTACTATTTCAAAATTTTAAAAATATATGTATGTATTTATACATGTTTCAAGAATATACAGTGAAACTTTTGAAGAAAAAAATTAAATATTTTTTAAGTTGTAGTCGATCTCCAACGGCGCGAAAAAAAGGTCTTTCACTGCTGCAGTGATTCCCTCTCCGCGGATGAAATCTAAAAAAAAAAAATTCTCGTTAAACTAGATAATATTGTTTGTATAATGATCTACGATAAAAAAAAAATGACAATATGGCGGCGTTTAAAAAAAAATAGTCGAATTTTACCCAAAATTTTGGTCGTTTTTGGCCTGCCAAAATTCGAGTTTTTGATCAGATCAAAAATCGATAGGTCATTGTACGGAGAACTATATATAGAACATGTAAAAAAAATCGGTAGTGATCGGATCGTTTGTTTTTGAGTAATCACTGCAGCAAATTCGAAAAATGCTGTTTCGAGAAAAACGCGTTTAAAGGTAAAATGATCGTTATCTAACTGCCGAGCGGCTACTCTTTTAAATGGCTATAACTACAAAACTGTTTCAGATATCGATTTGAAATTTTAGTATGTTATTTTTGAAGGTATAACCTATCGAAATATGAAAAAAAATAAAAATCGATTTTTTGAAAATTTCACACTAGGTGTGCCCCTTAAGCACACTGTTAAAGATACCACAGCAAAGTATTTTTGACAATTTCGCAGACTATGGTAAAGCCGTTTAACAAATTTCCATAGCGAGCCACGGTACAGACAATATATGCAGAACAAAGCCCGATATTCACAATTGCCCGTTATTTTAGTAGCTAAATTTAGTGCAACTTTTGTAAAGTGTTCTTCATTAAATGAGATTTTCTCATCTACAGCAAGAGTATCATCCCTTAGAAAAGAACGCACAAACACATAAGAAAGGAAATGTGAGTGTATGCGCAACGCTTAAGCGAAACAAAACTGAAGAATCTGCAAAACTAACCAACAAAAACGCTCGCTTTATTCCGCTGGCATTAACTGCCGATGCCAGCGTCTGCTAGTGGGACCCCATTTCGAAAGAACCACCCACCAGCCGCCGATGCGTAGACTAAAGAGGAACAATCAAAATCCAGACAGCGCCATGCGACCATGTGGCAACCAGCGAACTAGCCAACGTGGAGCCAGTGGGCTTTCGATCGGGCGTCCACCCGCAACCCGCCTGAAACTACAACCACTTTATTTTTCTTCTTTTTTGCTTTTGTGTTGCTTATGCAACGCACCATGGTGTTATGGATACTTAATTTATTTTTTATACAGCTTCAGGGTTAACATAAATGTGGGCATTTGTGGGTGGAAAGTACACGCACGAATATACATACATACATACATGCATGTATACTATGTATTATATGAACATATGTGTGAATACATACTATGTATGTACATACTATCTGCCCGTGCAGCTCGAGCATGTTGACAGTTAAATTAATTATTTCTTATTTCTCCAAAGGTTTTTAGTTCCGCGCTGGCTATGCGTCAGTACTTAGGTAGCCGCTTATGAATGTAGATCATTCAACGCTGGGCAAAGTAAGATGGGGCAAGGAAGAGACCATGGTGTAATCATATGCTTGTCAGCATGTGACAAAGGCAGCAGAATCTCCTTAACTTACATAATTTTACTTCCGCAAGGAACATAAAGGCCACACAACTGCAAGCATACATACTTACATGGTAATTTAAATCAGCTCGTGAGTGAGCAAGAGTCGGGCAGTGTGAATGAAACGAAGTATCAAAGCGTGAAAACAGTTTTAAATTAGATTGTTAAATATAATGTTCTATTAAGATATGAGCATGAAGCCAATGTTTTGTCTCAAATTAGCTGTATGTGAGACGTAGACTTGAAGTGGAAGTATGTACATGTGTACATACTTACGTATGTACGTACCACCCTAGCAAGATAACTGTGTTTTCATAGGCTCTGCCATTTCAACTTGCTTAACGTAGTGGAAAAATGAGCGAGTGGAAACAAGTTGACAAATAACGAGAGACTTTGACTTTCGTCTTATGAATCTAAAAGAACGTCTAACAAATTTTGGATGTAACACCACTACTTTGGTGAATTGTTATGTTTTCTTAAGGGGTTAGGTGGGTTTGAAAATTAAAAAAATAGATTTTTTTATTTGTCTACAACACCTCTAGAATATTGTCCGAGAGTTTTACGTTGATCCGAATAATAGTTTCGGAGATACAGCCTTGAGAACTTGTGCGCTCGAGGCTAAGTCCGCCATCTTTAAACGCGTTTTTTTTTTCAAAACTGTGTTTTTGAAGTCGGCGGATACGATTTCTCGAAAAGTTATGGACCGATTCGAATTGTGTACTTCTTATTCTTTTTACTGGCGTAGACACCGCTTATTCGATTATAGCCCAATTAACAACAGCGCGCCAGTCGGGCGGTATAGACGCTTTTACATAATCTGCCGAGGTGCGCCGTTTGTCCGATGTTGTTAATATTATTTGTATTTGAATTTTGCTTGTTTGTGTCATATATAATATGTTATCACAGATATGGAGTTCGGTTTTTTAATTTTTATTATGCCTACTTGCTTTAATTTTCTTGTTTGTTTATGAATCACTTTTTCGCTCGCGTTAACGTGATTTTATTGCGATTTGCTCAATTAGTAGGCTGGCGATAAGATTGTTGTTAGAGCGGAAAGGGCACAGTCACATTCTTTATTTATCTAATTTTTTGGCTTAGCTTAGATGATATTATATCGCTTAGAAATTCTGTATTGGACGACAGTAACGGTTTTTTTCTTGCTGTTGCTGAGAAATTATTGTTGCGATTCAACCACATCCGAGAATTCGCTGTAGTTAATACAGTTGCGATAATTGTATTCCTCCTATCGGGATTGCTGTGCGGGCTTTCTCCTCATGGTTTTCTGTGCCTTTCCACATTCAGTCACATATTTTTCTGAGCCTGATGCTGTTTTTCCATGCGTAAATTTTCACATTCTTTTGTCGTTACACACACAGCCGAACCCAGGCATATGGAAGTATTACGAAGAGATGAGCTTGGCATTTTTGGTACATGTTTTAGTTAGAGGTAGAGTATCTCTTTATAAATACTTCTTTTCTTTCTTTTCTTTTTTTTAGCAAACAATAATCGCATTCATTTCATATGAGATCAGGTTTGGGTCTCGTTTTCATTTGTCGGTTCTCGTTTTCGTTTAGCTTGTGACCATTGCAATCCAACCACCACCAACATGGATATGTGAGTACGAATGAATGTGTGTGCCTATTGTAGTATCTCCCCAAGTAAGTAACAGCGTTCAATTAAGTTTGGATATCAACGTTAATACCTCGAGATTATACTCGTATTTAGTGGTCGACAGTTGAAAAAACTTCTATTAGATTTCGAACAGGCCGCTTCCTCATTACTTTTACGGGATTAGTTACAGAAAAATATTGTTTTGCAAATTAAATCGTTATTATAATTACACACAGGTGAAATGTGGTTGTTATACATATGTACATATATGCCTTTGTGGTTTCGGAAACCACAGGATTGACTGTGAGAGAAATTAATTCGTTTTTTAGGAGTTTCTAAACGCAGATGCTGGAGAATTTCAAAACGCTGGAACACACATTGACATACAAAAATTGTAGTATTTGAGTTTCAGAGAATGCAAAAGGGAAAAACACGTTTCGCATCGTGTTTCGGTTAAGCGAGATGACTGAAACGTGCTAATGTGTAAATGTTTAACTTCGTCCGAAACACAGATGTTTGTTGTAATGGTTTTTAACCGAACAATGACTATATGAGAAGCTCATTTTTAATAATTATTACTATTACGCCTCAGAAAACACCGTTCAGATTTCACGTAATATTGATTGTGTAAATGTAGCTACAATAAAGTCAAAGTTTTCATGGAAGTAATTATTTTTTTCTAAACACACTAGACAACAAATAGTTTTCAAATGAATTATTTAGCACGACAACTTAATTACTGTTTTCATCAGTTGACTGCGGGTTATGGAGGAAGTACGGTGTTTAAAAATATTCGAAATGCCTGTAAACAAAGGTGAAAAAAACATTTCATGTTGTATTCATATAACGGTTTGAATTACACGTGTATTTACATGCTTTCCACTCGATTAAATTTCCCATAAATAGTTTCACACAGCGTTGCATCCTGAAGCTTCAGGCAGTTACAAGTCACAAGTTATGCAGATGAAAGGTTCTCAGACTTTTATTTTAATGACAATTGGCATATGAAAATCATATAATAACACAATAATTCTGACATTTATTTGCGAATTAAGTATATGTATTTACAAATGTATGTACTATATAGTTATTAGGGTGTTTTTTTTTTATTGAACTATTAATTTTTTTAAGTCCCGTCACGAAATTTCTTTGGAAATACTCTAAAAAAATTCCCTGAAAATTTTAGCTCTTAATATTAACATTAAGAACTGGACCAAGGCCTGTAAAAATTTTCCATAGAAAATACACTACAATCGTGAGTTTTTATCTTTAAATTCCTACAGATCAGAGATATTTTATGGCATCGCTTTGACTTTAGACGCATATTTCTCAGAGTTGTTCACTCTACAAAAGTGCCCAGTGCAACAAAGTCGTAACTCACACCGGCGAGGTAGTACGGGGCTCTAAACCCGATTTTTCTAAAAATTTCGTATTTTTTTGTATATATTTCGGAAATGATGAAGCTATAGAAAAAATGTGCATGACAAATTTGTAGGAAATTTTATTTGCTATAAAAAAGATTCGAGGTCAAAATCGCTATCATTAATATTTCTCGAGATATTCGGCTTTATAAGTAAGGCTTTATAGATTTTTTATGGATGGTATGTATTAAAAAATCTATGAAAATTGAATACAGCTTTCCTTAAAAAACCGAATATCTCAAGAAGTATTAATGATAGCGGTTTTGACCTCGGACCTTTTTTGTAGAAAATAAAAGAATTTTAAATTTCAGCCTCACTTTTCATTATTATCTTATATGAACATTTTATCTCTGTCCTTTCATCAAATATTACCTCGTTCCACCATAAAACAAAAAGAAACATATTTTTTTTTTCGATTCGTTTTAAATAACTTTTCTCTTTTACTGCACGACGAACTTTCTCCATATTAAATATATATTTTGCGATTATTTCGCATTCACCAACACTAACGGCCATCGAAGGACGAAGGACAATTGGATTTGCCAACTATGAAATATCGATATTGATTAGTCAATTAGAAAATTGTAACAATCGAAGTTACAAATGAAAAGTCAAAAGTGAAAAGGAAAGCGAACGAAAGAGTAAATCTACAAATTATCAACGAAAAGTTGGAAACTGAGATTTGTTGAGAAATCTTTAGAAAAATTTGTCCTTCACTAGGCCGCATTCACTCAATTAGTGCAGCTGCCAACCAAAACTTAGAAATTGAATGTCAGGCAAAAAAATTGGAAGGAAAAAACACAGCGTAACAAAAGGAAACAAAAATTTGCTAAGATGCACGATGGAAAGTTATTAGCTCTTAAGAAATGTAGCAAAATAAAAAAGTTAATAAGTACGCCTGTAGAGCAAAGCAACTGAATCTTCTCTTCGCAAACTTACCACATTCGTCAAACAGCTCCGAATTTAGTTTTTTAAGAGGAAATTTCAAAAAGCATCGCACGGCTGAGATGATGTGAAAGTGAAACAACTGGAGTAGCTAATTTGCCGAGAAGCGCAAAACGCTGGCTCTCAATGAACAAAGCATATGCTTCAAAACCGGTGTTTGCTGTTTATAACGACATGAAATTGTAAAAACATCGAGCGCTAAGCAAGCGCCTTTAAACTGAGAATGCATGCAATGGTCTAATCAACCAGAAATCAACTCAAACTCAGGACCTTTGAAGATTTTTAAGCGAAAAACTAAACATAAAATTCACAACTCGAAGCTTTTCAATAAAGTAGCGTCGGCAAATAAATTTGTTACGGCAAAATACCGCGTACATAATTGCATACAAAGTATTTATATTCGAGTGGCAACCCTCTGGCGCTGCATGAACTGCACGAAGTGCTCAGGAATGCGTTCACTCATTAAATAGAAAATTCTTCAGTTTCAAAAGCATGACTATCGATATGACTTAGGCGAAAGGAGTGAATTTCCACGTAATTAATTATGCAATTTAGCGTGTACTAAGCATCAAGCAGCCAGCATACCTGTACACACATGCATATCAGCGTTTGCTGTAGAAGAGAGGGTTAAAAATAAATGAACTAAAAACCAATTAATCGCATTTTGCTTACACACGGTCGCGCGAGCGTAAAATATAGAAACAGGGGAGCAAGGAAAATGAGGAACGAAGAAAGGAGAAAGGGGTAAAACAAGTACATAATTAGAGCACAAAGCTTTGAAAAATGCACTCAAATATCAGATGTGAAAATAAAAAATACCAATTGTGTTGTTGTTGGGGATATGTGCATTGGAGTTAAAAAAGCCAAAATATTTCAAATTAATTAAATTAATCTTTAAATTTAATTTTCAATGAATTACTAAATGCAAATGTGGATAAAAGTAGATAAAATGAATACGAATTTTAAGTAGTCTTAAGCGCTGCCAGTTGAAGTTCTTGCAACCGTGTGATAAACAACAAGGCCACACAATGCAGAATAATAATAATAATAAATATTCAACACTTTCAAAAAGGCATTATTTGGATTTAAGTATTATAAAATATTACTTTTATGCCAAAACTGCAAACAAAAAATGTAATTTCATTATCAATTTTAATACGAAGAGTACTTACAAGCATCAAAATAATAAATAATATTTGGCAAAATTCTAATATTTTTAAGCCCCACAATCAAACAAGTAAATAAGTGCGCAAACCAAAACAGATTTTATACATTTTTTTTATTTGCAACAAACTACAAGAATAAGGAAGAGTTCGGAAGCGTTGAAAGCACAAAATACTACTGAGTTTATGGTTTTAAACCTGATAACGATGAAGTGATGTTTAGCGGGTACATGACCTTGACATCAGAAACTTTAAGAAACCTCATTTTTTATCCTTTGTACATTTTGTGGTAATAAGTACTTTTAATTTCTAACTTTCTTTACATAGTTTCTTATTTCTATTTTTTTTATTTTCCGACGTAATTTGACTTTTGTCTCTAAAATGGCTATAATTTATAACGTGTGTACATGATATTCACTTTCAGTCATTGTGGTGATTCATTAATTGGTAATTGTCATTCACCATCAGCTATAAAATGTCCAAACTCGGTATATAAAAGAGAGACGAGATATATGCATACCTCTATCTCTTTTAGACAAAGTCAGATACAGCTATTCGCACATAGCCAAAATTTTGTGTGGCAATATTCATTATATACTCTTGTTTATCACTTCAACTCTTCACGAGGAATTTTTTGCTGTCGTTTTGAGCCACAAAATTAATTGATAATATGAATTAATCAAATCGTGTTGCAAGTTTGCTTTCAGCAAATATATTTATCATTCATAAAAGCGAATACACATTCGTTAATGTAGGACGTTAGAAATAGCCAGCTTTGGTGAATAGTTTAATGAATAGTACTGCTAAAAATATAAAGTGTCTGATTTAAAAAAAACAAAAAAAACAATTTTGGATACATGCTCGTTATGAACACATATTAATTGCCTCAAGCTCATCAATCTGCACATTGGATAAATGAAAGCATTTACTTAGGTATTTTATCTAAATCTTTTATTGTCGACATTTTATTTTCAAAAATTTTATGGACAACTCAGATTTATATCGCCCATAGCTAAATCGCTCGCATCCATATTTTATGCTGTTACCATTATTAAACCGATTAAAAAGCACTCAAAGCACCAACGACGAACGTAAAGATTGATATTGGCCTTGAACAACCGGCTGACCTCATTTAAAAACTACACAATGAAAATCCACTTAAATCTCAAATGATTTATAATATTAAAAAGAAAACATCTTTGATTTCACGTTTTCTGATGTTTTTTTGTTTATACGATTGAAGCCAACAAATCATGAAAATATGCCAGAGTAAATATTCCAAATCAAATAAGCACATACTTGAGTATGTATGTATTGCACTACTACATGCACACGGCAGCAATAAAAGCAACCAAGCATTTTCATACGGAAAGAATTTCATCCAAGCGGGCTATTTATAAAACCCACAAGTGGAAGATTACAACAAAGTCATGAAAGCTTCAGATAGTGAAGCAATGCCATGTCCGACATAGACCTATGTACATACATACATACAGGCATACGAACATAAAGCGCGGTCGATGTGAGCAAATTTATTTTTTTAATTTCAAGTGATTAACAAATAATCGATATTATTTGAAAATCAAGCAAAGTTAGGCGATGCTGAAGTGTCTTCAAACGCTCAAATCTCCGTCAAGTAGCATTGGTATTATGTTTGTGTTTGTACTCTGTTGTACTTTTGCAGTACTCGAATTTGTGTGCCTATTTCTAAAAATATTTATTTAGGTTTTGATTGTAGAATAATAGAACTGAAGAACACTTGCGACCTGGTGGTGTGTATTGTAAATAAATATATGTATTACCTGCAAATAAAAAGTATATATAAATACGTACATATTATGTGTGTTTGTGTACATACATAGGTTTAAAGATTTACCAGGATAGCAGGCAATCTTTCAATGGCACAAGCGCACTGTATAAAAGCTCTTAGTGCTTTGCCAGTTTTATTTGATTATACTAGTCCCGTCACTTTGATTTATAGAAAGTATTGTTTGAACTTATTTCTACGAGTATGCATCTGTACAGTTCAAAATTATAACATCATAGACTTTTCTAATGTATTTCGTACAAGAAGGCTTCTCAACTTCTAAGCTGGCTGCTAGCTGGCTCTATAAAAGAAAGGCAGGCACCGTGCCTGGTCAGTGCTTAGGTGGCACTCGCGGCTTGATGTGTTGTGATGTGAAAGTCGTAAGGTGACATCACTGTAAGCTGGTTGTTAGCTAGCTCTATAAAAGAAAGGTGGGCACCGTGCCTGGTCAGTGCTTAGGTGACACTCGCGCCTTGATGTGTTGTGATGTGAAAGTCGCAAGGTAACATCACTGTAAGCTGGCTGCCAGCTGGCTCTATAAGAGAAAGGCAGGCACCGTGCCTGGTCAGTGCTTAGGTGACACTCGCGCCTTGATGTGTTGTGATGAGAAAGTCGCAAGGTAACATCACTGTAAGCTGGCTGTCAGCTGGCTCTATAAAAGAAAGGCAGTCTCCGTGCCTTGCCAGTGCTTAGGTGACACTCGCGCCTTGATGTGTTGTGATGAGAAAGTCGCAAGGTAACATCACTGTAAGCTGGCTGCTGGCTGGCTGTTAGCTAGCTCTATAAAAGAAAGGCAGGTTCCGTGCCTGGCCAGTGCTTAGGTGACACTCGCGCCTTGATGTGTTGTGATGTGAAAGTCGCAAGGTGACATCACTATAAGCAACTTTTTGGAGCGGGTAAAGTACCATTGATGGTATTAGAACAGTATGCATGTAATCGAGCGCATTAGTGTTAACTACTCGATTAGCTTGTTTTTAAGCAATTGTATTTTCAATTAAAATGAAAACATACATACATACATATGTATGGAAAATCGTAATATAATTTTGATTTGTTGAAGAAGGCGCTGCTTTTAGTAGTCAGTTTCATCTGGCGACTTCTAGAACGATAAATAGCTAAAGCAGATGTCAGAGTGCATTGTACATTCATAAGAAGTGGGATACCAAGCAGTACGATATTATAAAATTTAGAGATAATATTATAGATTAGCTCCTGGATGAACTGTCTACAGAACCGCAAGCACCCAGAAGAACTATACATTTTTCTTAGAAAAATCCTAGAACGGCAAGAAAGTCACTGAAACGATATCATGAATGTTATAAAACATTATCTGCTCAACGAGACAAAAGTTTTGCTGAAAACACAAATAAAAAGTTACAACGTTCTGTCAATTTTGCGAAAATAAACCACCACTTTGTTTAAAATGTTAAAAAAAAACTCACAAATATTAATAAATATAATTAAAAATTTGTTTTGATACCAAATATTTTTATTTCATTTAACAAAAAATAGTTCTGAATCGAAGCCAGCGTGACCCACCGCCAGATGAAACCTTAGTGCCGTCCTCAACGTGGTAATTATGATAATAGATTACTAACAAAGCTCACAACACTTTAACTGGAGCTAAGGCGTAAAGTATAAATAAATATGAAAAACCCTAAGTTATCTAACCTACTTTCCCCATTTTTTGCGTCCACAACGACTTGAAGAAGCTTCCACTTCACATTTCAATCAATCAGACAATAGCACAGTGCAGCAAGGCATATGCATATAGTATATACATACATATGTAGATGAGTGTATTTTAGTCAAACATAGCGAAGAACACAGAGAGTTTTTTAGCGGGTACCCTCGTAAATCGCCTAACTTTAAAAAAAGAGTGCAGTAGTTGCATTGCTTTAGGCTTTTATGGGGGCTCCATGCATTTGACACATATGGATGTATGTACAGGTGTATATACTCCTACATAACTATGTAGACATGTGCGTGCACTCGAGAAACTTCAAGTACTTGTGCACTCGCATACAAGCGGACAAACAACAGCAGCACTTCACCGGCTTTTTCTTCAGCACTTCAGCTTCAATTGAATGTCTTACTTTTATGCAAGCCGTTTTCTTTTTGTTTTCGCATACACCTCTGCCTTTCTAACTTTTATACTTTTACTACCTCATTGTGCTATTTATGACATTTTCAATAACCATTTGGCATGGAACGCACACACACAGGGCTGTACTCTTCAGAGTTGCGATACATGAATATTTCAATTCAACCCACATTCGAGGAGCCCTCAACTATCTAGTGCCATATCTACTCACATACATATACATGTGTACAGACACTTCAAGAATGAATATGACGTGACCTAATGCAAAAGAGACACACACATACATACAAATGCGGTTGTACCCTTTATTGAAATTGAAATAAGATGAAGATGCTTCATAGATTCTTCCAACTTGGCCAGCAAGCAAGGCGAATGCGAAAAAATGCATAATATAAATATGTACATAAGTGTGTGTAGCGCACCATATGTGTGCTGAAAGAAAGAATAGCAAGCTATTAAACTTCAATTACTAGCGTGTTATGGCAATAAAATGGCAAGTCAGGGGGAAACAAGAGGGGAAGGATGAAATCGGACGCTCAACTACTGTACATGAGCATGTACTACTTGTATATACATTTGTATCGGCATGATTATAATATTCTTTCAGTTTAGTCGTACTTATGTACAAGAGCATCCGCAGCAGCTTTCTGCGCTTCCCTGCTTGCCCTTTCACACATTCGCATTTTGAAATGCAAAAAAATCGATTCAAAAATCGTGTGCTCTACGAGTATGTGTGAATGTCGCAGCAAAAGACATTAAAATTTGTTACATTTACTTGAATCTTTATTTTTCCTTAGCCAACTACGCACACTCATACATCCAAGTCTGCATTCATTATTATCACAGTGTTGGCAATGTTTGACTTTATAGTGGCGGAGCGAGCCATAGTGTCTGCCATGAAATACTCACCAACGGATTTACTTTTTCGGCGCCAAACAGGTTTCCCATGCAACAACAAGGCCAATGTAAATCATTGCGCATTTGTATTTGGTTATAAATAAACATTCGGATAGTTTTTCTGATTTTATGACTTTTATTTTGCCATTCAAACGAGTACTATGCTAGCGAGTGTGGAGACAATTGAGCCACTCATCAAACCGAGTAAGGAATCAGCGACTTCCGATAGCGAGTTAGCCAGCGAGTAGTCAAGTTGGAACATAATACAGCATACGATCACATCGCACAGTGGCCAAATGCGAAGTTTATGTTGATAGCAAAAAGCATTTCGTTTCTTCTCCTATCTTTTGCGTATACACTTAGCTTCAATGTTGATTTAAAATGTTTTCGAAGATTTCGTTAATTTTTAATTTCATTTTCTGGCGATCTAGAGGTAGATTGAGTCGTGTCAAGATGTCATGTTACTTTTCATCATGGAAAGACTTACGCCAGAACAACTTTAACTTAATTACAAAACTTTCTGTTCTGTAAAGAATGTGTTTCGCGCGCTTCACTCAACTTATGGTCCACATATGGTCCACATAATCGACCTACTGAGCATCCCAATCGCAGCACCATCACCCATCTTGATACCTACCATTCATTATCAGATGATGGTTGACCGAACAGATCTTGTCCAGCACGCAGAGAGTGTGCACGAAGGCCGTGAAGAGTCGATTCTGCGCCGTTCGCAGCAACTCGAACTGGTAACGTAATATGGAACGACTTGACGCATTTTACATCCCGATCTTAAATTGAAAGCGTACAAAATACAGATTGTGTAAAAACTGAAGCAGCTCGACCTTCACAAACGACATCGCTTCGTATTATGAGCTCTTGAAAAGTTCCAAAAAGATCCGAAGTTTTCCGGGCAAATTTTGTTCAGCGCTGAAGTCCTTTTTAGGTTCAATGGGTATACATATAAACAAGAAAAATTTCCGCATTTGAGACGAAGAGCAACTTGAAGAGATTTAATAGCTGCCATTTCATCCAGAAAATAACAACGAGTTGGTGGGGTTTATGGACCGGTAAAAGCATCTTTCAAAAATTATGCCGGTGAGAACGTAACCGTCAATGGCGACCGTTGTCGCGCCATGATAACCGATTATTAGATGCCTGAAATTGAAGCTCGTGACATTTGGTTCCAACAAGACGCCGCCACTTCCCACGCGTTGCATCAATCAATGGATTTATTGAGAGAGCACTTCGGTGGGCAGATAATTTCACGTTTTGGGCCGATCGAATGGCCACCAAGATCGTGTGATATCACACCATTAGTCTTTTACCTGTGGGGATATGTAAAGTCTAAAATCTAACGAACAACCCCGCTTCGCTTCAAGCCTTGGAGCAAAACATCACGCGTGTCATTCGCCAGTTATTAGTTGAAATGCTCGAACGAGTCACCGAAAATTGGACTCAACGGTTGGACGATCTGCGACGTAGGCATGGCCAACACTTGAAAGAGATAATCTTTAAAAAATATTTGAGAAAGAATGCTTTTTCGATTGGTAATAAACACTCCCCATTAAGTTTCTGTGTTTTTTCTTTAAAATGGATCCCCCTTTACACACATTTTTATCGACACAACTTTGTGATTTCCCCCACAGTGCAGCAGCGTCGCCACTCGTCATTTGACCTTTTGGCGTTCCAATTCACTCGTTGCTCTTGGAAATTTTTTTAATATAGCTAAAATTTGTAAGCTCTTCTATTGCCATTTGGCAGGTAGTGCATATAGATTACACACAGCCATGCAGGTGCTGCTGCAAAACTATTGCGCATTTTTTGTATTTCATTCTATCGGTTCATCGTAACCTTAGCTCGCGATCCAATTACAAATGAAATAGAATAGAAAAAATGTGCAATCGGAACTTTTAGTGCTGCGTAAGAGTTGGCAATAAAGTTTCGTAGTTGCCAACCATGAAGCACACATTGGCGCACATTTCATAGATATGTATGTATGTACATGTATGTGCGGGCCTGAGTATTTAATGTACCATACATATGTATGTGCAGAAGGTTGATGTCATTCTTGGTACATATGAAAGCGCTTTTTTCATTTTCCAATTCTGTTTACATGCATGTGTGTATGTAATTTTATCTATGTGAGCTTATTCCGAATTTATTGCTTGTGCAGATTAATGTCGTAAATAAGCATACATATGGATGTATGTTGCACCCACCTTTAAAATCTTTAATTGCCAAACTTTACTTAATTTATTTACTCAGTTTTTCTTTTTATTTTTTTTTTATAATAAATATATTCTACAGAAAATTAGATGAGGTCATAATGACCCGAGTAAAGAAAAGAAATTATCAATAATATAACGTTCAATTAAATCGTTATATCACAACCTCACCGATATGGTATCCTTATAAAAGTTTTTTAGCCAGCAGCCACTTGATCATACGTATTGCTTATCTCGAACATTTTACAACGGTTCAGACCATAAATGTCGAACAATCCAATTAAATGCTGTACTCAAAACCAAAGAAGTGCGATTTTATGCCATTGTTTACCAACAAACACACATCTTTAGACGTTCGCAAGCGCATAATTGAATCCCTAAACTCTGCTTATAGGCTTGATTGTTGGCTGGCTTTAAATGAACACAAAACTCGAGCGGTCAAAACATAGCTTCAACGCCGAATCGACCAGCGGTCTTATTGGTCGATCTTGCAGTTGTCTAAATATGGACAGAGTAGACGCACTAAATTCGCGCTGGCATAATGAAGATGATGTGCAAACGGTAATAGCAAGATAAGATTTCGCAAGCCGATGCGAAACGCTGGTGCGACAGTGGAACTAACCGCCACTATTCGGGTTAGTGGCTTGTGAACGCCGAGCCATTTTAATATTGCAACATTACGTATTTAGCTAACTGCGGAGGAATGCAATTGCCGGTTCTTGAATAAGACCGAGGGAGCAAGCGGCACTAGCAGCAGAAGTGGCTGAGGCGCGAAGAGCAAGAGCCAAACATGTTATTCTGCGCCGAACGATGCGATGGGCCATTTTTTGCGCACACCACAGTCACCGCATGCCGCATGCCACATCAATATAAATAAAATGCCAGCTCGACCGCGGTAACAAACAGCAACATCGCAGTCCAAGCGGCGGAAGGCGGACGCTGCCAAAAGGTAAAACATTTAAACCAAAACAAAAGTAACAGCAACAAAGTGACCAGTAAACCGCAACATAAGCGAGCGAAAATCAGCTGTGGCGAGCGCAGCGGCAGAGGGCGGCTGATAATAAGAAATACCTACAGCGTGCTGGTGGCAGACGAGCAAAAATACTAAAGCAAGCACAGTAAGTAAATATATGCCACTGATTGTAGCCAAACCGTAACAAAAATAACAAGACGAAGTAGCCCGTGAGTGGCCGAACAAGAACAGCATGACTTTTTGTGCCCTGTTCGCGGCGCTGTATGCGCATCCCGCAGAGGCTTGCGCGGTTTGTGGAGTCACGGTAGCATAGGAGCATAAGACAATGCAACTTGATTTCCATGCAGTCGAACAGACGCTTTGGGTGCAGCAGTACGAGGGCACCACAACAACATTTCTGGAAAACTGAATAAAGCGCCAACAATAACAAAGGCAGCAATGAGCATAACCATAGCACAAAAAGCGCCAACATCCGTAACAACACCAACAATAGCGAACAATGTAAATAAATAAAGGCAACAATGCCAAAACAAAGAGTAAAGCGATCCATCCGAATGCCGAACACCGATCAGTGTGCTGTCTGTCATGACCCTGGAGCGGGCTGAAATGACTTCGCGCGCTTTCACGGGGAAATAAATAATGTATGTACATACATACATACATTTTTGTGTGTGTATCAGCGTGCTTGCGAATTTGTGGTGGGCGTGCGCATGTGCGAGCATCGGTAGAGAGTGATATGAGCAGATATGGTCGAGGTATGTGAAATTCGAGCATTGTCTGGAAGTTGTGGGCGAATCATGATCGTAATTGGAATGCGATATTTGCTTTAATTGAAGATCTTTATTGCCTACCATTAACTTAATAACAGCATACCGACGTACTTTTGTATCTGTTTATGCACAACTATGCGAATGGGAAAAGGTTTTTTGCGGCCAAAAACCTTGACTTGGCAAAATGAATTTTAAAATACTTATGTTATATGATGCTCTTGCGAAATTTATTATTAACCCGCATATTAGCGCTTCAATTGAATTCCTTAGATCGCGAACGATAACAGTTAACAGTAACAATGTTAATTTAGGAAAAACGACTACAAGACGTCGTGGTAGAGCGTCTTACAATCATGAATTTGAGAAGTTTGGAAAAATTTCCGGGGTCCAAAGAGAAAACATCCATAAAAGAATGGATCGTGCTGTATAGGCTTTTTTTGGTATGAACATACATACATATGTACATATGTACATACTTCCACATGCAACGTTATGTTTGTTTCGCGGACAGGAATTGCGAACAAGAAGCAAATAAGTAGTCGTGCACGTAGACTTGAAGCGTACGTAAATGCACAATGAGCCGGCAACAGCCAGCCCACGTTCTTAGCCGCCGCCGCCGTCGGAAGCCATTTCAGAAATGTTAAACTTCCAGCGCCGACGCTGTGCGAGCATACAACAGAGTAGTCGTGTGTAAACGAAAAATAAAGGAACCAACACAAATATAAAAGTAAACAATTTTACAATTCAGTAGAATAACAAACAGAAATTTACTAAATCGCACGCTATAATCAACGCAATGGATGGACAAAGCAATGAAAAAGAAGAAAATCAGCAGAAAAAAAATTAAGCAGAAGATAGACGACGGTTGGCGTTTGGCGAGCGCAGCTTGAACCAGAGGACCCAAGAAGGCAGAAAATAAAAAGCAGAAACCACTGCGGCTGGAAGACAAGAAAAAAGCGTTGATGCTACCGATGATAGCGATGATTATGCTGACAACACGTTTTATAGCATAATGGAGAGTGAAGGGACATTGGTCAATACAAAGGCCTATACACCGTTCAGCACCATTCATTGGTACCAGTGAAACAGGTCAATATCAAATCGAATTCTTGCGAATTTCTCAGATGCTTGTATAAATACTACAAATATACGAGCATACGAGTGCTTACGAATGCGTCTAAAGAAAAAGAAGAGATGCGATGTTGATTACTTAATGACGGGTCTCTGACCGCGTAGCAGTTAGTTAGCAAGAAGGAAGGTACGTAAGTACTAAAGTGACTAAGAATTCGCTTAAAATCGAGTTGAATGGTGTGTTGGCTTGTGTTGGCCTTTAAATGTTATGGCCACGAAACTCTATAAGTCTGCCCGTTATTGTTGTTGGACGAGCATCAGCGTCAGCATTGAGCGATCCGTCAACAGCGTAGCGTTGATCGTACGGAATGTAAGCTTTTATGTGCATATATTTGTAAAATATATATTTACATATGGGCTATAGAAACCGAGAATCACAAAGTGCCTTGTTCTAACATTTTTTTCCCTTTGTTTGGAGCGTGGCTTGTACTGCTCTCTTCCTTCCACCCTACTCCTTTTTCAGCTATTTTTGTTTTGCTTTTGTTGATGTTGTTCTTGTTGTGGTTGTGTGTACACATGTTGCGGACAATTGATGGATGGTAAGGCAGCTAGCGATTTAGTCGTTCAGATTCATTCGGCATCATTAAGCACACAGTTGGAAGACATGATAGCTCATATATGTATGTATGTATGTATATGCAACAAAAATACACGTATTCATACATACATGCATACAAAATACATAGCTATTTGAGCGGTTACCGCATCGAGCCAGCCAAACAGGTAACACAAGAATACAGCAGTGTCTTCTATCGATTGTACTGTGCACACATTTACGGTAACATGAACTGACTACTCAATTCCCCGAGCGAGAGCGCGTCGACTTGTGTCTTTATGGAGTCGCTTCTTCGCAATTAATATATTTGGTGTACTGAATCAGCACAAACATTTAATACAAATTGGTAGCAGAAAAATGTCTGCTGGACCAGCGGGTTGACTTGATAACAGGAACTATTCTAAGCGAACATTAAAAATGATCTCGAATTTTATGTCAGTGAAGGCATATAATTGTATTTGTATTTTGTGTTTTTTTTTTTTAAAGAATATATATTCAAACTAGCGAGACCACGGAATTTTATGCTCTTTTGAGCAGACAGAAATTACTCATGGTTCTTCGAAATGTAGCTTCCTCAATATTTTTGCTACAATTGGTAATTTATTTCGAGATAAGTTTATTCAACAAACATTCATATTTTATGGAGTGAAATGGCCATGATTGTGTCAGGAGCTGGATCGATTAGACTTACAGAGTCGACTGAAGTGGAAACAGAAACTGACTGACTAACTAACTCTTTTAAGTGATTGTTTGCCACCTAATCAACATTAGCTCTTACTCCACTTCAAAACTCTATTTGAAGCGTTTTTGATTTCAAACTTGAAGGAATATTCGCTCAAAATTTTTATCTAATTCAAAATAGTTCTCCAAGTATTCTGCTGAATAAAATATTGGGCAGTCGAAAAAGTCTTTTCGTATTTTCAGGTTGAAAAAAAGTTACAACTGTTCAAAAATTAATGAAAATAATGAAGAAATTCGCTATATTTTGAAATTTTTGTATAAAAAGTGGAAGAATACCACGCAAGCCACCAATGAAATTTGTGAAGTTTACGGAGACGACGCTGTATCAGTACGTGTAGCACAATGGTTCGCTCGCTTCCGTTCTGGAAATTTCAATATGAAAAATGCACCTCGCTCTGGTCGACCTATTATTGAAAAAGTCGATGGAATTATGGAAAATATTGATCAGGACCGCCACATAAGTAGCCATGACAACGCGAAGGAACTTAACATTCATCATCAAACGGTTTTGAACCATTTAAAAAAGGCTGGCACATGAATTGTGCGTGAAAAATTTAATGGACCGAATTAACATCTGGGATTCTTTGCTGAAACGAAATGAAATCGAACCATTTCTGAAGCGAATGGTAACAGGAGACGAAAAGTGGATCAAATACGACAATAATGTGCGAAAAAGATCATGCTCCAAGCGTGGTGAAGCTCAAAAAATGGTCGCAAAGCCAAGATTGACGCCTCGAAAGGTTATGCTGAGTGTTTGGTGTGATTGGAAAGGAATCATGCACTTTGAGCAGCTCTAGCCTGGTTGAACAATTGATTCTAGATTTTACTGTCAACAACTGATGAGATTGAAGCAAGCAATCGAAAAAAAACGAAAACGGACAGAACTGTTCAACAGAAAGGGCATCGAGTTCCATCAGGACAACGCTAGACCACACACATCTTTGATAACTCGGCAAAAACTGGGAGAGCTTGGCTGGGAAGTTTTGATGGATCCATCATATAGCCCTGACCTTGCACCATTGAATTATCATTTCGATCAACGCAGTACTCCCTTAATGGAGTAAAGTATACTTCAAGAGAAGCTTGTGAAAATTACATTTCGTAGTTTTTTGCTGAGAAACCAGGCAATTTCCACATTGATGGAATAATGTCTCTAGCGGAAAAATGGCAAAAAGTGGTCGACCAAAATGGTAAATATTTGGTTCATTAAAGCTTATAAATATAAAAAAAAATAAGTTGAAGGTTGATTAGAAATACGAGAAGACTTTTTCGACTATCTAATAATAAGACGAAACGAATTAAAGAACTGGAGGATGTTGTTCAAAGAACTTAAGTGTAGAATAGTTCTTTATATTTGGATTTCGGTTGCTTCAACAAATAAGGATATGTAACTTTCATTATTAATAAAATACTTTATAAACCGGAATAGCATTGTGCTAGGCTTTCGAACCGAGGCGTTAGGTGATGTAACTGCCACTGTTTGCACAGTTCAGCATTTTCCTTTCTCTTGATGGTGCCGCTTAGTGCACGCTTGAAAGGTTAACTCTGTATACTTACCTGTGTATGTAAAAATGTAGGAAAAATACGCACAATGATACACATTAACCTGGCTTTGAGGTCTCCTCTATATGAGAAAGCTCCTGTGTTTGTACTGTTGTAAGACAGATGATGACCAGCCGACATTAAGTGCACAAGTGCAAAGGGAAGATTGTAAACATGTGGGCCAGGTTAGAGCCAGAGAAATGGCGTCGAGAACGCCGAAGATGTTTTACTATTTTCTATATTCATGTTTGCGAAGTGCTGTTTAGCTATAGAGAAAGGAAGGAATAAAACAGAGAGGAGGGTAGTCAGCACAAAACGCCCCTTGTAGCAAGCAGTTTCTTTGCGCACAAAGCGAGAGAGCTGCTACAACGGCGGTAGACACACAGCGAGATTTTGCGGTCGCTTAGAAGGCAACGGGCATTTTCTTTGAGATAAAAATTTTACTGAACGCTTACCAACAAAAGCGCTTAACTTTAATGCCCTTAGTTTCTTATTTGCTCATTTACTATGCTCTAAGTATAGAAAACCCAAGAAGGTATCATAGCACACTTTAGAAAAAACTGGAAAATATAAATAACTAGAGGACCCGTCCACGCTTCACTGTGGCTGATACATAGATAATACTAAATACTACTACCATTTACATATATGATTTCTATTAGTTGGATTACAATTATTGGTTAATGAGATATAGCATTTCTGTGAAGCAACTTGTGTTAGTTTACAAAAAAATGGATCATAGAGCATTTCGTGTGTTAATAAATCATTGCTTTTTGGAGGAAAATGCTGTTGAATTTGGGCTCAGGGAAATCCACCGATGAAAAGATAGTTGCCAAGCTTAAAGAGGCGAAAGCTCTGTGCAAAGTGGGTGCCTCGCAAATTCATAATCCAACAAAAACAACGAATAACTGATTTTGAGAAGTGTTTCGAGTGCTCTTTAGTCGTAATAAAACCGAATTTTTGCGTCGGTGTGTGACAATAGAAACATAGCTTCATCATTTCCACTGAAGTCCAATCGAGAGTTATTCAAGTGAAATTTGGTTCATTCCCGAACTCATTTTCGCTGAAGAATGATCGCATTATTTTATATATGGTATACAGAGTCTAAATGAACTTAAAACAATGAAGAAATGCTTTGTGACGTCGCCCCACATGTGAGCACATATGCACCTATGGATAAACGTTTGAAGCCAACATTTATCAACATGTCGAGCGTAAAATGGATATCACATAAAAATCTGCGGTTGACCGCACAAAAATTTTACTTACTAATTATGTTTGTTTATACCATACCATAAGTATACATATGTATAATTATAATAGGTATATGCATATGTAAATAGACACAAACATTAAAAATAGAGTAGTCAAGACTTCGCAGACAATGCAAAGTTAGAAAAAAGCCGGATTCAGGATTGTTCAAAATTACTCGCTTTATTATTCCTTTTTCTAAATTTAACATTGGAAGCTTAAAGTCCGCTCCGAAGCAACTAACAAGTATAAATTAGCACTTACTCATGAATTACATTAGTGGCTAGATTATTTAAAACAGGAGTAAGAACACGCGCTAGTTAATGTTATCATGATAGTGACATTAGTTATGTTCAGAGGTATATTAGTTTTTGGAAGGAAAATGCCTATACACTGTATCATAATTTACATAGCAATCAAAACGTAAAAATATTGTTAGAATTATACAGTCTGGTACTTCAAATAACACTTCATATAGCGTTGATTGCCGTCGGTTCTTTTTATAAGAGATACATACATATGTATGTATATCTCACAATTTTGTTTTAAATTGTAATCCTAGCAGCCAATTTAATTTACTGTCACACCATTAGCTTTGATTCCGCTTCACAGACCTTAACATTCATTATACAATATATACTTTGTTCGTGGCAGTAACGCAGCCGCAACAGGAATAATTGAGCAGTAATGAAGCGAGTGCATTGAATAAGTTTTAACATTATGAACGTGATGTAAATATAATGAATGACAACTATGGCTACAAGACTAACTATGTCCATTGGAACATTGACATTGGTTCACCGACTACGTTTTATTATGAGTTAAATACTTTTCTCGTACAGATAGAAACGTGGGAGAGCTTGGAATTTGCAGAAGTTTTTTGCATGAAACTAATATAGACTTCAATTTTCATTTATTTCAAATATTACTATTAAATATCGCATATTTATAAAGGCGCACGTAAATACATATGAACATACACATAAAGACTTAAGCAGGGCCATCGTTACTCAGAAAAAATATTTTGATTCAAACCAAAAATCTATTAAATTTTCTTCTCCCAAATGCTGTGCTGTGGAAACTCAGTTGGAACTGTGGCAACTTTTGGAAAGTAGCCAAATAATGTAAATGAAAGCATTTGGTTTTGAGTACATTTGGGTTTTCGGCACACTTTCACGCATATTAATAGCTAAGCAAGTAATTGCTGATTGAGTAATATCTATGCAGATTTTAAGGAAAAAATATTTTGAAAACAATACAAGCGATTGAGGAAGCGGCGCTAAAATGTGACGACTATTCGAACCGTAATTACGCCATTATAAAATTTTTCGTTCTTACTCCCACTAAACAAATATTTGATTTGTAGTAAATGATAAAAAATAATATTATTTTTTATTTGCAAACAAGGCGTTTTCAGATATTTTGTCATATAATTTATTTTACGAATATTATTTTATAGCTTATAATGTGCACATATAATCTGAGTTTTATAAATTTCTGTTTTTTTTTCAATCCGCTTTCTCAATTTCCTTCAAATTAATTACATTATCGACCTATTGCTAACTAGAGACCATTTTTATTCGAAGTCTTTGGTAAATCTGGCGCCACAATAATACAATGGTAAACCACCACAACGGTAGCATGTTTGGCAGGTAGCCTTAAAAATATTTGGTAATATACAGCAGAACAGTGCCAGCATCGGAGGATTACACTTTAAAATACATTAATTACCTTTCGTTGACTCTGATTGTCCCAAACAAATAAAAATCTTAATTTTCCAACATTCTCTTAGTGGTGAGAGTTTAAAACGGCATTTTTGTTGAAGTACGAATGCAACATTTGAAGGGAAAAACATAGATAATGTGAGTATTTTATGAGATACTAGAAATAGGAAAACGAAAACCAATCCACAGCACGCCCTCACCTCCGCAAACAATAATCACCTTTGTTAACAGTCTTGGCTCAGTCTGTTACAGCGACTGCGACGGCTGCTGCTGCAGAGATTGTTGTTTTGTTGAGCAGCAGTAGGGACGAGGCGTGAAGAAAAGCAACGTCAGCCATCGTTAATAGAAACGTGATGAGCGAATAAGCAAGCATTTGAGTAGAATAGGTGAGTATGAGAAGATATAGCAACTATGGCAACTTTAATGTTGAATGCGGCAAATACTAAATCTGCCGGAAGGGTAATTTAATTTCTACCGCATTCGCATTTAATAGTTATTATTTCATTTGACATTTCTACGAGTTATTTACATTATGTATAGTTATTTTTAGACCAAATAAATTCATATATTAATATATAGTATATATTGATAAATATAGTTGAAGATATTTCATAAAACAAATTTAATTAGGATTTACCTTTTGGTTATTAATATGAACAGTAATTTTGGTATTTTCTTGAATATCAATAACCGTTTGTTTTGTTTATTTTCTGCTGAGAATTCGTTGATGGTCGTTTTTGGCCCGTTGTCAAACTTTTATGCTCTTTATGGCTCTCTTTTTTTGCGATAAACACACACAAACCACTTCACAAAATCACCGTTCACAAATATTTAAGAAATTTATTATGATGAACTCCACCAAATACCTTTATAACTTATGTATTTTCACTAGCATATTTCTCAAAATTACCAAACAATTTTCATATTTAATTAGCAACAACCTTCAATAGCGAATTTACTTTATCTGCATTCCACGTTAATTGTTGTTTGCTAAATTTTAATCACAATTTCACTGCTGGTAGTCTTTCCGCACTCACTTTGTTTTGCAATCAATTAATTAAATCAAACTCAAGTTGAACGTGTGTGTACAACGAGAAAAACACAGCAACGCGTTGAAATTTTTTCACCGAGAAATTTGCAATTATTGTCCAAACACAAAGACCTTTTCAGAGCGACTGACTGTAATTTTGACATACATTTCTCCTCAAGATTTCTCCATCGAAAACTTGTTTTACTTCACTTGTTTCGCGCTACAGCTGCTTTCCTATGATATTCTCTTGTCTATTGTTGGGTGTGTTAGTGAGAGAATGTGTTTTTCGCCGTGTATAAGTTATCTTATTGGAGCATTTTTGACGGGAAAAGAGTGAAAAATATTTTTTGCAAATGAGCACCGCTTGTATTCGCCGCAGCATATGACATTTTTAGTTTTCATTTCAGCTGTACACAGAGTTGATGCTGAAAGGTAAAAAAAAAGAATTTTCCATTATGAAAGTTAATTCAGATTAATAAATTGATGGCTGCTTTCTTTCTAGTTTACTCCCTTCTGGTTGCTGCATCGGATTAAATACATTCGAAATTGAACTAACAATCACCACAAGAAACAGTTTTGTGAACTAAACAAATACTCATTGTTTGGAAAATGAGTTTATTTCTGGATACACTTCACTGATTGACAATGCAACACCAATTCTTACAAAATATTTCACTCTTTTGTATTTATTGTGTGTGCACCTAGCTTCGAAACAGCTGTTTTTGACAACTCTGCAAACCTCTGCAAATCAACAGGAACACGTCTGCAATGTTTTCATTACTGCACAGCATTGAGTCACAATTAAAATAATTTGTTTTGATCGACTGACAATGGTCAATAAATTTCCATCGCAATTTATGAAGTAATTGTAACGGGAACGAATATAAACAATGGAGGCCGGATTGGATAAAAAATTGCAGGGCATCCAACTTATCGCACAGGAAAAATTACAGGCGATCATATGTTCTATTCCAGGCAAAAAAGACCTTATAATTGAACCAGGACTAATTAAACCTTTGGAGCATATTTGCGCTGCATCCTGGTTGAAACTGAAAGGCATACAAAGAATCTTCAAATTTGATGGTGATCACATTATTTCACGTACTGCTGAACATCAAATCCACATTTTTTTAATACACAGCAAATTGGAAACATTTCAACAGATCTTAAGGCATATACATGAATTAGAGCGGCTAGAACCGACTGATCTCGATGCCGCAGTAAAAAGTTTTCATATAATATGTGTGCCCACATGCTTTACCCATTTCCATATGTTGTTGGAAGAGGAAGGCCTTTACGGATTAGTTCAACTGCATCGTTACAACTGGGACTTTATCTGTCTCGATCAAAATGTGCTAAGTTTGGAAATACCAAATGTGAGTACCTGCGGTTTCGTTATATGTCGGTTAGTATAATAATGTGAGCGCTTATCTTTAGGTTTTCTCCACACTATTTTTACGCAAGGATACCTCTCTATTACCAGTAATAGCACAATCTCTCCGAGTATTGCAAATCGTTTGTGGACGACCCGAAGTAATTTTCACTTTTGGTGAACATTCTGCATCTTTAGTAAAAATGTTGCAAACTCTTAACAAGCCTGGTAATGATAATTGTAGTGAGTCATCCACCGAATTCGCCTCTCTTCTTATCATGGATCGTGACAAAGATTATGCATCTAGTTTACTAACCCCGGCTATTTATGCTGGATTATTTCTGGAAGTTTTTAATCGACGAGCCGCAGAAATCGAGTTGGAAACGCATTCAAATAAAATTTCAAAACAAAAGTTAGAAATTTTTCAACTACCTCATCGAGCTTATCAGCAAAAACAATGTGAAAAGCCACCAGTAAGCAAGGTAAAGCCATGTAAACTCCCAAGCATACGTATGAACGCAATGAGCGATGAAATTTATGGTGAAAATCGGTACAAGCATTTTGCGCAAGCTAGCAGCCAAATACGTGCACAAGCAAAAGCTATCGGATTAGAAGTTCAAAAATTGGGTGACATGAAACTTGATGAGATGCACGACTATGTGGCTCGCAAGTTGCCAAAGGTTACGGAGCTTAAAGCAAAGGTTATGCGGCACCTAAACGCCAGCGAACAAATTATAGACATGTTGGGTGGTAACTTTCGTCGTGTGCAATCCTTGGAGGAAGATATACTTAATAATGTAGCGCGCAAACGAATTCATACAGAAATCGATGAACTACTCACAACAGATGGACAAAAGTACAATACTCTTCGTTTGCTTTGCCTATTGCACTTATGTGCTGGAATAACTGTCGATGAGTTGTCACAATTTGCACGCAACTATTGTAACTACTTTGGTCAACAACACTTGGTTATTTTTCAACAATTGGCGATAGCCGGGCTGTTACCGATGATGTGGGAAGAAGATAGAGTAAACACATCTGCGAAAATACTCTCAAATTTGCCGTTACCCAAATTCCAACAAACCGAATTTCAAGCAAACGCAAATAGACTGAGATTAATGGTTTCAACTACTGGTGCTGAGCCAACGCCTGTCAACTCTAACGTAAGCAATGATACTGATGTTCGTAATGTCCTAAGTTCGCCCAGCTGCGCTAGTTACGTGTTTAATAATCTTTATATCCCAGTTGTGGCACAACTCTGCTCGTGCTTACTAAAAGCCCAGTCCGCGGAAGAATTTTCCAGCAAAGTAGGTATGGTGGACAAGTTAATTATGCACTCACCTGATGGCGCAGCACACAATGCCAAATCGTTCGCAAACTCCATTAAATTGAATGACTCCAAGGATATATTTCCTCTAAGAAAACGTAACTTATTTATCTTTGTTCTCGGTGGAGTGACATACGCTGAGATTGCTGCTTGTAATTTAATAGCGCGCCTTACGGGTTCTCAAATTGTTGTGGGTTCTGACGCTATTATCAGTGGGAGTGATCTTATCGAGGCAGCTTTCTGACAAAAAGGGAATAAACTTGGAAACCTAAAGCAAAAATTTCCCAAATATGAATTTACATTGATATAACAAATGCATAAATATGTAATATTTACATTTTTTAATAAAAAAGAAAAACATTCAAAAAACAACAGGCATTCAAAAAATATTCCTCAACCAGATATCAAAAAAATCTATTTTAAGCAAGGGAAAACATTTTTAGCGGTAAATTTTCTGAGTTTCCTTTTGTCTAGTAAACTAATTTTAATACAGCGGCGGCAATTAATGTCATATTCGGCGGCGAAACGTTCAAAACAAAACAGCTGTAAGAACGTTCACGTTCTCTGCCAACAGAAGGCAAATCAGCTGTATGTTATACGAACAGATTTTTGGTTGGTTCCATTGGAATTCCTATATTTAATAAATTATGTATTAGATTTTAAAATTACTTAAAGATTCAATTTGTGGACTTTTACTTGAAAGAGTTATCTAAAACTGAAAATGTTGCCAAAAAACCAAATTCGACAATTGCACCTGGCTATTGCATGTATGGCGCGTGGTGTTGGTCGTCGATCTAATCCTGGAATCGGGCATCAGCTCAGTAGCATGGAAAGTGTTGACGAACATTTAGAACAAGATCCTGAAGGGTTCGGTGACTTGGAATCGGATTTTATGACAACCAATCATATGCATCGTGAATATGAACGTGAAATGATTCAACAGCGTGAAAGGATTCGCCATATTATGGTTAAACAAAAATACTTCCGTGAAACGAAGCTGCCGAATTTGCTAACTTATGCTGAGAAAGAGCAAATGCGTACATTGCATTCACGTGACCCTGAGGAGTGGACAGCTGATCGTTTGGCTGAAAGTTTTCCAGCTACACCGGAAGTGGTTAAGAAAATAATAACCGCAAAATGGCAAGCGCGCAGTGAACATCGCATACGCAAACACGATGAAGTGGTTATACAAAATTGGGAAAAATTCCGTTCGGATCCACAATTATTGAAATTGCCTCCCGATTTTCAAGCTCACTTGCAAAAGTTTGCCACTAGACGAACAGAAGACTTACTTGCAGTTTCCAGGGGCTTGCCCCCTAAACCAGCTTTGTCGCGACCAACAAAACAAGAATTTCTCTCCATTATTACAAGTTGTGATAAATATGCAGAAAAAGAAGATGCACCAAAGATCACTTCAGGAAATTCACGAACTATGGAGAAAGTTCCAAAGGCCACATCAGCTGAAGAAGAAACATATTTGCTACAAAAAGTGTACGACAAACGGAGAATGCGCCTACAAGAGTTGAAAAAGTTTAAACTATCTCCAACCGAATTATCAGTTTGCTCTAGTGAGTTGGCCAATAACGAAAATCAGACAGTTAATCAAGAAACGATTGAACAGCAATCAACTTCTAAATTACACAACCCGAGCGGAACTGGAATAATTTCGAAGTCCCCAAATAATAATCCATTCGCTGATAATAATGCAATCGAAAAATATGAATGCAATGAAATTGTTATCAGCACTGAGGATCAAAAACGCTTTGAAATAACTCGCGTTAAAGACCATATACATATTCCACGCAAAGTATGGCGTAAGGGTGGAACTTATCGTGTAGAGGACGCGTATTATGATGATGATGGGGAGCTCCTATATCGTGTGCCAGGCATGTCAGGAAAGAACGGATAGAAGTTTTATCTACACAATATAAAAAAAAAAACAGTTTTATTACAAAAAAATAAGTGATTACTTTAATTTCAATATTACAAGATTTTTACTATACCAAGCAGGAGTAAACATGTTTCATGTGAGGGCCAAACGCCACAAATAATTTGTTGTAGCATAAGAAACGTGGACATTATTATTAGTATTATTTGTTACTTTCGGCAAATTTTTCAAGCAGTCAAAAAGAAAACAGATTTTTATATATGCATATGTGTAGTTATAGCTTATTCATGTTTATTGTACATAGTCTTTAAAGTGATTATGAGTAAAACAAATATGACCATAGTAAGAACTTATATTAAATTAGATAAAGGAAGGGGAGGAAAAATAAACAAATTATGAAAGCATATATATATATATCAAATATATATTATATACCTACATATATATACGATATGAAATAAAAAAAAAAACTAGCATGAATAATGTTAAATAGAGTTTTAATTTTGATCAGAATTTGTGTGTGAATGTAGATTTTAAAGGCATTTTTAGTACCATATAATATAAGTTCTTCACAATTTTACATACAATTTTAGCTTCCTGTTGAAGTTTTATTATTTTATTTCCTTTCTATTAAAAAATAAACATAAAATCAACACTTAGTGTTCTACAGTAATATTAGCATGTACAAATGTTTATGCATGTATACATTTATAAAATCTACATAAACACTCTTTAATAATAAGGTTTTAACAATACAATACATAAAAGTACAATTTTCTCCAGTACATAGACAATAGACTCATATATATTTTTCGTAATATTAATAGAATACTATTGCAAATTAAATACAAATTCAAAAACCGATTTCATTTGTTTTCGACATAATATACTCGGTACAAACTTAGGCATACAGCTCTAATAATGAACTTACATATGTAAATGTTTGCATGATCAAAAAAGAAAACAACAAAGGTAAGCAAGGCTAATTTTTGTTCTTTAGATTCGATATTTCACCACAATTGCTTTTGGGTTCCTGGATTCGTCCATTGAATATTCAAATGCAATACACACAATTAGCAAAGCATATTAATAAATTCCTTAGTCATTATTTTTCAATATAACTTATAAATAATGTGTTGAAAGACATTTTCGTGCCTCCGTTTCAAGTTTTTTATTAATAAATTTTTACTAATTCACGAGCCTATTTTTCTACTTGCACACATGCAGGAAACTCTCAGCGCGTATGAATGTGTATGTATGTAGATTTAGCTGTATATACTGTAAATTACAAGAATATGTTTTGCCGTTATATTCTTGAGTAGTTGTTGATATTTAAATTCACATTTTATTGGACTTTGTGTGGTATTTGTAACACATTTGCTACTGCTAATATTATTGGTTTCTTTTTAGTATTTTAAATAGTTTGGAACTAATTTGATTTCGCTGAAAATGGACTAGATGATCCCACAGACGGTGGCGTTGGAGTGGCACCACTGCGAACGCCATCGCCCTCGCATACGTATTTTCCTAAAAGATAGATGAGAATTACATTGTTCCATATATATGTATTTGGAAATTAATCTAATCAGATTAATCTCCAGGTATGAACCTTAACTTACCCGAAACGAAACGACGCTTTACCAAAGACAGACGATAACCGCTGCCTTGCAGTTCGAACTCTATGCCCGATAAAGTAGTCCCCTCACAATTAAATTGTGTGGTCAATAAGGCTGGAATGGATGGACCATCGTTAAGTTCAAGACGTGCACGCAGCGTACCAACACCGCCATCCTGTGAATTTTGCGAGATATCTGTGAAATTCCAAACCAAACGATTTGATTCACCTAGCCTATAATGATCAAACATGTTTACTTTATTCATATTTGTTTTATTCATCGAATTGTATTTACCACGCGGAATGTGGTTTCGATTGCACATTACGAACCAAACCGTTCACCGGCACCGAGAGTGTGACATTCAGTAGTGGTGATGCGTTTGCCATTGCATGGTTATTGTATTTGTAATCAATTTTGAGCGCCGTAAACGTAGGTTCACACTTCCAATAAGAAACCAACTGGAAAGGACACGATGAGGCACCAGGCTTAGAGCGCACTTGGTATTTCAATATGTCCACATTAAAGTATGACGCGTTGGGGTTATGCTCGGCTTGGTGACGCAACAATGCGGTCAATGCAGGCATATTGAATTCCAATAATGTACTAAAGGTGCTCGATTGATTACGATCGCTGGGAAGAGGTTATATATAATATTGCATTGAATTGAGTGGCATTAGAGAACGTAAGGTTCGAAAGGTTAATATTTTACAATGTAATGTTTAGCAATATTTTTTTATATTAGCGCTGTACAATTTTCCAGTTAGCAGTGCCCAGATGATAATATATAGCGCAGCGTGCTAGCTACGCACTGACGACGTTCTCTTCAATTAATAATTATAATTCCATTTTAAATTTTAAATACTCACATTTGCACTAATTTTGAATTTGGTAGTAAATTTTCCAAATTTTGAACATTCTTGATACGAAAGCCGAGTTTCGCTGGATTTGGATTATTCGCTAGAAGGCCTACAATCCCAGCTGGAAAGGATAACATCATATCGCCAGAGATTTTCACCTGACAGCGCGATTCATCGCTACCCCTGTCGAAACGAGTAAAATATCAATATTATAAAGGCATGAAGCGTTTTTCTGTATAATACATACGTACCTAAAGTATGCGTGTATAATTTCATGGAATGCCACCGCTAATGGAATCGTGTCTGAAATGCCAATGGTGAGCGGCGATGGACCACGCGATGACCCTATCCCACCGATAGCAGTGCGGAATTCTAAACTGCCAACACTGTCTGCGCGATTCATTGCTGGAGATGGACTAATGCGCCCACGAGCCGCTGCTACTGAAGGCGCCATTACCATTTCGGAGCGACGTGAAGGTGGTCTTGGTATTGCAATACTGTTAGCGGAGGTTGGTGTGGGTATTTGCCGGCTATTTGATTTCGAAAGAGTGGCGGAAGCGGGCGCAGAGGCACTTACATCGCCCAACTCAGAAAATATATCGCCTAAGTCGGCGTATCTGCGGAAGAATGTACTTATTTATAAAGAGGAACCAATTACAGTAGTTCAATGTAAATCACCTCGAGTTATTCGACATGGAGAGAGTAGGACTTTGTAGTGGTGCATATGGATGCACCGTGGCGGTTGGTGTGGACGCATTGGATATCTCAGGCGATTGCTGACGCGAAGCGATACGAGATTGCTGCAACTGCTGATTGCTGTGTTGTTGATTAAAAGTCTGTTAAGTGTTAATGATATGTTTACATATTGAAAGCATTATAACTTTTTGCAATAAATTTTATTTATTTTTGTACCGAAAATACGCTGGTGGGCGACAGTGATATATTCTCTACAGTAGCGCGCAACTCATCTACACTTGCGGACATTGGCGCTTGGCCATTGTTCAGTGGCTTTATCTTCACATGTATGCGTCTTTCTGGCTTATCGTTGTCTGAATCTGAGTCGGAATCAGAGTAGAAACTTCCAGCTAATTTAGACAAATATAACAAACAAATATGTATTTATTTATTTACTTGTTAATTTTTTTCACTCACTTTTATCGTGATTTTCGTCCCAGGCAATTTCTTTGGGTGGTTGCTTGCTGTATCCATCCTCGTCAACCTCATTAGCCCCGTATGCTTTGGTGCCTCCTACACCACCACTGGCTGTGCCATTTCCAGAAGCGCTGCTATTTTTGTTTGTATTATTTGTTGCGTTAATAGCATTGCCTGCCGAGCTACTTCCAATATTTTCCGATATATTTACGCCAAGAGCACCGGCACCACCGCCCGACGAGTCCACGCTGCCCGGTGCTGAAGCAGATGATAAACCCAATCCTCCGGCACTGCTGCCGCTGGAATTTTGTGTTTTCATTCTATTGATATCGTCAGTATCATAGGAGTTGTTGGCGCGATCCACACTACATAAACGTAATGATGCGTCAGTGTCCAAACAATACCGATAAATCATTATCAAATGAAATTACCTTCCCTGTTGCTCTTCTTGTATGTTATCTGCCGCTTCGCCATCTTTCTTCTTTTTAGACTTTTTAGTTTTCGCTTTATCTCGACGGCTACGCAAAATACCAGATACTGTGCATATAGAAATATGAAATATTACATATTTTAAACGAGGTTAGGATCCATTTATAATTGAGGTATGAGAAATTTACATTTTCTAAATGAATATTTCAGAAAAGGCCGTGTTTTTACAGGAAACAAAATTCTAGAAATTTTTTATTTGAAAGTAAATTTTGATGTACCTCATTATATAGAATTATGTATCACCTTGCATACATTAGAAATTAGTAATCGCAATTGGAAAATTAGTAAATAATGTTCGATAAACTTAACGCAGACTTTAATGAGATGAATGCATGCTTTTAAATAAATACAATACATATATAAAAGATAGGCATTGAGCTGACAGTAGAATATTGCAAAAACCAGTATAAACGCTACAGCTTTAATTAAAATAAACGAAAACGAGTAAAAGCCGTGCAAAGTGAAATACCTGCAAATAAACTGTCTGAGAAATCCGAACCTCAACCAAAACATTATTTATTGCCTGACTAACCGAATATGCACAGAATAAATGTATTATACAAAAAAAAAGTATAGCATACATCGATAAATCCACGCACTGAAAAATTTAACACTATATTTTTAATTACATTATGGCTTTGAAAGAATATTTTAAGCTAAAACTAAGAATAAAATGGAAGTTATTAAAAAGAAAACAAATATACAATAATTAACTTGGAAAAAATTTATAGTAATAAAAAATATTAAAATAAAAACTATAAAAAAAATAACGGAAGATAACGTTATTCCCAAGTCACCACAGAAATCAAAAATTTGCTGAGAAGATTCCATAAAAAGAGAAGTAGTTAAGAGAAGACATCAACATACATATATACGTTCATGTATACATATACATATATAAAGGAAAACTTAATGAAAAGTACCAAAGGAAGACCAGTGTATTAAAATTTATGTGTGTAATGTCCACATTCCAACGCAAAACTGCAGTGCTAGTACAAAAGTAATTTACTTTAATATAAAATAAAAATGTGAAATGTGTATTATATGTAAGTTTGATTGTGTTCTTTTCCTTCTCACCCTGAGAATTTGATGTGAAAATATTTAAAAGCGAGGTTGTGCGCCGTGAGTTTCCCACAGATGCACCCGCACTAGACGCTGATACAGCCGCGCCACTCATGGACGCTGAATGCGGATTGTTATGCATATGATTAGAACGTTCATTGAGTGATGTAGAAAGCGGTTCGGTGTAATTTCGATTCACTGCTGAACTGCTGCCTGTCGGCGTTGGTGAAGATGTGCGTTGTTGCAGATTCGGCTCGACTAATGTTTGATCTAAATTTAAGCATATTTGGTTTTTGAGGTAGAAATGGAATTAGGAGTTGATTAATAACGGAAACACAATCATTTCGGTTCGAAAATATACATATTTGATTGTGGGCCAGAGACGATCGACGGACGCAGAGCTCACAGAGTCAGTTGCCAATATAGGTATACTCACACACACTTACTCATAAACGTCGCTAAAATATAAATAATTAAAATTCCTGCAAAACTATATGCTATCTCCAAGATATTGCTGTATGTATATGTAACTTAATAATCCCTAATATTAGCGTTATAATGTCTATAAAATTTGTTGAACGAAAAGCTACTACTCTAAGATAGAAAAATCCCTCCTTGACAGCATTATTACTATGTCACGGGTAGTCACTTTACATACGGGTAGTCACTTTAGTAATTTCAAAGTATGCTTCAATTTTCAAATGAAATGCAACCGCTGTCGGCTAAATAATGAAATAAGACATTTTTTCACATCACATAACAAAAACCACATGGACAAATAATAGAAATAGCAAAAATAAACAGAAAATCAAAAGAAATTTTTAATTTAAAAGAGTTTGTTAAAACCAAACAAAAAACAATAATAATAATAGAAATAAAATGAAGGAGAAAACATAGTAAACCTACTTGTTAGGGAGGAGGATGTGGTTGACGTAACAGTATTGTTGGTAAAAGTATTATTTGTAGTAGTATAAATATTAGGAGAACTAGCAGAAGTAGAGGAAATAGTAGTAGTAGAAGTAGTAGTGTTGTTAGTGGTGTTACATTGTTCTGGTAATTGTGTTAAAGCAGACGACATAAATGAACCTTGATTATTATTATCCTGCAGTGACTGAAGCTCTGAGTTTAGGGAATTTTTCATGATGGCTGTGCCGGTGTGGGTAGTACCAATGCTATCCGTACCGAAATTCCCACCACCGCTATTAGCGGTTGTTGCTGCAGCAGTAGCTCCTGCGTTGGAATTTGCTGGTTGTTGCTTGCTGCTTGGAATGCTTGAAGAAAACCAATTCAGGAAATTGCTGCGCACTGTGGAAGTGTTCGTCGATGTGTTTGTCAGCAATGCTGCTGGTGCAGTGCTTACGCTAGTACCTGATATAACATCAGCGGCGGTGTTCAATAAAATCGGTGATGTTGCGCGTGGTGATGCCTGCATGCCCAAAATGTTGTCATCAGCGTTTAGTAGGCTATTACTGCCACTGCCACTACCACCTACTGCACCAATACCGCCACCACCACTGCCTAAAGAACCGGCCTCGACACCAACACTGCCACGTTGATCCATTGATATGCTACCGCTAGTAATACGTGATATGGCACCTTGTATGCTTGTGGCTGAATTGGAATTGGAAGCAGCCGCAGTAGTACCGCCTGGATGATTTAAGCGCGTAGCTGAGACGGACTGCTGTTGTATAGAGAGTGGAATGATTTCGAGTTCGGGAACTTCTACAATTACGAATTTAAGTGAACTATAGTTAATGAAAAAAGTTTCGTATATTTTAAATGGCACTAACCTGGTTTCTCCAAGCCAGTGTATTTGTTTAGCACAAATTGCTCTAAAAGTTTATCAACGGTCATATCATTAAATTGACGCTTAAAATCCGAATGCACCTGAGAAGGGAATCATTTTTTTTTTTTTTTTGGAAATAATTACTATTGCTTTAAAAAGGGGGTATACCAACCTGTCCAACCATGTCATGATTATTTTGCAGCATCTCCAAAAATGTGGATAAGAACTCTTTCATTTGACGCAAATGGACTTCTTCAATTTCTTGAAAACGCTTTAAAGTAGAGATGTGTATGTCGTAAGGTATGAAGATACAATTCTATAACTTTTAATATGTTAATACATACCTTGCACGTCTGTGTCATGCGCCGCTCGAAGTCATTCTTGATCGGATTATGCTTATCGAGTAGCGATTTATATTCATCTTGTAGTTTACGTAATTTTGCTTCGACTTTTTCAATGTCCTTCTGTGAGGCATTGTCCTTGCGCAATTTTTCCAATTCCAGCACTTTGCTCGCGTAAAGGTCACGTAGCTTTTGAACAGCAGCTGTTGATGTCTGCATCGCTTGCACAGATTCCAAGGTATGTGATTCTTCCTCCTTAACGGTTTTGTGTTTTTTATGCAATTCATCGGCATACTTAGCGACATCCTTCACAAGCTCCGTGAGCTTTTGCACCATTTGCAGATGTAGTGTGGATAACTTCTCGGCTGAAGTGCGTAATATAGTCCAGACGGGGGCAAATGTGCTGTTCAGTGTACCTGTACTGGCTTTGTGCGCCAACTTAGCCATTAATTTCGAGTTCTGTTCTTCAATATTGGACTTTTCGCGAAAGAACTCTGAAAGCTCTTTGCTCGCCACCCAACCAAATTTCATATTGTGATAGAGTACATCGAACCCATTGTTCTTCTCCCCCTTTATGATAAGATAGTACAATAAATTACATAAATAAAAGAGTTATATAATTTCAATTATTGCTTACCCAAAAGTAATCGTTGAAATCGACCGTCATCTTCGTCTCGTATAATTTATCTCAAATGTATCAAAACTTAATTCCTTATACTATTATAAAATTACTGCAAATATCACTAAGCACTAATGTAGCTGTTTTAATTAATTGACCTCTTTTGATGGTAATTATAATTTACATTTAAACAGCTAATTGGTTCGTTCATCTTTCCTAGAGTGACATAAAGATCTTATTGGAGCAAAGCGACTCAGAATACGCGTGATATTTTCCTGGAAAATCAAAAAAAGACTGTTGTTTTAAAAGCTTGCTTCGATATATGCAATATCTATACATAGAAACGCATATATATCTTATAGCGTCCATATATAGAATGCAAATATGTGAGTCCGTCCAGAGGAATATATAGTGGATATTTCTAAAAAATAAGTTGGTTATATAATGGAACTTAATGAAATTTAAACAATCTGACGAAATATTTGCCAAGCAAAGAATTGTACTCTCTTCCAATTTTCGACGGTATGAAATGATCGGTTGCTGTCAAGTAGTATACATATATACTTATATCAAAATATATACATGAATATATGTTTTTCGATCCTAAATCGACTTAAAAATTCGCCATTGAAATCACAACCATTCTCAAGACAACAGATTTAATAAAAAGAATTTTTAGATATTTATTTATAATTACATGTAGAGTTACACAGTATGTACTTATGTATCTATTACTGCAATACAAATTTAAGTATATCAGTATTATTTAACTGTAAGTTGTATAGTAGTTATTAATAAAAAGAAGCTTAATCTTATTGGTTGCCTTTGAGTTTGGCTTCGAGTTCTGTTCCTTCACGGAGGCTCATTTCAGCCTTTGCATGCTGCTCCTCCACCTTAGCTAACTCTTCGTCAAGCCGTTGATCCAAAGCGCGCACTAATATATGACAGCAATCTTTGATGGCATGATAAATTATGTTTTTAATCTGTAATTTGTCCTCGTGATTGGTGTGTGAATGTGATAAATGACGAAATTCATGGGTTAAATGATAACAATGCGTTATGTTCTCTGGTGATACAAAGTCCTCTGCTACTTTTATGCAATTATGGAGATTTTGTACTTGATGTGGTGCACCAGCCGGGATGAACACTGCGTCACCCAGGCACTGTACGATAGGATAGCCTTCTACACCATACTCCTTGAATAGGCGAGCACGCAATTTGTCGTCCAAATACCAATTCTGATCATGTATAGGGTCGTGGTCGGGCTCTAAACGAAAACCCTTCTCTATTGTCACGCGATTGAGGAGATCGCGGATTTTATCAGCGTCTCGAGCAGGGAAAATGTGCCACAATGCGCCCGGGAGGACGTCAGGTGTTTGGCATCGGGCGCGTGTCAAATAATCGCAGCCACCCAAAGCGATTGCTTTTTGTGTAGCTACCAATTGTGGTTTACTATCCGCGTCTTGTGGCACGCCCACATATACCATTATATTTACAGCGTCAGAAATGTCCAAATGCAAATTAGTGGTGCCTTTGTCAGGATGCAATGCAGAGCCGTATGCATTGTACATTTTCGGTCCCAAATCGGGTGGTACAAACATCTTCGGCAAGCAGCTGGCAATATTCAAATTCCCAGTACGCAATGTGTATTCGGGCATGGGAAGGCCGGTCATGAGATCCGCAAAACGCGTCGGTAATATTTCAGCAAAATCATCGCCCGGTGGCCAGTCTTTCAGTTTCAGTAACATGGGTTTACCATTGCCATCTAGCAATCGCTTCTTAATACATTGGAATCCTTCCCAAAAATAACGCATCGGTTGGTTCGGCACTAAATTGCCATTTAGGCAGTTTATCAAATCGTTTGGTTTGTCGCCGAAATCCTTACAGAAGGCTTCGGGACGCCATAAGTCCAAATTCAGTGATCGCGCTACTTCCGATATCATAACGGGCTGACCACATTTCCATACCTCCTGAAAAAGTATACGATTATCGGGATGCATAGCATTCGTTAATCGCAGTAGCTTGCCATCACATAACCATTCATGTGGTACACCAGGTGCTAGCATTGTCGAATGCGTTAAAGTCATTGCGCGTGGCGGCAAAAATCGACGTAAGCCTGCCAAACCTTTCCGTAAAAAGTTTATATGTTTAAAATTATCAAAAGCGGTTGTTATGGGGTCCTTTCCCAAAGTTTGCTTGGTCCATACACGACCTGGCACATAATCAATACCTCTTGCTCGTGCAAACTCTAACTTTTTAGCATGCAATTCTTCCATTCGCGCCTGCTTACGTAATGTCTCTTCAGTAGCTAGCGATGAAGCGCTCGTTTGCTGCTTTAATTGAGATTCTTTGATCATGTCCTGTATTAAAATACCTAGTTCTGTATCTGGCGAAAGGTTCTGTTTGCTTAACAAGCAGCCGCACATTTGAGGCACTTGCCACATGGCACGAATATCATGTAAGAGACGGCCCAAAACGTTTAGCGCATCACTAGCAATGATCTGTGTAAGCATGAGATCACGTAGTTCATGTTTTTGATGACTAGGCGTGGTTGCTGTACATAGCATCCAATGGAATTCATCATGTCCACGTTGCGTCTTATCACCAGTGCGCCTCTTTCGACAACTGCGCTGCTCTTTACGGTCTTTGAAACAATCAAGGCACACACCAAAGCCACATTTGTCGCAAGTCCAATGAAAATTAAAAAGTGTTGTATCGCACACATCGCATATCTCACGTAAACCTTGTACCACCTTCTTCCAGGCGATTATACTGTTCGGGTTTTCGTGTAAACGCAAGGCCTCAGCCTCCTGTTGCCACAGATAGCAAAATTGGTCACCAGCATGTAGCAGTATATAGCGAGCTACTTGGATGTCCATCCATCCTGCAGTAGGCACGCTATGCTCATCTGGTTGCCATATGCGCAAATCGTCGGCAGTCGGATCAGTATATGGATTGGGGAAACCAGAAACCACTAATTCACCCATTTCGTTGTACTGCAATCGCCGAAATTCATAAAATCTACAATAGACGTCTGAACCGCCCTGAGAATTGCGGCGTCGACATTCCCGGCACCTCGGTATTGCATGGTCAACTACAACATTGTCTTTGGAGATTGCTCTTGCAGCACTTTCCGAATTGTGTTGAAGCTTAAAGCAAGGTAAATGCTGAAGAAATGTTGCACCCGATGCGCGTAACTCTTGATCGCGAACAGCTTCTTCGGCTGTGAGTTCTTCTGGTGGGGTATGATTTTCATGTTCGCCCATGTTAAAGTGATTACTATCATCATTGAGTACTGTAGACGTGATTTGAGCGGATGTCGTCGCTATTTCTGTTAACGTTGTAGTTTTAATTTTTTCATTTGCAGACTCTTTTACAACATCTGTATCTTTCTTCATTTCGTTGTTATCATGTGTATAAGACGGTTTACCGTCCGCATTAAGTTTCGGCAGATCTTTCGAAATGACATTTTGGCCATTGTCATCGACATTTCCAATTGTCAGTTTTTTGTTATGACTATTCTCGATGTCGATGTCTTTACTTACAAATTCTTCTTCTTCTCGAGCTACATCATCCTTTCCATTATTATCCTCCGTCTCATTTGCTTCATTTTGCTCTCGCTTTTGTTCAATATTTTTTTGTAATTGCTTGTTTATATTCTCGATTCTGAGTAGTTTATCCTCTTGACTCTTTAATCTATGCAATTCAATAATAGTTTGCTCCTTCAGTTTACGTATGCGTTCCAACTCTGCAGTATCTTCTTCATTATCCATCCCCTTATTAGAGATATGAACTTCAATAATTGACTTCCTTTCGCCAGGAACCTCCAATTTCGCTTGTTTGGCAGTTGGACCGTCTTGCAAGATTGTACTATCACTTTCAGAACATTCATTCTCACGTTTACGGATATTGGTTTCTGTATTTGTGATGTTTTCATATTCATTTTGGGATCTTTGATCAACGTTTTCGTCATTATCTCCATTCATACTGTCGATAGAGCGTACTCCGTTATTATTCTCCTGACAACCTGTGTCCATTTTCATTATCTCCGTTTTCGCATTTTCATTTTCACAATTTTCTACGGTTACTTTGGTTAGCAAGTTATTTGCGACCTCTACCGACAACATTGATTCCTCAAAATCTTCCGTTATTTCAAGATCTTTATGTGGCTTAGACAAATTGTCCCCAACTTTTTCTTTAAGTGTTCCTCCATCCATGTATTTTTGTTGTATATTTTTTATTTTACTATCATTATTTTTTGACAATGCATCCTTTAATTCCTGCTCAATCTCGTCTTTCATATCTGGCATTTCACGTAATAGCTCTTCCGCCAAATTATGGCATGGTCCATCCGAGTCCAACAATTTTTCGGTTCCTTCTGACATTTCTCTTTACGTTTGCAGGTATAGATCTGGCATTGTGGTAGTGAAAAAGATAAACAGAAATTAAGAGAAAAACCCATGTTAATTTTCACTGCTCAAACGTACACACATCCTTACTTATCAAATGCAGACGTAAGCGGGTAATGTTTGGGCGGAAGTGAGTACTCGTGATCGATGCGTCTTGCAATTTGGTTTCCCCACTCGTTATTTGAATTCATGTGCCAAAGTCTTAATAGATATATTGCCAATTAAATACATTAATTGCGCGAAAGGTAATGCTGGTGGTAGTTTAAATACTAAAAAACCAATTTAATTTTACGCAGATCTTTTATTTTGAATCGGCAAACGAAAAGAAACACGAAACAGGGGCCAATAAAATAGGATTAAAATATCGCTATACTCTGAATGAAACCGCTCTAATATTACATTTATTATATTTTGAATTTTTTGATTATAATACTCACTACCACCACATTGCCTGCACTTACCGTTTCATAACTTATTCTAAATAATTACAAATACAAATTATTAAAATTATAAAGAAAACGTGTTAATATCTTACATACTATGTACTCCGAAGAGCAATGCAACGGAAATGCTCGCAAAAACAAAATTATTTATCCTACATAAATGGCAGCTATTAATAGTATACTTATAAGAGTTTATGCCTACTTAAGCACCACGCCTACTCTGATAGGGCGCCAATAAACATAGAGATAAAAGACCTTTTAAACAATAATGGTACATTTTCAAGGCAAAAGAAAGAACAATTTTTATCTTCATGTTCATTAACTCTTATCTGAGTTCCGCTCCGTCTATTTGTATGTAAGCGATAATGTAATCCAAACAAATAAGCAAATTTCACACTCGCGAAGCCGCTTTTTATGAAGTCCAGTTCAAGGTTAGAAACATGATTGGCGTTAATTTTGTTTCCTCTTTTATAAAAACCTGGACAATTTTTACAATTCATTTATTCTTTCAGCAGTACTTACAAACTTTACTGAAATTTTTGGCATAGTTATTTCAGTTCTACGTTCAATATAAAATCCTGTGTATTACTATTAGGATGTCTTTTAATAACACTGATTGATTAATTAAGGTTCATAAAAACAGATTAGCAAACTTTCTGTGATCACTTGTAGCAAAGAATACATCTAAAACTTAATAACACTTAACTGCAAACCCATGTAATTAAAAGCCCCTTCGAAATATGCTATGTGTAAGGCGCAAAAAATTAATACATGGGTTAAATTTTCAATTCCCCATTCGCATTGCAATTGTGATTTAATGGGCCCTTACGTGTATTGAGCGTTACTTGTGCATATTTAGTGAAATCGGCTTTCTGTGCTTGCAAACACGAAAGCAGTAACATTGGTCAACATGTGAATTGAGCAACAGCAGTTATGCACATAGCTATTATTTGAATACACCCCTTCTTAAATTAATATAAATTGAAAAAGTTCAAATGGCACATGGCCTTTTAGTATGTTATATATTAATTTGATTGAACTAAGTGTAAAGGCAAAGTGTTGACGTACATAACAACAATATTGCCCTTAGGGGTTGTTGTTGTTGCTGTAGCGGCCGAATTATGATTAACAATAATTAAACATAAATGTGATATATAGTAAATATTACTATGACCAGTATTTAATTCATATATTGTATTAGAAAATAGGCTTTTTGAATTGAACTCACAAACAGAATATATTCGAAGTAAAGTAAACTATATTTAAATAAAGAGTTTAAGGCACCAAAATTTTCATTTAGCGTTTTGCAATATATTAGTAGATTTTTTAAAGGTTTTTCTACAATTTTTGACTTATTGTTTAAATGTTACAATTCATAAGTTGAATTTTTAAATTATTTTATTTTTTGTTGGATCAAAATAAATGTTTTATGTTTACATTGTTTTTATATGACTTTGTTATTTTAATATAAAATTTTGGTCCAGCCTTTGCATATTTTCCTAAAGTAAAATCTCGATGAAAAAAAATTAAAATCTAATTGGAAGAACAATTGGCGTAAAATAAAAACTCACTACCAACAGCCTACTACAGCATTTTTATTAGCATAATTGCCTTTGCACACATTATATCACTGATTATTCTTTAACCAAGTTTCAGCATTAATTAAATAAGATGGGCGTAAATTTTTTTTGGAAATTATCGCATGTATGCATAACGTAAACTTTAAGTTTAAACCCTTTCCACTACTTGTTAAATTATTTTTCTGGCACAAACATGTACTACGATTTACAGCACATAACTGCATCGCTGAGCCAGATATTTGTGTCGTCGCGCCGAATGGAAATCAGTTTGCACGATAACAATACAATATATAAATGAAAGCAAAACGAATAATGCAATTTATATAAAAAAAAACACTTTATACTCTCATTTATTTAATTTATATATTCTAATTTTTACTTAATAACATTACGAAAAATTTCAATTTCATCTAATTTGTATGCAAACATATTTTTTGTAAACTCACAATTCTTAATGGACATTTGTCAAACCCCATTAGGTTAAGTTACAACCCTTGCTGAAGGTTTCTCATTTTTTCTTATTTATGTGCTTTCTTCGAATTTTTCATATCAACGCCACAATATTTAATCAATATAAAAGAGTTAAAATTTGTTTTTATTACTAAAACAAAGATTAATAATTTGACACAATTTCAGACCATATCGATAATTTTTCACTATGTAGTGGAAAAAAAACGATTAGGCGTATTAACATACATACGTCTGCCAAAACTCTAGAACTCTATATCGTACTGAACGAATTTTACTCACACTTTGTTATCCACTTATTATTTATTAAGTCCTTTAGCGTTTTGCAATATATTAGTAGATTTTTTAAAGGTTTTTCTACATTTTAAATAGTTCGAACTATGCAGTGATATTCTCCACTTTCCGTCTATCACTCTTTATCTCTATCAATTATTTACCACCTTTACTTTTTGTGGAATGTATGTTTTGCAAAGCATTGCCAGCTTCGCTGAAAATATATGGTGGCCAAAATTCAAAGTTTTACGAGCTTCTAATTTTTGACTTAATGTTTTTCGAAATTAAGCTACGATTTATAGTTTTTACCGTGGCTACTATATCTATGGGGGAAGTAAGAAAACAGCATGATACACTTAAATGAGATTTGTGTAATATAAACCCAACTAAAGGGTTTCATATATTAAGAAAATATCAAGCAGAAAATTCGATATCATTGTATTAAAGATATGTGGTTTAAACCAACGTATCGACCGTTTTCATTAATATTAAGCACTAAAAAAATTACACACATATAGACTAAAATAACTGTTTAAAGCCGATTCAGATATGACTACACGAACTTCGGTAAGAACAACTATTCTTCCGTTCCCAATGTTACATAAAATGAACGGAACCGGATTTTTATCTGGTCAAGGACGGTCAACTCGGCACAGTTCTGTCCCTACAACAACAATAACCATTATCCAAGTTTTCTACTTTGTGTAACTATAATATCTCTTTCAACATAATTATGAATGCAAATGACAGACAGAAATACAAAAGCCCATACGGTACATATTTATTATTTTATTTACGATTAATTATCTTTTAGTTCATAGTTCTTGTTATCATATATCGAAACATACATAGATCACGCATAATGAAATATTTATTTCATACATGTTATAAAAGTTGTCTTGTATTTAAAATAAATCTGAAATTAACACCAACAGCAAAACTAAAAAAAATTACAATTAATGAACTTTACATTTTAAACATCATGAAACTATTCGTCTTGTATTAAATTCAGACGTGTAACTTACTAAAATAATTGAAATCTATTCGTCTTGTATTAAATTCAGACGTGTAACTTACTAAAATAATTGAAATCAAGTAAATAGTATATAGAAAAAAATAATCAGCAGACCGGTTTTTTAGAAGTAATATTCCTCATTTTCCCTTTTTAAAACTTCGTAGAATTTTAACTGTTACATAGAAAATAATTTTTCCGACAACCAGCTGTTTCAAAAGCCTGGTGATTATTAATTTTAGCCGATACATTTTTTCTGTTTCATGAAGCAACTTTAGGCAATGTTGCTTTAAATTACATAACATTTTACAACAAATACAATCTCATAAATATAAAATATATATTTATCCTTTAAGATAACTGGTCGGCGATTTCAGTTTGTTTTCTTATGAAAATTAGACAATGATGAACTGTTCTTTCCTTTATGTACGTGACAATATTCATATTTACTAATTTTGCAATTTTAATCCTATTATTATGAGAATATGATGTAAGCATATAATAAATTACATATATAAAATATAGAGGATGACATTCACAATCATTATGCGTTAATCTTACAATGGAAGTAGGATACATTGTTTGGCAAGTTTTAACTATTCTTGCCTTAGTTCCACCTTCACAGTTACAATAAAAATACAAAAATATTTTTAAAAGAAATTGATTAAATATAAAACAGATTTTTTCTTTTATAAAAATATGCACGCAAATTTCACTTCAGCACCAAAAAGTATAAAACGGATTAGAAAATAGTTTCAAAAAGCAAAAAAAAAAATCAATATTTGCTTATTGTGCGTTACAGCTAGTACACTTAATATAATCTTCGTCTTGCATTTTGTTAGTTATTACTTTTTATGTATTTCAGTAAATTTATTTTATAAATTACCAAATGTTTTTTCTATGTGTTAACATGCATACATAAAACATGGGCACGTATTACAGAAACGACGCACTAAAAGGGAGGCAAGTGAATGTGTTCATATATGTATGTATTTTCCATATTAATATAGTAGAAAGTAGATCTTCAAAGTTTAAATTTTAACGGTTTTATAAAGCTCCAACCATCGTGATTTTAATTTTTTGTTTAGTGTCAATTATGATTGCAGCTTTAGATTTAGTTTCAACTATATTAATATGTGCAGACTTTTGATAGTTTTGTACACTTGCCTAAGAACACAATTTAGAAGGATACAATCATCTATGAATACATAAAACAGCACGATCATTTGGTACGCGTCATAGCATATTTATCAAAGTTATAAATTTTATCTTACTTTACTATATAAATAAATATTTCAACGTATGGAAAGCATACGTAGAACATAATTAAAATAGCAAACAGTACAAAAAAAAACTTATAAATCAACATACTCCTTGAATTAGAAATTAAATACATATTTTGTCAAATGCCAGTAGCAAGAACACAAAAAAAGTTTTAAAAATTGTGCGCAGAAATAAAGTAAAAATATTAAATAAACGTATTTCTTTTACTTTCAATTTTTTTTGGATAGTTTTATGTTTTCCATTAATTTTTTTTTATACTTTCCCAGTTCGTCTGTGCTCCTGTGTAAGGTTTTGCGTATTGTAAAATTTGCACTTTTATGTGCGTATAGCTAATGTTATGCTGATTTTTGGATGAAAAAATATGTGCTTTATTTGTTGCTTTCCGGTTCTAGCTGTATTATTATTATTGTTGTTGTTTTTCTTACTACAGCCTCCTGATCACAGGCTATCTCTCTTATCGAATGTCTGTTTAGTTCGTTTTCGTTGTTGTTTTGGTTGTTGAAATTGTCCGGTTGTCCGAATGTGTAGGTTATCCAACCTCTTTTAGACTTAATATAAGATCATTTACAGCAACTCGCATTTGAATTTATGGTGTGGTAGCTTATGATGTTTGCGACCTTTTTTCCCCCTATGTTCTTTATCCTTTCGAATCTCACGGACTAATGTGTAAAAAGCGTCATCAACGCCCATTCGTGTCTTGGCGGATGTCTCAACAAATGGAATGCCGTATTGTTTAGCAACCTGATAAATATTATTGTATTATATATATTTATTCCAATATAACATTAATTCCTTGTTTATTTTATTTATATTAGAAAGTTAATTCAAACCAATACTTACCTCTCTAGCTTGGTTCATATCAACAGCCCAGGCTTGCAGATCGCACTTATTTCCTACCAGCACCATTGGTACCTCTTCCGCGTCTTTTACGCGCTTTATTTGCTCTCGATATGTACCTGAGAGTATAAAGAATTTTTAGTATATCGTGTATAGAATTGGACTCAGTATGCTGAATTTAATATCGAGTTATATAAGGGGAAAATTTATCTATTGCCTTCAACCAGTCAGAATTAGGATATAAAATTCTCACCAATATCTTCAAATGATTTCGCACTATTGACAGCAAAAACCAGCAAAAATCCCTCTCCAGTTCGCATGTATTGATCACGCATAGCGGAATACTCTTCTTGGCCAGCTGTATCTAAAATATCCAATAAACACGTCTCGCCATCTAGAGAGTAAATATTTTAATACAAATTAGGAGTTAAAATAAGTGAATTATATATTATATATCTATATGTATTATTTCTAACTAACTTATTCATATATAATATTTATTTATTTATTTATTTAATATGATACAATATGATTATCAACATACCTATAACCACTTGCTTCCTATAAGAATCTTCAATTGTGGGGTCGTATTCATCCACAAAATGATTTTGTATTAACTGGATTGTTAGGGCAGATTTACCAACACCTCCAGCACCTACAACCACTAATTTGTACTCCGTCATTGTATTTTCTTCTTGTTTGGAGAAATTTCAATAGACTTGTGTTTGGATGTAGGATTTTATGTAGTCGTAGCCCGTTTTGTTTTAATTGTTTCTTTTCTGGAATGGTTATTATACCTGTAACTCCAAGCCCAGCAGACAACAGTGTCCCGAAATTCCAATGGTATATTGTTTATTTTATCAACGTAAACTGTAACAAATAAAAAAAGTTCTAGTAATTACATATGTATGTACAACCACACAAACTTTTAAATTTATAATGCGGACTGTCATCAGAGTGTAAGTTGCCTATTAAAATAATTAAAACATAATGGCCCAGTAAAATTAAAGTATGTATTATTTGTTGTTGTTTTCTTATAATGTTCGGCACTGCGAGTGACTCATGTTCAGACGAGTATGAACCAAAGTTATAATGAAACTACTACTAGTGCAGCGGGATATATATATATATATATATATATATATGTATAAATATTCGCAAAGTAACCCATGTTCATACCAAAGCAGTTTTCTCCACAGATCACTTCACTAAAGAACGACTCTTTAAAACCTTTCTCTAAAGATTAGCTAGGTACTAAAACAAGGAACATTGCACGAACTGGAAAACGGTTGCTCTAATATATTAATTTGACTTTACAGTATCACCATTACTAATTGTATCCATCCTATAAATCACAGTAAATTATGTTTCTAGTCTTTCAGTTCTTATGCTTGTTCTTCCTATTATTTTCTAAGTTCATTTTATTTGTTGATTATTAGCTAATATATTGGATATAGGTGTTAACTCACTGCCGTACCTTTACTGCACATGCGGATGGTGCAGTGGATGGGAAAATAATCAAAGTAATTTGTTTATGTTTTCAACAAATTCTCTGTGAAATATTCGTTTTTTCAACAAAAGATCAACAAGACACTGTCCGCCCCGTTTTTCGTTTTGCTTCTCACAGTTTCGTCGCCATTTTGCCTACACAGGAATGCATTGTTTGTGCACCAAATTAACGAAAATAAAACACATATTCAATATATCGGAAATCAAATATATATATAAATAAAACCACTGCGAGCCTGTTTCCATTCTTCACAGCTTAAAATCCTATTTTAAAAAGTTAGGCGATATCGTTTAAAAGTACTGAATTTTGTGCGATATATGAGTGTTTAAATTTTAATAGATTCTGTGCCTCCCTAGAAATTTTACTCTAGATACCTTAATCCAAAAATATAAATTGAAAATCTATTGAGGCTTGCAACACTCAATAAAGTTGTGTTCACAATAGGTTTTCGGATCGTATACGATACTATTCATCGACTGACAACAACAATATTTAAAAAGCATGCAATTGTATAAATAATTTAGGAATCTTTAAAATGGTTAATAAATTGGAATTCAATAACTTGGTACGTGAAATTATTTATGTTTTATTATAAATTACTTATGTAAATGATTTCAATAGGTTGTCACCAACAAAAAGAAAATTCAACTTATAAAGTCGAAGACCATTCAGAAATTGGTCCAAAAAATTAAGAAGCTTAAATATTTATTAGATAAAAATCCTGAACATGAAAAAAATAAGGAACGTTTCCGTAAAGCTGTCCTATGCCTAGAAGAAATGAAGGTAATTTATTGTTTAAATTTGTTTTTATTTTTCATATGTAAAGTTGGATTTTTCTTTCCAGAAATTAAAATGCATCGTTTTAATGAAACGCGTTTTAATTCTGGAAAAATCTCCGTCAGCTATTTTAACGAATGGATTATCCACAGCGGAAGAAATGGCAGTGGCTATGGTCGGTGACAATAAATTGATGCAAGAGCTTGCAGAAGATTTTAAAGAAAAATTAGGAATTTCAAATGAAAATAAAATCTGGAAGAAGGAGTTAATGCAAGCGAGTAAAAAACAAATTAAGATAATAAAAACGGAGAAGAAACGAAAAAGTCGTAAAGCTTTAAAAGAACAAAAAGCCATGGCACGTAAACGTACTGAGTGGTTGAAAAATCAAAACCGTGGACAGGATATACTAAACCTTAATGAGCAAAACAATGAAGTAGTAATAAAAGGAAATGATGAGGGTGCTAACGTATCTACACTAGGTTACTGGAAAATAGAGGAAATAGACAATAAACATCCTCCTATTAAAAATAAAAAGGCAATAGTAAAAGAGCATAAAGTCTCTGAAGAACAACAAACTACTAAAAACTGTAAAACATCTCTAAAGACTATTTTTAATACTTCTGAAAGTGAGAATCAACATTGGCCGAAGTCAGAGGAAATTAAAAACAGTTCAATAGAGGGCAATTCGAACGAATCGTCAGTAAGTTTAAATTCTCCCTCTCATTACAATTTAAGCGGTAGAAATACTATGGAAAAAAATAAGGAAGAAATTGTGACACACGTTATCGATCCATTTTTTATCACCGATAGTGGTGAAAATTACCGTTCCTCTGCTGTTGTTGTTCGTAATGGTACAGTGTTTGATACACAAATCTCTAAAAACCCGCTGGAAAATACAGGAAAAAGGTCTAGAGAAACATATGAAAACCATCTAAAATCTTACGATCATTTTAGACCAAATAATGCGAGGCAAAGAATTTCAGAAAAATCTATTCGGAAAACTTGCGACGAATTCAAAACGGAAGGCCTGCATCCTTCTTGGGCAGCGAAACAGAAGCTAAAAAATGTAATAAGTGCATTTCAAGGCAAGAAAATTAGATTTGAGGATGATAATGATCAGGTTGTTGAGGGAGTCACCAATATTAATTCCAAAGTAGTGAATACAGAAAGTCAGAATAAGAAACATTTATCAGCAAACAAAAGAAAAAATAAGCATACGGAGGAAGCTGTACATCCGTCTTGGGCAGCAAAGCAAAAATTTAGTGGGGCCATAACAGCTTTTAAAGGGAAAAAAATTACGTTTGGAGATGATGGAGTGCTGCAACCTAGTTCTGATCACATTAACGCACCATCACAACATGACAGTCTAAATACTTTAAAAGGACTTCATCCTTCTTGGTTAGCAAAACAAAAACAAAAATCAACAATAATGTCTTTTCAGGGTAAAAAAACCACTTTTCAAGACGATGAATAAACTTTATGTTCTGATGCAATATGCAATTTTATTTAAATAATTGTTTGGATGTTGCAAAACACTCAAATATCAACTTTCGGCACGAAATGTCCACGCGTTTTATCATCTCTCAATAGTTTATCAACATCTACATCTGGATATTTGCTCCGAATAATTTGAATATCAATATTCGGATTACGTCGCAACATCATCATAACTTCATTACGGGAACGACTACATAAAGAAATATATTTTAGAAAAATTAACTTAATTATATAAAATTCAAAAACGCACTTCTTGGCCTTTCGTTTGACATTATACAGTTTCTCGCGATATAATAATAGGAATTTACGCACTGCTCTCCCACCGAAACCAATATTACGTGATTTTATCCATTTAACGTTCATATGCGGTGGTAACACATGTTCACAAGATCTAAAATTATATTTTATATCAAGTAAACAAACATCGACTCAAATTAAATGAACTTACTTATAGAGATGCCTTAAACCAAGTGCATTATATACCACCCGAGAGGGTCGCTCTCCAGTTTCACCAGTTTCCAAGAGATGATAGGCCTTATTTCTTTCTCGCACAACAGTTTCCAAGTTTTCCATTGATATTTTAACCTACAGAGAGTTTTAAATGTATTCAAACTAAACGTGAAGCGATATACATATACCTTATCTAAACGCTCAGGACTAGGAAATAACTCCATTTTCTCATTACATTCGTGTTCCATTGTTAGTAGCATGTTTCGCTCTTTTAGTAGAACATACCACAATTGATGCAGGTCTTTATTTGACTTAATACGTAATTCCTCGAGCTTCCATGCACGACCAACCTTCACTTCATTTTCTGACCAGTTCTTGGGATCATCGAAGAACTGCATCAGGTCCAAGCATGGTCTACTAGAATGGAATGACCGCGTACTCAAATAAAAAAAAAAAGCATTTTGGGATATTTGTATTTGCTGACATTGTATTCTGCGTTAAAAAAATTCAGGTTATGTAAATCAGAATATTTCAATTGTGGCAATTTTAACAATTATTGTACCTGTTTAATAATGAATTAGTCAATGATTTATTTGAGATACTCGTACAGACTGTCTTTACAGTTTTTGCCACATTCAATATTTTCAAAACCGAGCTCATTTTCTTGTTTCAAAGTATATTAATTGTTGAAACAATTGTAACAAAACAGCTGTTTTTCATTTTTTGCCAGAGAACGTTTATTATTATGATATACGTTCTCTGCTTATGAGTTCACAATAAATACATTCTTCAGTTAAAATATTAAAAAAAAAAATTAATTATAAACTTAAATAATTAACATGTTCACAGATTAATTTTAAATTGCGATGTAACTGGTTGAGTACTTACCGATTTAATTTGTTCCGCAAATATTAATGAGCCCTTTGAAAAATAAGTGTATACAATCATTAGTTTTTATGTTCTTTATACTATTCACGGTAGAGTTTTCACGATAATCAACACTGCAAAATCTCGGGTGGCATTCAATATTCCGCCATTTTTCATTTTCTCTATCTGTCGGCGTTGTTCTTGAGAAGCATTTATCGCAAACAATTTTTGTGCAAAAACTGAAATAATAGATATAACAGGCTACAAACTTCGTTGAGGTATATACAATTTAATAAATAGAAAATTACGTGGAATTTTTAATTTTGTAAGTGAAGTGTTTAGTTATTGAAGTAAATATTTTCCGCCATTTTAATTTTGCAAAAGTATGCAGCGACTAGGATTTTTTTTATATTAATTTTAAGTTTTTGATATTACAGTCGATATGAAAACTGAGGGTAATGATAACTCGAATGACAGCCGAGAGAAAGATCGGGACCGTCGTGGACGTGGAGCACGTGCTTCCAGATTTTCGGATGCTGACGCTGGTGGTCTTGGCAGCGGAGGTGGAGGTGGAAGCAGCAACTCTGGCGGCAACGCTAACCGTGATCGCAGTCGTGAGAGACGGAATTGTCGCGTTTATATTTCAAACATCCCATACGATTATCGTTGGCAAGACTTAAAAGACTTGTTCAGGCGTATTGTGGGATCTGTTGAATATGTCGAATTGTTTCACGACGAGAATGGAAAAGCTCGTGGATGTGGAATTGTCGAATTCAAAGATCCTGATAACGTAGAGAAGGCTTTAGAAAAAATGAATCGCTATGAAATAAATGGGCGCGAATTAGTCGTTAAAGAAGACCATGGCGAACAACGAGATCAGTACGGTCGCATTGTGCGTGACGGAGGAGGACCTGTACGTGGAAGCGGTGGTGGTGGCGCCGGTATCGAAATGGGTGATCGAGATAGAGGATTCTCCCGAAGAGATGATGACAGGTATATTAAATTGTAAATTAATTTTCAGCGCATATTTACATGTAAGAGTTTTTTATGATATTTTTTAATAGGCAAACATTTGTTTGAAGGTTTTCTGACTAACTTCTATTGGTTATACGTTTTGTAATGTTTTTTCGTTGTTTTAGCGTGCTATAGGGAATTAATGTAGTTTCATAACGGGTTTAATGTTAGGGACGTGGAACTCCTGACTCTAATGCGAATTTTTGGGCTAATTTCACTGCTACTATATAGGAAAATAGTTGTTAAATCAATAATTTCATAACCATAAGGTAAATCATTGACATAAGCTTGTACTTCATAAAATATTGTTGGGATTTAAACTGAGTGAAAGATATATGCTTCTCTATAATCGAAATTATAATAATGAAGAAAATCATCAATATTGGAAAAAAAAGTTTATAATTCTTTTACTTAGGCTTTCGGTCATTTCATTTAGTTGAATAATATTGCCCTTCAAATCATAGCCTGGCGTTTATTTTTGCGTCAACACAAATGATTGATGGCAAACAATTGGATAGCATTGAGCTATTTTACCTAAAAACCTTTGCTATCTTGTGGAAATTTCCGAAGTAAAAGTATTAATCCAAAAATGATAATGCTTGAATGTTGTTGTATTCTTGTTTTAAGATTGGGTTTCATATCATTCTGAAGGAATAGAATCAGTATTAGAAATCAGACCTTTAAATTTACGAAACAATTTTTCATAAGGTATCGAATGCATGCTTTATTTTAAACTGTAGATTTCGTATGCTGAATAGTAAATGACTACATACAATTCGACTTCAATCTATAACGTTGATATTTAAAGTAGTATAGTGTATATTTGTCAAATATTTAGTATTGATAAAAGGAGGATGTTCATCAATCAGATATTTCGATGGATCTTAGATATATAGCATTTATCCTTATGTAACAACGAGCATTCCAACGTGTCTACGAGTTTTTTAGTCGACCTCCACTTTTGTTTCTCTGGATGATGTGTTTACCGCTGACTTTTTCCCATAACGTGTTCTTTTTCTAGATCTGGGCGTAATAATTTTAACATGATGTCTAATGATTTTAATAATTCATCGAATTACAATTTGTATGGGCTTTCTGCTTCGTTTTTGGAGAGTTTGGGCATAAGTGGACCTTTGCATAATAAGGTTTTTGTTGCTAATGTGAGTATACAATTTTTATGTAAACAAAGAAAAAATGTAAAAAAGACGTTTTGGGTATCTGGGGTTGTAAGCCTACTGGTAATTATAAACAGCTGGTGTGGGTGATAATATCCTTTTATTCAAAGAAACTGACGTGAGTTATAATTTATATAATTGATTGTGATGTTTACTATACCTTTAAATCGGTTCGTACTGCAATATGAGAGGAATGTCCATAAATATTTAGTGTTCTTTTAAGATGCCTGTATATTTTACGGTAGGTAGGAGTGCAGCCCTATCGGGCTCAATTAGCACTGATGTGCCATTTTGATATTTTACGGTAATTCACTAATTTAGTGGTATTAATGTCCATTCACTGAATGTGCATAAAACTGAGAAAACGGTCGCTTTGTAAACCAATACTCTACACTCTTCTAACTTGCTCAGATCACTTTTAATCTTGCTTAAATATTTTCCCTTTGGTTTGTGCATCTGTGTTCTTGTTTAATTGTGGAAACTATTTAGTTAATTTTTCTAATATTGTATTGTATAATATATAATATTTTCCAATGCTGGAGGCGTACAATACATCGAATACCGTTCCATTTGCAAATTATTAGGTTTTCAAACCGTTTCATAGATAATTTGGTGATATTTTGTAAATTGCATTCAGATTGGTCTGTAAACACAAATACAAAGTGGAATTCCGGAGTGGGCACTATTCAACCTCTGCGTCTCAATGCCTTTTCATTGTTAACCTGTTTATAGATGCTTATCTTTATGTATTATGTGTTATAAATAATCTTTTGAATTGACTTTACAACTCGTCATTCACAGCTGGACTATAAGGTCGATACTAAGAAACTGAAACAAGTTTTCAAATTGGCAGGAAAAGTACAGAGCGTAGATCTCTCGGTTGACAAAGAGGGTAACAGTCGTGGTTTTGCTGTAGTAGAGTACGACCATCCAGTAGAGGCTGTACAGGCTATTTCTATGCTGGATCGTCAAATGCTTTTTGATCGACGTATGACGGTTCGTTTAGACCGTATCCCAGATAAGGGAGAAGGTTTGAAATTACCCGAAGGACTTGGTGGAGTTGGTATTGGACTTGGTCCAAACGGTGAACCATTAAGAGACGTGGCTCGCAACTTGCCCAGCATTATTCAACAGCAACAGAATCAACCAAATCAATCATCGTTGTCTTCACAAAGTGGATCCAATATCTTGGGAAACATGGTAGCTAGTTTGGGGGGTGGAGGTAGTGGCGGTGGAGGCAATAACGCCATGTTTAGCAATCAAGCAGTTCAGCCATCACCTGTAGCTCCAGTTGTTCAGGCAGCAGCAAAATCTCTTGGAAACAACGCAGCTGGGCTAAATTTGGGAAATTTATCTACCACCAATTTGGCGGCTTTGTCGAATGTAGTTGGAGGACTTGGTGCCGCACTTTCCAATCCATTACTCACAACGTCTCTTAACAATCTGGGATTGAATTTGGGCCCGTCAGGTGGCGGAAATGAAGATTCCATGTCTTCAGCCAATGCAGCATTATCCAATAACTACAGCACAGGCGGCAATAACTACAGTTCCGGTTTTGGAGGATCATCTGGTTTTAATACAGGCAGTGGTGGAAATTCTGGTGGAGGGTTCAACGCATACAACACCGGAAGTGGTAATACCGGCGGAGTTGGCGGTGCCCTGGATGGTAACGATTACAGTGGTAGCGGCAACATTGATATGTATGGTGGAGGTGGCAGTGGCGGAAGTAATGCAGGCAACACTAGCAGCAATCCACGCAAGTCGGATACCATTATTATTAAAAATGTAAACAAATATATTTTATATTGATTTCGTATATTTAACGCATATTGTGTTTCCAGATTCCATTAAGTTGTACTTGGCAAACTTTGCGGGACAAATTCCGTGACGTTGGGGAAGTAAAATTCGCTGAGATTCGAGGCAATGATTTAGGAGTTGTACGGTTCTTTAAAGAACGAGACGCCGAGTTGGCTATTGGTAAAAAATAAAAACAATGATGTGAAATTTAACCAGAGCGTTAAACTAACTTATTCCTTCTACATTTTAGCATTAATGGACGGTTCCCGAATGGATGGTAGGACGATTAAAGTTACATATTTCTAAACAAACTACATTCACTAGCCCGTAGACGTCATTACTATAAAATAAATATTTCTCAATATCCCTGCACTTTCAGTTTTAAGAATTTTACATCCATATATGTATTAGATGTTTTAATTACATTTTTTTTTTTATAAATAAGCAAACCTTTCACATTATTGACAATTTAATAAATTATCTGCAATTTATGCAAACGGCATACATACTAATGTAATCGTGAATGATTAAGTCAAGTAATATCCATTATCGATTTATCTGAAAAATATTTTGAGAATTGTAACATTTACGATTATGAATAAAATTTAATAAATACAATTAATTTTTTACTGTCAGCATATCTTCGACCGTCATAAACTTAAAAAAGCATTGAAACAAGTTGCTGCTCTCGTCTCTACGTAAATACCTTTCAAATTGAACATGTTGCCCCTTTTCACTTTAGCAGTAATATATATTTGGGTAGTTGTACGATTGTCACACTATGGCTAACATTTTTCAAACGTTTCGGCTAAGCTGCAGAACAGTAAACAAACAATTTATTCTTATTGAACTCTTTATTGTACGGTTAATAAGAAACATCTTCCTAAAATGGTAATTTTTTATTCAAACAAAATTTGCATATTCACTCGTAGAGTGTTTATGCTTAAAATTGCTGAATATAATTAAATGTTATGGATACAAATTTAACTATGTAGCATATCCTTGCGGTTACGGCGTAGAACTAGATGTAATGTACGTTAGTACTTTGTAGGTGATGATACAAATTGCTATCTGGATGGCGATTTCTAATTACCAGCAACTGAAGTTGGAGGAGCTGATGGTGTGACCACTGGTGTTGGATCTATACTCGGCTCGTTATCCTCAGCATTTCCGATCGATGTCGTGGCGACTTGTTTATCAGTTGTGGACAATGTTTGAGTATTTTTGAAGCGTTCTAAACGTGCTCGTGCCTTTTCAGCCCATATGTCATCTGATTTTGTGGAGGCGATAGCACCACTACTTGATGTGGTTGTGCCCCCCGCTCCGAAACGTTCTTTTCGCTTCTGTAATTTTTCCGCAGCATCAATTTTTGCCATTTTGGAGGAAACAACACAACCAAAGCGTTCTGCCCGTTTTTTCAGCATTTCCATTTGTTTGACGTCATTGACGGCGGGCTCCGTAGTAATACTACTTATCTTTGTATTGCTAACCGGTTTGGGTGAGACTGCCGCAGCGGTCGAGTTTGAGCCTAGTCCAAATTTCTTGGCACGAAGTTCCAGACGTTCCATTTGGCTTAATTGTACCACTTTCGAGCCGCTGGTATTCGTACCATTATTAATTTTAGAGTTCGTCGCCTCTTTGGAATTGAGGTCACTTACAGTAATCGGATTGCGCTCGCTCATTTTTAAAACCTTTTCCTTTGGGGGCTCGGTATTCTCTTTTGCTGTTGTTGATGTTGCGTCTTCAGTGGCCGATGAAACTTTATCCCCGTCATTTGTTAAAGATACTTTGCGCTTCAAAATAATTTTTTTTTGATTAGTTGCAGTATTTGTACCATCCGTACTTGGCTTGTTCTCGTTCAACGGAGAAGGCAATTCAGAAGCAGTAGGAGTACTGGTAGGACTTTTAAGTAACTCGTTTTCATCTGCAGCAATCGGCGATTCCTCTTCATCGGTTAATACAGCATCTTCATCAAGCAATGCATCCTCATTCGTGATAGCTGAATCTTCCAAAGAAATATCACCCTCAAGTAGTGCTGTTTGTAGGCGGTCTTGAAGTTCCGTTTTATTACCCGTGGTAGCAAGGCCACGCAGCTTTAACTCGCGCTTCAAATCAGCCACCTATAAATAAAGTTATATGCATTAGATCATCAATCACTGGTATAGAGGATTACACCATTTACCTTCATTTTTGTTACATCCGATTCCGGCATAGTTTTGGTGTATTTTTCTTAACTTTTTGCAAAATTAATTTCTCTACTGTAGCCTTCTTATTGTTTTTCGTTCAATCACACAAACACACCGGGCATCGACGAATTGACGTTATTCTTTGGGATATGTTCAGTACATGCACTTCAAGTGAATTTATCGAAATGTGACAACATACGCATTTCTTATCATAAGTACATACTGTACAATATTTTATCCTAAAAACTTTAAAATCGACTTCTTTTTAAAATTATAAATATTTAACTTTCCGTATGCCGTAAACCGTTGGGGAAATCTGTTATGAGACTGATGCTGGCTTCTTAAACATCTACATTTACATACGTTTATAAATTTCGAGAGCAGGTAAACTTCAAACGAAGACGAGGTGATTAATAAATGTTTACCTGAAGTTTTTAGGAAAGTATTAAGTGTATATTCATGGTATTCATAAAAAATTAAATCTACCTGAATCATTCGCCGAACAAGTTCTGAACAATATTCTAAGTTCTGAGAACCCAAATCATACGTAAGGAAAAACCCTTTGTTATGTAATTCTGCCCTGAAAGGGTTTTGTAAACAGATTGTGTTCTATACAATATATTTTTTTCCAAACAATTAATGTTGATTCTTTATTTAACAAACATTAATATAAGTATTCCGAAAAATTTATTTTAATAATAGCTGACCCTGAGCTGTAGTAGTACAATTGAATTTGAATAAATATAATTCAAACAAAGTATGACATATGTATAAAACACTTAAAGCAAGGGATTAACGTTTAAGAAACAACACTGAATTCTCTAAGCCAAGTTTTCTAGCCACACAATGCTTTAAGGCCAATTATGAAAACTGCCGAGCGCAGTCGCAACCAACCAACGAGTGTTAATGTATCTTTATAAACGGCAAGCACTATATTAACGATCAAACATAATTCATATTTTATGCTTTTCATACACACAAAAGTATATACATATGTATTATAAATACGTATGTAGGTATTCTTGTAGCATCCAGAGAAAAAATCCAAACTTGGAAATGTGAAGTGAAGTGATAGTGTATACGTTGGACCAAACTTTCACTGTGCAGAAGTTTTCGGTAAAAAACTTAAATTAAATAAATATAATAAACAAAGTGCATAGAAAAAAAGCCAAAGAAGCCACTCGTAAATGAGAACGCTTCGCAATTCATTTCTCGACATGGTGTAACTGAAACAGCAACAACAAAAGGAATGTTAACATCAACGTAAAGGAGGTTAACATATCAAGGAGGAAACGGCATATTTAACATAACATTCAGATATACTTTTACCCAATTACCTTCAAGAAGAAGTAAAACAAATTCGTTACTTTTATTTTGTTGGGTATATTATATATAGACAAGTTTATATATACTTGGCTAAAAATTACAATAAAAGTAAAAACTAAAAGGTCTAAACTGTTAATGAGAAAATAACATTACAGTTTACATTTGCGAATTAAAAAGTATTTAGAGTTTTCATTGGCGAAGTCGATTGCCATTTCACAGACACAATTAGCGGTTTTCAATTTGCTTTAATCAATTTACCTACATATACACATCTATATCTATATAATAACACAAATTTAAATCAACCATTCTCTAGCAACTTCTTTAAAAGTGAGAAAATTTAAAAGTTGAAATGCCCGCTGACAAATGCATACATTTTTTTACATACATACATATGTATGTATGTATTAAGAAAGCCAATCGTAATCAAGAGCAATCAAATTTTGCAACCTGCAGCCGGTCATAATCTGCAATCCACCGTTGTCTAGGAAATAAAAACTATTATCACGCCTTATAGAACATACCATTGCGATCAGCTACAATACCAACTGCAGCTTCATAAAGGAACGTTTAAGAACAGGTGCTTGCCGATTTAAAAGCCGCTATAGCAGGATTTACGAATATGTATGCATGTGCTTGCCGGTGGGCTTTGGTTGTATTGTGTGGGCATTAGTGATAGTTCGACGCATGCGCAAAGGAATTTGTACCAGCCATTAAGACAGCTTTTTAGATATTACTTTGAACATATGTTTGTACATATATTACACCGGCACATGCATATACATATGTACATACATATGTACGAATGGGTTAAAAAAATACAATGCGTTAATTGTTAGTGGGAACTTTTCGTTTAATCAAAAGAAGTTCGTTCCATTTCTTAAAGTGTGGTAAATATTAAATACCTTCGATTGCAGTAAAAATTGATCGGTATTAAAATTAAAACAATCAATCAAATTTTGTTATGTTTCGATTGGTCACCTAGATTAAGGGCCGTTTTGTCAATGTCTGGGTAGCAGCTGTCTATAAGTTAAGTTCTGGTTAACTTAAACAAAACTCCCAAAAACCTTTGTTTTTAACCAGAACTTAACTGAGAGATATGTAGCTGCTAACCAATAATTTTCAGCTCATCTAGTATACCTAAAACCAATAGACCACTATTAAAAATAAAAATAAAAGCAGGAAAACATATGTATGTACTTCCATAGTTAGAAACTTATTCCATACACTTTGTGACCTTTCTTATTGAAATACAAACTATACATACTTGGAGTTACAGCTTAAGTTAACGGTCTTATATCCAGTGAAGTTCTAAATGCTAGAAACAGCGCTGACGCCACAAACAGGCCAATCTGCTTAGCCTCTTTTCTTTCTTACTATTTTGTGACGACCTTAATTAGTAGCCCAACATCATTGGTGAGTGGAGAATAGGCCACTAAAACCAACTAAGAGTGACAATAACAACAACAATCACATAAACCACAATAAAATGTTGCCAACATAATCACAGATATAGAAATATATTACTAATAAGAGGCACTATGACCACGGAATAACTGTGGCAAGAACAATATTAATACAACAACAAAACAGGTGATGATCAACAAGTGTAAACCACCACTACACCATTGAAGATAGCGAAGTGACCAAATACATACATACATACAGATATCAATACCCAGAAAAAGAGTAAAAAATAATGGAATAGCTGAACTTGTAAAAGAAGTGGGAAGCAAAGAACATCTTTGAAAACAGCCAAGAGATATAAAAATAGAAATTGGGAGCTATATGAGCGCACAAGCCGAGAGCTAGCTAGTTCGTTGAATAAATACAACAATAGGCAATCGGCTTAAGCCACGCTTTGAAACTAGCCACTGAACTGATGGCAATGAAACCTGCTACAAGTATTATACGCATGTTTGTATGTGTGTATACATTATCGGCCACAAAAAGATACACGAACTTGGATTTATTATGAATTGCACACATATTGTATGTATGTATGTATGTAATTACAATTGAATTAGGATGTTTGCCGATTTACTTCTTCGAACAAATGGGCAAAAATCATCACTCATCAATCCCTGGCGGCAGTACTATGGGACACAGGTTGAAGTTTTCATATATTTGCTACTAGACCTTCCTCTCAATGATGACGAGCATTTTTCTGTTCAAAAACGCCGTCGAAATTGCCGGTGAGAACCTCTTCCATTCAGATGAAATCTTTCGCTTTGAATATTGGTACTGTACCTTTTACTTACATATGTACGTTCATTTGACAGCCAACTTAACCGATTTATTGGGTGCATTCGTTGGGAAGAGTCGCATTTTCTTTACAATGAAACCTACATACATATAGGAACAACTGTCTATGAGAACTCGTCACTGGGTAGCGAATTCCCAAGACACAGTTTTCGTGTATTTTAATTAACCGTGTAACATCTTAATTAATGATCCCACGTGAGCTTTTATATCCAACACATTGGATACACACCGTTGGGCGAGTGGTATCACTCAGAAATGTACATACATACATGTAATAGATGTGCTTACATGGTTTAAGTGAGTTGCAGTATTATAAATTTTCATTTATTTAAAGTCGTAAGAAGAGTTGCGGTTTGAAAATATTCTAAAATTATTCTATTTATTTTTTCGAACGCCTTCACGAATTAGTCATAAAGCTCCTAGGGTGAATTTTAAACCATAAATTACTATAATTGATAACAAATTAGTGTAACATTACGGTATTTTCATATAGTTGGCTAGTGATATGGTTAAAATTGGAGTCAATCCACTGTTTCCAAACTGGATGCGGCAGCAGTTTTGCAACCTAATTTTACCAATATGGCTACGGTGACGGTGAAAAAGCACTGTTTGCTACAATTCGAATTTGGGCGTCGAATCGCCCCAATAATTCATTTATAAAAGTAGCCCTTGTGGGCAGGTGGGTAGGAGAGGCTTCAAAAACTGACGTGTGATTATATTGGAATTTGTTGAACCAATTTTGGAGGGTTATTATCGAAGGTGACATATTGTGACTCTTCATTCAAGAGCCCCGATCGAGTCACCGACCGATATTGTTTTTTTTTGTCATGTTCCAAAATGTGAGGACACGGCTGCTTCCAAACGCGGTTAAAACAAAACTACGTGCCCGATTCGCCTTAAATTTCTACTACGATGGTGGCGCCATCGGGTGGTGAAGCTCATATTTATCGGACCGCCCTCCTATGTATATATGTACATATGTATATATGAATGCGACAATGCACAGCATGGAAATTTTCAATTGCCAACCGGTTGCACGAGCAAAGCTACAAATTGTTTTCGCAAATCCGTTGCTCAATTCACAAAATATCCAAGATGGTCAATGCGCTGGCGATGGTGGATATTGAATGTTCGTGGTTTTGATTATGAACGGAGTGTTAAGTTAGCGGAGCCGCTGATGATTAATAACTATAATGGCATCTGGTACTTACCGTTAGTTATTTAGTTTATTGGCTGTGTTTTTGCGTGCATGTGTGTGTGTGTATATATTTATTAATTTCAGGCTTGCTCCTTTAGTGTTGTTGCTGTTTGAAGTTGAAAGTGCAGAGAAAACATGTAATAGAAAGTGAAAGAAAGAAAATCTTTGAACCATAGGTCAATAACTGAATTTGAAGTTAAGCAAAAGTCTCGTGCAATAAATTATTACTGACAGTGTGTTCACACAGAATTACACACCAACAAGGAAATCGAAATTGTATGAATATTCGTTAGTGATTATTAATAATCAGTGTTATATTTCACAGGTTGACTAACGCCGCAGAACAATTACAACGAGCGCTTATAAAATAACAGCTTAAAATCGCTCGCTATAACCGTGCATCGTTATAACCCGACTGATAACCGTTACCTATTGTTGGTAATTACAAAAGGCAAACTCTTCCGTTCACTCGTAAATTTAATTACTTATTCGCAACACAACGTACGTTGGGTAACAGCGCCAAAGACAACTCTAGTCTTTCCCTTTGTTGGAGCGCAAAGCTCACAAGTCATACGTAACCAACCGTACTTACTGAGACGGATACACATAATCAACACCACTGACATTAAAAAAAAACTCCAACAACGGCTCCCTCTAACACTTATGACATAATGCGCGAGGACGACATCGAAATCGCCATTAAGGTGGTGATTGTGGGTAACGGTGGTGTTGGGAAATCATCCATGATACAACGCTATTGTAAGGGTATTTTCACCAAGGACTATAAGAAAACGATTGGTGTGGATTTTCTGGAGCGACAAATCGAAATTGACGGTGAAGATGTGCGCATAATGTTATGGGACACTGCGGGACAAGAGGAGTTCGACGCCATAACCAAAGCTTACTATCGTGGTGCGCAGGCGTGTGTGCTCACTTTCAGCACGACCGATCGCGCCTCATTCGAGGCCATCAGAGATTGGAAGCGTAAAGTGGAAAATGAATGCAATGAGATACCAACCGTAATTGTACAGAATAAAATTGACCTCATCGAACAGTCAGTTGTAACTGCAGACGAAGTGGAAACTCTGGCGCGCAATTTGAATTGCCGCCTGATACGAACTTCCGTTAAAGAGGATGTGAATGTGGCATCCGTTTTCCGATATTTGGCTACTAAATGTCACCAGCTGATGCTGGGCGAAAACACCGAACAGTCATACACACCTAATGGTGGCGGTAGCGGTAGCAGCGGCGTAAATGGTGCTTCGAATGGTCATCAGCCCACAATTAGTGCCTTCAGTCCAACATTCACAAAGTCCAATAGTGGCACGATCGTGTTGCGAGCAGCCAAAAAGAGTTCAACAGCGCGGAAGCGTAAAATTGTGCTAAAGAAATGCGGCATTTTGTGATTTGCGTGACAACAGCTGGTAGGTGGTGAGCAATTGGACGAGTAGAGGATTACATGTGGACGAGATGTGTGCAAGAAAACGGGCACGAACACGTTGAGTATTGGAATATTTGATGATGGAGGGAAGATCGTGCAGCTGCTTGAAACGGAGTGAAGGTAAGCTGGCGGCGGGGCGCTGTGCATGTGCTTTTGAATATACAAACTTACGTATATGCATAAATATACGTATGTAAGTGCATAATTATACCCTGAACAGGGTATATTAAGTTTGTCACGAAGTTTGTAACACCCAGAAGGAAGCGTCAGAGACGGAGTGTATATATAAATGATCAGTATGTCGAGCTGAGTCGATTTAGCCATGTCCGTCTGTCTGTCTGTATATATACGAACTAGTCCCTCAGTTTTTAGGGTATCATTTTGAAATTTTGCAAACGTCTTTTTCTCTTCAAGAAGCAGCTCATTTGTCGGAACTGCCGATATCGGACCACTATAACATATAGCTGCCATACAAACTGAACGATCGGAATCTAGTTCTTGTATGGAAAACTTGCACATTTGACAAGATAATTTGGTATAGATTATTTTCTAAGACAACAATGTAATCTCCGTAGAAATTGTTCAGATCGGTTAACTATAGCGTATAGCTGCCATACAATCTGAACACATAGTTACTAACAGAAATGCACCTGTGAAGGGTATTTAGCTTCGGTGCAACCGAAGTTAACGTTTTTTCTTGTTTTTATTATAGATTCGTAAATAATGGTGAAAGAAGTAAGCATACAATTGCGATGCGGTGGAGCACACTTAAGCTCATTTTTTTTTTATTTCAAATAATATATGCATTGAGTAATTGGAGCGTACTTAACTGTAAAACATATTAGACTAATTAAAGATGAATACCAAATGAGGTTCAGATGAAGCACGAACAAGTGAATAGCCAACTTTGATGCAATGAAATCAGAAAACAAAATCTCTAATGTGCAACTCTGTGTGGCCACTCGTAGAGATGGTGTGGTAAGAGAATTTTGCAACAAATACTAGAAAAAGAATTAAATACAAAAATATGGTGATCGGGTAGTGCAGCTAATTTTATTATTGACACGAACAAATTGCATAAACTTTTTGGCAGCAAGCAAACCTGCTGGTTTCGTCTGCAATACTTTTAATATGGAAAACGAAGTCAGGGAAATTAATGAGAGCTTCTCGACGTTCGTAATGTTAGTGATTTTATTTGCGTGCGGTAGGCAAATAAACTCGAATGTAAATTTTTCATAACGAATCTGCAATAGTATACATATGTATATATGGTTGTATGTATGTATATAATTCATATTCATATGAGGTTTTGTAATATATATAACATATATAGTAAATGTATGTAAAAATTGTATTTGTGAAAAATTGGTCTTTGCCTCAACTATCTGTATGCAGTTATTTTAGCTGTTTTTGTTTTTGTTTTCAGATGAAGTCTCCCACGTCTCCACGGTCATTGAACTCGACTAACAATCATATACTAAACTCTTTATGACTGCTAGACTGATATACATATACATAAATATATATGCACAACTGGAATATAATAAAAAGATTTTAAGTAATATTCGTAAGATAATGTTTGTAATAATCAAAAAAAAAATTGTATGTATATGCTTAACATATAAAAATCAAAATACTGATTTATAATAATACTGCCTAATTATATTTGTTGTATGTTCATATATCTGTACACTGTTAGTTTAACTTAGATTGATTGTGTTTGCTAAAGAGAGCGTGTGTATTTTTTAAATATCGATATTTTATATAAATAATGGGTTTGTATTATATTTATGTGCAAGGACGTTAGAAACATTACGTTCTGATTAATATTGTAAAATACAATTTAATTTATAATAAACATACTTATGTTGTTTTATCATAAAAATATTGAATAATATTCTCTGAGTTTGCCAGAAGCAAACGTCGGAGACCCTATAAAACATACGATATATATGGAAATATATATATATACGTTCAGCATGACGAGCTAAGTCGAATTATTCATGTATAAATTCAAACTAGTTCCTCAGTTCATGAGATATCCATCTGAAATTTTGCACACGTCCTTTTCTTCCCAAAAAACTGCTCACTTGTCGAAACCGCCGATAACGGACCACTATAACAAATAATTGGCATACAACCAGACCGATCTAAATTAAGTTTTGGTATGGAAAAACATTTTTGACAAAAAATCTCTACGAAAGTTGCAATGGATTAAGGAATGTCTTGTATGGAACTTTTTTACTTGTTAGAGATATTACAACTTCGGTCTTAACGAAATTTACGCTTTTACTTATTTTTATAATCATTTTAAAAATTACTTGATCGGTTTGTTTAGATCAAGTTGACTGCCAAGTTACGGAAACTATACATTTATTTATTGGGCGATTTTTAGCTATATTTGTAACAATTATATGTTCAACTCAATATCCACCAATAAGAATTTGACCCAAAAAGGTCGGTGAAACCGGTATGTAAAGAATGTGTGATAAGATATGATACAAAATAAATAAAAAAAAGCGATGTTTTGTTGCACAAAGAGCAGGGAATCAGATGAACTATGTGGTGTTATTAGTGCGAACAGTAATATAAGTAAAGTTTGACTTTAAATTTAATATCGAGAACTCAACAGCGGATATCACTCGGTAAGAGCTTCTATGACTTTTACGTGTTTTTCGTGATGGTGTCGAAATAAAAGAAGTGTTTATGATTTGTTTCTCGTTTTATTACTTTAAAATACGCATTTTGTTAATTAAAACTATTATTTTTTATAGTTTTTTCATCATTTGCTGATAAAAAGCAACATAACACATGTTTGGGGTATTTTTGAGAACAGTTTTTTCCCATTTAATAATCAAACCAATGCTTAATTGTTATTCGGTAATTTTTACTTTAAGCAATTTTACTTATTTTGTTGTTTAATTTTTAGCACATTTTCAAATATACCTTTTTTGTTTAAGAAAGAATATTATAACTAACTTTAAAGTGCAAATTTCAAGCTTTTTTGCAGTAAGTTAAGGAATAAAAAATATATGTACACATATATGCTTATGTATGCAGTTAAATCTAATTGTGTCACGCTCCTTTTCATCTCGCTGAGTGTAGGATAGCTTTGTCAATTCGTTCGGGTAGTTCGTGTACCGTATTTTATTATACTCTAACCCGACCAACGGATTATTGGAGTGCTTGTTTTGGGTTATTGAGAGTGGAATTCATGTATAGTTTAATACCATTATAACTAATTCATACGATTTTACAACTATTTTAAATATAAGCTAAAGTGAAATTTATTTATTATTATTATTTTTAATAAACACATACTAATTTTTTGTTTGATAGTTTTGTCCTTATTAACCCTCATCATCTTCTCATTTCTCATCTCAATATTACATATATTGCATAACACGAATTTATCTTAATTATTACGGTTAATATATGAAAAGGGACTTCGTTTTGTTTTTGTTGCATTTGTGTATCAAACGTATGATTTACGTTATTATCGGCGTGGAGAATAAGGAATCACTATTCAGAAACAGCAAAGTCCGCATCATCCTTGTGTTCCAATGAGCGATATTCATCCGAATCTTCGCTGCAGGCGGTGGCGAAGGATGCATTCTTTAAATCGGCCGAGCAACCACTAACGTCTGCAGCCTCTATGCAAGGGTCCGTTATAATTGGTATAACATTTTGTTTGCCCGATGACGTCGGTTGCTCTGTTATCACAGTCTGTAGCATTAATTGTTGAGAAGGCATAGATCTTATAGACGTTGGTGTGCTGGTTAAGGTAGGCAAATTTTCCGTTTCATCTTCTATACTAAAACTAGTGTAGCGACAACGTTCACCCGATGTTGTCGCAACTGGATTATCGCCATCATCAATGTGTCCTGATCGGACCATTGCTTCCGTAGTAGCTTCAATTTTGGCAACAGCTGTGGTGATATCAACCACATCTTTTGTGGGTGCTGTTGTCGTTGTCCCAGTAATGCTCTCCTCAATGGTACTAATATTGGGCGAAAATTGAGGTTGGCGCAAGGTTGGCGAGGCTGGATTACAACCGCTCACCGGTACGAGCGCTTTACAACCACTGGGCAGCAATGCAGTGGTTTCGTTGTCAGTGCTCGTATCACATTGTGAAAATGACGTTGTCGTAGATGCGCAGAATGATGCTGTAAAAGTAAAAAATTTTTTTTTTTTAATAAAAATTTAAAAAAATTATGTGTATCTTTATTTACATTCAATTTTTTCCCGACGTCCGGCCAAATGTGGCATGCTCGACAATGGCATGAGTTTTATGCGGTAGAACCTTGTGCCTTTAGAAACACGATAACGGTTTTCATCCTGACAGATCAGTTAAAATGGTTAATTATTCGAATTAGCATATGCGTGGTGTTACGGAATGATGTTTAAATTCAATTCGTTATATGAAATAGCTTACCTTCTTAGCCTGACAATACTCTCTATCGATGACACGCCCAATTGCATAGTAAGGCACCGGTAGGAGCGTATTTTCCACTATTGCATTTTCACTTGGAGATGGTGTGGCCGGCATGCGCAAATTCATAGCTGACAGACAGTCTCCGTGGACGAAGTATAGAATTGGAGAGTCCTGGACAACCATATACTGACTGTGACGCATGCTCCACACGACGAAAACCACATCACCTTTATTGCAAGAGTCTAACAGCAAATATTTATGACTAGAACTGCAAAAATAACAACAGATAAAACGCCATAATTATTAATAATTACAACACAACACCTAAAAATATTAAATATAAATCAGTATGCGACATTTTTACTTACGCCTTTAAGGCAGCGAAAGAAGTTTCCATTTCCAAGCGCTTCGAGCGCTCCTTCTCAATGGTTAGCTCCTCCTCCAAGCGATTTTTATCTCGATTCAAATACTCTATCTTTTCTTTAAGCCAGCTATTGCCCTCCTCATTGGTGAGTGAATCTATCCGGAGTTTTAGCTGATAGATCTCTTTAGTTAGCAAAAGATTCTGCTTACGCACCAAATCTAGCTGCCGGTCTTTCTCCTCGAGCATCTCCTTCAATATGTTCACATTGCCAATCACAGATTCTGAGTTTAAATTGAATTTTGTTTGCCAAATGGCGCGCTCCACATCTAAAGCGGCAGCGACGGCCTTCTCCTTTTCAGTTTCGAAGGTGGCACGCAATTGGGCTATAATCGACTCGTGTTCACTGCGATCTATTGTGTTCTGGTCAATGTTGGATGGTGGTCGCTCCAACTTTTCGAGACTTGTTTCGGACGGCGATAGCTCCATGGAGGTCATGAGTTTATAACGGCAGCGCAGCGATTCTATTTCAGATTTATGCTTGTGTAAAAGTTCTTCACGAACTGCTGCCACTGCACGTTGCTGCTCCAGTTCACTAGAAGAGAGTTTCTCTTTCAATTCGTCCAGCTGCGGCAGTAGTAGTTCCGCTTCGTAAAGTTTTTGTCGCAAAGCGGCAATCTCACCTTCACGTTGTTGCGTTGTTTCATTCAACAACTCTTGTGTTTGGAGCATTAATTGCTCACGCTGCTCACTTTGCATGCGGATTAGATTCCACTGATCATGAAGCATTTGCAGTTCAGATTGCAAGTCTTCGCGGTAGGATGCAACTCCTGTGCGGCAGTGTTCCAAATCGGCACGTGATAAACGTATACATTCCGAAGATACTTTATACATAGCGCTTAATATGCTTCGCAAACGCTCTACCTCAGCACGGGTAGACGATTCCGTTTCGTCTGTGAGGGTCTCGGCGTTTTGCGTCAATAACAAGGAAGTGGCGGCACTGCGGGCAACTGTCTCAACGTTTATTGTGGATGTGGCTGTCGTGACAAGCATTGGTGCGGTCGATTGCGTTGCAGTCAGCTTTTCGAATTCGTTTTCCGTATCTGTTTCGGATCCTTCACAGCCATCGCCGGTCTTCTGCAACTCTCCGAGCCTTTGGGGCACTAGCGGTTTTTCACCGGTACTCAACGCGTTGCTACCCTCCTCCGCTTCAGCCGATGTGCCTATAACTGTTTCCTTTTGCTGGCGCAACATCTCTTCCATTCGTTCCCTCTGATGGGGACCCGAACGTGAGACAAAAAAATTTATCACAGGTCCCATATCGGGCAACTTTATCTCCGGTGCCAAATCTGGCAGATGTGAGGACAACATATCAATGTCTGATTTCGTTATGTTAGGCAAACGAGCATCGAAGATTATTGGTGTTTCATTGGCAAATGCAGGCGGCATGTCGTTCATACCGGGAAATAATTTGTTCAAGAAATGACCGTCAAAATTGTCGTTGAATTGTTGTCGCCTACGTATTTCTTCGTTGTGGATTATTTCGAAGTCCTCTGCAAGTTTAGTAGCCCAAAGACGGAACTCGCCGGAAAATATTTTACGCCGTACCACCTGAAAGTTAATATTTTATTAACATTTACCAGTTTATATAGCGTTTCATTTGTAGCTACTCACCTCTGTAACTGCAGCCACATATATACAAGGCGCCTGGTGAATTTGTTCGATAATCTGTATATGACGTTCAGCACGACGTAAACAACGGAGATAAAATAGTAGGCGATTATCAAACTCACTCATGCTATTCTCCACATGCACAATGCGAGTCAGTCGCATGTGCAGATTTACGCCAAGCTCATCTTTAGCTTTAGAAATAATCCGACGAATTTCGCGAACTTTTTGATGGTTTGTAACCATAACCGCCAGCTGAGACTGATGTGAGGCGCAAAGATCTGGCAATATTGATGGATCATTTAAATCGTTGGCCCTACTTTGGTTTTGTTGGAAAGCGGTGCACAATTCTCTTTGATCTTGTAATAAACGTTTGATCTTATACCTGAATTCCTCTAGTCTGCACAACCGATCGCCGAGGCCCTTAATCTCTCTAACATCGGTCTGCTCAGCTTGTTTTAAAATGTGCTGAACTTCGTTTTTCAACTGAGCGTAAACATCTTTGTCAAATGTGCCAAGACCTTGAATGCATTCATCGCACATAATTTGTAATCTATTCTGATTTTCCTTGGATGTAATCCACTGCAAGAGATTTAATGTTGGACGAGAGCTACTGCTAGATGAACTATGTGGATTAACAGTTGCCACTGGAGAGGTCGTTGTGTCAGTCGTTGTTGCCGGTTTCCCTGCTAATTCTGTGCCCATTTTCGGTTTCTTAATCACTGTCGTCGAATTTTTATCATCGACGTTGGCAATGTGATCGCTTATGTTTTCTATTTGCTCATTACTCCTAGTTTGTTGTGTAGGCACGCCACCTGCCACTAGCACCGACTTTTGTGTGGATTGAGAGCGGGAGAATACTTCGTCTGGATCAAGAAATTCATCGAAGCCATGGAAATCTTCCTCAGCCATAGACATTAGACCCGGCAAAATGGGAATTCGTCCCAACATGATTAGATCATCGTTGAAATTATGTAAAAGTTCTAGATAACCATCTCGTCTTTCCAGGTGACGGTCGAAAGCATTTGAAAAATTTGTGAAACGCAACCGAAACTCATCGATCAGATCTTCCATGTTGGCCACAACAGCCGACCAGCCTTGCTGTTGTAAATGTTGATCATGTACTAGACGCTCGCAAAGCATTTCCTCATCTCGAGCATACTCAAACATTTTCAGTGCCAATTGAGCGCGTTTCTCTACGGAAGAATAGATCGGTTGCAGCTGCTTGCAACGCTCTACTTGTTCCCCCAAATCCCGATCTGGCTCGTTCGCTGGCAATGGCGGCGGCGTACGTGGGTCTCCCGTTAAAAACATATAAATTGGATTCGTGTCGGTACCAGCCGAATAGTAAGAGACTTGTGTGGACGGTGTCAACATCTCGCCACCGCTTACCAATAGCACAATATTCACAGCCGGTATGCCGTGCATTCGTTCAATGGTCTCTTTAAGATTCTCGACCGAAGACAATGCCACTGCCATGTCAAAGGACATCATCCGTCCCATATCGACGTGGAACACGTACAACATCACGAATTTTTTCGTGAACTTTCGGTTGTGTGCGAAATATAGGTTTGTGTGTATGTATTGATCCTAGCTATTGGCAGTGCTACAAAAAGTTATTACTTGTTTGTTTATGAATCCTTTGCAAGAAGTTAACAGAAGTCTTAACGACAATAAACTGTAAGAGATTAAACAAAGGTCGACGCCAGGGCTTCAAGAGTGGTTGCTGTGCGCTTCTTTGCCGGTGGTGTTAATGTAAGCGGTGGCTATCAGCGTAGCAATCTTGCTGCTTTTCGCAAACATATATATATAAAGGCTGTTGCCTTTTGATTGAAATTTAACCTGAAGAATATAAATAAGAAAAAAGAAACGATTTATGTAATAATGTTTTTCAAATATAAATGTATGTACGAGTATATTCACTAGAGCGGCATAATTTACAGGGAGGCAAAAAACGGGAAAATCGCATATGGGGGAAATGTTCTAAGGACCATTCCGATCAACTTTGCTTAAGAGACCATGGCTTTAAAACCGGAGTGTAACTAATAAATACCCAATATAAACGATATTATTTTCAAGCTTCTTTGATTTTTTCAAAGTTGGGTAAAAAATTGGCCAAATGTGTTACCAAAATCTTTTTGAGTTCAGTCCAGAGGTACACAATGGGTTTGAGGTGTACATATTTTAGGCAAATCCATTTTTCCTTTTTTTCTTGAAAACTATCCTCTACTATGTTGGAAAAGCCGAGTGCTTGCGAGTTCTAATGCTTCTAGCCTTTAAGCCAATTCCAAAATTTAATTATTCATCAATATTTACTTATATTGTCGCCTTCAAAATAATCACCTCCACATGTAATACACTTATGCCAACGACTTTTCCAGTCCTCTAAACAATTTTCATAAGCACTTTTCGGGATGGCCTTCAGCGAATTTTGTTTCATCTCTTCGTTCGTATGAAAAATGGTTCCAGGGAGCGTCAATTTCAATATGGGGAACAAGAAACATCACGCAAAACCAAATCTGGTGAACACGGTGATTAATCGATGGTATTAGTCGCGTTTTTGGACCAAAGAGACCTGTTTACCGAATATTTTGAAAAAAATAAAATTAGCTTTACTGGGAAGGGTCCAGTAAGAACGCGTTAGAAATATAAAATTTGAGACAAATTCTTTGTTCGATATTTTTATCCATTGTAAATATCGCAACGCACTATAAGTGAATAAAAATGATAAAAGGTATTTGTTGAAACAATAAACGGGGCATCAATACGCAAGTAGCGGGATATGACATGGAACAATTAGATGAAATATAGTGGAGTTTAACTGTTAGGGAGTATCTCTTAAATGCTGCCTTATCTCCAATGTATTGCACTTCACTTCAACAGACATATTTTTTCCCCCAAATCAAAGCACTAACAATTTATAACAATAGTAATCACAATAATTAAACATTACATTTATAGATGTATGAAAACAACAACTCTCGAAAACATGAAATAAAATAAAAGCAAAACCTCGTGTATATGTTGCAATAAATATTGGCATCAAATTAGCAATAAAACACGCAAATCTAAATATCATAATTATAATTAAATTGGAAAAAATTTAGACACATAACAGCGCAAAGACACGTAATGATAAGAAAGGTAGTCTGCAGTGAGGTTAAAAACATTATAATATTAGAGGCGAGCAAGCGAGATCTGTATGTAGAAAGATAAGAAAAAAATTATGAGACGTTAAAAAATATGTGTGTTTGAATGTACATATGTATGTATGTAAACACAGAGAAATAAAGCTATTAATGCAAATAAAATGCATACAACATTGCAATGAAATAGAATTAATATACCATATTGGTTTGAAGAAAAATGAGAATAAAAATAAATACGGTAGCTTTGCGATTTCATGGAATAAAATTTCAAAAACAATATTAAAAAAATGCATGTTGATAATTAGACCACTTGGTTGATTTTTTCAACACTATAGAATATAGAATATGTGGCGTGAATTATTATTGTTCATTTCTGCGATGCATACTTTGTTGTGAAATAATAAAAACTGTAGTAATTGCAAACACATATTTCTACTTTCCGCAAAGTTTGGGTAAAATGATTTTTCCAACGAAATCCTAAACGGAAAATAATTTAAGACATTCAAAACATCGGCAAAAACATATGAACAGAGATTTATTTTTTAAAGTAGTTGAAGATCTGCTACTGGAAAGATTGCTATGAGGGAGCATTTAAAAAAAAGTAATAAATAATACATTTGCAGATATCACCAATAGTTGTAAAAGCGTTTATCATATCGAAGTACCACTGTACAAAGAGAAACTGATAAACGTCAATATGCTTTGTACACATAAATACATTCTGTTCGTAAATATATATGTACACATATATATACCATGTTCTGTATATGTATGTACATATGTTTGTATGTATGAATGCACGCGTAGATCGTAATGAATGAGTTGATTCGATCATCATGTCGCCATTACACTTTGGCAGCCGCTAAGGCGCTTTACCCACACGTGTCCGACGCAAAAGCTAGCCAAAAACAACTACAAACCGCAGCATACATATGTATGTAAATACTTGTAAATAAATATAAGAATAAGAGCAAAAGGCAATTTTATACAAAAAATAAATAAATTAGTGAGCACGAAATAAGCGTGTGCGCCTCTAAGAATCTATACATAGTATACGTATACCATATGTGTAAATGTGAACACCTAAGTATATAAAAGTCTACTTACGAAATGCAAATATCTATGTTAATACACATGTCAGCATTTTGTTTTGAGTGTAAAAATGTTGTTGCTCTCTATAGAATAGTGTCAATAACACTGATGTAGCAAAATTATTCTTCTTTGAATTGCGTGAATTTCACCAAAGCATACATGTGTATATACATATGGGCATGTGTACTATACATATGTATGTATATAAATCGAAAATACATCAATTGCGTATGATATGATTAAAAACTACTTTTGTAACGAGCAAATGGTGTGGAGTTGCAGTGTGACGACAAGGTGTCTGATCTTGCTAATTTTAAAATGCGTATTTACCAATGAACACGTCTATACCTAATAGATAAGTATTCTTATCGATTGGATTGCTTATTTATTGGTAAACTATAGAAGTGATGATTGATGGAATAGCAAAATCAACAAGAGCCTTGATTTTCATATTGTTTTAGTTTATGGTGTAACTGTTATTGTAAATAGTGTCTGAATGTGATTAGCGAGTTTACCTATCAAACCATATCTTTACAGACAACTACTGATCAGCTGTACATTTACTACAATATACCCTGTAGGAAAATAATCAAAAGTGATGAGTTTTCTTTGATTACTTATTTTATAAAGCAATTTAATAGCATGTAATTAATTAGTGATTTATGAAAACACGCATACTATTTTTGAATTATGCTTGGTATCATCAAGTGGCTCTATACCATGATCGTCAGACCTATTGTCACTTATGAAGCGGTTGCTTGGGCATCGAAGGTAACGCTGTTTTTGGTAGGTCTTCAACTATCGAAGCTGTAAAGACTCGCTTTCGTCTGCGGAGTACTTCAAGTTATGTTGGAGCTCACACCGCCCCATCTAGAGATCAAGCAGTAAGCGAATCATATAATGCTGTTCATGACATCAGAGGATGGCCAAGGGAGCATAATTTCGTCTCAATAAATGAAAGCCTTAGGCACTACTAGCACTACTAGCCTAACTTCCAAAAGACAACGTTGCGAAGAGGGTAAACTGCACAAAGAAGTTTAAAGTTCCACTCGGCAGTAAAGCAAAGTGGAGTGATTCCACACTCGACCTACTAATGAGGGGCAGCACCATCCAGGTAATGTGCTGCTCTGCAAGAAGGTAAGGAATGCGCATTGCCAAGTTGTTATTGGTAGGTTATAACGTAGCAAGGTTTGAAGATATGATCAACCTCCTCCGAGACAAATTCCGTCCTCTTGTTGAGGTCTATACCGCAGGCTCAAGAAATACCTGATCAACATGGGCATGTCCCCTTGTGGGTGTGGGTTTTACGACATGGAACCGGAAATTTCAGAGCACCTCATTCTAGATTGCCCAGTAATTTGTAGAAGCAGCCTCAAGGACTTTGGATCTATCTAAGTGGACAGGAATCAAATCACTTTCATTGCGTCCAGCAAACTTCTGAAATTATTCAGAGTGCTGGACATTTGTGACCATATGTGATATAGGAGTGGTCACAATAGACCATACGCAGTGCAAAACCTCAATTAATTTCTATGTATCTATCTATCTTTCCACAGAATATTTTGATTTTATTCTTTGAAAGAAAAGACGTAATTTTCCTCTTCGTGCCTTGCAGGGTATATAAACTCTTGATAATGAGTGTGGGCAAAAATAATCTTCTGCTCCAATTTCACCAAATAAGCAAATTGTAGCGATAAGAGCTTTGAATAAGAGGAGTAATTAACATTGGCCTAAAAACTTACAACTTGGAATTTTTCGCTATAGGTATAGATAATAATAATAACGAAATATGTTGTATAATTGTTATTATTAAATTAACAATTCTCTGGAAAATAATTAACTGGTGTAAGAAATATCTTTTAACGGGTTAGGGGTAGTTAGAATTTTCAAAAAATATTTTTTTTTTTGCATTTTCCTTATGTGTAATATTTTAAAAATATTCCCTGAAAATTTCACGTTGATCCGATAATTAGTTTTTGAGTTATTCTACAAATAACAAAGAGAGCTCGGGCACTTCACAGCGCTAGTGTGAAACTTTAAACGCGTTTTTCTCAAAACTATGTTTTTTGAATCGGTGACAACTGTAACTCGAAAACCGTTCAGTAAATTTTAATGAAATTTATACAGCTTTTAGAATACATAATAAACTCGGTCCTGATCGAAGGATTTTTATTTTTTCGAAAATTTCGATTTTTCTAAAACCAACTGTTGATTTTTTCGCAAAAATTTAGAAAAAAATTTCCTGAGACCGCCATTTTGTTAATTTTGAAAATAAAATAAAATCCTTTGATCAGGCCCGGGATTATCTATTTATAAAACTAATTTTTTTGACCGATTGTTTTTATATGAATCTCCAAGGACTTATGCTTGTCACCGCAAGTACCTAACTAAATATTCAACACGTTGTTTGATAAGCCAGAAATGTGGAGGAGGAGTCGTCATTCTCTATGTAGACATACTTACGGTTAAAAACTAGCTGAATAAAATACGGATGTACATGAGAAAGCTAAATTTCAAAAATATAATACAAACTAATATTTTGAAATTGAAAAAAATCTGGCCTATGCTTTTAATTTTATATTCACTTTGGTTACAATAGCTTGAGAACTTAAAAATATACATATATTCATGTATGTACATTCGTTTTAAACACTTCGAACTGAACTAAACAACTTAAATGATTTCGAACATAATTCAATATTTTTTCGTAGGTAGTAAGATAATCTATGTATATTACATTTGTACCTACTTACAGGTCTGTTTCTGTACATGTGAGTGTAGCATATTTAAGGATTATTGGAAATTCTAGACTCATTGTTAAAATTTGCTTGCTATAGTTAGTTTTCACTGAAAGTACACTGGAGGGTAATTATAAAGTCTACTTACATACATATGTACATATGTATATGTATGTTTCGAGTTCGAAAATCTTTTTATTAGGTATGTCTATGGGCTAAGGGGAGTATTGATCCGATTCAACCATAAAATTCTCTCATACTACCTCGGAGGTGAAATTTAATGTCTCTGGCGTCATTAGTTGCTAGTACCGTTATATGGGAGTTGGCGGAGTTATCTTCAGATTTCCTCCTTTTCCATTGTCGGTAGTAGTTCTGATAATATTTGTTCCAGCGAATTTGGTTGTTGTAGCTTAAGTGGTTTAAGAGATACATATGTACGGACAGACAAACAGTCACCCGGAATTCAACTCGCCTCGTCATCCTGATCATCTATATATTCTTCTTCTTTACTAGCGTTTACGCGATTATAGCCATTATCTATGTATATGTACATATGTATATGCATAACTCTATAAATTATGTCTAATTTAGAGAACTTCGCTCAATGAAGAGCATATGCTACTTTTAATTACAGAAGCTGATTTATTAATGTATGTGACTTGCTTAACCTTTGGTTATTGCATTATTCAACAATAGCGCAACATAATGATTTTTGCACTGTTTCGAATACTAGTATTATTAACTATAATTTCCCAAAAATATTTTATGCAAGTCGAGATGATAATGCATTTAATGCAGTATTTATACACTATACTTATCGATAAATCATTGAAATGGCATTGTCTTTGGTGAAAATGTGTGAAATATTTACATCCATACATGTTCACATGTAGTTCTATTTTCGTCTCCGTTTTCTCTTTGCAATATATTTGAATTAAACTGAAAAAAATAGCATGTAACAAGTATTAAAACACATAATATTATATTATATTAATTTGAATTTGTCTATTTTCTTTGATGCTGTATTAACACTAAAATACGTTTTATTAATAAACTCCGAAAGGAATGGTGATAGTAATGTTGTGAAATCTTGGCTTAGTACAATACTGGTTTAACAATTCAAATAACTTGCAAATGTTTTAAACGATACTGTAAAACCATGAGTAAATGTATACATAAATATACAGACCTCGTCAGTGGGGGTGCAAAGTGCCACAATGATTAGTCTACCTAATACGAGAGCGCGAGTAGTAGACAAAAAGGGCTACCTAAGGTTGTTTCGCTCAAAAGTATATACATGCATACATATGCACGTCATTGCTCCTTTTAACTTACAACTGAATGTAAATAAACGTAAGCAAAAACATCACCTAGCTCACATATGATTATATTTATATATATACAACGGTGAGTGTATCCATATGAACACTGCTGCATGATTGCAGTTGCAGTCAATCACGTACAAATGTGGAAAAGAGATAGCACCAAAAACAATAAAGTGCATGTAAATAGGGAAACGGACCGTGATTCAATAGAAAAGTAAGCAAGGGATCAAAAATTATTCTTTATAAAGAAAAGGAAAATACAAACAGGTAATATAACAAGGCAATATGAAAGCTCTACTTACCCTGTAATTCGTTTGATGATTGATTTATATCAACTTTATTAAAAATCAAAATTTTTAAATCAAAAGTAAGGCCTTGATTGTTACAGCTCAATCTTTTGTATCACAAGATTTTGGGAAAAGTGATGATGGGTAAAAAATTATTTTATTCACACAGGAGCTTATCCGACCGTATCTCAAAAACGTAAACTTGTTGTTCTTTTTATTGTAATTACAAACAAAGGTAAAATTTTGTCGATTTCTAATCACGGACAGCAAATAAATTGTAGTTTCTATTCACTTCTTGCAGTTCTTTTGTTTCAGTTTCATCACTTGCTTCATGTTTCTAATACCCGTCTCCGTTCACAAGCACTGCGTGTGTTTGCTTTTTTATCCTTATGTGCGTATGTTCGTCTTTATTTATGCCAGCTCTTCTCGTGTTTCGCTTTTCTTATATACTTCTATTCTTTACACTGTTCTATTTCATCTCTTATATGCTATAACTTCTTCAAATAGTTAATTTGCTTTTAAAACCAGCATATATATACAAAATAGAGACTACTTGCAGGCAAATATCACAATATGCAATATTACACCATAATTTCAAATATTTTGTTTCCTTTTTACGTATCCTGCTCGAAGTACACTAATGCTTTGTTCAAATCATACGACTACAGTTCTTGTATACATATGCATTCATTATATTTACTCTAATTTAAATTCAATTTTTTTATTAGTTTTGTTTCTTCTATTATAACTATTCCACAATCATATAACAATTTCACTTTTATCTTGATTATGAAAACAATTCGATTTGGTTTTCCTAATATATATTTAAAATTAGAGCGTATAAAAAATTTCTAGCACAACAACGCACTTTTCAACTTCCAATGTGTGATGAGAGAATTAAACTCGGCTGACTGTATTGAATGGGCAAAACATTCCAAAAAGATACAGGGATGCATTCAAAATTTTATTTTGTAACACCCTTGCCATATCATTCATTTAATGACCCAGATAGTTCGTATTTAATTGAAATAAAATCGGTTAAATTTGTATATTATAATATTAAACCTCTTATTTATTACTTATTTATTGACATATTATGACACAAATTGTTCTACTTCTAATTAAAATAAAATAATTGTCTTATTTACTTAATTTTAACAATGATAAAAAACAAAATTTTTTGTGAAATAAATAATTATATTTTGACATTACCAATTTTTAATATTATACAAATATATATTTAAAATCCAAAAATAATATGGATGAAATAAATTTGGAAAAGCAAACAAAGTAATGCTCCGGTATATCAATATCTTTTCATATCAATCACTCTGTGCTAATAAAATTGCGATGACTACAAGCTCAACTAACTTCATTCCGTATTTGATATAAAAGATTTTCACGCGTTTTCTTCGTCTTTCATTCGTTCAGAAAATTTGCAAGTTTTTAATTCTTAATTTATAAAGAAATGGCGTAGAAAGTATTTTATTTGCATATATTGTGTTAACTAGAAAGTTCTTTTATATTAATAATTCCTCGAAAAGTTACCAAGGATTGAATATTTGTAGACGTGTCTTATCCGAGTTGAACCAAAAAGCGTGAGTGTCTGCCGCTATACTAGACTAAGTAATTACTTGCTTCGAGTTTCGCATTTACAAATTAATATTAATTAAATATACGCCACTAATTTATATCTAATAATAAGAAAGTTTGACAATTAAAAAAATATTTGTTTAGTTAAAGATATGGAATTCCAACAACTTACACTACCACAAACAGATGTCTCTCAACCGCCACCTCAATTGACAGCACCGTCGGCGCTAGCAACAAATGCAACATTACTACCTTCACAATCCGGAGGTGGAAGCTCATATGGCTCACATCACCGTAATCACTACCATCCACATCATGGGGGTTCTGGAAAGCCAGGCCACCCATATTTTAAGCCATTCAACCCCGGAGGCTTTCAACGACCTTTTGGCATGACGCAAGATGATTTTGATGGCAAGCGTCTAAGGAAAAGTGTTATGCGAAAAACCGTTGATTACAATGCTTCCATTGTAAAAGCGTTAGAGGTAAAGATTTGTAAACACACTTCATAACTCAATACCTTTCCATTTGAAAGATTAACAAGTATTTTTTTGTTTTTAAAGACACGTCTTTGGACTCGTGACCATCGTGATCGGCATGCCCCACAACCCGAAAATATATACGTGCCCGAACTTTTACCACCGTCCAGTTACTTGGATAATCCCTCAAATGCAGTGACTACACGTTTTGTCAAAACTGCCACAAATAAAATGCGTTGCCCAATTTTTACACTCGCTTGGACACCTGAAGGTAGACGTTTGGTGACAGGCGCCAGTTCAGGTGAATTCACTTTATGGAATGGGTTGACATTCAATTTTGAAACTATATTGCAAGTAAGTAGAAAGCTTTTAAAAAGAAAAAATGCATTATTTATAATTATAATTTTTGGTAACTATCCATTATAAACTATTTCTTATTAGTATGTATTTCTATCACTTATTTTTAAATTTTATTTTCCTGTCCTTCTGTCATCTTCCCATTCATCGGAACACTCTTGCCGTGCTCGTTGGAAATTTTACTTATCCACTTGTAAAAATGGTTTGCAATGCTAGGCTCATGATGTTCCAGTACGTACAATGGTATGGTCTCATAATGACAGCTGGATGGTGACTGGTGATCATTCGGGCTACGTCAAGTATTGGCAGTCAAATATGAATAACGTGAAAATGTTTCAGGCACACAAGGAGGCGATTAGGGGAATAAGGTATAGCTTACTAATTCCACTACTATTCTATTTATATTACTCGAACATAAAATTATTTTTATTACCAACTTCACCACAGCCACAGTGTCCTCTCTTACTAGTGTACAAATTTCTAATACTACTTTACATAGAATTACTCAATATCATTAAAAGTTGGTATTGCCCCTAACATATTAAAAGTACAATCTATTAAAAGACAACTCTTCTCTAATTTATTTTATAGTAGCGTCTTATAGAAATAAATACTTAGTTTGAAGCATTTTATGTTTAACAAATTGTGCGAGTAAATAAGAAATTTTGCGTCTGTACGAGTTTGTATTTTCGCAAATACTGTATTTTGAAGAGGCTGTGATAAATTTACATACATACCTTAGGTTATTTGTACGAGTAGTTGCTAAATTTTATTCGAATTGCAGTGAATGTCGTTATTTAAAGGATATTATTAATATTATTGTTGTTTTGTTGATAATAAAAAATAAATAAAAGTGAAAGCAGTAAAACTTGTGTGCATGTGTGTATGTGTGTGCTATATTTTTATATATCAAATTTTAAGCAAGGTACATATATGACGACCGATATTTTCAAAAACAGATATCGTTTAATACTTCTAAAATACAGTTGGTATTGGTGTACATACCTAAAATTTCCAAAGCGAACATTTCAACTCGGTGTAGTTCTTGTTGTGTAGATCTAGCTCACATTAGACTGTTTACGCTAATCTTTATATAGTAAAATTTGTAAGTCCAGGAATGGTTTACATGAAATAATAAGTTTAGAAAATAACAGTGCAAGGTAGTCAATAATTTTCTCATTATGTATCATACAAAAAAAAAACGCAAATCGAATTCCAAAGTTTAATTAATATTGAAATTTGAGGTTAAAGCCAATTCTTACAAAGCAAAATAGTACCCATCTGAAGTTATATGCGCGAATGTTAATGTGTGTGTCAAGTTACTTAGTTTTAAGAGCTTTTACAGAAATTAGTTTATTTCGTATTTATTGGTGAAGTTGAGGCCAATTTTGTTGCAAAATAAATATAAACGACATGGCGCCTTACTAACCATTTTTTAGTCTCATACAAATAATTTTGTTAAAAAGTATTTAATCAATTACAAACAATGTACAAGCAAATTACTATTGTTACCAGAAAATTTTGAAATAAAGCAATTAAAGACTGATTTTTTCATATAATTCCTGAGAATATGAATAAAGCAAGCAAATTGAGAAAAATAATTACAAGTTGATTTTTTAATTTAAAAGAAATAAATTTGGAATTTTCGATATTTTTGCTGCGTCCTCCCTTCACTTTCACAATTTGCGACTGCTGATTTGGTTTGTTGAAATAAAAGTCAATATTACAAAGCATACACTGTTCCTCATTATCCCACTGCTCGCTGAGGCATTCATGCATTCGATAACATCCACTACAACTTTATGAAAAAGTAAATTAGCCAACTTTTTTTATGTGTACAATTATATTTGAATAAATATGGATATATATGGTGATTTCTAGTTGCACAGCTTGAGATATTTTCACTAGTTTTTACACTTAGTTTTTGTTCGTCATAATTTAGCGCCTTTAAATGGTCTCAAACCGCAGAGCGGAAGTACGAAAACGCTCTCAAATAAATAATAATATTTCACAAGGAGTTGGCTTTTTATTCTAAATATGAGATGAGAGTTTTTATATTCAATAAAACATCAACGGAACTTTTTACCGCAATTTACAAATGGTTCTTAGGAACAAATGTTTTAATAAAACTCACAAAACATATAAGAACGTTTAGACAGGTATTAAGTTAGAATTGAGACGAATTTGTATTTTAAACTGTTATTTGTACATGCCAAATGGAAACACCTAATAGAAACCACGAAACTGAATAATTTCATTGAGATACAAATGGAATACAAAAAAGCACATAAACGCTTTTTTCGTCATACTTAACTCAACTGACATACAATAAACATTTTTTTAATTAAAAATATTGGGGAAGTATATAAATACATATATTGCCTTGAGATCTACAAAAAAAAAAAGAAAAAGAGAAACAAACTAACAAAAACCAATCTTGACCGAGCTGCATTACTCCCACATACAGTGCGAATTGAACGATTTACCATGATCCAGTCTCAGCTTTGTAATTTGCTGTACGGTTATTGTAATTGTTAACGACTGCAGGCATTTAAAAATACTCTATATTAGTTTGTTGTCTTGTAAAAGTGTAACTTTGCCTAGAGATACGAATATTAAATAAAATATAATTAAACCTTACTATAATTATGAAGCTATTTTTAGATATAAAATATTGAAAATAAATGTTTATAATTTTTCTTTCGACATTTTTTATGTTGAATTACATGTGTGCTGCAAAATGTTATTGAACATTTTAAATAAATAAATTTTACCAAACCATTGAATATGCACGAAACCCGTATCCGTCGTAAAACAACAATAACGTTCAATATCGCCCATCCGCCCATCTCCGACATAACCGTTTTACATCTTATATCTTACTACGCTTTACAGCTTCAGTCCGACGGATAGTAAATTTGTGAGCTGCAGCGATGATGGTACACTCCGTATATGGGATTTTTTGCGCTGTCAGGAGGAGCGTGTCCTGCGAGGTAAATATGAAACTGTTTATCAATAAGAAAATAATGTAGATAGGGTATACACTGATTGTAACCTAACAATGGCTTGTCACGATTTAAATTTTAATCAACGTTTACAAAAATAAATAACTTGAATCATAATAGGTCCTTAAGAAAAGCTCGATTATTAAAAAAATATTGTGGATATCATTTCGATATTCAGAAATAGAATAATGTAGATTCATAATTCTTTTTTAGCAAAAATTTAACAACACAAGTTTTCCAAATATTCCATTAAGTCTATAAAAAATGAAAATAAAAATGCATAATTAATAACCAGATGGTACTTATGTGTAACACCTTTACATTGCTTTGATTACTTTCAATAAATTTATGCAGAACTTTATGCACTATTCGAATTTCCAGGCCATGGTGCAGATGTTAAATGTGTGCACTGGCACCCACAGAAGGGTCTGATTGTGTCGGGCAGTAAGGATAATCAGCAGCCAATAAAGTTGTGGGATCCAAAGAGTGGTAGTGCGTTAGCTACACTGTAAGTCAGTTGCGCGTAGCAAAGCCATTTTTAAAGAATTTTGTTATACATACATATATATTTTACTCATGTAGGCATGCGCACAAATCGACTGTGATGGATTTGAAGTGGAATGATAATGGTAATTGGCTAGTTACCGCATCCCGTGATCATTTGCTCAAACTTTTTGATTTGCGTAATTTACGTGAAGAGATGCAAGTTTTTCGTGGCCACAAAAAGGAGGCCAGCTCCGTATCGTGGCATCCAATACATGAGGGTCTCTTCTGCTCAGGCGGCTCCGATGGCTCCATACTCTTCTGGAATGTGGGGTAAGTTGCAAACACAAATTTTTAATTATTTACATTAATATTTGCTTCTGTAGTACCGATAAAGAGATTGGCTGTGTAGAGACCGCTCATGACAGTATAGTCTGGACACTGGCTTGGCATCCGTTGGGTCATATACTTTGCTCAGGCTCCAATGATCACACGATCAAGTTTTGGACACGAAATCGCCCCGGTGATTTGATGCGTGATAAGTATAATTTGAACACGTTGCCCGCGAGTTTGGCAGCAATGGATGATTGCGAATACGGTGAGTGCGAGTGTGATCCATATACTCGTATATGTATATATGGCGAAGCATTTAACTCTAAATATTGTTTTCATAGATGATGCTGTTATTCCTGGTATGGGTCCTGAGGACAAAGTTGAATTTACGGAAAGTCTCACTGCCGACAAAGGCTTTATTCCTGGTTTGGATTTGGATCCTTCCAGAATGGGTGATCGTGATCGGGAGAAAAAAGTACCATACAGCAAACCTATACCGCGAAACTTTCAGGCCCAATGGGCAGGTTCACGTCGCCCTGACGAAAGTAGCTTTCATGATGAGCTGGCGATGCGTGAGCCAAAAGACACTAGCGGTTTGTCACATCAACAAATTAGCGAGAGCACAATTGAGGGAATGTTGGCGAGTGGTGTGCTCACCACCATGGATCCGCAAGCAATTGTTGGACTGCTCGTTTACAATCGATTCATTCGTGTACATCCGGACTCGCGTGTAATGGTCGCCATACGACAGGGTCCTGATTATTTGAACAAATATATTGACGCGGGTAAATTGGACGAATTGCGTGATGTTGTGCCCATTCGCGATCGATCGCGTTCATTGTCGCCTACCTTGGAGGGACGTGAAAGTTCACCACCATCGAAACGATCCCGCTTTGAACCGCGCCAGCATAGTGCCCAACTTGTATCTGTGCGCGAACTGCTAAGTCTTAAGAAACCGTTTTTGCCTTGTCTGCTACAGATGAAGTCACAACAGGCACCACAAAAGTCCGAGTACGAAGATGATGTGCGCGATTCGCTTACGCCGCAAGCGCAAGCGCAACCGCAGCCGCAACAGCAACAGCAACAGACTTATCAGCAACAACCACAACACCAATCCCCAATGCAACAGCAACAGAGTCGGCCCAGTCCATGGGCAGTGGGGCCGCCTTTCCAACAGCAGCAACAACCACCACAACAGAATCCTTGGAGCACATCGCCTATGGGAAGTGGTTCGAGTTGTGGGTCGAACTTGGGGCCACCGCCTAATCAAAACGGTTATAATGGTAACAATGGTCCGTATAATGGACCGAGTTTTAATGATAGCATGAATTACGGGGACAATATGTTCCCTAAGGGCGGTGGGGGTCCTGGTCCTGACGAAAACAATGGTATGCACATGAGTAATATGAATATGAATAACAATATGGGTAACAACTACGGAAACCAGCGTCGAGGCAATCGACGTGGTGGTGGTGGAGGCGGTGGCCGTAATCGTGGCGGACGAAATAATAACAGGCGATTTTAGGTGGTTATGAAACAGCAATATGTACATATATAAAATGCACATGTACACAACACCACAAGGGGCTGAGTATATCATCATTAGGCTATATATATATACTTACATGAACTGTCCGAATGTTGATCGATTTTTTGTTTAAAATCTCCCTTGTAATTGTGAGAAATAAAAACTCGAAATTGTAATAGCGAGTGTTTGAAGGTAGCATGTGTGCATGTATGTGCTTTATGAGCGTGAAGTGAACGTACAAATTCCGTGCGCCCGTATTCCACTCTACCAGATTTTTTATAAATATAAAAATAATGAAACTACTGAATTACGTCCTAAGTTTTTTTCGTTAGAATATAGGAAAACGAGTTCTGCGCCCCTGTAGTCACAGTTTCTAATAAGGATGCAATTAAAATAGAGAATGTAATACCCCCCATTAGGAAAGTCGTATGTAAAATGTATTTACTCTTTTATGTATGCGAAAATGAGATGATTAAGCCATCACTGTTGTAAATTAATGTTTAGCTTATGTTTTACTGAAAACATTTAATAATTATTAATTACTTTAATTTTTTAATAAAAAAATTATTTAATATTACCGAAATAGATGATATGAATATGTACAAAGGAAAAAATCACATAACTGTGTTTTTGTATTTTGGGAGGACAATTCTACTTGCCTTGTCTTGGACTTTAAGATTTATCACACTGGCTAGACTTTTAGCGAATGGCCTACTAAAGGTTAGAGACCAAATAGAATCATGTAAATTGAAGTATATAAATGTGTGACATTTTAAAACGGTTGAGTGGTAAGATTGGTTGCTTTCCACATGATAAAATGATGTGTTGAAGAAACGAGCTATTTGATAATCAGGTTTTTAGATGGTTTATGTCAATTTATGCAGTTATCAACGCTAAATGCAATTTCTTTTGCATCTGAAAGTAAAACGGATGTTGAAATATGGGGAGTTAACTAAAATGAACTCATCTTGGCGAAACGGTTTCAGGTTTGCCTTAAACACGACACGTTTTTAAATATAAGCGGTTATTAATAGATTTGGGGAAAATTGTATAAGGACACCTGGTGTTGAAACAGTTGATGTTAATTATTGTCTAAATGTACTTACCAATTTGGGTATTTCAAATCTGATATTTTATTTCAAACTTGATTTCACAACCTGCAATAATATTACTTCTTTTCGTGACTGAAACGGACTGTGAACAATGATTCTGATGGTGTATAATGCAGATATTTAAATTCGACTTAGCCTTGAAGTAGTTATTCAAATGACTGTATTTTTAATTTTAATACATTTTGTAAGTTTTAGATAATTTACTTTTTTGAGGTCTCTACTCAGCAATTTTAACATTTACTTAGGTATATCGGCTTACATGTATAGCTTACATTTATTTCTTTTTATAAACTAAATCAATTTTTTCGTCTATGTTACTTTTTATATATTTTGTCTTAAATAAAAGCGTTTGATGTATTTAATAAGCATCTGCTTCATGTTCATATGAGTTCCGCCTTGAACCAGATGAGCGATGTGAATATTTACGCGAACGATCTCTGCTGCGACTTCGCTTGGCATCTTGGCTCTTATTTTTACTTGGAGCAATTGAATTGGCTGCTAACTCTGCGTTACTATCACCGTTTTCGCTATATTTCGTATCCTTCATATCATTTTCAGAGCTCGTCACAATTGCATTCCCCCCATCTATGGTGCCAGAATTTGATACGTTGCGTGTTGAATTGGTCTTACAGTGTCGGAAGTTCTCCTTTATCTCTCGTTCTTCCTGTCGCATACGATCTTGGGTTACCTTTTCTATTGTACGTTTCATTTCCTCCGCCGATCGAACTAACTTGTCAGCTTCTAACACAACATGCCTTTTTCCTGGCGATCTTTCACCACGTCTGGACCAAGAGCGCTTCGAGTGTGTGCGTGAACGGGACTTGGAACGTGAGCGGGATGATTCAGATGTCGAGTAAGAACGACGTGTGGATACCAGCTTCTTATTAGTACGTTGTTGTATCGGGCTTTTGGAACGTGAACGTGATCGCGATTTGCGAGTTTTGGATTCATCACGAGAGTGTGAAGTGCGTCTCGTTTTCGATTTTGAGTGCGAGCGGGAACGAGTGCGTGAGCGTGTATAAGAACGTGAATGAGAACGACGTTCTGAACGTGTTCGACTACGTGAACGGCGCTGTCTGGAACGAGAAGGTGTACGGCTTCGACTACGAGTACGACTGCGACTAGGGCTTCGCGAACGAGATCGGCTGCGCTTGGAGTAATGACGTTTACGTGAACGGGAGCGCGAGTAGGTGTAGGAGCGACTACGTGAACGATTTCTGCAAAATATATAATAATATTTATATAATAATATTTGTTAAGTTATTAAGAGTACTTCCTTCCCATATTAAAATTACCTCGAGCGTGAATACGATTCTTTGCGGTAATCATTTTCATCGTACTGTTCGTCGTCGTAATTATTTTTGTAACTATTGTAATACGATGTTTCGTAGCCACCTCTTCCGCGGCCTCGGCTTCCTCGACCGCGACCACGTATACGAGGTACATAACCGCGATAGTTCATGGATACAGGAAAAGCAGTGGGTGGTCGATAGAGTGCAGACATGCCACCAAACACAGGAGGGACATACGGGAACATAGACAGGGATTTCATCCATTCGTTAGCAGCTTCAGGCGGATACCCCGTAGGCAAAGTACCCGGAGCTGCAGCCAGTGCTGCGACAGCTTTGAAGGGATTCAAAGGATTCAGGCCAACATTAGGTACTGCAGGCGCACTTGCAGCATCGGTAGTGGACTGAGGGATAATAGGTTTGTCTTTCACTTTAGTTTCATCCACATCAGAACTTTCAGAGCGACGAGGTCTGCTACTCTTTAGGAGACCCATTAGTGGGGTTTTCGTTTTGATTTCTTCTACTTTCTTTTTCTGTTCGGTGAGCAATTTTTCAGTGGCCATTTTGTACTTTTCGACCAAGCGGTCTCGTAGATCCATCTTGTTGCTCTCAACACCTAATTTAGAATATTTTCCCTCATGTTTTAACTGTGCAAAAAAGGAAAAAATTACACATAATATATTAAAGATGTATTTTAATTTGAAACTATAAGATGATACCTTGATGCGGTCAAAAAGCTCTTCTAATATTCGTATGCTCTCCAATTTTCTCTGGGCAATCATTAATTTGCGCTCCTCGATACGGATTTTCTGTGATATTTCAACTTGGCCTTTTTCCTGTATCTTTTTCAGATGTTTCTCCTTACGTTTCTCTTCTCTTTCGCGCTGTTTCTCTAATTCAGCTAATTTTTTCTGTTCTTCTTTTTGCCTGTAATTTTTTTATTCGCTACCCTTCATTGTTTGGTTTATACCGTAATTTGTTTTCAATTATACTGACATTTTTCTTGGCTTCCCAAAAATCTTAATCTTAAATTTTATGGCGGAAGTTGTTTATGAAAAAAATCGTAAAACTCTAAATATATAGGAAGATGTCAACAAATGAGAACACTATTCTCATTTGTTGCACTTCATTAACTCATGATTTAAAATAAAATGATAAAACAAATAAAATTGCAGACCTTTCTTGTTCCTGTTTTTCAAGCTCTTCTTTTTTCTTCTTTTCTCGTTCTTCTTCCTCACTTTGTGCCTTTTGTATCAAGCGTTTGCGTACTCGCTCTCTACGTTGAACCTGCGCGTCGCTGAGATGCTTCGTTTTGTCAAAAGTAACGTTAATGTTAATTGCTTGGGTTTTATCAACAAATTTGCGAACTAATTTCATGCCTCTAAAGTCATCCATCGCTCGTACAAACCCCATATACTCATCGAATTGGACATAACTAAATAATTATTCACATACATAAATATTTATTATGGCTTTCTTCAGTGGGCTTCCAAATTTACTTACGCTTCAAAGAGTACTCCATGCTCATAGCTGAATGTCTTCATGCCGTTGATATCTGCGTTCATTTTGTTCCGATAGGGATCGCATATGGGTATATCCACATAACGAACGCTACCGAATTTCTCGAAAATTCGTTTAAAAATACTTTCGCTTGGTTTGACATTGTCGTCATTTTCCATATGTCTGGGGCAAAACCATCGAACGGGCAAGTGTGTTAGATGTATGGTGTCAGGACGTTCACCGGCCTTCATCTCATCCATATTGCTGGCATCCCGAAAGAATGAATCCCAATCATGTCGGGTAGGAAATTCATCTTTTGTTTCGGTTGCGCGTACCCGAAATGATTCACTAAAACCAGATAAACGGAGCGACACCCCATCTATGCGAGAAATGGCACTGCGCAATTTAGTACGATCCTCCAACTCAGCTTCGAAGCGAATGAAATCTATTGTGCTTTTTGATGCCTGCGTGAATAAATTGTTAGTTTCTACGCATAAATTGTGCTCAAGATACTCACTTTTAAAACAAAAAACTTATCTGGTTTCAAAGCAGCACTTAATTTTTCCATTACATCTAGGTGGGATATGGATTTGCCTGTTTTATTAACAGGCAATGACACAGATATTGTCATCTTGGCCAGCGGTTTAAGGTATAAACTATGCGGCAAGTACAGCGGCACACAGTCGGATACATTTTGTATATTCTGAATGTCGGTCATTTTTATTCAATTTGTTTTATTAAAGTTGTTTTAATTGGATGAAGTTAAACAATATCATACGATTATTTAATTATGTGAGTAATTTACGAAAGGAGACATGAGCTCGAAAGAAGAAATATACGTTAGTAAATTAAAACTTTTACAAATTCCTAAAACTTATATATGTATGAAGCTAAAAAGAAAACAACCCTATATTTCAGATATACACTAATATTATAATGAATTGTGTAAACTGGTGAAAAGGCTATGGTTTATAATTGGGGTCTGTATCACACAAGATGTGTAGAAACAAAGTAATCTAAGAGAAGAAACAATTTGCTAAATATGAATATATATGGAACACAACGACTTTAAATTAGCTTATAATCTTTTATAATTTTCAAACTATATTTGCGAGAAATACGCGGTATCACCACTTTTCACTAAATTATTGTAGTATGAAAAATTCTATAGTGAAAATAACAACGTTGCTTATTTTTTCACGTTGAAACGGTTGAAGTGAAAATGAACACACAGGGAGAAAATAATGAAAATAATTATACAATAACAGGGAGTATGGACTAAAGTTTTCAAAATGTTCCGAAAAAAAAGAATCTTTAAATTTTTTATAAATAGTGAAACTAATATAGATATTGATGAATTTAAATGTTATACACATTCCTGCTTTAATTGTAAATATTGAATAGTAAGTTTCGTACTCTGAGGATTTTTCTGAAATCTGATTGGATAACTCATTGGTGATTTGAAATATTTGAGAAAATTAACCTACTTTCGGCTTAGTCCAGTTTTCTAGCCTTACATGTGTTGGAAATCGTTTAGTCTTCAAAGGATTACCGTAATTACGACAATCAAAAATAACGGAATTTAATTGAAAAATGGCAATTTCCGGTGAAAACGGATTGATTTAGTTTAAACCTTGGTACAGAGTGCCCTGTGTAACTTATCCGGTTTGACATATGGCAAGGTATTAACAAATAAATTCATGAAATGGATATTTCCTCTTGACATGAATATAGTATACTCATATGTATGTATATTGAAAGATAAAAGAATGATGAACTTTTATTTTATAATTTTTCATAATTAAAGTCAAGCGTCTCTATATTATAAATAATTAGAAATACGCCTCTTTTTGTATATACATATACACGGAAAACTTAAGAAAAGAGCTACTAAATTTTACTCGCCTGCTCTAAAACCTATTAATATTAGTTACACTATTTTGGAGCGATTGTCGCGCTCGCGCTCAGTAAAGTTGAGCGTCTGCCTTAAAAATCCGCTATCAACTGCTATCGACACAGTAACCGCCAAGTGCTCCGCTGGATAACTGAGCTACACGTATTGGCTTAGGCACACGCATATACACAAAATTAATACAATATATGTATGTATTCGTGCATATGCGTGCCCGCACAAACAAGACGCTGGCGTTCGTATATATCGTTGTGGGGCCGATGCCTCTATTGGATTAGACGTTGACGGCCTGATGTTAGTGTAGTGGTTGTTGTTGCTGTTGGCCAAGGCACTACTTGCTGTCGACGACTCTTGTTGCTGATGCTACTACTGCTGCTGTTGCCGTTGCAGCAATATTAAGCTATTGTTGTTGGTGTATTTGCTCTTAACATTCGTGTGTGAAATTCGCATATAAAACCGTTGCTTGATTGTCCCACCAACTTCAGTTGATCGTTGCCAGTGTTGTCGAACGGTTGTCGTTTGCCGCTAATACCTAGGTATTTGTACTAAACAACTTGCTACTTGTTAGATATTGGACTGCCAGTCATTGCCGCTTCGTCAGTTCGTTAATTGACGCGTGTTACTGTTCGCGCTTGTGTGTGGAGGTGTGCATATGCGCGCGTCGCTATTGAATAGTTCGAAAATTTACCAAACTAATTTGAAAATCAGTAAAAGAACTTGCTTAAAAAAATTCAGTTTTGAAAGGTGGAAAAAGGCGAATCACAAAAACATACTTTTGACTGATAAGAAAGCGAAAGCGACGAATTTTGCGGAAAGTGCATATGGAAGCAACTTTCAAGACTTACCTTAGCTTAAACTAAAAATGTGAAAAAATTGAAATACCAAATTAATCGAAAATTAGAAAAGAGCGGTTGTGCGCTACTTTATGCTCATTAATTTAATTAATAACTCATGTCTTGCGAATAAAGCGAATGCCGATTAAATAATTTATGTCTTTTACAGTTTCGCGCTAAAAATTCTACGAAATTATTTACTATTTTTGGCGCATTGCATTTGAAGTAGCAACGTTCGACCGCAACTCATAAGCGAATTAACATGCAGACCGTTATCAAGTAAGTCTTTGATCTGCATTTTAGCTGTAAAAAACTATTAAATACGTTATATTTACCTCTATACATATGTACATATACGCATGATAGTAAATGCGTACAACAAATACCTGGGCATCTTCTTTGTTTAGGCCGTGCGTCTACGCTGTGTAGTAAGCGAGCTTAAAGCTACTCAGCGCGCTAAATGACTTGAACAAATATTAAGTAATTTTGCTGGCTTTGGTTTTTTGAGACGACCACTTATTGTTTTTGTAGTTGACGTTGAAAAAAAACGAAAAAACACAACGATATCAAAATAAGTTCAAGGTTTAAAAGTGAAAACAAAACGTCTCGAACGAAATAAATTTGTAATTAAACAAGAAAAACCTAAATACGTTCAGTGCTAAATGCCAAGAGCTCACGCGAGAGAAATCGCTTGCAAAGCCAAAAGAAGTGCTCACACTTACATGGCAGAGGGCATGTTGCAAACTGCAGAACTCAGCGGAAATTTTTTTACTTTCCATTTTCTTCAGATTGGTTGCTTCTTTCAATTAAAAAAAATTATTTTCGCCCTAAAACAAATGAATACCTGCACAGTAAAATTTGTTCGTAGAACAAAATAAGAAAGAATGAACCCAATAAGGGTTCAACAGGCATCTTTGGGGTTCTGAGAACCATCTGAATATAAAACGGTTCAGCATGAAAGTAAATTTTAAAGCGACACTTGACTTAGAACACAAATAATGTAATTAACGAATTATCTCCATTGTCAATTCGCATTCGCATGGAAGCATGCTTCTATTCGCAGATCTCTTGGCCAACTAATGATCTGCTATTCGAACTGCTTGCATTTGCTTTGAAACAACATCCCGAATATGCAAACTTAAATACAATTTATGCCAATAAACCAGAGAGGTTGGTGTTAGAAATATGTATGTACATATGTCGTATGAAAAGACACTTCGTCACTTTACAACATCGGACAAAGCCTCCTTATACTCGTATATGGTATATGGCGTATATTTCAGCTCAAAATCTGTTACTGAGTCACCTCAATTTAGTAAAATCGGCCATTTGAAATAGTGTCTGGAAAACATGCATTTAAGATTTTGGAGAAATATTTAGTGACAACTCTTATTCATGTTCTCGCAAACTAATCACATCAATATTATATGTCTTATCTAAGGAGCAAATTCAGAAGATTCATTAGTTGTTATTCATATTCGTTATCACACATATATGATAAGTTTCTACAGAACCCTCAAACACCATGATTCACTTTTCTTGTGGTTTTGGTTAAAACCGTGAATGAACGATTTCAAAAATCTTTTCATGTTCCCGATTTAATGGTTTTATAAGTAATTTTTATGTTTTCTTTAATTATTCGTTCTATGAAATAACCTCATTAAAGGCAAAAAAATGAAAAAACTGTTAGCTTCGATATAAAAAAATAAATACACGACAAGTGTTTTATTTGTCTGTCTGGTCAAAAAAAGGTTATGGAACGAAGAATGGTTGCGTTGAGTACGGGAATGTATGCAGTTTAGCAGGATCAGGAACAAAAAGTCTCTTGTTAGAAATTTTGCTGTATATTGTACATGCATATGTACGAGTACTTCCTTTTTGAATCTACCTAATTTTTAATTCGCCATAATAAAAATTAAAAATAATAAAGGACCAAGTTGACCAAGACAGTTAGACACCGGATTTTCATTAAACTAATGTTGATTTATCCAAATAACTACTAAACTATTTATCAAAGCGTGTATTATTCAAAAGGAAATCGCTTATAAATTTACTTTAAATGCTAGGTTCAGCACTTTTATGAAGCATAAGGCTTTTCTAGCATATGTTGGAAAACTCTATTGTGTTGACTCAGCATCTTTTTCGCAGCTCTCGGCTAAATACTCGTAGTACGCATTTTTAGTGCTTTTGTAGGCAGCAGAAGAAGCTTCGTAAAAACCATAATTTTCGTGAAACTTATACACCCAAAGCAAGTAAATGATGTGTCCCATAAAGTAAACCAGTTTCTAATTCTAATTGTGGTGGCAACATCATCAATCGTGTACAACAATAACCAATACGGTTGTCGTGTTGATCTTTGGCGATCGTCAACACAATAAAATATCTAACGGATAGACTACAGGTATAGAACGAACTATCAGGTTTTGGAGCAGCTGTTTTCTGTGAGCAACTTGCCGAGTTCAATGTACAAGTTTTTTGCTGTTTTGACTTTTCTATTATTTTCCTTTGCATCTAAGGGCTTTTTAGTTGCCTAGCTGCCATCGCGTCAAGAAATACATACCTATAAAAGCTGGTGTTGAATCAAATGCACACATATATATGTACATATGTATGTATGTACATAAGCCCGTGACACCAAAGCGATCTGCCTTCAATGTTTGCATAATAAATTTTCAGCTTGAGACAGCATTTTTTGGTAAATTGAAAAGCCAAATGGAAGTCCATCATAAAGGCAAACTAAACAATGCACGCTTTTGTCGGCTGAGGGTTTACAGGGTTGCACAAACAATTTTATTTCTATTTTTTGGCGTTTTATTTTTTTGCTTATATTTGTTTTAGTCATGCTGGTTTTGGCTTCAACAATTTCCTAGTGCCACTGTCACGGCCGATTCGGTGGCGCTCTCACCCAAACCACTTTCTAACATGTTATTTACTGCTGATCATGGGCGATCACCAAATCACAAAATTTATGGTACTGGAATCGCGGTACTTGATATTCATTCGCACCTCTTTCACATAGTTCCCCTTTCGCTGGCCGTTTCGTTTTCGTACAGTATTTTTATTTACATTTTCATTTCTTTCTTCTTTTTGTGTCATATCTACAAGTGCGTCAATGCAACGTCGCCCAGGTGCTAATCACGTCGCTTGGTGGCTTCGTTTATCAGCCTATGCCGCGCTTGGTGGACGCATATATGGTATTTATGGAAGTGGCGCGACGACTGTTAATGAATAGGTGAAACTGATTTAATTCCACTTTTTGGTTTCCTCTCTCAACTTTCATTAACAATTTATTTATACATATACAAGTAGCGGGATGTTTGCAGATTTGTATTTTACACAAGCTATATGTTTGTGATCATATAGTAATTTAAGAGCGAAGATACTGGCTTCCAACTGAATCTATTTTAACTACCCAAGCACCGTACTATTTTTATTTACACCCTTAAGTATTATTTACGCATTAGACTTTTGAGATACTGCTGGCTACAAAATGTCCGGAAGCTGGCGTCAGCTGCCATTTTTTTCTTCCGACTTTCTTTTACCTTATTTTGTAGAATTAAGCAATTTTCGAATATTTATTTTATTAAAATTTTCGTTCATACTTACTACATGAACAATTTTTGTTTATTTTTCGTGTTATGTAAGACATATGTATAGTATATAACATATCTATAGAATCCAATAAGCAAATATTGGTCAAGTGGTAAATTGTGTCTGTTCGATAGGTTACAGGTCGAGGTGATGTCTCAATGGCTTTGTATGCAAGAATAGTGGAAAAATAAAAAAAGGTGAAAAGCACAATACAATAGAAAATAGGTGTCAAAAGAGAAAAAGGGTCAAACAAAAGTAACCAAAATCGACGAAGAAAATATGTGAAAATGTACACATACAACAATATTTTATGCCATATGTTGTAACGGAAGTTTTCAACAGTTCAAAATTTTTTATGATACATTTTTAGTACATCGGTAATCAAATAGGCAGGACTTTAGAAGGCTATAGTATAATTAAGGAAAATAATAGACTAAGGTAAAAATCAATTAATTAATTCAAAATTTGATGGGTTAAATTTTTCATTCCCTGACTGCCTTATTAAGAAGCAGCATCACACCAGCCGGAAGATGTCTCGGAACAAATGCGCGGTTATTGTTCAAATTTAAGTATTTTTTTACTGAAAGATTGAGTTGTAGTTTCTTGCGTTTTTTCACTTATCGTAAAAAAGTTCATACATATGTACTCGTATATATAATACATAATAAAAAAATACAACTAAATTCATTTTTAAATTCATATTTTATTTATTAGACTTCTAATAAACTCGCTTGACTTACAATGTATTTTTTATTTGTACTATATGATATATTAGACGAGAGAAATGTGAAAATAGAAATTTAATATTTTTTATTTTTCAATAAAAATATGTTGATTAATTTTTTGCTAAACAACCCGTAAAACCGCTTAACGAAATGTTTCGAGACATAAAAACTGATATGTTAATTAAGAATCTCGCTTTCAATGTGCTTAACTTAAGTAGCCGGAGCTGAATATTTTTCCCAAATTATTTGTTCAGTTTTGTCGCCAATTATAAACGAAATTGATTTAAAAACAGTTAAAACCTAAATTTTTATTAAAAAAAGCCAAACATTTTTCGACTTGTTTCATTTTGATTATCGATTGTAGGTCTACATTAATTCTAAATTTTTATTAGTATTTCTGCTTACTAATATTTAAAAGAAATTGGCTAAAATACAGAATGTTAAAAGAAATCAGAAACATGTTTTGTACGCTGGTGAAAGTTAGAAGGTATTCAAATTTTAAAATTATTATTTAGAAAGAATTAATTGATTAATATAGAACTCTTCTACATACTTACTTCGCATTTTTAATCACTATTTTCGATAGCCTTACGCGTTTCTTGTATGAGAGACTCGTAAGTTATAGCAATCGTGGGTAAAACAAATATATGTAAATATACGTACTTATACAAGTATACATATATACTATATATTAATTCGTATGCTCTTTTCACTCTTTGCCTTCCTTTGTTTTTTGTAAATTATTCGAATTGCATTATTTTGAAGTTCAAGTGTATCTTAATTTTTCTGGAATGCATTTATATTTTTTGTTGTCTTGGTTTTTAATTTAATGTCTGCCTCTGTTTCTTTCGTCTGAGATCTTTCATATACAAAAAACGAGCGCTTTTTTGTTAATGTTGCATTTACATGAAGGTTGATTTTTTGTCAAAAAGAAAAGAAAAACAAGAGATAAAAAAGATCCATCAAAAAGTCACACATTTCGCTTTCGAGAAGAAAATTACTGTTTGATCATGTTGGTAAGCGTTTTATGAATTATTAGGGTAATTTCATTATGCAGTGGCTTATATTTTGATGTTAACGTGATCAATAAACATTATTGATTATAAAAGTCATAATAATTTTTTAGTATCCAAAGTACGATTGGCCTTATACTTAGCTTGAGAATTTAAATTTACTTAAGGCCTTAAAATTGTTTGCACATCAAAAATAAATAATTTGAGATTTACAAACGTTAAATTTGAAGATTTTAATTTTTTTGTCTTCCACTGGAATAATAAATGTCAACTTCGAAAAAATCTTAAAAGCAATACAAGACTTCAAAATCTCCCTTTCCGCTACATATTATCAATATTTGGAATGACCCACAAGACTGTACGCGCAAACCGTTATTGCTTTTGCGATGCCGCTGCCATGCAATGTGCTCCTGAAGTTATCTTTGGGCATGCAAAGTTCATATATTTTTGTTAAACTGGAATCCAAGTGCTCGTGTTATTGCTAGGGCCAATAGCAGCACGCACTTACAGCCTGATAAGTTCATAGTTGAACCGGTAATAAAAGACAAACGGACGTTGAACTGATTCAACATCGAAATTCTGGTGCAAAATATCTTAAGTTCACGATTTGGATTGTCAGAGTCAACTGGAGATGGGCGCCCTCAAAAGTACCACTACAAGAGTTAAATTTATTTTACGACTTCGCGGTATTTTTACATCAGTTGCTTTTACTTCACAGGTTTTTCTGTTTTTCGAAATAACATAGCTTTCAATTATAAATTATGGAATAATTATATACATACACAAATAACTCAAATAAGCGCAGCGTGTTCACCTTTTGGGCTCCCTTGAAGTTCACCCACCTTATTTGAAGGTTTTTGAGTTAAGAAACCGCAAATTACAAGCAGCAGCAGGCAGCACAACAAGTTGCGGTAGAATCGAATATGGCAAGTGACATACATTTTTGCCGCAATTGTTGTTGCGTTCATTATTTGCGTTTGATTTTGCATTTAATATGGTTTTTGTAGCGCCCAGCGCCTAGCTTTGGCCCTTTAACACACCGCTCGCCGCTGCCCGCTTTTTGCTTGGCTGCAGCAACAGTTGTCGCTTCAAGGCGCCTGCCCATTCAAAAACTACCATCGCAGTGTGAATTTGCATGCCAATTGCAAAGTCAAACAATAGAAAACAATGTAAAAAATAGCAAAATAAAAAATTAAGCACATACACATGCATGCAATAAAAGAAACCGAAGAAAATGAACGACACGCGCCATTTCACCTGGACACTTATGCACACAGTTATGCTCACGGCACACATAAGTACATATGGAAATGTTCAAATGTGCGTGAGAATTTGTGCGAGCGCACGCGTGCTGCAGGCATTTCACCGTTAAAGGAATACCCACACTTGCGATGTTTGCGCCAATATTTTTCTGTCAAGAAATTTTCGGTTATTTAGCAACTCGTTTGCCGCACATCTACGGCGACATGCATTCATACACACAAGTATGTATGCCCATATGCGCTTACGTGCATTACATATGCGGGTTGGCATTGCATGACTTTAGTCCGAGGACACACTAGTATGTGTGTGCGTATGGCTGACATCTTGTCGATATGTACATACATATGTGTGTGGCTGCTTGGTACTAGCCAAGCCGAAGCTAACCGCTTGCCGCCAATTAAGCCACAATGCGCGCAAATGGTCGACACAGTTACATTTCGGTTGGCGTGACATTGAATTGCGTTGACATAAAAAACCCGACTGCAATCGACTTGCCGATGTTAAGTACGCGTTGTTTCTATGATTTATGATGTGCGCGCCGCTTTTGCCTAAGCGTGTTTTAATTGCAAAAGTGTTGGCTTTTTATATATTTCTTAAATAATTGAATTTACTTTGCAAACGCAACGCTATTTAGGACGGAGTGATAAGAAAGAAATGGTGTGAAGGTCGACGAAGTGCGTTGAGTCAAAATATTCGGAGAGTTTGTTTGTGCTTGGAATAACGGTATTTTGGACGCTTTTTCAACTCTCAATCAGTCTAGAGATGCGGAGTAAACTTGTTTAATTAAATTCACTCGTGGCCAAGCAAACCTTACCACTATATTTTCTTAAATTTTTTTTCGGACTTTTTCGTTCGTTCAGGATTTTCTTCAATTTTGTTTTTTGTAAGTTTTTAGTAAGTGGAAGTAAACTAAATTATATTATCTAATTATTAAATTGAAAAAATAAAAAATATAATTTTTTCATCGCATGTCAGTCTCTTACATTTCGAGCTCATTTTGTAAAGCTCACTATCTTTCAATTGATTTATCTATAGCTGAATGTGTTTTGTTTTTAATTTTTAATATTTTTGATTAAGAGTATGTCATTAACTTATTTCTAAAAAAAAAATTCTATGCCGCAAAAAGCATCGCATAAAATGTAGTCAAATATGCACAATACTTGAAAATTTTGAATGGTAAGGTTTGCGTGGCCACAAGAGTATGTTTTTAATGCAGACATTACTCCATATTCCATAATTCGTTAGCCCACTGTATTTGACACGATATTCGAAAAGTGGTGTGAACTTGGTTCGAAAGAAGTGCATAAATATTGAGGAAAAATATAAATAAATAATATATAATTCTTTTAATTATAACCTATAAATTGCGGACACTGTACAACGCAATACATTTTTAAATATATGATCCATGGAAAATTGTTTTTCAATATTTATTCAAATGTTTCAAACAGTTAAGTTAAATAATGCACATTTCTGAAAGATTTAATTAACAAATATCTGACAGCTGTTGAAACCCACAATTACCTAAGGGAAAGTAATTTATATGTATACATATGTATATGGTATTATATTATTTATTCTAATTAAAACTTATTAAATTTTATTTTTAAACATAATTTTCGATAGCAAATAACGTGAGTTTTATAAATTTCCCTTTTCGGATCCGAAAACTGAGAACTGAGCTCAGTGCATTTTGCATTTGCACACATTTTTCTCAGGCGCTTTTTAAGTGTACATACGTACATAAGCATGTATACAACAAATGAAAATTAGCTTATCTAAACGTAGTCAGTCAGAATGCAGTTGTTCAAATATAATGGCTTTTTAAGTGCTTTCTATATGTATTTCTGTTTATATTTGCCTTTATCGTTGGCCAAGTATACTACTTTACGCCTAGATAAGGCTACAATGTGTGATCATTTCAATTTGAATATTTGAATACATACATAAATGTAAATGAATATGCACACGTTCATATATTTTCGCATGTAATTACTATTCAAATAAGGCACTTTCTCGTTCGATTTCCAAAAATGATTTAACAAATCCGAAAACGGACCAGCAAACGAGCTTCATACGAATATACATATATGTATATATATATCGGCGTAAAATAGCTGTAATTGTAGCAATGTCTAACAGGCAATACGCGAGCAATGCAGCTAGTACATTTGGAGGCAAATTATGGAATTTTAAAATGAAAAGAAAGCACCAAGTCGCGTGTTGTGCGTTGATTGAATAATAATTAGCGGCAAAATCCAGCGAGACGATGCGCCAACAGCGCATACCATCGACCGACCAACAAGCGATCTTAGAGTGAGTTGGTCAGCTGTTCGACCACTTGCTTAAAAACCGGGGGGTATATGCTTGTGATGTGTGAGCGTGTGTTGAAAATGTGCGGAAATTGTTTGTATGCAATGAATGTGCAATTGAAAGAAATTGCTACGCGAAGGCGCTAAATATAGATTAACTCGAAATGCATAAACTCACTCAACCGCTAAGCCTTCAAGAGACGTGTGTGAGTGACATGAGAAATCAGCTGGACAAGCGCGACAGTCGAATACTACAAATTCCTGACAGCCGTCAAGTTTTCACATACACGCATACATATAAACGGTTGTGCATATAAGTCATGTAAAACTCGTCTTCCTTGTTGCACAAATGCCAATTGAGGATTGTTTTCCTTTTTGTGATGATTTTTCGCTGTCACATTTCAATTTCAAGATTTACACTACCCTATATGTGCCTTGAAATGTGGCTTCTACACTTGTTTTGGGTTGTCTGTAACATTACTGGCTTAAATGCCTTCAAGTCGCTTGCCACAGCGCAAAGTTATTAAGATTGGTGCAAAACAGAGTGATGAAGTGGTTGTAAAAATGTCGAATATCTTGGTATTAATATGCAACGAGGAGATCAATGGCCGCGGCAGAAAGCTACGGTACGATCGGCGAAGACATTGGTTAGCGGCGCATGCCTTTTTGTGCTCTTAAATTTGTTGTAAAGTTTAGACAGATTGGCTTTTTAACGATTTTGCCGTTGATTTGTGCGATCGTTGAGGTTTTTATGCCCATTGTGTTTCTGAAATTAATTTTTTTTCGTCATTTCACATTTTGCCTTTGTTGTTGTGGGAGTTATATTGTATTTGTTTTTATTGTCATTACACAATTACCCAAGAGCCGTTGCCAAATTGGTGACATTTGAATTTCAGCACGTAGCCATGCACACACACATACACTGATTCACACACCCACCTTTGCTACCACATCTCCGTTCCAATAACAATGATCGCAGCAACAACTGCCTGAATCATCGCGACGATCGTGAAAACAAACGGCAACAGTTGTGATACACAATGCTAAAAGCAGTAGCAATTTATTTGCACTTTGAAATCGACGGTTCTAAGTATACCCCCTTTTGTTGGTTGTAAGTAAAATGTTTTAGAATTAGTGGAAAAGTGATTTAGTTGCATTTTATTTCCTATTGTTTCCCAAGTTTATTATACTTATTTAGATTTTTGAATTTTTTGCAAATATTTTTCATCAACTTGAAGGCAATTTACTTATAACTACAATTTTAGTATGCATTTCTTGAATTAAATTGAAAAATGCAATCAATATTTGACGAGGCTGAGATAGTGCAGTTAATCTTGAAGGGTATACATTTCTTAACTGCTGTTGCTGTATTTTATATGAGCTGATTTTGATGCGTGTAAGAAACATTTTTGAAGTAAGTAAACACGTAGCAGCCTTTGGAACAAGGTTCAAAAACCTTGCCGTGGCTATTGTTTCGCGGAAATCGACTTATTGCATTGTTTATCGTAGCTTCTTAATACGTGCATGAGTACTTACATAAATGTTGCAATATTTACTTTGTATCGCGCTTTTGTTGTGGCCTTATTTCAACAGTGTCTCAGACATAAATTATGTTTACAGGCAGTTAAATCGAAAATAACAAACTTTAGTGCTTCTCGGGACTCATATAACTGTTAAGTAGCTTTCGTTATTAGCAAAGTCTGGTTACCATAAAAGCAAAAGTACTTTTGAATAAAAATATTTACTAAATACACATGATTAAAAAAATTATTTAAATAAATCGTTTATTAAAGTCGAAAATGGAACTACAGTTCTCTGCGATTGGATGAGCTCCTCGGCAATATGAAGCACATTTTTTGAACGCAAATGTAAAGATAATTTCTTAAATATAACAAATAATTATGAAATTTACGTAATTGTTGGTAAACAAGATTGTTTACTTTGTATGCCAAAATTTTGGTTTAATAGACCATTATTATTATTATTTTGTTAACTAAAATAATGATGACGTTACTTTTAATTAGTAATAATATTTAGCAGATGTTGGAGCGAGCTTCAACTACTGGCGCCATTCTCTTCTACTTTACTGGCGTAGGCTGGCGCCACTAAAATTTATTTTAAGTAAGCTAAAATTCTAAAATGTTGCGAACGGTAAACGCGCTATCACGCCTTTTTTAGTTATGATATATATTCTACTCTTCTACTTTCACAAAACTGCAAAGCAAACTATAATACTAAAATGAACACCACCAATGTTCACTAAATTCATCTGGAAGGCATAAAAACTTAAGAATTTTAAATTATCAGTATGTTGATGGAAGCATAAGTATATTAATACATTTTTTATAGCAATACTTGTTTTTAATAAAAATTGTAGGGTAAACAATTAGGAACGGCCACTTAATATTAGTTTGAAAAGTAAACATACATAATGACTTAGAAATGTTAATTATAAATTTTATAGGGAACCAGCAGTTGGTGAAACATTTGCGATTTATGCGCACTTCTTCTATGAAATTATGAAAAATATTGTGAATTAGAAAGAAATTTCACCAACCGATCAAATACAGTGTAATTGAAATGCATTACATTGCCAATACACACATAAATTTGGTTGTTGACACACCGCTCTTAAAGCACAATAAGTACTTGTATGTCGCTTTTAGATATCGCTCTTGCTATCAAAGGTTACTCATACGCACTAGGGCGCCCATTCGCACAAAATGTATTGTAGTTTACATACACTTGCGTACAAAACATGTAATCATAGTTTCTTTCACATTTCTAATTTTATACTTAATTTATATATATTTCATGAATTTATTTATTTATTTTTTTTTTCAATATTTTACGTTTGTATTCATCATCGATTTACCGCTAATTCATTTGGCAGTTGATAAATAACTGTAACTAACTTTTTGCCCGTGTAATAATTCTCAAATGCCTGCTCATAAATCTAAACCAACTGCACATTAAAGAAAACAATTAGCAACGGTAATTGGTTGCAGTTAATTGTTGACATGTATATTAACCGTTATACTCGTCGGTTTTTTCGAATTAACTTACACACAAACATACATACACTCACTGGGGTGGGGATGTAACTAAACTGAGTAAAAAGGCTGTTTTGCCCAAAGGCAATTCACTTCATTGTAGATAACAGTTGGCAATAATATAGGAGGATGATATGATATCACCGATCTTAAGAGTGTGTGTGATGATATATAAATTGATACGGAAACTCTTGTTGTTTTTAACCCTGGACTTGCTTTGTTGGTCAATTCGACTAACAATCATCGTGTTTTGCAAACAGCAGCAAAATAACGATGCACGTCCAGGGGTAAAGGGAAATAGAGGCATCTTGAATTTCGAATTTTGTAAAATATACATTTTTTTATCGAGAATATAATATGAGTGATCCAAGTGCTGCTTACATCTACGAAATAGCAAAAGAATGCGTGAGAATTGTTAAATACTTTAATTTGAAGGCATTGGGAGGTGGCCTGCTCAGACTCATATACATTATACTGCCGAAAGTCTGTGCCAGTTTTTGCATATATTTTTCGACTATTTGTGGAAATATCTGGCTCCTCGGTAAATCTTAGGTGATTACAACAACCAAAAAAAATTTTTTTTTCAAAGTCAAAAAAATCTCAATGAGGGAAGAGAAAAGCAGTGTGAAAAGCACAAAGAACTGCAAACAAAAGAGAAGGTATGTGTTCAAAAATGAGCCACGAATCGAACGAGCGTCACCAATAAAAATCATTCAATTACGCTAAAAACGTTTCAGCCATAAATGCCAAGCGCCAGGACCGGCCACTACCAGTGCGTTTGAAAGCTTAGCTGGGCTGTATGACCTCCGTAACAAGGCTGCCAAAATCTGTTAGGCAGCAGTCTGTAACAGGCAGTCAACAACAACAAAAACCATAATATTATAACAGCAAATAAAGTCAAGCAGAATCCAGTCAGGTGGCATTGAGCGCGTTAAATATTTTTATTTTTTCATTAGATTCCGCGCATTTGTGCTTCACATCCGTTCGCGAGTATTTCATTCGTTTGCGAATGCAAAGGTAAATGATGAATTAAATAAATAAGCCACCGCAGCGAGGCTGAGAGCAGCGACTAGGTGGCGGCAACAAGTTCCTTCCTGCTTAAAAGGCGCAGGAAAATTGTTTAAATTCTTTGTATAGGACCGTTAGACAGTTTCGATGTTGTTGTTGTTGCTGTTTTTATTAACTGTTGAAGCTGTTTCCTGTCAGAAGCTAAAGTGCCACATTTAAGTGGGAAATTAAAACATTCGAATGCAAAAAAGGTACAGTAAGCGTGCATGTATGAGTGCCCTTAATATACAAATTTAGACTTTTTACAAAAAATACATATGTATACACATATATATATATTATATAAAGTAGTGACTGTAGATGTGCGGACCACTTAGGCAGTCGCAAGTAGGTGACACCTATTTATTGTGGGGGAAAATTGAGTCAAAAGTGGTTATTATTTTAATGCCTGTGGGTGTTTTGCTGCCCTTTTATATATTCATTCGAGCTGGCGATTAAATTTAATAATATTCCCAAAGCATAAAAACCTATCGCCCTTTGCCCAGTGGCTGACTCTGGAAAAAAAATTTGCTGGTAACAAAGAATTTATGGCATAATTATAAATGAGTTTTACAATTTTTTATTAAAATATTATTCGATAAATTTGTTAATACCTTTTCTTTCTCCGTTACTTTGTTAGCCCTTTCATAAGCAACAAATATGTAAATATGGAAATAAAAACTTAAAATATTAAAATAAAAGTTGATATTCAAATCGCAAATTTTCCAGAGCCTACACTTTGTCTCAACTGTTTACATAACAAATAAATACAAAATGCAGCGAAAAGTCATACGAATTTGTCAGCGAACTAATGATCACATCATTTAGTTAGTCGGTCAGTCAGTTCAGCAGTAACTCACTGCGGCCCCTGTTTCATTAACTCAGCGAACTGCTTCCTCTCCTCGCTTTGTTTACAATTAATTTTGTGCAACAGTAATTAAAACTGTTTTCAACTTGTTGTTGGCAGCTTTTTCACAATTTTTGTTATTAAAAATATCATAATTTCTTAAACTGCTGTTGTTGTTGCACTATGTAATAAAAAGTTTTGTTTAGTATTGTTGTCTGTTGCTTTAATGACCGGTCACATAGCTGAGCCAGGGAGTGTGTGTTTGTTGGTGTCGCGTGCAACTTGAGCAATCACCGAGATCACTGCCTAAATTCATAGGTTGGCAGACGCCGACACAACCTACGCATGCGTAGGCATATGGGCATCGAGTCGACTTTGTGTAAAGTGAGAAAGTGCGCAATGCATGCGACTTACTGTAGTTGACATCACTGAAAGAGTGCCTAAGGCTGCGGACATAGTGGCGAAACAATACGAAAATACTTATATAAAAGCAAAAAATGATAATATTGGGTAGTCGAAAAAGAGTTTTCGTATTTCTAATCAAACTTTAACTTATTTTTTTTATATTCATACTAATAAATAAATAAAGAAATATGTAATCATCAGCAGTGTAATACTTCCATCAGTGTACTCGTAAATCGAAATGTCGAAATTTCCAGACTCGCAGCGAGATAACCATTGTTGTGTTATACGAACTGATACAGTATCGTCTCCGTAAACTTCACAAATTTCTTTGCTGGTTTGCGTGGCATACCTCCTTTTTGTAGTACAAAAATTTCAAAATATAGCGAGTTTCTTCATTATTTTCACTCGTTTTTGAACAGCTGTAACTTGTTTTCAACTTCCCCGAATTTAATTTTTTTGGTTAAATGAAGCTTTAGATATCACCTTTCCAACACTATATAATATGATATGACATAATACAATGTGATTGGTAGCACTGGAACGGCATCTATAGACAAAATACGAAAAGACTTTTTCGACTAACCAATATATTAAGAGGCGAAAAGGTAGGGGATTATGAAAAGAGAAATACATTTAGAGACTTAGAAAAATTAATGTTTTGTTATGAATATTTTTATTAATAAAAGTTAAGGCAGTTCCTAACTCTTATTTTCTGCATCGCAGCACCTATTCAAACGTAAATTGGTAGCAAAGTTGAAGTTGAAGTTAACAGTTTCAGCGCTATCTTAAGCTTCGAGTCTATTTAATCGCTGCCCGCTCTGTTGCCGTCTAATTTGTCGGCTAATGCAACCCTGCAGCCGTCTGCTACATTGTTAGAATTCGACCACAAAAGCATGACAAACGCTTGTGTAGCAGATAAACGGAATCTCAGGCGGATGCGGTCATAAATTAAAAAGTAAGCTTAGCAAACACTTAGTTACTAAATAGCTGCCATTTTTTCCAATTTGGCTACTTAAATAAGAGCTCGTGACTGGCGGGTACTTGCTGCTTTTTTTTTTACTTGTAAAACTACAATTTTTAATTAGCTAACTAACTGGCATGCATACGAGCGTTAAGTAAATTGTTTTTGCGCTGTAATTGCAATATTTCACTTTCATACAATATATATTTTATCTTTTAAAGCTTTCATTTCAACGCGAAAAGTTGCTTAGCGAAAATAATTAATTTACGAAAAAGTTGTTGAAAATTTCCACGCAAATTTTCGCTTTGCCTAAATTGACTACTGCGAAGAAATGAATGCATAAAAAGTTAATATCTGTAAATTTTGAAATGCATTCTTGAATTGCACTTTTTATTTATTTATCTATGCGCGGATTATTGCCATTTAACGACCTCGTAAATCGATATTGCCTCGTATTAGCAAGAAGATTTATAGACACCTTTACAGAATCGCGATTCCTCACGATTCCCTCGACGCAATAATAATTTCCATATGCGTTTGAATATTCAAAAATCATCGGTTTCGGTTGGTTACGGTTGAATGTCGTCCAAACGCAGGCGAGTGTGGCGAAAAGAACGTGCGCGAAATACCCAAAATAGTTTTACAATGGCTATCATTATTGTATGTATGCGCTTTTCCGCCATGTAAATCGGAACTGAATGTTAACATATTAAATTGGTACCTTGAATATGTGTAGAATAGTAAAAACAAGGAGTCGTGACAAAAATAATTAAAGTGAAACGTTGAACAGCACTATATATTCGCTTTTGTCATTTAGAAAACTGAAATTAATCCTTGTCTGGGTTAATAACTTTTTTACAAGGCATAATATTCGATTAATGCGTTACAACCTAGATTACAAACAAGGTCATGCGTCTGGATGCAAGTCTACTACATACATATACATATGTAGCTGCTGGAATGCCAAATCGCAAAATTGTGTGTTGAGACATGTTGGCTGCGGTTCTTCAAAGTTTTTACAACAATTACCGAGTATTTTTTTTAGTTTTAAACACCTCAATGCTTGTTTGCATTTTTATGTTAGCGAAAATTAGTTTGCCACTGGCTGCCACAAGACGGTACTTGCTGTGATGGCTTTTAAGAAAATAATTATTTGAATTTGTTTAATATTTAGTGAAATATAATATTTTATTAACTTTCTGATGGACAAGCAATGGTAAAATTTTCGATTACTTAACTCAACAATAATGTAGGCGTTGCAAAGCAGCGACCTTAATAAGCTCGTATATCTTTCCGCAAGAGAAAAGATTTAGCGAACAATTTGGGCTGTGAAATAAAATATTATCTCATTATTATGTGTGTCATGAAATTAATCAAATTGAAGTATAAAATGCATGTACCGTTGTGACAGCTATCATTACCTTGTACATTAATCTCGTTTCGTAGAAATAATTTCTTTCCGAAAGTTTCAGATAAGTCGGTTTTATAATGAATTAATATATACATGTATGTGTGTGTGTTGATGTTATGCGGCTTAATTTTATAAATAAGTAGTACATTTGTCACAATCGTATCACGGTCTTATACGTTTTCTCCAAATAACCTTCAGCTCGTTATGAATTGTGTGCCTCGCCTAAGCACGGAGCTTCATGTTTTCGATGGTTAATGTAAAATCATTGTTGCATGAACTACACCTCTGCCGATCGCTGCGGTCAGATATACACAAACAGTCAGACATATGTACATATGTATATACATATGTATGGTAATGTGTATATATGTAGGTATGGCAATGCAGTTCTGTATGTGTAACTTGTTGCAGCATCTGAACTGTCAACACGCAGGGGTTCATTGGCTGCAAATTGCATTTGTGTGCAGCCAACGTTGTATCGTGTCAAAAACCAATTGAAAATTTAAATAATTAATTGAGGAATTAAATAAATTGCGTTAAGTTCAAAATAATGCTATCGCAAATGCGTCTCCCTTTCTCATTTAAATATCGATTAAATTGATTCGCCGCCACTGATTTGAAACTCATTAATTCCCTTGCCTTTTAGAGCAATCAAAATGCAACCGAGACTGCATGATCACTTAATGAGTTTATAATAATTTTAATTAGATCACCGGATGGTGCCCAAATATGTGGTTAATCGAACCGATAAATCTTGAAGACTTGCGCATCGCAAAATCAAGAATTAACAGCAAAGCAGAAAAAATTGAATGATGTTGTAAATGTTTACTTTGACATTCAAGCTCTCAATATATTGCGCCTTTGCTCAATTTGTTTTTGTATTATTATGTAGTATGGCTGTTGTTGTTGTTGTTAAGGTAGCCAGATTGTTTGCTTATACTTATGTGGATAAGATCACACAATCTGAACAAAAGAAGACTCTTGAACTCAGTTGACCCCAGTGCGTTTGCTGGGTGCTTCGACCTCGTCATTTGTTACTCCATGCACTCACACACATTTTATACACATACATGCCACCCGATTAGCATATGAACTTTCGCTGGCAGAGGGTTACAGTTTCCGTTGCGCAGAGGAATATTTTATTTTGTTTAATGTGGTAACTTTGGGAGAAATTATTTTGGTGACAAGTTCAATTGACCTATAAATCGATTTAAATTTTTTGCGCGATTCGAATAATTAAAATTTTATTGGCCAAAAAAACACTGCTCATAATATGACAATTTAGCCTTAGATTAATGTGGTGATCTTTTTCAGAAGAGCAGCCATCAAACTGAACAATGGAATGAAAAAATATGAATACTGTAGCATAGCAATAGCTTAAATGTGGTTAGAAAGGGATTTTGAAAATAGTTCACCCGATCCAATGAGACTTATAATTTTTTGCAAATATCCCCTAGTTTTACTCACCATTGGTTTTGTATACAATATTTCAATATATTTTATTTTATTTATTATACTCAAAAATTCTTATATAAAAAATTGAGACATTGTTTCAGGTTTTTTGAAAATCATTCATTCACTTTTTTTGGTGTTTGACGTATTTTTGACTATACCTGCTCAAATATATACACACAAACTTTTACATTGTAATTAATTTAATTGCCAAGATTCTTATCTTCTAATTTGCTTTGTTGTTATTAATATTTTACTATGCTTTTTAATTGACCATTGATGAGCCTCAAGTGGTTTTCCTCTCCAGCCGGCGGCAGCACTCGTACTTGTTCGTATTTGGTCGCAGATTCATTTACCGTGTTTTGAGTAGTTATTCAATTACTTCTTCGTTATTTGTTTTCGTTTTGTTGTGGTTTACTTACACATGCAATTTGCTTATATAATTCCGCGTTTTTTGTTTATCACTCAGTAATTAATGGCATATGCTCGTCGTGTTTCAATAATTCTTAACCAAACAATGGAAGTCAATTTGTTCAAAGCTCACCAGCCGCTTGTAATTTTATGTTCGCTATTCGTTATCGAGTACAGGTACAAATTAGTGTTGATCTGTCATAGGCGGGCTTGAGTGGAGTGCGTGGCTGCCAGATGGAGGTTAGGGGTTTGAGAACCCCGAACGACGAATGTAAAAAATGTGTATGTAGGCACATATTAGATAAGCGATTAAAGATTCGAAAGTGGTTTTAAAGTGAAAAATTCTTCAAGAAGGTAAAAAATAGTTTAATGCTTCGTTCGTTTCAGTGACAAAAGCGACGCAGCAATGCTAAGCAGCAATTATTTATGCATACATATGTAAGTATGTATATGTGTATCTGTGTAAGAAATACATACTTTTGTACTTACTTTCAATGAAAATACAATAATTGTTTGAAAGTATCTTCCCAGCGACACCCTTTTCAAGATTCGTTTTACCTATCATTATGCGTGTGTTTGGTTAAGTCGCGCAATGTTCCATGTTTAGGGGTACGAAAGTCATGGCTTTCATTGACGGTGTGTTTAATATTTATTTATTTAATACTTTATTTGTGTTTAATGCAAATGATTGCTGAAATGTGCCGGCCGCCATTATTTCAGCCACATTAATTCAGATGATTCGCTCATTAGGGGTTAGTCAAGCGTTGAACTAATTTGGCGAAAATAGAGTACATGTGCAGGTATACAAATGGAGACCTACGAATGAATTTGGGTGCAAAGCAAGAAATATGTTAAATACAACCCGAAATTGAAATAATATTGCGCACTGTTGATTTAGCGAACGAGTGTGCGGATAATTGAATTGCTGATATGCCAGACCCCGAACTGAGGGGCAGACGTACTGACGGTTGTGCCTAAGTATGCGCGGCCTTTTTTGTTGCTGGAGTTTTTCACTAACTTTTTATAAAGCCATTTCTCCACTCTACTGCAGGCGATTAGAAAGAATAACTGGTCACCCTAATGGCACGCTAAAACAGCCGCTCGAATACTAACATACTATATGTAGGCATGTAAACAACAGACGATTTGCAATTAATTGCATAGAATCAGTAATCGATTGGAACATTGTTGCTGTTGTTGAAGAAGGTTTTTAATACAGACATACATATGTACATAGTATGTGTTCTCTTTGAGTCATTGCACAATGCACCTACAATTTGATTACTTACATACATACAAACTTACAAACGTATATCATCTTAAAGCTTTAGCGTTGATTGTTTGCGTTTACGCGCTAAAACGATTTATCGCTCATTAAATGAACTCTAAACCGGTCTTCGCGAATTCTAAGTAATCCCAGAGCTTTGTTTTTACTTAGACAAATAGCTTCGAACGCATTGGTGGATATCTCATTTACATACAGCTTCTAATGCTTAATGATGATTGATTGGTGAGAAATAGTGATCGCAATATCCTTTATCGGGTATTTGGTTCTAAAATTTTTAACATTCGAAGTCTTGATAACAGTAACTTTTAATTGAACGAAATTGTATTAAAGTTACCGCTATCTAGGCAATGTTCATCAGCACTAGCCAACATCTTCTTGTGAATAGATAAAGCAATTTGGAAGAATGTGCTGAAGTAAAGCATATTTTTCCAATTTGAACGAGCTTTCATTTCTGAATTCAATTTTCTGTTCTGAAAATCGAAAAACGGCATCCCATCTGATACATTAGTATGTATAGCTCTGTTCATATAAGTATAATGTGTCTAGAATAAAACCAGATAAATTTATTTCACAATCTCAAACAGTCATAAAACCCTAGCTGAGCCACATCGGGTCTAAACGCTGATTGCAAAACAGTTACGAGGTTAAAGTGAAAGCTTCCTCCAATTACGTCTTCGAATACTTTTAATAAAATCTGATTATCAATAGGCATCTCACTTGTTTGTGTAATACGAGATTCTCCCACAGCTCCCAGTTTCCAGCGGCGATTGAAGCAACTCAAGACACTTCAATACTTGTTCTGAGCCTTCTAAGAATTCTGCTGTGACTTATGTACATATAGTACGTGTGCTTGTGTATAAATGTACATTTGTATGCACATATATAAGTGATTTCGAGTGAGAACTGTTGAGCCAACACTTGGGAGATATGCATGGCCATTGGGTTGGCAGAGGCGGGGAGCGCGCTGTTATTCTCTTTAAATAAAAATTCATTTGAATTTACTTTCTGACGCAGTGCAGACGTGTAATTGCTGTGATTAAAATCAAAAACAATAGTAAACAGAGAACATTAAATAAAATGCAATAAAAGCAATTAAGAATTTTGTTTACCAAAAAAAAAAAAATACAAAAAAAAGAAACAAAAAATCGAGATAAAATAACAGCAAACAAAAAACGAAGTTAAACAACAACAAATTATGTGTTGTGATGAGATATCATCTGCTGTGTTGTAGGTATGCAAAAAATGCTTAGTATATGGTTTTTTCTCGCTGAGTGCAGCAACGAAAAGTACAGTTTGATAATAAATAAATTAAAATAATTAAAGATCATGTCGTAAGTTTATAATTATAACTATGTGCTGTAGGCTTAATACAAATTTAATAGAAACTTATAATGCTCACAGATCCCATATAGAATCTGCGTAAGCTTTGACAAATTCTAAGTTTCTCTGAAATAACGCAAGTTTGAAATTAAAAGTAATGTGCTTTACATAAAAGCAGCTCGACAGCTAACCAGAAGAGCATCTCAGCGATTTCAATTCAGTGATAACACTTGCGGTTGCTCGTGCAAGTATGGCATACAATAATTGTTGTTATAATTAAGGCTTGAGCAATCGCAAGCGCGGTTTTTACATTTAAAGCGTAAACAAAAAGTTAATGAGTTATTGATTGAGCTTTTGAGTTTTAATTGGCCACATACACATACATACATGTAAATACGTATGCCTACCGCAGCCGACGCTCAACTTTTTAGCACATGTTTTATTTCAAGCTACACTTTAAGCTGATTACCCACTGCAGCGCCGTGAGCAATACATATTAGTAATGCTGTACAAAGACGTTTCATTTGATAGTGCTATCACCATAGAAACAAAATCGATTCTTTGGCGAGTCTTATAATCTGCATACATATATCCTATAGTGTTCTTTTGATTTACAACTCTAGAAGACCTAGCGTAATCAGGCATTCTTTATTGTATTTTGAACGAAAAAAAATTTTGCAAATGTGTTGATGTATGTGTGCTAAATGCTAATTCAAAATCGTTTTTATTATTGCTAATCTAGCATCTTCAAAACCTGTTTTAAGTATTGCGATTAGGAAATTTATAGAGGTAATGCTTGAAATTTAGCAGCTTTCGTTTTGCTCAGTCAGTAAGTCAAGTATTGCGTCGTGTTTAATTAACACATTTCATGCAAGTGTCGATAACCTAATTTTATCGACATGGTTGACCTTCAAAAAAGAGAAAAAAATATTCATGACAGACAATATATAATATGATTTCCTACCCACAAACTTTTCGGTGAACAATCATAAAAAAATTATTAAAATATTTTAAAATTGGGCTTGTGACTAACATTACCTCAATGGCGTTTTCTTCATTTTAAGAATAACTGCAACATTTACGCATTGTTTGATGTATGCCAATATAACTCTTGACCAAAGTCTTCATGTTTTGGTTAAAAGCGGATGTTGAGATGTGTATTATACTATTTATATCGACTGTAGCGGTTTTGTTCTGCTTGCAAAATGAATTACGGGTTATTCAAAATTGCATTTAAAGTTAACTGGATGACGTTGTTTTCAATTTCATGCTAAAAGAGAGAAAATAACATTAATCACAGGAATATTTCCGCATGACCTGAGATGATTAAAAATGCCTTTATGTAAGTTAAATAAGACTGAATACTTAACGATAAAAAATGTTTTTATACGAGTATATTTTATATCGTCACCTGAAATGCAAAATATCGTATCATCAAAAAATTCAAAATTGAGTGTCTTATTGATTACGCTTCATTAAATTAAATTACATACATAATATTACATATGTTCAACATTTTCAGGTTCCGCGGTCAGATATAAACCAGTTTTAACCAATATTAAAACTTTGTTTCACTTATGTTCCATTTTATTTCGTGTTTCATTCATGCCACTGTAAATTTCCGAAAATGTTGTTACGTTATTTTGCATTTCAGGTGACGATATGTATGTCTAATACTTTAGACTATTGACAGCTTATTTTGAAATCAATAAAAGCGTTTAAAAACTGCTCAAAAAAATTTGATCAAATTCGTATTATCACTCGTAAAAAATTTCTACTTGTAAAGTAATTAAGAAGCATTAAATTATTGCAAGTTTTCTAAGATGCCACAGCAACAAATTGACAACTATTTAGTATAAGAGTGAGAACAGTGAAAAGTTTACCAATTTGCCATTACATCAATAAGCAGGCGGGTCAACATTACTTGTTACTGAGTTTATAGTTCTCATTTAAGTATCGATGGCTTAACGAAATAAAGGTAGCTTTACGTTTAAGCACTGACTGGGAAGCCTGTTGGGCAGTGACGCCCTCATGCATTGTTTGTTGTTTGATATTCGTCTTATTTTTACACATATGTACATACATATGTATGTATGTAAATGCTATAGGTACATATGTACATATGTATGTACACATGCGTGCTTGTTGAGTGTGTGTTTGTTGATTTGCGTGTCACCAGCACGACATGCCAAGCAACAAGCTGAAAAGGCACGCAAAACGCTAAGAGCTGTTCCGCCTCACCACCTCCCTGCTAAATGCTAATTAAATAGCGAGGAAGTTTAGAGATGACATTTAAGTCGAGAAAATAAAAAAGTATATAAATAATATAATAATTAAATTCACAAACAACTATCTAACTGCAATTGTATTTATGTCTGTAGATAACTGCAGGAGTGAAATAACGACAAAGGAAGTAAATCCAAGTGACAAATTGCTATATTTTCCATTTATTCAGCTTTCTGTCATGAGAAACGACTATTAAGAAGTGTAATCAACAGTTGTATATATGTAAATATGTATTTGTCTATTTTCTGCGCATGCCTTTACATAAGTAACACGCTACACGTACATATGTACAAGCAAGTGCAAGCAATTAACTTGCAAAAATCACCGCTGAAAATAAACTGAATTAAATGAATTGATAAAACTAAAAAAAAACAACAAAATTCCGCCATGTTCATGCGAACGTGTACACATAAAAAGGAAGCTGCAATTATGAATAAACCGGCAAGTCTGTGTATGTGTGTGTGTGTGCGTGTGTGCAGCTGAACAAGTTTCCAACAATGGTCGGCGATATTTCGGTGGCAAAGTCGCGGGCTTTGCGAACTAACACACACGCACATACCTTTACCCATATTTGTTTGTATTGTTTTTGCGAGTAAAATCCTCTGTTGCAAGCAAGGAATTGCCAACAATTGTTGTTGTCGGTTATTTGAACGTAAAACCGCAAGGCAAGTTTCAGTGGCAATTCGACTGTTCGATTTGCTTTTACGATTCGATTTCTTCGCAATTAAATACAGTTACTACCGCCACACATACATACACATACACACAAGTATCACACACCAGATGCCGATTGCTACACATTTCTATTTTTAAACCACAGCCAGCGGCAATAATTGCCGGCGCCACAACTTATGGTTGCCGTTGTTGTTGTTGCTGCAATTTGGAAGCTTGCAACGCCCAAATAACATTTGCAAGATGCAAGCTACACTACATTTTCGCCAAGTTAGCTGACTATCGCGTTTCGCTTGGTCGAAGTACAAACTTACGGTAGATTTACTGTTATGTTTACAAACAAAGCCATTTGCTCTTACCATACTTAAATACAATATATAGGTGTGTATGTGAGTGTGCTTAGAAATGTGTGAAGTGTGCAAGTGAACGCCTGTTGCTTCTGTTGGGCATCAGCAAAGCTCTCAACTAATCTTGACTAATTGAGATAAATTTCAGTGTGTCATGATTAATGAACAGTGGATTGACGATTTGTGAAAAGTCAATGTAAGATTGCTAACTTGTTTTTTTCTTTTTTTTTAACAATGTCATTTACAAGAATGTTTTAGCAAATAGTTTTCAAAATACGAAAGGGATGAGAAATCTGAAAACAGTAAACAGAAAGTGATGAAAAACAACGCATAGAAAAATTCGCCACAAGTGGCTCAAGAAATAAGCGGCCGCTGTCGCACAAATTGCTCCTTCCCCAGAACTGTCCCTTGCAAGTAATTTTTATGGACTTTATTACTCAAGTCTTTTAGACTTAATAAATTAAAAGTAGTATAATATAGGGTAATACAAAGAAGCAGAATAATTTTTTTGCTTGGTGTTTTGTAAACACGTGCTCCTTTTTTTTTTGCTTTCTTAATGAGGTTAATCCATTCCTCTCGGCCGCAGCAGGAGATAATTTTCCGATTAGATATCCGCACGTGAATCAACTTGACTCCCCAACTTAAGGTAGTGCTCACACCCCTTATCACTCTCTTTCACTTTTGAATGAGAAAAAAAAATAAATTTGATTTTTCTTACACGAGTATCTGTTTATTTCTGCAAAGTAGTGGATATTTTTTGTATTGAAATCAATATTTGGTGTATGTCTTTAATGCTATTAATCTTTAAAATCTTTGATACTAGTTTGAAAATAGATCACCATCACCATTTAATGGATTGATTTTGAATTCTTTTAATTTCGCAGTGCTTAATCTAACAGCTACTAATTTAAACGCATTTCCACATTTTTTATCTTCTAGAAATCCGAATTGGTGGCGCAGGCGCACCACGTTGGAACGATGCCTGGTATTAATCAGTATTATTGCGTTGATCGCAGTGGTTGGTCTTGTGATTGGACTGGTTTCTGTTATACTTTCAAATCATTTGACGGAAGGTGAGTGAAACGAAGCATGTTTTTTGCCTGTTGCTAAAAAATAAACTTCGAGAATTATATAGAATTACATTAAGTAAGAGTTTTCAAAAGTTTTAACAATTGCTCCATTCCGATAGAACTCAAGGCATCTACCAATCCACCAGAGGCGCTGCAAGGCTCCACACGTAACACTGACAATGAGGTCTTTATGCCACCACAGAAACTACCAAGGGATGATGTCTGCCTCTCAGCCGAATGCATACACACTTCGTCGGCGGTGCTGAGCAAAATGAAGCCAGAAATCGAACCTTGCGATGATTTCTATCAATTTGTTTGCGGTACTTATATTGAGGAAAATTTAATACCCGATGACAAGGATTCATTGAATACGTTCTCTTTGATCTCGGATAAATTACATGAACAGTTGAAGGAGATTATTGTCGAAGAACGGCCAATCACAGAGCCCAAACACTACCAGCTGCCGAACGCGCTGTATAAGGCGTGCATGAATAAATGTGAGTTCTCGTAGTTGTTATAATTTTTAAGTTTTACTTAAATTCAATTTCACTACCCACAGCACTGATTGAGGAGCTGGATTCCAAGCCCATTGCGGACATTGCCAAAAAACTCGGCGGCTGGCCGGTAATTGAGGGCGATTCATGGAACGCAGACAACAGCTGGTCTTGGCAGGAAACAGTAAAGAAATTCCGTAGGATGGGCTTCAGCATGGACTACATCATCGACTTTTCTGTCAGTGTGGATCTGAAGAACAGTACAACGCGTATCATTGATGTGAGCTCGTTTGGTTTCTTTGTAGTGGTTGCAGTTTGCTTTACTTCTCTTTTCTTCTTTGCCGCTACAGTTTGATCAATCCGCTATTGGCTTGAGCCGCGAATATCTTGTCAAAGGCTTCAACGAAACATTGGTGAGCTCCTACTATGACTATATGGTCGATATGGCTGTGCTTTTTGGTGCTGATAAGGAAGCAGCGAAGCGTGAGTTGCGGGAATCTCTCGATTTCGAGATTGCTTTGGCCAATGTGAGTTGACTTCACGCAAAGTTAAGAAAGTGTAACTAAATTGTTTGACCATTAGATTTCGTGGCCAGCTGAGAAGCGCCGCAACACCAACGATCTCTACAACATACGCACATTGAAGCAGCTGCAAGAAGCTTATCCTTACGTGCAGTGGGTGGACTACACCAACGCTTTGCTGCCGGACAAAATCAAAGTGAACGAGGATGAGCCAGTGAATCTTTCAGTGCCCAGTTTCTTTGAAGAGTTAGGCCCACTATTGGAGCGTACACCAAATCGTGTGATTGCGAACTACATGATGTGGCGTATACACGCCTTTTCGATCGTTTTTCTCTCGGAGCAATTCCGCAAGCGTCAACTGCAATACGCGACTGCTTTGTCGGGTCGTCAGGAGCAAGAGGCGCGTTGGAAGGAGTGTGTGGATATTGCCAGTGGCAGGTAGGTGGTTGTTTAGAAAGTTGATTTGTAAAATGTTTGCGAAAATAGTTGTTCCCCAGTAGAATCATGTTGTTTTGAGTTACGACATTTGCTGAATTGGCTGAAAATCCTTCACGTAGCATAGATACTTTTGGGTGCACTTAATTAATTGTGTATGCATTTCCGCAATGGCATGTAAATTCCCTTGCAAATGTTAAATTGATTGTTATCTTTTTCCATTGATGTTAATTGCTGTTGTTGTAAAAAATATTGGCTTATTTCCTTAGGGAAAGTGTGCGCTCCGTGCATTCGCATAGTTCAAATTCATTTAGACTGAAAATCTTACATTAATATGTTAATATATAAGTATATGTTTTATCTCTGCTTTTTTACAGCTATGATGAAGAGGGCGAAGATGAAGTAGAAGGGTACTAAGTTCAATAGATTTATTTAATTTTACTTACTTTTGTTTCAGTTGATTTGATTTACACGAATTTTCAGTTGAGTTTTGTGTTGTGGTTTTACTAGTTCCTCACAATTTGTTTTTGTTAACACATTTGCATTCATTTAGTACCTTGCACTAGTACCACACTATTCGAAGGTTGGAAAATTGATGCCTTGAAGCCAATTAGTATTTAGAAAATAAGAAAATGTGAACTAAACCCACTTACCCCATTGGCATTGCGAGATAAAACTAGAAAATTAATTTGTTGTTCGAAGATCCTCTTGGCTTTTATTGGCCCCATTGGCCCGTTCTTCCTCTGCGATGTTCTAAAACTATCTGGTATTTCGTTAATTAATGAGAGTGCTGATAGCATTTCTATAAGGTTCGAACACTTTTGGAAATAACTTCGCCGTGGACAATTTTAATTATCATTTAATCTTCTTAATTATTGTGAGTTGTTTTTGTTTACTGCGTGAAACGTTTTTGTTTTTTTACTTTACAAAATTATCTATGAGTCTGGAACATTCCTACAAAGCGTACATGAAATGCAGCTCTATTCAAATTCAGATAAAAATAAGTGCAATTAGATAATTTGAAGATGGACATGGAAATATTTTTTAAGTGTGTTATTAACATTAGTTATTACTTATTTTCTTTGTTACTTATCTACACTTACCTCTTCCCTTATTAATTAAGTTATGAGCAATTCAGACTGCACTTCCATAATTTATTGCATGCCCGTTTGTGTTCGCTTTATTTTGATTTAGTTGCTTTCTTGCAATAATTTGTTTGTCAAACTTAAAAATATATTGAAGTACACATGTCCGTTTCTACTTTCAACCTTTCAGCGAATTACGCGATGTCGAATATGAAGTTGAAGGGTACATAGTTTAATCGATACGCTTTTTGCTTTTTTAAATTGCTTTGCTATCTTTTTCCTTTATTCAAAATATTCATAAGGTTTGAATGATGCATCGCTTAGACATTAACATTCTGCAGACGATCTTTTCAATTATCTCGCTGCTATTTAAGTATGTCCAATTGTACAGTTACACTCTCACATGAGACTCACACTCATACAAATCTAAATAGAAATTATTTAAGTTGAGACTATTCTATTTGGCATCGCCACCAAGAAGAGGTTATTACAATATGGTATATAGAGGAGACCTCACTTCTCAAAAACAAAAATTTATTTGAAAACCAAAAATAATTTCAAATGCTCCACTAATAACTTTTGCTTTAAATTATGGACAGTATTTATGTATATGATTTTATTTATATGCTACCAGCAAGGCCTTGGGCTCTTTTCTTTGATTGCGGAGACATTCAGAGTTTGGTTTTTGTGTTTCAAGCATTTACACGCCGCTTGTTCTGAAATGCGAAGTTTTCTAAAGCTAAGCTTATTAAAATTATAGTTCTTATGTTGCTTAACTCGTTAAAATTTATGCACTAGCTTTTGCACTTTTTGCTTCATCGGCTTTTGCAAGGTGTTTTTATGTCACAAACTAACCTGCGCACATCCTTACGATCCCTTCATTTTAGAACACAATACATGCTCAGTATAAGAAATTAAAAATTGAAACATTTAGTTTTATTAATCTATTTATGCATATTTTTTGATTTACGTAATTAAAAATTAATCCTGAATGATGTATTATTCTTTTTTTATGTCCATTTCATAAAACATTTCAACAACGTGCTTGTGGTCACATCGCAACTCATCGTACTTCATCGTTGCCACATCGTTATCCTTGAACGTTCCACAACGTTGCTCATAAAACATTGCTCACAAATCGTTATTATGTGATCATAATTATGTTCGATTAACATAACACACATCACACCATGCTTCCCCTTTCCCACTCGTGTCTCCATGTGTTTACCATTTGTTGAACCTTTTGCGCCGATTATTTGTCGACATTGTGCTCACATCGTTCACTCCTTCATATTTGGGGGATGTAGCTTGGCCATTGCCGTCGGTTCGCTATATGTGCGTAAGCATTTCAAGCAAGACTCCAAGGCTATAGCATTGGATATGGTACACCAAATTCGCGGAGTCTTCGACAATATACTCAGTGAGGTCGACTGGATGGACGAGGCTACCAAGAAGGAGGCTAAGAAGAAGTTATATGCCATGACTACACACATTGGCTATCCCGACGAGATGTTGGATAATTCGAAATTGGAGGAATACTACCGGAATTTGGAGATTGACTCCAACAAGTACTTTGAGTCTTTCCTGAACATGAATGTCTTCGGCACAGATTACTCGTTCAATAAGCTGCGCTTGCCGGTGAATAAGACAGATTGGATGCGCCACGCACGTCCTGCGGTTGTGAATGCCTACTATTCATCGATCGAGAACAGCATACGTAAGCTCTCGTCGCCCTAGTGCTGTAAAAGATATAACCATATCGTGACTAAATTTGTGTTTTTGTTTTTTTTTTAGAATTCCCTGCTGGTATTCTGCAAGGCCACTTCTTCCACGCTGCCCGCCCCAAGTACATGAATTATGGTGCTATCGGTTTCGTTATTGGTCATGAGATTACGCACGGCTTCGATGATCAAGGACGTCGTTTTGACTTGCAAGGCAACTTGTTGGACTGGTGGGCAGAGGATACGCAGAAGGCCTATTTGGACAAGGCAAAGTGTATTATTGAACAGTATGCAAATTTCACGGACGGACAAACTGGTTTGCATGTAAGTAAAAAAAAATGCGTAAAACATCTATCGATAGAGATATTTTCTATTATAAGTGAGAGATGACTGAGTGCGATCCATTTCCATTAATTTTCATATACATACGTTTCGAATGTATAATAGAGCAATAATCATATACATACATATATGTATTTATTTATTTCCAGCTGAATGGCGTCAATACGCAGGGTGAGAATATTGCCGACAATGGTGGTGTGAAAGAATCCTATCGAGCTTATCGCCAGTGGGCGGAACAGAATGGACCCGAGCCGAAATTACCCGGTTTGGACTACACCCCTGAGCAAATGTTCTGGATCTCTGCCGGTCAGACGTGGTGCGCCAAATACCGCAAAGGTGCGTACATTAAAGTGAAGTTTAACTATTGTTTCTTTAAACAAAAATTTGTTTTCAGAAACCCTCAAAATGCGTATCACGACCGGCGTGCACTCACCTTCGCAATTCCGCGTCATGGGCACATTCAGCAATATGAAGGACTTTGCGCGCGACTTCAATTGCCCCGAAGGATCCCGAATGAACCCCGTGCAGAAGTGCGAAGTGTGGTAAGGAATGGGAGAAGAGCGCTAATAATGTGACATAAACGCACACACTCACACACACGCGCACTGGCAGCAGCAATGATGCGAACCTTTTGCATTGAAATTTTCGGTGTTGTTTTTTTATATTCAAATAAGAAAAAAGAAATATGTAAAATTTGTTTAATTTATGTATTTGTATGTATTTAGCTTTTAGTTACAATTTGCTTTATTTTTGAAGCTAAATTCCTTTAATGTAGTGAATTTCGTGCATTTCGAAGCCAGCAGCAGTCTTGTATGCTACTTTTCGATTTCTACACAAAAACGAAAAAGTTGTCAATGTATTACATTTGTTATGTAATTGAATAATTTACCTAGTTAATCACTTTATGTATGTATTTACTCATTTGTATGTGAAATGGCGTAAGCTAGTTTGAGTGAAAAAATCGAAAACAGAAAAGCTAAAGAAAGATTTTTGAGATCACAACATTTCAAACTAAAAAAAATTGAAATTTGCGTACTTGTTAATTTATAAGATGTAAAAAAATTTAATAAAATTAAACACAAAAATTTAAACGAACACTATTTGGTCTGCTAAGGGTTCGAAATTTATATCATCAGGCTCGTATCGGGGTTCCGGCTAAGAATTGAAACTATGTGGCAAGTTCTTTCATGTCATTACAATAAGAAAACCAATTGACTAACGCAGAAACGTTTGACACGTTTGTCTATATTCCTTGCATGAGCTTCTGAGCTTGAGATGGCTTTGGTACACTTCTGGTATAAGAGGTATAAAGATATAAGGTATATCTTTCAGTCTTACGCTGCTCCACTCCATTTGACAATTTTTACTTCATCAGCTGTTAGAAAAGTTTTTGCATTGAAAGGCCTTGTTGTGAGATAAAGTAATACTAATGGTAAAGGTATTGTAATGTATTGTTTTGAGGCACGGTACAACTGTGATTCTTTATTATAATCACATGCAAAGGCAAAAGTTGCTCTTACTCATTTCTTCCCATATTGGCTAAGAATATTGTTTGAATAAACTACCTAGTCGTGACCACCAGCAATGACACGGATTCTGGAACGACGGTCCGGAGGTCTACGTGCAACATTGATATGGTTGAACTAGTACTTTGGTAAGGATTTTAGTTGTTCAACAGTAGCATAATATATTGGCCGGCTGTTGACTTAGATTCCCTTCAATGCAAATCAAACCAAGATCAGCGAAACGTGCCAATTTCACATCAGGTTTAGTTCATGCAAAATTCTCTTATTCTTAAGTCGACTCACGTTCTCCAAATGGATGTGAGAGAGACGTCGTTAAAAGAGCTTCTCTGCATCTACACTAGGCAGGCTATCAACAGAATTTCTTTTAATTAAATTTACCGCTAAAGAGCCGCTAGGAAAACAACAGCTGTGGCTTGTTTACCTGCACTCTCTACTCCGATTCCATTCTATATATGCGAGGAACATATATTGTTTTGGGCGGCAGTGCGCAGACTCCAATAATTATGACATTTCGTTTGACAGCGGAAATTAGATAATAATGAATGCGACTATCATCAATAACAGAGCAACCAAAAGAGACGCTGGCAAAACAAAAAGTGTGCAGTCGAAATAGAAATAGCAAAAGAAGTCAGGAGAATAGCAAAATATATTATGTGGTCAGTGAAAAATTTGTGCGCAAAATTGAAAATTAAATGCAGCTAATTAAATCGAATAATCAGAGCAAAATTCGGTGCAAACAATATTCTTAGCAATACCCATAACAACAGCAGTGCAAATAGCCGTAATAACGGTCGCAGCATATTCAGCGGACGTGGGCATTGTGTGTTGTGGACAATGAGCGGCAGCGGTGGCGGAGGCGGCGGCGGCAACGGACGTCTAGCGGCAGCGCAGTCGTTGCAAAATGAGCACGCCGAAGCGCTACTGGTGCAACTTAATGAGTTCCGTAAAAATGAGCAGGTAAAGTATGTCATTCGCATGGCTGAGAGGGGCGGTTGGAAGCCTTATTAGCCGCTTGGTTAATTGACTGCCACGCCTTAATTTTCACAACTTTCGATAAATATTTTAATTATTTTTAACTACATGTTTCCAGTATACGGACGTTTGCTTGATTTGTGATGATCTGCGCATTAAGGCCCATCGCAATATACTCGCCGCTGCGAGTCCCTACTTTCAGGCTATGTTTGGCGGCAACTTTCCAGAGAGCTCACAGAGCGAAGTTCACATATACGACATGGAGCCGCGTTGTCTAGAGTTGGCGGTGGACTTCATCTACACGGGGCACTTAGATAATTATGTTGACTGTGTGCAACAGTTGCTAGAGACTGCGGCCTTTCTGCAGTTGGAGCATTTGATGGATTTGTGTACGGAGTATATGTGCGCGCAGCTGGACGCTGATAATTGTCTGGGTTTTAAGCATTTTGCAGGTGCCTCAAATGGTCAAGTTATACGAGTACAACAGATTTTTTATATAAGGGTTTTCGCTTTCAGAGAAACAAAATAATTTCACGCTACTGGATTCGGCTTGCCAATATATCATTACACATTTCAAAGAAGTAGTGCAGAGTGAGGAGTTCTTGGATATGACTTTCTTAGAGGTACATAAGTGCGGTTGCTTGATAACACTGCGATCATGACTGAATTTTTTCTTATGCAGCTCAGCAATATATTGGCCAACGATGCTCTTTACGTTCATTCCGACGACGCGGTGCTCTGTGGCTTGACACGTTGGGCTGAACATCGGCCCACGGAGCGCACTGCTATTTTGGCACCACTGCTGCGCTACATACATCCAGCTTGCGTAACGGCTGATGTGGCACGCTCTCTGCCCATTCTCAAGCAGAGCGCGGATAGTCAGAGTTGGCTGCACGACGTGTTGCACAGTGCCGACAGCATGGAATGGCATATCTTTGTGCTGGACAAAATGGGCCGCAAACCGGATCTGCAACGCTTTAATATGGCATTCGACGAGGCGATGCAGCTGCAGCCATTGCCACGTCCAGCTTTCGCCGTCAGTTTGACGGCGCACAAGAATATTTTATACGCTCAAGGTGGCAGTGTGGGCCGCAGCACACGCGAGAGTTTTTACTACAACATCTATCGCGATCAGTGGCATGAGCTGCATCCGTTGCTGATGGAGCGTTCGCATCACCGGTCGGTCATATTGAATGGCTGTTTATATGCACTTGGCGGCAATACTTTGCAAGGTGCCACCTGTTCAGTGGAGTGTTTGAATTTGGTTACAAATAAAGCGACCTTTCGGGAGAATATGCTGGCGAAGCGAAACGCAATGGGCGCGGTAGTGTGTGGTTAGTGGTGTGTATAAATAAATGTAATTTAGTCTTATATTTAATTCCTTACGCAGATAATACACTCTACGTGATGGGTGGTGAGACCGATCATCGTTCTCTTTACTCCGTAGAGCGCTATGATCCACGCGTGGGTCAGTGGCAGGAGATGCCTGCCATGCGTGAGGTCAACAGTTATTGCTCGAGTGCGGCCATCGGTTCGCACATCTATTGCTGTGAGGGTCTTGGCAGCTGTATGGAACGCTTTGACTTGCGCGCCAACCGCTGGGATGTGATCAACTTCTGGGAGGAGCGCGAGTTTTATGAAATATTTGTCGTGAACAATAAGCTGTATAGTGTTTCCGGTGAGGCCATAGCACGCTACGACGATATGGAGAACAAATGGCTGTGCGAGTTTAAATTCGATTTATCACGGGAATGGGACACAGCTATAGGCTTGCAGATGGGTAACTATCTGCGGCTTTAAAGTTGCTGGTTGAGGTTAGGGGAGACTGAATCTCCTTCAACATCGGAGTATTATTTGAGTTTGTGGACGGCATTTCCAAAGAGATATGAAGATAATATTGGATATTGGTTTTGTTTATCACATTGGAAAAGGATGAAATGATTTTGAAGTCTTTGCAAAATCGAATTAGTATTAAATTCCTAGTCTTCATAAAATCATGAATTTAATAATACATAATATGATATACATACGAGTACATAGGTATTTGACTAAAATTCCAACAGATCTTCTTCTAGGAAGCAGTCCATATCATCCTCTTTGGAGCTTTTGAAGTTATGCCGCCTATTATGGCTATTTAGTTCGTTTACTCAGTTATGTATATTCACATGCATATATGTATATAATATATACTAATATATTATTTAGACGAAAGCCCATCTAACAAAAAAACTATTGTCTTCTTAGTCGACATTGAAGTTTTGGCAATTAAAGGAAAACAGCCTTTGTTAACATTTTTCGTGCTTATACTCTTCAAAAGCTCTGATATACATAAATTTTTATATTTTCTTATTTATGATTTTATGTGCGTACATTCATCATATATAATTAGAGAGCTTGTAAAGCAAACAAAAATTGCCAACATGGCGTATGAGTGATTTGATTACTGTCTCGTGTAAGTGCATAGCAAAGTGTGCAGGGGTGACGCCTCAATTCGCCTCTTAGTCCAAGCGCGTTGTTAGGCTTTCCAAAAGTACTTGGGTTGGTGGAAGGTGGAAGGAGGGCGCAATATATCAAAGGTCGCAGTGCATACGTCTAATTTAATCTAATGTTCATGATATAAGTATAGTAGAATTAAATTATTTGAATGAAATTTGAAATGAATAATGACATAAGTGAATGTTCTGTAACTTTAAGGCTTTGAACTTGGAAAATATATCTTTTAACGTTACATAAAATTTAAAAATGTTGCCTCTTCATTAAATATGGGTGCGTATTTTGAATTTTTTCATTTAGGTTTTGCCTTAATGGTGTTTAAATACCACAAACAAAAATTGATCGGTTGTACGATTTTTGTACGCTCGAAGAACACTTCGCAATATTGGCTCCGCTTAAAAAGGCGCCTGAAAGTAGGCCATAACATTTTTTAAAAGGTCGCGCATGCGATAACTTATCTAATTCCAATAGATTCTTTTGCGATAGTAACATGTTTCAACAAATATGTTGCCCAACATTGTATACGAGAGATTTTTACTGGTAGTATGTAATTAGTTGATATTCCTAGTTCAGCGTTTAAGTAAAACAAAGGTTTAATGCGAAATTTCATTGGTCTAGACACTTTTTTCATGTACAATACATAGATTTTGAAAATATTTTTATAATCTCGCAACAAAGTTGCTAAGGAGAGTATTATAGTTTTGTTCACATAACGGTTGTTTGTAAGTCCTAAAACTAAAAGAGGTTGGTTATATAAACCAAAGTGATCAGGGTGACGAGTAGAGTTGAAATCCGGATGTCTGTCTGTCCGTCCGTCCGTCTGTCCGTCCGTGCAAGCTGTAACTTGAGTAAAAATTGAGATATCATGATGAAACTTGGTACACGCATTTCTTGGCTCTATAAGAAGGTTAAGTTCGAAGATGGGCAAAAACGGCCCACTGCCACGCCCACAAAATGGCGGAAACCGAAAACATATAAAGTGTCATAACTAAGCCATAAATAAAGATATTAAAGTGAAATTTGGCACAAAGGATCGCATTAGGGAGGGACATATTTGGACGTAATTTTTTTGGAAAAGTGAGCGTGGCCCCGCCCACTACTAAGTTTTTTGTACATATCTCGGAAACTGCTATAGCTATGTCAACCAAACTCTATAGAGTCGTTTCCTTTAGGCATTTCCATATACAGTTCAAAAAAGGAAGAAAGCGGATAATAACCACGCCCACCTCCCATACAAAGGTTATGTTGAAAAGCACTAAAAGTGCGTTAACCGACTAACAATAAACGTCAGAAACACTAAATTTTACGGAAGAAATGGCAGGAGGAAGCTGCACCCAGGCTTTTGTTTTTAAATTGAAATGGGAAAATGGGCGTGGCGTCGACCACTTATGGACCAAAAACCATATCTCAGGAACTACGCCACCGATTTCAATGAAATTCGGTATATAATATTTTCTTAACACCCTGATGACATGTACGAAATATGGGTGAAATCGGTTCACAACCACGCCTTCTTCCAATATAACGCTATTTTGAATTCCATCAGATGCCTTCTCTGTATAATATACATATACATTAGGAACCAAAGGTGATAGCGGAATAAAACTTTACACAAATACGGTATTTGAGCTGAGGTATCCCTTGTGGAAAAATTGTCGTGATCGGACTATAACTTTTCAAGGTCCCTGATATCGAACACGAAGAACTCAGTGCCTAACCTAACCTAACCTAATTTTTCACCGAAAATATCGGTAAATCTCTCAGAATTTAATTCTAATTAATTTTACAGCAAAATAAAAAAATATGTAAATGACGGATAATGAAATCTCGATTATCACTTTATCATGCGAGAGTATAAAATGTTCGGTGACACCCGAACTTAGCCCTTCCTTACTTGTTTATAAAAAGTTTTGCAAGAAAATTTCAACAATTTTTTTGTTAATTTAAATATAAAATTTGGCTAACTTTTTACCGAAAATGCTACAAAAGTAAGGGTTGAAAGCTTGAGAAATCTTAGAAATGTGTGTGTCCATACATAAATAAAAAAACGAGTTTTATATTCATCAAATGTTGCTAGTAAAAATTCATATATCCGAAACACACCAAACTTGCTGTTTCAAAATGGAATTTTTTTTTAAATTTCATAAAACCCTATGTTTGTTATATACAATACATATGAATTTAATATTTAAATTTTTTTGTTTTGTCTCTGAACTTGCTGTTTCATGCGTTTTCGTAAAACCAGCGTATGTATGTAGGCAAAGTTTCGTACTATTAACTATAAAACTTATTTCAATCCAAGAATTTTTTATTTATTATTAATTTATTAAAACTTGGTGCCTATTAAAATTGCGATATATACATATGTATGTGTTAATATAAGATTATTTTTCATGTACGTAAGTGTAGGTATTTCAAGTTACATTCAACTCATTTCACTAATTTTATTTAAAATGCTAACTTTTTCCTAAATAAAAAGCAATTGCTTTCCCAATTTATGAATAAAGAAATAAGTTTTTATCCACGACTTGCTCAAAGCAGGAAAACACCGCTGGAAAAAATACTTTTTTTTGATTTTAGTGTTTTTATTATTTTTATTGGTTGCACATAAAAACTATAAATAAATATATTCAGCGAAAAAAATATTTACACAAAAGTCATTAAACCTAATGTACATATGTATAGCAGAGTAAATAAAATGTGTATGTATGTATAATTCTATGCATGTAATTTTCCGTATTACACAAGGTTAAATAAGTTGCTTAAATACAAAGTGACAATTTAATGTTCGCCTTTTTATCGTAAAATTAATGCAAGAAATAAGTTTTTAATTAATATATGTTACAATATCGATAAAAACCAAACAAGCCATACAATTTTTTTAATTCTCATTATTTTTTTAGTATATTCAGCGATGCTCAATGTTTTATTTATAATAGTTTTCACATTTCGATATTTTCTGCCAATTGACTTGTTCAGCTTTATTATGGATTTTCGCGTCTTAAGCACTTCAGTTTAGCCCTTAAAACAGTTTCCTACTTTTATTCAACATTTATTAACAATCAAAGTTTTCAAATTCAACATTCAATTAGAGCGTAAAGATTTGCCATAAAGTTGCCATAAAGAGCCATAATATATCTGCTTAAATTTGTAAATTTTTTTTGTTGCTTTTAGCACGATTATTAACATTAACGAATATGCTGTGTGTATATTTACTATGACAGTCGGTGCTGTATGTGTGTACGGCTGTATGCATTCACACGCGCATATGTGTGTGTGTATTAATTTTGTGTGTTTTATTTGGTTAAATTTTTCAACTAGAAGTTTTTTTGATTTCAACATTTAATAGTTTTGATATTGTATACTGACAGTTGCCAGCGCGTACCGATCGCGATGGACATTTGATAGTCGAAATAAAAGTATTAGCAAAAATCTTAACAATTCATAGCTGCACATTTGTATAGATATGCTTGTGTATATATGTATATGTATATATCTATTGCGTTATACACAAATTATTGTAGAATTGGTTACTTCGAATTCCAGTTTTGTTTTCATTTCAGTTTGTTTCATAAGCATTTAGCGTAAGGTTTTAATACATTCATACATTTATGATACTAAATATATTGTAAAATTCATTTAATGTAAAATTTGAAAATATCGTTACTTTTAAAAAGTGTAAATTTTAACAGTAAAATTTGTATATATAAGCATGAAAATTATTCCGCATTCAATAATTTTTTATAATTCCAGCTTGAACACAGTATTCTTTGACTTGCATGCCGGTTGTGGAGTTTTTGCTCCAATTCTCTATGGTTTTTGCAATAACAGCTATTTATATGTGTGTGTATGTATGTATGTGTTTCTCTACAACTCCGCTAAGATTTTGGTTGCACAAAGATGTCAGCTGATCATTATAAGCATGAACCAACTTCACGATTTCCACTACTCGGCTTAGCAGCTTTCACATTCTCCTCTAAGTGCCTTTGGATGCCCTCAGACGCAGCTGAATTTTATGCCATCATCGCTGGAGTAACAATTTTGGCAGTGTAGTTTGTGGTTGCGCACGCGCACATCCGTTCCGTTCAGGCCGTCGCCGAGCTGCACGTGACACACGCAACACTTGAAGCAATTGATGTGATAGAAGAGCAGCAGCGATTCGATGATCATGGCGGCGCCGCGTCCTATTTAATGCGGAAAATTGCGATTAAAAAAGTTAGTGATATGTTAAAGACATTACAACTGAAAGGTGTTATAAGTGTTTCGTTGTTTCTGAGTTGTTTTTAATATTCTCTTGAACGAATAATGAATTAAAGGGGCTCATGTATATTATGTATTTTTATCTGAACTTGATTTGCTTCTTGTAAGCTGTATTCATTAAAACAATTTATGTTGCAAATGTGATGTGCAGCTTAGCAGCTTTTTCTTATAATTATTGAACTTGAGTGGTTCTGAGCTCGCAGAAATCATGCGAATAATACCTCAACTTTATTAACAAAAATTAAAAGAAAACTCTTATAAGATCGCTCGACAACTTGTATGGATCAGCTCAATACTTCTCGTTTAATGTTCCCGGCTGCGAAGTGCGTCAACGTCAGACTCGTTAAAACTACGCATGACGCAAGTTTTCGCGAAACCTTGACTCGAAAAGGGTCTATTTCGAAAGCAATAATAAAAATTGAGTATTTCTATTGATAAAGTTTGTGTCATATTTGTTCAGATGATAATTTTGTGGAAGCTTTGAAATGCGCTAAACTAATCCATACATAAAATTTTCGTCAGAGGTCAGAGTATCTTTAACTTCCTTTATTGTGTGTATTTCTAAATCGTTCTTGAACATACATGTATTTTCTTCGACGTCAATTTATTACACCCAAACTATATATTTTAGAGCTTTGTGCACGTGCCGACAACTTGATTCCGTGCAGCCGGTGGCGTCTGCGTTTTGCGGAAAGGCATGTAAGGAAGATATTTAAATTGAAATTCAAATAATGATCAATAAGCGTAAAAATCACTTAAAGTGTTATTGCTAGCGATAAATATTTAACTAACTAATGGCGGTGACAAAATAATAGAAAAATACTGGATTAATAAATAACATGTACTTATTTACACGAAACCTTTAAAATCGGAATAAAAAATATTTCAGGATCAACCAAATTTACTTGAAATACGGCGATGCTGGGGCGGGCGTAAGCCTAATGACATTGGAAATATTGTTCACGGATAATTTGTCACACAAAATGAGAAATGTTTAACCTCACAGCGCCAAAAAATAATTTCTAAAGTTGTGATTCGAACGGTGAAGCAATAATGCCGTCTATGAGCATGCTCAATCCAACCAACTTTGATAACTTTTCATTATTTTTAAGGAATTTCAAATGTAAACACTCACAACCAACGTAGTAGCAAATTTTACCTAATTCATCACCACAATGTGAACACTTCTTCTTGCCACTGACACTCAACACTTTGTCCTGTTGCTGCTGCTGCTGCGGCTGTGGGTGCTGATGAGCCGGCGCAGCGTTCACATTGACTTGTGGTGGCATTGCGGTGGTCAGCGTCGAGCTGCTGAGAAGTCGTTGATGTGTGGGCGTTGCAGATTGGGACAGCTGCTGCTGCTGTTGGTGCTGGTGCTGGTAGTACGTGGAGGCCGCATGAAGCGGACTCTTCTCCAAAGCAGCACTTTGGTTGTTGTAGTTGTCGAATCTAAGAGAAGAATGGTCTGTCAAATTAGAATTTTTATAGATAGTTTCATTAGTAGGAACTCACCTCTTTCGTTCGCCGATACCCTTGCTCTGCACACGCTCCGTTAGCGTTTGTATGATGGAATCTGGCAGCGGTTTGCCATTGCTGTTGGAGCTCGTTGCAGATTTCATGCCACTGACAGCGCTGCCATTTTGTTGATGTACCGGTGTTGTGGCCGTCGAACCACCGCGTCGCTGCTGCTCTGCGATGCGTCTTTGTTCGGCTTCTTGCACGAGCCAGTGGTTATTGTAGGCGTGATAAGGCTCCGGCATGGATTTACGTTTTTGCTGGTACGCCGAAAGCCAAGCGGGATCATTAGCTAGATTCGTGTCATATGATTTGCGTTGCTGCACTTGCACCCAGCCGTCCGTGTACTTGGGTTTAGGTGTGGCGCTGAGCGCATGCAGCGTGTTTCGCGACATATTGCCCGGTAATGCGGCATGTCCATTTGGTATGGCTGGCATCGTGGTATTAACACCGCTTATGCTGTTGTTGCTGCCGCTGCTGTTGCTCAGATTTTGTGTTGATTGGTGTTGGTATTGATGATTGTTGGGATAGGCCGAGTGACCACGTGGCGCCGCTGTTGGTGTGGCGATTTTCACCAGCGAGCCACCGAAAGCCTGAGCATTCAAGGCATGCCGCGATGCCATAAAGTCTTCGGTGCCGTTAACGATCAGCGCATTGGCTGAAGTGGCCACTTGCATGGCACGCATTGGTTTTGTTGGTGGCATGGGAGGCAGCATATGCCGTTTGGAGAACTCTTGCAGGTCGGACATGGACTTGCGGTAGTCAATGTCCACCTGATAGTACTGCTGTTCTAGATTTGGTACATTTGCATAGATCTGCTGTGTTGGTTGCGCCGCCACTAATGGTACGCCAAATTGTTGCTGTGTCGGTTGTTGCATATTATGCGCGCCAATGGCATATTGTGGCACTGCCGTTTGGTAGGCTACAGTCGGGCCGCCATTCGGAATTGGCAGACCACCTGCCAGCGACATACTCACGCCATTTAGGTCTTGTAGTGAGCGCCGATTGGCGGACATAAGCATTTTGGCGCCATGTTGCAACTCACGACGTGCCATATTTTCACGCAGCATTAAGTTCTCTCGCTGGCGCTTCAACTCCTCCTGCTCCAGCTGTAGTAGCTCCCGCTCTACACGCAGGACCTCTTCTTGTTCCCGTATTTTCTCCTCAATGGAGAGCATTTTGGCATTGGCGGTGGCGGTGGCCTCTGTCAGTGACTTTGTGGCGGCAGCAGCAACAGTGGCGGACTCAGTCCATGATTCAGCTGAGTTGCCCTTCACTGTTTGTAACAGTGGCGTCTGCGCGGCCGTCAGTAGTGACTCATTCTGGTAAATTAGCTCGTTGGTTTTAAGGCTGTGTGGGGGTGTATCAATTTGTCGATCGTTCTCCTCCGATGAGTTCGTGTAATGTTCACTGCTCTGACGTGAGTGATTCTCAGAAACGCCCGAATCGCGACTCTCACCTGTTGATGGAAAATATATTAATATTTTCGCTTTGTAGACCTATAAGAAGCTTTCATCACTTACCTGTATCTGAACTATCGCACAAACCTGCCTTCAGGTACAATTGTTTTTCCAAACGTCGCTCCTCCTGCAACAGCTGCGCCATATCTGGTGGCGGTGCCACTGTCAATTCCAAATAAGTTTCCTCATCATCCAAATTCGTGGTGTCAATGCCCAAGAAACTCGAACGTTTATTACGCAACTCTTTCTTGATGCGTTTCGTTGAGTTCATGCGTTTGATGGGCGGCGAAGGATGGTCGGTAGCCAGACCGCTGACATGAGGCAAACGCGATGAAATTGTTTCGTAGGTGTTGTCCGATGACCACGTGTCTGTGTTGTTATCGATGCTGTCCACATCATCAAAGGGTGGCGGACTCTCGACTGGCGGCGGCGGTGGCTTCTCTTTCGGCGGTTCCAGCTTGAAGCTGCCAGTAAGTGCGGCGCCAGTACCGCTAGCCAATGTGGAGTTCTCCAAGCCGGTGTAGAAGACCTCGATATTTTCGTAAAGCGGTACAGGGCGCAAATGTTTAGGAGCATCGTAGTAGGGCTCACTTGATTTGGGCACCTGATAGTAGGGTTCATGTTCTGCCAGCGTCGTTGCGTTGTTGGTCAAGATTTGCGGATCAACTGCTGCGGGTTTGCTGATTGTGAACAAATTTTCAGAGTTTGGTGTTGGTGAGTTTATTTCAGTTAGTTGTGTTCTTGCTGTTGTTGTTGTGATATTTTTTAAATCGTCTGCTGGTGCAATTAGTGTTGAGATTGCGGCAGCACTGGCGTTTTCACTGGCTGTAAGCGAACCGCTTGGTGCTGCCTCTATTAAACTTGATGTTGTTGCTGTTGCTTTTATGCCGGCGGCTGCTGTGATAGGTGTAGTATTAGCGTAAGCGTTGGTTATTTCAATAAAAGTATTGTCAAGATTTCTTTTGTTGTTGTTATCGCTAGCGCTAAAGCTACCGCTGCTATTGTTATTGCTGTTGTTAGTCAATACATTACTTAGCGAATTATTGGCAAACGAATTCTGAAATTCGTCATTACTACTATTGTTGTTATTTATTTGATTCATTTGTTTGTGTATATTATTATTGCTTATGTTGTTGTTGTCATTTAACATGCTCGCGGCAATGATTCGCTTCGCTTCAACATCTACTTGTCGCGTAGATGCTGCCGAGATGTTCTCGTAAATGGGCTCCTGCGAGATGAGCGCCTCGCGCAGCTCCTCCGTTCTGCCATCAACATCAGCATTTACATTATTATCGTTATTAACATCGTCATTGTCAGTGTTCATAGCATTTGTATTTGCATCAAATTGTTGTTGTTGTTGCTGCTGCTTACTTTTGCGTTCCTTCTCTTCGTCGGTTTTGTTCGAAGTATCCTTTGCACACAGTAATCCATCATTATTATTATTGTTGTTGTTTTTTGTTGTTGTTTCTGCCTTCATTGTGGACATTGTGGCCGCCGTTATTGTTGTTGCTTGTTTTGTTGTAGTTATTGTACGGTTACTTGCATTGGTGTTGGATGATTTGGTTGTCGTTTTTATTGTTGCTGTATCATTTAAGGTGAATGTGGTCTCTTTGTCAATTGCTTCCAGCGCCAATTCAAGAGCTTCGTTGATCTGCGGCCCAAAAGTTGTATGTTTTTGTTGTTTTTTTTCGCAGAGTACGCGTTTGATATAATTTTGCAGCAATTTCATTAAAATTTGTATTTATTGTTTTTGTTTTTATTTGTTATTGTTACCAACATCAACAATTTATAATTCATATTCATAGCCATTTTAACAATTTTGTTTTGTGAATTTCAATCGTAATTTAATAGTTTGAGACAAATTAGCCAGCAGTCAACAAGCACATGAGTACAAACGTGTATATGAAAAAAGACGAAATCATGAGATCAATGTTAGTTAGTCTAATATATGTTTTGTTTCCATTAATTTATTTAGCAAATTAAGAAACTTAAATTAAATTATTGCAATTATTATCGCAATCAAGTAATCATGCGGCCATTAATGGGTTAATGTGACATGCAAAAAACCAAAATAAATTAACTATTGTTTTTGTAAAAGATAAGCCTTGAATTAGTAATTATGGACGAATAAATATTTGTATGAATAGTTTGTCGGGTAAATTCAACAAAAAGCGACAAAAAATAATGCAAAAATAAAAATAAAAAGTGGGAAATGAGTAGTTGTTCCAATTGGCATGCGAATGCTTATGGGCACATACATATTTCATTCAAGCAAAAATATACATACATATATAATAATATATACATATGTATGTATATTTATAAACATACATTGTATATATATGTGTGTATCTAAAGGGTGATTTTTTAAGAGCTTGATAACTTTTTTTAAAAAAAAAACGCATAAAATTTGCAAAATCTCATCGGTTCTTTATTTGAAAACGTTAGATTGGTTCACGACATTTACTTTTTGAAGATAATTTCATTTAAATGTTGACCGCGGCTGCGTCTTAGGTGGTCCATTCGGAAAGTCCAATTTTGGGCAACTTTTTCGAGCATTTCGGCCGGAATAGCCCGAATTTCTTCGGAAATGTTGTCTTCCAAAGCTGGAATAGTTGCTGGCTTATTTCTGTAGACTTTAGACTTGACGTAGCCCCCACAAAAAATAGTCTAAAGGCGTTAAATCGCATGATCTTGGTGGCCAACTTACGGGTCCATTTCTTGAGATGAATTGTTGTCCGAAGTTTTCCCTCAAAATGGCCATAGAATCGCGAGCTGTGTGGCATGTAGCGCCATCTTGTTGAAACCACATGTCAACCAAGTTCAGTTCTTCCATTTTTGGCAACAAAAAGTTTGTTAGCATCGAACGATAGCGATCGCCATTCACCGTAACGTTGCGTCCAACAGCATCTTTGAAAAAATACGGTCCAATGATTCCACCAGCGTACAAACCACACCAAACAGTGCATTTTTCGGGATGCATGGGCAGTTCTTGAACGGCTTCTGGTTGCTCTTCACCCCAAATGCGGCAATTTTGCTTATTTACGTAGCCATTCAACCAGAAATGAGCCTCATCGCTGAACAAAATTTGTCCGAAAAAAAAAAAAAAAAACCGAACACTGATTTTGGTAATAAAATTCAATGATTTGCAAGCGTTGCTCGTTAGTAAGTCTATTCATGATGAAATGTCAAAGCATACTGAGCATCTTTCTCTTTGACACCATGTCTGAAATCCCACGTGATCTGTCAAATACTAATGCATGAAAATCCTAACCTCAAAAAAATCACCCGTTACATAAGTATGTCTACGCCAAATCAAAATGGAAATTTACACTTTAAATCAAAGCGGCTGCTACGTGAATGGAAAATGTTAGAATAGTATGTATAGAGTAGAAAAAGTGTGTGAAAACAGATAAACACCTAGATGTGTGTAAAGGTGCTTACATAGAATTCAATATAAACAGTAGAGAGAAAGAGAAAAGCTTTGCTTCAAAAATTTAATTAAGAATTTGCAAACTAAATTTTCTTACGTATAATGCAATAAAAATGTATAGTAGATAAAAATCACGTTGGATGAGAAAAATGGTACAATTTTTGTTTCGTTTATTAATATATCAAGCAAGGTCTTGAGATACACAGCCGATAAATAAAAAGAAAGTATATATCGTCACCTAAAATGCGTAACGTAACAGCATTTTCGGAAATTTACAGGGGAAAGAATAGAACACGTTATAAAATGGAAGATGAAACAAAATTTAAATATTGGTTAAAACAGGAAGTCAGATATAACTGATAGCAGAATCTAGATATGTTGGACATACAAATATATGTACTTATATGTATATAATTTGAAGTAGTGGATCGTAATCAATGAAATTTCGAATTTTTTGATCATACGTTATTTGGCATTTTAGGTGACGATATGAAGATGTTGATAAATTCGTAAATATATGTAGCTAATTAAATGAAATTATTTTTGAGTCAGCAAGGATAACAGCCAAATCGACGAAGACATAATCAACTGATAATGCTCACATTTCACTCAAATATACCATACATATCGCTCATTTGCTGCAAGACCGGCATAAGTCAAAAAAATCGATTCTCCAGAAAACGCGTTTAAGTTTTCACGGGGACTCCAACCTTACACCTCTTCTCAAGCGGAGCATATAAGAGGTATTCATATGAATTTTTCACTCAAGATGAAGTATGATATAACGAACAACTCTGCAGCATTAACTCAAAAATCACGTTTTTTGATTTATGCCGGTCTTGCAGCAAATGAGCGATATAAGCAATCCTCTTTCAAATACCTAAAAATATGATTCCGCGATAAATGCTTTGAGCGCGCTGTGCAAAATGTCTTAATATCGAATATACATAGCTGTTATTATTGCAGTTACTATCTTTGCTTCATTCATTATCAACTACTTCCCATCAAGTTAGAGTGCTCGAATTACTCCGAAGACTTACAATTGACAAATATAACAGCATATCCTATGATTGTTAGAGACATGTTAATGATATAATATTATGCAGCTATTTATAACTTAGAGAACTATCACCAAAATTTTCTGAGAAGTACTGTTTGAGGCAATTTAACCCTAACCTAATAGCTTAAAATGTTCCATCAAAATATGCACGGTTGGTATTGCGAGCGTCATCGAGGTACTCCCTTGAATTTAACGATTTTTTTCTTTTCAATTTCCTATACTTTTGCCGCACAGTGTAATTATTATTAAATTTTATTTGTAACGGGTGATTTTTTTGAGGTTAGGATTTTCATGCATTAGTATTTGACAGATCACGTGGGATTTCAGACATGGTGTCAAAGAGAAAGATGCTCAGTATGCTTTGACATTTCATCATGAATAGACTTACTAACGAGCAACGCTTGCAAATCATTGAATTTTATTACCAAAATCAGTGTTCGGTTCGAAAATTTTTTATCGACAAATTTTGTTCAGCGATGAGGCTCATTTCTGGTTGAATGGCTACGTAAATAAGCAAAATTGCCGCATTTGGGGTGAAGAGCAACCAGAAGCCGTTCAAGAACTGCCCATGCATCCCGAAAAATGCACTGTTTGGTGTGGTTTGTACGCTGGTGGAATCATTGGACCGTATTTTTTCAAAAAGATGCTGTTGGACGCAACGTTACGGTGAATGGCGATCGCTATCGTTCGATGCTAACAAACTTTTTGTTGCCAAAAATGGAAGAACTGAACTTGGTTGACATGTGGTTTCAACAAGATGGCGCTACATGCCACACAGCTCGCGATTCTATGGCCATTTTGAGGGAAAACTTCGGACAACAATTCATCTCAAGAAATGGACCCGTAAGTTGGCCACCAAGATCATGCGATTTAACGCCTTTAGACTATTTTTTGTGGGGCTACGTCAAGTCTAAAGTCTACAGAAATAAGCCAGCAACTATTCCAGCTTTGGAAGACAACATTTCCGAAGAAATTCGGGCTATTCCGGCCGAAATGCTCGAAAAAGTTGCCCAAAATTGGACTTTCCGAATGGACCACCTAAGACGCAGCCGCCGTCACATTTAAATGAAATTATCTTCAAAAAGTAAATGTCATGAACCAATCTAACGTTTCAAATAAAGAGAACCGATGAGATTTTGCAAATTTTATGCGTTTTTTTTTAAAAAAAAAGTTATCAAGCTCTTAAAAAAATCACCCTTTAGTTTAAATTGTTGATATCTGACAAAAAATTCTCAAAATCAATATTTAATAAATTTGCTTGCGAGTCTAATACTTTGCGAATTTTTGCTGTGTGTGAAACTCCGGGCACAGGTACACTCCACTTACATACAATACAAACAAATATGTTATAAATTTATAGTGTATGAAGAGAGAAGAGCGGCAGCTAATTCGCATTCATTTGCCCATTTTGCAATATAAAACGCCCCAATTAGAAGAGACTTAGTTTTACCGTTGCTTTTGTTGCTGGCAACGGGTCACATAGGTTCAATTAAATGCTAAGATTAAATCAATACTGCAGAGAAGGCAAATGGAAAAGCTTTTAATCAATCAAAATATTTACCTCCGAATAACGGTATGTACATTTGTAGCACCATTATATAAGCATATATTGTACATACATACCGATGTACAAATGCATGTATGCGTGTATAAGCAATGCAGATGAAATACGTAATCAGTTCGCTCGTCTATCATTTCCTTGATTGCTGGGTGGTTCCCTCCGAACGGTATCCGACGTGCGTTCGACTTTTTATGAGATAAAATTAGGGTTTGTGCCTTAATTTCTGCGTGAAAGATAGATTTGTGGCCATGTGATTTCTGATTTTTGGGTTTTAAGTTGTTGTCCCCTTAGTTTCTCACATATATTGAAATTCACCTAAGATTTGCGATTATGTCACTATTATTCGGCTGAGATAATAGTGATTATTACTGACTAATTTCAAAGTAAAATCGTTACCTTGGCAGTTTCACTATACAATCGTTCGTTTGGTCTCAATGACTGGCTACCTACTTATTTCCTTACTTACGCTCGGAATCTAAATGATTTCATCGTTAAAATTTTATTGCATTTGATAAACAGTTTGTAAAATTAATAGTATTTTCTTTTAATTTGACGTCGTTATGGTAATCACGATAAGAGCAATAAATAAGAAACCAGTATAAATTTTTTAATGAAAAGTTCTTAATACCTCGGTATCTACTAGTAGATATTGTGCGAATAGGTTTGTATCAGCATGTGAGAAACGGTTGGTGCCATTCATTTAACTAATTTCATTTGATGAATTTCAGAAACTACAGAATAAGCACATTTTTCACAGTCTGTATATCCGGTTTTACGCTAAACGGAAAGGGTTTGGATGCAAGCTAAGCCCTTCCAGAAGTCATAGTGAATACTACAGTTAAAGATATGTCCACAGTTAAAGATAGAACGAAAAACATTAATTGAAACGAGGTTTGGATTCCTTAAACGATCAATCTTTTTCCGAAAATTATTGATCTATAATGTGAAGGTCTGTCTCAAAGGCAGGTTAGTGACTGAGCCTCGTCTTAAGGATTTTAGAACAGTTTAGAGCCATAAAAATAATATTTCCAAAAAATTTAATTAGATACCGAAACTTGTCTTTTTGCTAGAAAAAGTATGCAAGAGAGTGATAACTGTCCGCGAGTTCGTATTTAGTTAGGAGCTGCTTTCTTTGAACCAATATCAATAATCCTGCTGATTACCTTGAATATGGTAAAATGCATCTGTATAAAGCACCTTCTCCAGTTCGAAGTACTTCATATATGAGTTTGTGAATCAAAACTCCTGTGTGTTTGTAATTTGGTGAACCCGGCTTAATGCTCAAAATAATAAAGTGAATTTATGTTGAAGCATATATGAGCTCATTTAAGGAGAGCAGAGAGAAATAGAATGGCAAATACGAGTATGTGAAAACTTGATTCGCAATGAAACAATATAAAATGAAAGTGACTAATTAGATTAAGTGATGTCTTTAACTGTTGATTGTGGCACAAGCGTATGAATATATCCTGACTAATATCGACACATAAAATGTAAATTTTACGCCCGCTTACCATTGGTTTGCGATCCATCCCATGTAAAGAAGAGAGACGCTGTAAACTTTGACATATAACGGTTTCTTGAGATTGCTTTACTGCACATAAACCTAAAATGTTACACTGTCCTTAATAGGTTAACACGGAATCCGACAAAATCTCAAATATTTGAAAATTCGCAAGCCAATGAGAGAAGACACTACGCCGCTGCTGGGTGTTTGGTATGTAATTGAGAGTGTTTCGCACGATTTAGCAATAGAATTACAGTCGCACAGCAGCGACAACGGTTGAATGGCGACTGACTGAGGCGGAGAATGCATGGATGGAACTAAACTATATCAGTGGGCCATTAAATGGGCATTTAGATAAAGCAACTACGTTGTTGACATTTGACAAAACAAATAGAAAAATGCAACAACACTAAAAAGCATATGGTAAATTGTAATGAAATTAACGGCGACAAAAAGTCAACAAGAATGAAGTGAAAACAGTGCGAACGGCAAGAAATGCAGCGCAAAAGTGAGGCTAGGTGTGTTTGTAAGTATGCAGCCGAAGGGGTGTGTGTGTGTGTGTAAGTAAATGGGCTTTTGAGGTTGCTGGAAAGGTTATTGCTGCTAGTGTTTTGTATTATTTGCAAATGCGCCTATAAGTTTCCAAGTGTTATTTATGAAGGCGGCTCATACGCCTAACAGTAGGCAATAGCTTTAAAGTATACCGATTTCAGTGCTTAGGCACTGATTTATTGTATGTTGCACGTTTACGTATGTCATGCTTCTTGCCACATTGTACATATTATATTATTTTCGTAATGCCTCGTGCTACGCGCCTTTTAGCTAATGCAGCATGTGCGGCATTAAACGGTCGCCGAGGTTCAATGCGTGCAGCCGCTAAGTAGATTTCCAGCGTTGCAGACATGACATTTGACGCTTGAAAAAAGGAATCGGTAAAATGCAGACAAGCATACAGGAGTATATCTATTTATAAATGTACGTGCGGGTGGGCTAAGAATGAAGAATGGTGCGATTGCGATTTCAAAGACATGCAATAAGGCGTAAAAGCAGCTACAAGTGTAATGAAAGAAAAACAGACAAAACAACAACAAAAACAACAACAAACAAAACAAAACGAACAGGCAAATACAAATAATTTACATGTGAGACAATATACAACAGACGATATTGTACGAAAACTAAACAGAAATTGGAAATATGCGGCAAAAACAAATGGACAGCGACAAAACGACACAAATAACACAAATACTCATACAGATAGAGACAAGCAGACAAATATTCGGTTTTCAATCAAATTTCTTACCTTTGGCATTGCACAGAAGCTTTTGCTGGCATAAATTATGCAAATTTAACTACTTTATCGGAAATATTTGCGAGCAATCGACATTTTTACAGAAGTATACACCAAATGAGTGAATATTTTTTATAAATACATATTTTGTTTCGGCGCAAGAAATCGGTCAATGCAAAAATATTTTATTTGTAAGCAAAACAATGCGGCGCAGCAGAAGTCGGAGCAATGGGCGAGCGACAGTTGAATTTGCATTTGCATTTGTTTTAGATATTATTTTAAAGCGTAGCAGATAATAGAAAAGTTTTGTTTGTTTTCGATTGTTTTGTAGCATACATTTTGGCGTTTAACGAACGTGCATACGAGCGAACGAGCACGTTATGCGCAGGCATGTAAAGAGAGACACAAGAAATACACATGTTTGCATGTTTTCATATATGTTTGTACGGCTAGCTATAGTTACATATGTATATATATATATATATGTATGCAATAAAATACGTTATAATTATATATTCTAGGCTACGTCTGTAAGTGGGTAAGTACATATGTATATAAGAGTGCCCACATGTGCGTGTGTGTGTGTGTGTGTACTTGTATGAGCAGTACATTAATAATTAGGTGCAACTCAATTAGCTTATAAATCAATTCATTTATGATTAATTTTCATAATATTTAGCTAACGGTAATCGTACAGTACTTGATTAGTACACTTCCACAAGCCACAAATTAAAAAATATATAAATAATTATATAAAAAAAAAATTAAAAAAAAAAAAAATTACTTTGACTATATCAAAAGCCTGAAAGCGCTGATTTTATTGAAGCTTTAACTGTGGGCTAGAGAAATTTAAAAGACCTAAGTCATTTAAAGGATCTCAGAGTTTTCAAAATCAGCATATTATTGGTAGCGAATCGAATGTCCATATACAGACTGATTATTAGAGAACCCACGGATTTCTATTTGCCTAAGTCAATCAAATTGACAGGTTTAATATAGTCTTTGTTTGTCTTTAATGTTAAAATCGATTCTAAAACTAAGAATTATAGATATTTTGTCTGTTTTTAGTTCTAAAAAATTTTCACAAAAATTCCAAAATACCTTCAAATTTTCGATTCGAGTTAGTAAACTGAAAATTTGCTCTAATAAAAACTCAGAAATGTTGAATATAATCAGTTGTTCCGGCAGAAAAAACATTAATTTTTGACTAACTGTAATTGTTGAAAAAATCTAATTACGAAAAAAAATAACCGAACCAAACAGAGTTAAACAAAAGAAAACAGGATACAGTACACCGAAACTTAAGGGGTTACATGGGTTTCACAGTTTCAAAAAATCGAAAAAAAATTTTTTTATCTTATTAAATTCTATAACATTTCTAGAATATTGTCCTAAATTTTCAAGTTGATCTGATCAATACTTTCAGAGATACAACCCTGAGAACTTGTGCGCTCGAGGCAATCTAGGCTAAGTGCGCCGTCTTTAAGCGCGTTTTTCTCGAAACTGTGTGTTTCAAAGTCGGTTGTCAAGATTTCTCGCGAACTACTCAACCGATCTTGATGAAATTTTACACAGGTCTTCGAGATATCATTTACAAGATCTTGAACGAAGGATTTTCTTTTTTTTTTAATTACAACTATTAAAAAAAAAAATGTCGAGAAATTTTCATCGAAATTTGCATTTTTTTATAAAACGTCTGCTAAAAATCCAATTTTCATTTTTTTCTTTTTCCTTCGTCCAATACCCAGTTTATTGTCTTTACTAAAACACGTATTTTTTATTTTTATTTCTGATGATCCTGAAAGAAGTTCTGCTGACAACGCAGATGCACCTTTTTTCCGAGGGACTGCCGGAAATGGCGTCGTAATGACTGCCATTTTGATATTTTTTTTTTTGAAAATTTTACAAAATGTTTACTAAATATGAGTCTTTTAAATAAAAAAAAATTCATTAAAATATTTTATTTTTTATATGTAAAAAAAAATTATTGAAAAAAGGCCGTTGTTTGCACGAGCAAACCGATGTAACCCCTTAAATGAATTACAATAAATAATACACATACTAACAAAACGTCTATTAAACGAAAACAGTATCTATAAGTGTTGAAATACAGGCTGTTAAATGATTCTATGAACACACTGCGTGCAGTAAATGTGTTCTCATCTAGTTCTCGATCACGTACTTTAAAATTAATACAAAATATTCATTTAATACAATTTTTGATTCGAAACATTCAATTCTCATTTGGAACATTGCGTTGAGAAGTTCTATTTAGCGAGTTTTTACTGTTTTCCGATTTCGATTCGACCTACTCACTGTACACATTTGAACAGTGGCACACATAGTTACATTTAGAGCTTTGAAAAATGAAAATAAAAAAAAAATAAAAATGAAGCACAAAAAGCGCAAAAGCTTAGACTCAAAAGAATTCACCACTCCCATAGAGCTTTCTGAAAATCTAAGGTTGAGACACATTGATTGCCATGAGCATAGTAATGAAAGAAACGAGGAATGCCGAAAAAAATGTGTGTGAAATGTTTATGAGAATATGACTGTAGCGATTGGGTAATATGAGAAAATGTGTGAAAAATGAAATAAAGAAAAAACTTTTTTCAGTTTTTATAAAAATAATTACAATGAAAACGGTTTATTTTGTTGCATATTTGTTTACTGTTACATATTATACATTTTCTTTGATATTCAATCATTGTGATTATGCGACAAAAAGTTAAGCGTTTCAACATATGATAGCTACACATTTATACAAAATATGAAATAAAAAAGAGAACTTATTGCAGACGTATTTTAGAAACGAGTATTTAAAGAATTCGTTTTGATATTTTTTCAAGTTTAACCTATGGTTTCAAAAAGTTTTGGCTTCTAAAAATGCGCGAAATTACACAATATATTCGAGTTTTGCAAAACAAGCTTTACTGTTGTAAGACGAATAAAAAGTTCTTTACGAAACATTTACAGAAAATAATTTACAAAAGAAAAGTGGTGAGGAGATTCGATCAAAGAAACGAACGAGCTTGTGGTCGCACGACTGAGTGTGTGAGTGGGGTTGAACGACTGAACGAGAAATTGACTTGTTTTTTTATTTTACTCCAGCTAGTGTTCTTGTGAGTAGTTGTAGAAAACTGAGAGAAGTTCGAAGACTCTCAAAGCTTTTGTAAAGAGCTTCTTCAAATGAAATACAGACAGTGTAATTTTAGCTTAGAATCATTGAAGCTTACTGGGGGTTGTAATTTGAGGTGCAGACCCATTATATGCATTAAAAAGTTTAAGCCGCTGTTTAAGAGAAGATTAAGCTCACTATAGGAGTAACAAACTAATTATTTAAATTTTGCGAATTCGTATTAGATATTTCAGATGCAGAATTACCACTTAGCGATCACCATAAAGAAATAATAGCCCTATTTGACAGTGTTGACACTCGTAATCACGCTTACGCTTGCACCACTCTCCGCAGTTAACTTATTCAACTCATCGTCTAACATATCGTTGATTTCCTGTACCAAAGCCTGTTCGCTGTTGCCCTCCTCAACAATTTCGTCAGTGGTGAAAGTCTTTGTTATTTCGATATTGACAGGTGCTGGTGTTTTCGGTAACGGTGGTGGCGGCATGTCATCTGAAGGTATATAGAATTTTGAGTTTTCCACAGTGATTATCTCGTCCACTTTCACTACGTCTTTATCGGTCTCTGGTGCTACATCGACCGTCGCGGTCGCTGCAGCTGGGGCAACCGTTGGCGTGTTGTCGTCGCCGAGTCCGAAATTCTTCCGCAAGAAATCGAATATATTTTTCGTTTTCTTTGTGTTTGGATTCGATACAGCTTTTGCGTTTGTTTTAGTTGTGACGGTGGGTGTTGCTGGCGGTGTGGTGGTGGTCACCTTAATTTGTGTCTCAACCACGTGTAGACGTCCAACTATCATATTTTCATCTACGGATTCAGGCGTAGGTGGTCCACTGCTCTGCTTCAGAACTGGTTTGCCTGGCTGATCGGCCTGATTCATGGAGTCGGAGCCACTGATGCAGCATGGTATTGGTTTAGGTATTTTGGACTTTCGCTGTAAAATGGGTGTGCCATTGTTTTTGTTACTAGCGCCGACTGGTAACGCCGACTTCAGGTGACTACTGTGCAGACGTTCTTCGGCGATGATACGCTCGCAGGTTTCAATCAACGCACGGGAGTGTGCGGCCCTCGCCGCCATTATTGGCGAGTTCGGTTTAGAGCTGGGATGCGAATTATTTGTTTTCGAGTTATTTGCAGTGGCCGCAAACATATTTGGAGTAACTGCTATGTTCTTTACTGTGTCGGGTGTGTCCGGCGTGGTTGCTATACTGTTGGCAGATGTTGGTGTACCGGGCGAGCTACGTTGCTTTGTCGGTTTTGCTAAGAGACCGTCACAACGACGTACTTGTTCAGCGGTAACTTCATCATAGCCTGTTAATGGGACTTGGTCGAAAGATGGTAGATCATTTATGTCAATCTTTTTACAGATTTTTTCCTCTACCGTCTGTTGCCGCTGAGTCTGCGGGGTGTTTGACTTGAGTACAATCTCAGCTGGTTTACCAGAGTCATCACATTCGCGTACCTTTTTCGGAGTGATGTCAGAGTAGAATGTGCAAGGAGGACGCTTGTTAGGGGGTAAATCATTCACATCAAGCTTGTCACATGGCGACTCATCTACCGTCTTCTGCCTTGTGGGCAAGAATGAGTTTGTGGGCTCAAAAGAGTCTAGGAAGTTACTGCAAAGTGCCACATCAGTGGGCGAGAGCGGTGAATGTGGCGATGCCGGTGGTGTGGCCAGCTTAAAGAGTGTAGACACATTTGGTTTGCATGGTACCAGTGGTGGAATTTCAGAAGGTATTGTAATAACGGGTGTTAATGAGTCATTTGGCTTCAATGGATCGCCGGTAGAACGTACAGCTGCTGCTGCCGACTTATTTGTGGAACCTGGTGTGGAGCGCACGAGCGGTAGGGGTTTGAGAGTGGAGCGATTCAACTCTTTGCTTTTCTCAGTATCAACTGGGGGTGTGTGTATCTGGGCTGTGGTTTCGAAAGGGCCTGTGCAAACGGTGGAGTCACTTGAGACTGTTGATGTTTCGGAGATAATAGAAAGTTTCTTTAATTCATCTGCACTGGGCGATGTTGGTGTTAACTCGGCTGTTATCACCGTTTTGACTTGCGGTTCCTGCTCTAATTTACTTTTTGTTTTTGTTGTAGTTTCTTTAACCACAGCAGTAGTTTCCATGCCGGCGGGTGAGTTGAAAAAATTTCTTTTTGCTGGCGTAGGCGACTGTGGTGGTGTTTGCGGTATGCGACTGCGTGGCAAAGGCTTCGGTCCGGGGACTGGTGGTGTCGTCTTACCGACTTGCTGATTAGATGCCACGTCTTGTGAGAAGCAATTGGAAAGTGCTTTAACGGTGTTGGGTTTCGGCAGCTCATCCGGATTCAAGATGGTTACTGGCGGTGCACACATAACGACTTCAGTGTGATTTTGTTGCTGTTGTTGTGGTTTATATGGCACAGTTGTCACATCTGGTTGTCGGACTTCATGTGAAGGTTCATTGACTGCATGCGCGCTTGGCATTGATTTCATCTCATTTGACGCAGCTGTTGTTTGCATTATTTGATTAGAAACTGGCATCGCTTCACCGGTCCCGGGCAATGCGGTCACTGTTGAATGTGACTGTTGTCGATGTTGCTGCTTAGGAAACTCAATACCGTTATAATGCGTAACATTCATAGGCGAGGGCGATCGACCGAGTAGGGGTGATGTTGGCGTTGTCGTTGTTGCACCAAAATGTGGCACATATGATTTTTTTGCCGCCATTGTTGGCGTTGGTGGTTTCCCGGTTGGGTTGGTGCTCATATTCTTCGAATTGAATATCTCAACACGACCGTTGATGCTGAACGGACTATCGTCGGGTGATTTACGCACGGGAGGTGGACTGTTAACGGGACTCTTGACATTGTAACGGACCGACTTGGGTGACATGGGTGGCTTGCCAATTGGATTAACAGCACGCGGTATCATGGAGAAACCGTTAGACATAAGCACACTCGGCGAGGAACGTGGTGGGGGTGTTGGTGCGCGTGCTGCTGACGGAGATGGTGGTGTTTGCGGTATAGTGATCGGCGAAGTGCCGTGGGTGAAGGGTAAAGGAGAATGCGGTGACACAATCGAAGGGGACATGGTTGAAGACTGAAATATTTGTGTGCTAATTGGAGCATCATCGCCCGCAACGAATGCGGTGGGCGTTTGTACACGATCGATTGGCTTTGAAATATGCATTGGTTTTGGGGAAAGTGGGGCTTCAATTTCTGTGGATGGTTGAACTTTAGGTATGGCACCGCTACACTCTGAGATTGGCTTCACTTCATGCTCTTGTGCCTCGTCTAATTCAATGTCGCTCTTAAATGTCTCTTTGAACATACGCAGCAGATTACGCGCGTGGACCATCTCGTTCGAAGGTTTTCTTTGCAAAGTAGAAGGCGTAGCAACTATTAAAGTATTACCCGACACCTCCTGTTCAGCTTTAGAATCAATTAGGTTGCTTATTTTCTGCTGTTCTTTTTCAATATTAGCTAATTGTTCACCAAAACTACGATTACCATTATCAATAGTATTTTCAAAACTACTTTTAACACTACTGGATATAGAGGGGTCAAGCAATGATTTGTTAGTAGAACTTACACTAAATTCCATTTCGCATGGCTGTTCGTTAGTTGGTTTTGTTGTGGACCCTGTGTTCAGGCTGCTGGCGATGGCGTTCACTGCGCTGGTGGACAGTTCGGCAAACTCCGCTTCTATTTGGTTCACTGCATTAGCTGCTTCGGTTAGCTGCTGCTCCTCCAGTGCCAGCGCTGCAATAGCCGCATTCAGTTGTTCTTCCTGCTCGGAGATTTCCGTGGCTTCGATTTCGCCATCGGCGGTGTGAATACCGCTGTCGTCACGATCGACATCCTCCTCGGGCGCATCGACTTTAACCACTACTTGTTGTGGCATCGTAGTTTGGGATACGGGTGCACCTACTTCCTCCTCCTCCTTGTTGCTTACCTCCAGCACGGCTTTCTTCTCATTCTCAATAAGTTTCATGCGTCGCTCTTCCTCTTCGTTCTTCATTATCTCTAGCTGGCGGGCGTCAACAAGTGCTACCGGCGCCTTTCTCACCTCTTCTTTGGTTACGGCATTCTGTAAACTAGACAGACGATCCTTCAATGGTGGCACTGGTATATCGACTAATTTTGCGCTGGGTACCTTACCGGCGCTGCCGCCATTCGTTGAATTGACTAAATTTTGTTGTTGCTCTAAGCTTTGCATACGCGATCGTATGCTCGTGATGTCGCCTGATAGGCGTTTAACTTCACGCTTTAATGTGGAGTCATGTACTTCGCCATTATTATTGGACACACTCTCGTCCAACTTGAAGCGATCGCGCAGTGTAACGCGTGGCACAGCTACGTTGCCAGCGCCACCATTGCCCACCAGCAACTTTGGTTCTGAATTGGCATTTTGATTTTCGAAAATCTCTTTACGCTTCGAAATATCGATTTTTGGTACATCAACTTTCTTCTCCAAACCCTCTTGACTATCACTGGGCGAAGTAACTTCGAAGCCGATTAGGCGATCCTCGATTTTACTGCCGCGACGTGTGGGATAAGTATCGTTCGGTACTGTATTGCTGCAGTCCGGGGTATTTTCTTTCGAGGAGTTGTTTTTGGAAATTAACGCCGGATTTGTGTTGGCATTATTGAGCTTAAAATTGGCTAAAGCACTGCCGCCACTGGCGCGCGACACGCGTTGCTTATAGTCTTGAATGGCGCCCTCATAAGTGTATTCGCATGGATCGGGAGAGCTGCCGGGCGCTGTGCTGGAAGAAGTATCGTAGCCTGGGGAGGATATGTATTCACGCGCGGGGATGCCACTAGGTTTTTGGTTGTTCTCAAATATGGCTTTGTCGAGTTCGGCGTTGTCACTCTGCGGAAGAAAATATAACATAAGTAAAGATTTGGTAAACTTTGAAGGAAACATAAGTGTATCATGAGAAAGCAATGCTCAAAGCTTTTTGCTTGCTTTTTGTTAAAAATCTATACTTTCTTTAGTATCCATTATATGCAGATGGCGATACTTTTTAAGGCATCTAACACCTTTCACGGCATGTACATCACGTGATCCTTTGCACGATCGAAAGGTTTTAATCTGTCGTGAAGTGGGATACAGTTTGTGCAGAAAAGTATAAGTTTTTCAAAACAAACCAGAAGAGGGGGCTTATACTCGTATTGAAGCATCTGCGGAATTGATTTGTGACCCTGACATCCACTGACATGCGCTTGATCGTTAAATTCTTTTCTGTGCTTTTTTACAGCTTCTCACACCACGAGTATTTACGAAATTTCTAAATTCATGTGTTGGCTGTAGTTTTTGTATTAGTGTTGCAACTGCTGTCAACATTGTCATGTAGAATGTGCTCACAGCGTATACGATCGTTAAGCTGATCGACACGCTCTCAACTGTTACGAAGAACAAAAGATCAAACAGAACAAATGTTCAGCAAGCGCATTACAAGTGTATTTATGTCCACGGACACAGTCACACACGCTCGCAGCGAAACGAATTTCGAACAAAACAAGAGTACACAAAATTTGGTAATGAAAACCCAGCGGAAAAGACTGGGTATACAAATGAATTGGAGAAACAAAATGTTCTGATACGTTTCAGCAATTTAATTGATTTTACGCTTTCGTTTTGAATTCAATTGATCTATCTGCTGTCGCAATGCCTCATACTTTTATTGGTCATTATTTGTTTGACAGGGGTGATATTGCTTAAGAATATTGTGACTGATTCAATTTCGTTGCGTTTGACTTTTGATATCAGCTATTGTTTATTAACTGTGCGGTTCGTTGGTGCCCTTGTAAACGATCTGTCAAAAACGACAAAAAATTATTTGGCGTCATCAAATTACAATATACCCATAAAGTAGAAATATGACGAACTACCGGGTATCAAAGAGACATTTTTAGTTTGATTTAATTTAGAGTCTCAAGCCTGAAATAACGCTGAATGTATAGACCGGGGAATATATTAAAATTTTAAAGGTAATCGATGGCTGCTATGGACTTGTAATTTAACTTCTATTATATATCTGCAGGTAAAGTCCTGACGCTCACAATTCGCTTAGTATTCCTATCTAAAATTTGGAAGCATTCCGTTCGAGCTAAGAAACATTTGTTCAAATACGTATAAGCAGCAAAGCCTTGCTGAGATTGAAAAATTAAATAATTTTGAGAGAATAATTAAAATTTTACCGCCGACGTTTAGGTTTATGTTGAGAAGATAAAATTTAAAAATCTTATTGCTCGAAATACTATTCTAAAAAGTTAACTCAACCTTTGAATTTAACATCTAGCGGCTAACTGTGCTCAAAGTGAACGTCCTAAAAGTGCAATGGAAGCTTCCCCCCGTCAGTGGCTCCGGGGACATATTTGTGCAAAATGTCTGCTAAAATTAGGCAGTTGTGATTGTAAAATTAGACAAGCAGTTAGCGACCACTTTAACAAGAAACCGGAGAAACAGAAAAATTAACGATTTGCTAATGAGTCTCTGGCACTGTTGGACAAACAAAGCTGCGGCTAATTTAAGTTTGAGCATAACTTCCGCTTTATCTTCAGCTGTGTATGTGTATGTGCTACAAAATATGTGTGAAATAATGGTAATTAATGCTTTTTCAACACTGACCCAATTCCAGGTTCATTGTTAAAGCAGTGTGAATGCTCCATGATAAATTTAGAAGAGAAAAAGTCACGAAAGCAGAAACTTTCATATTCAAAATGTCAGGTTAAATGTGTCCGTTTGGCAAAAAAAAGAGCTTACTCGAAATAGAAAAAAAAACACGTCGAAACATTTTTGTAAATCAAATACTTTCATTGATGGTTCGTAAAGTTCCAGATTTGCATCTCATTTGCTCATGGTCAATTCGATTTAGTACTCGTCGCTTGTAATTTGGCAGAATATGGTCCTAACTTAGTTTCATGAAACGTTAATTCTTCAAAAAACTTACCAGTACACTGTTGTTGTCGTAATCCTCCGATTGGCTGCTCTTGCCGCTGGCACTGCTGGTGCCAATGCCAAGGTCGCTCAGGTCGTTCGATTCGTCTTCATTGTAAACGGCTAACGAGGCCAATTTTGCGCGACCGCGTCCACCACGTTCACCTCTGTAATAATAAGGTATTTGTTTTTGAATGTAATATAAGCAAATAACAATAGTTGTGAAGATTCTGTATAGAATATCTGTCTTTAAAATCAACTTTTGGCGACAAGCCATATAACTGTATTCTTCCCTGCTTCAATATTTCTTACCTTTCTTCGATCATTTCGGAGAATGTCTTCGATTTTCTTCGCGTCCGGTCGTGTTCTTCCAATTCGAGTTTTTTCACTTCCACAACTCGATCGATGATGTGTTCGACACGTTTTCTACGCGACGATTTCCAATTGTCCAAATTCTGAAAGTTCAAAAGAAATATTTTTTATATTTTGCAAACGAACTTCACGCTTTAATTGAATCTAGTAGAGTTTATCTCTAGAAAAATAACCGACTTTTTCTGTTGCTGAATCCCTTTTGAAGCTCGGAACTTTCACTAAAGTTAAACAGCTATAAACTCATAATGACAAACGCTGAATGGAAAAATATACATAAAAAAGCATAAGTACTTTAATACAACAACACGTACGCAATGAAAAATTATTTTAAAAAACTGCAGCAGACTTATGCAACGACACTAAGTGTGCTTGCATCGATTTGGCCGATAACGACTTCCTTTCCCATGAGTTGGCCAAATCAAACAATTAACTCAAGTCAGACATGTAGCCGTTTTGAACAAACATACACTCATACATATTAGGTACATATACGTATGCATTTACTCCGTCTAACTTATTGGGTAAGCCAAGCTACTCGAGTTAGCCGACTCAGCATGTCAAAGCCTCACTGGGCCAATTGACCAATCGAACAAACAATGGCGGGCGCGTATTAATTGATTTTCACACGCATAACTACTGCCTAAACAGTAGCTGCGAAACGTGTGATTACAGGCAGAAAAATGTAAAGAGGAGACAGTCGGTGAAAAAATCGTGAAAATTATAATAATCAAGTGATAAGAGAGTATCGGAAGGCGAGAATGACTTTCAATTTGTGTTTACTCAAATATTCAATAATCAATTATAACAGATTTGATGGGTTTCGTGAACAATATGCACTCGTTAAACGAAAAGAAACTGAAATTCATGAGTATATGACTTGTACTTTAAATATTTGAATAGGTCAATTGTTGTCGGTCGAAGGGAAAGTAATTCGGTTGAGCAGAAGAAAATTTAGAAAAATCAGAATTGGGATAAAAATATGAAAATTAATGCAATACAATATATTATAATTAAGGTTTCACATTCGGGGTAGTATTTTTGACATACATTTTTACTTCTTTTCAATTTTGATCGCTAGTATATGCCTGACAGAAACATAGGTGGTGTCTTTAATTTTACTTTTAAGGTACATACATAAGTACATACGTTAAGTCTTTCCAATTTGAGACTAACTTCGAAAAAACGGAAGGACTCATTTTTTACAGAACTCAATCTCTTGAAAATAATTAGTTTGTTCAATAGCCAGCCGTGTATTATACATAGATTCTTACGGATCTGGCCGTAATGTGTTTTATACAAGTATTTACAGACATATAAATGGGTATATCGAATTCCGAGGTGTACTTACTATAATGACTGGACTATTTGTGTTACTTTTTTAAGAGCTTCTTCTACGAAAAGTGAAGCATTTTAGTTATAAGCCGATGTCAAAGGGATAATCGAAGCTTTCTCTTAACATAAATACAATCAGAGGTTTGCTTAACGAAGTAAGATCGCTCTTAAGACAACAGTTTGATTACGGTAAAATGTTGGTTCTAGCTAATGGTGGCGCTCTCTAAAGGGTCTCTTACTTTCTCTTTTTAATTACGCTAGTGGTTAGTCGATACGCCGTTCTCTAAGTATGAACAAATCCATTTGAGGTGTAGTTTATGTCAAAGGATCTATAAGACTAGCGCTTACTCTGTCGATTTCTCTAGCAAGATTCAAACCCTGATAAGGCATTTGTAGACGCTTGTTAATAGCTGTGAAAATAAATGAAGTTCGAAACTAAACATTTGCTTTATTACACTGTGAAAATAAATGATGACAACACAGAGTGACGCTGGGCCTGACTAATAATGGCAATTGCGTAAGTCTTACCATAAATGGATGCGCATACATAAATATGTATGAATGTACTTACATAATATGTACGGCTAATGAGATTGTCATTATTGTCGCTACTGTAAAACTACAAAAACACTGTTGCCATTAATTTTGTTGCTTTTACGAAATTGTCTTGTAAATGTTGTGCATGTTAACGCGGGCATTTAAGTAAAAAAGCAAAAAAATGCAAAAAACTGGATTAAATAATCACTAGAGGTGACAACTGCCGTGAAGTCAGCCAAAAAAAGAAAGTAATTACAAAACTCAAATGGCGCGAAGTTTGACTACTAAATATACAGCTCGGTACTTTGCGCAATTGTAGTGCATATTCGCATGTGTATGTGTGTGTGATTTGGTAAAAATTTGCATTCACCACGTTCGGCGCAAGTACTGTGCGGCAAAGTTGCATAACTGCAATAAATATGAGCAAACAAAAACAACGGCAATCGCAATTGATATTGGCAGCATAGAAATGTCTGTGCCAGTATGTTAACCACGCCCCAGTGAAAAATGTAACAAGCACAAATGCCTACACACCACACACATATCCGTAAACTCTAAGTACGCGTACGAAAGTCCGGAGCATTTCAACTGGACCGAATAACAAATTACGAGCGTTGACGAGCTTTTGATACCTGAGCGGAATTTTTCATGCTGCTACAACATGCAACACTCACAGCAAACGGCGCAAGCGCCAGTGTTGAATAATTGTTGCTGTGCGAGTGGAGAATAAACCGAATTTCGATGGCGATAACAGCTGTTCAAATGCCCCTAAATGCCATTCGCATTCAAAGTGTTTGGCATAGAGGCGTTTAGCGCAAATGTGCCAATGACAGAGACCGAAAAGACGTTGATAAACAAGAGCAAATGCTCGCACGCTCAAAACTTGTACAAATTGCCGTCTTTTATCGTCGTTCTGTGCGTATTTGTCTGCTGTTTTCGAAAATTTGTCACGATTCGCGCTTATGATTTCGCTGCTTGTGCTGCCGCTGTCGGCTGCCTTTCAATTTTTATTAGCATTATTTATCTAGCTTTGCCTTAAACAGATACAGAAAATATAGAGGAAAAAATGAAAAAAACAGTGCAATTGCAGAGCTGCGCGTAATTACACAATACGAATACACCTCCAAAAACACAAAAACATTTCAAAACGCGTCCATAGCCGAATGCGATTTTCGTTGGCGAATTTCAAATTATACACACCCAAATTTAGTTTGATCGTAAACACCGTAATTCGTGAGCATTAAAAATTAGTTGCTGTTGCCATTTTATTTCCTTATTTATAAATTCATTCTTAATACAAATACACACAATCACACATATATTTTGGTTTTGGCGCACAAACTGAATCTACAGAATCGCATGCGAAATTTTATTGCGTTCAAAACAACAATTTTGGTTGTAAACAGTATTCGTGAAAATTTTGAATTTTGATTTTTTCAACAGTAAATTATAGAGTTGACTACGTTGATTGACGAAAGAAGAAAGCAGCAACGAGTCGATGAGTTCGCTGGGGAGTAGTTTCCGAACGATTAGGCAATAGCAATTAGAACAGAATATCGCAGTGATATTTTCAGAGAATTGATAATTTCTAGGGGGTTTATTTGACGTACAACTGGTTTTAATGACTCCCGACAAATACTTCCGGCGAAATTTTAATGTACAGTATACATAGGCTGCTATATATATTTCTGGACTAGGCAACACTAAGTGTTGCCAGGTGCAATCTGACATGTCCATTGGAAAGTTTGACATTTTTTAGCATAACATCACTCAGAACGTTTTGTCATTTAATCGTGAATTGTTTTATTTACAGGGAATTATAAAATTCATCTCGGCCAAAAAATGGAATTAACTCGTGAACATTTTCGTGCGATCATTTTTCACAACTTTCGACGTGGATTATCACGACAAGAGTGCATCGATGAACTAAAATCTTTGTATGGCTATGAAGCACCATCCTATAGAACTGTGAAAAACTGGTACAACGAATTCAATCGTGGCCGACGCTCGCTCAAAGACGAATTCCGTGAAGGTCGTCCAAAAACAGCCGTTGTGCCAGAAAACATCGATGCCGTACGTGAACTGATAATGCAAGACCGTCATGTAACATACCTTCAGATAGAGGCATGCCTATGCATTTCTCCCACCAGCATACATTCGATATTACATGAACACCTGGCCGTAAAAAAGGTTTGTTCTCGTTGGATCCCGCACAATTTGACAGCAGCCCTCGTATAATACCGCGATTCTTAAAGTAAAAATGTTTTTGACGTAACAAGGAAAAAACAGATTCGAATTCTTTTTTCAAACATTATCCATTGAAAAAGTGTTATATCAGCTTTTTAATACCTGTAATCGCATAGAATGAATTTTATAGCAAGCTTTGGTGGTTTAAAGGAAATAAGTATTTGAGAGGATTCTAACTACTCTCGAGAGGCCATAAGGTCAAGCCGTATTTGTGTTAAGAAACGCGCCTATCAATCGAATATAGTTACAAACCTCAAAATCGTTGCTGAGGAGGTTAAGTTTGATTGGTTTGAAAAGCGTTTACTGAGCAGATTTGAACTAAAGTACACCTAAAATAGTATCTCAGCACCTTTATCATTCAGGCAGTTGTCGATTTCTGTGCAATGTATCAATGAATTTCGACCTTATCCGACTATATGGAAAATTTTGAATATTGATGTAGTAAATGAGCCACGATCATGACGAAAGGCGAAATTCGCAAATCGGCAATTCCTTCAAGTACCGTCATATCCAGTTTTTTTTTGCCGGTGCCAGCTAATAATTTGTATATTCATTTTAATCATACATATGTGACCCCGCACATAGAAACCCGGCTAGTGTGTCAAAATGTCGATTATCGGTGTTCAACGAGAAAACAACAGAAAGCGACAGCCAAAACAATGAGCGTTCGATTACCATGACAACACTCAGACGGCTTCATTGTGTTAAACTGCTAACATAGTAATGAACAAGGAGGAAGGGGGAGAGAGTACACGTGCTTCACATCTTTCAACGCTTCTCGTAAAAAACCCTGTTTTGATACACTAGGCGGGTTTCTATGTACGGGGTCACATATTTCCATTTTTCATAATTGTCAGCCAGCTTTTCAAGTTTCCACCTTAACCTAACCTAAGCGCACTTCTTTCCGAACTAAGCAGCGATCTTTTTATCTGTACAAATATTATCCAAATGAAGGATACGAAAGTGTTTACTTACATTCTGCCAATCCTCGGGCTCTTCTTTTTTAATTTCCTTGATCTTTTTCACTTCTTCAGCCTTCTTGAGCTGCTCCTGTGCGGTTTGGTAGAGATTGCATGGTTTGATCTGTACAAATTGCATCGGGTTGTAGGACGGTGGCGGCGGTGTGGGACGTGTGACGCGCGCTTTGGTCACATATGAAGTGGGATCCGGCGATATTATGGACTGTGGAATATGTAAAAAGATACAATTATATTTTGTGGTTTTTCAAAAAAAAGATAACTGTGAATAAATAAAACTAAAATAAAATTGAAATGTTAATGAGCAACTGGCGTGTATGTGTAATTAGCCTAGTATATTTTGCATTTGCATCGCAGTGTTAATTCTGTAGTCTAGCCTCGTTGGAGGTGCGCCCCAGCGCCGACTGGCCAGTAGTGGCGTGGTATAGCTGCTCATGAAAATGGGTTTATGTGTATGTGACAGGCTTAGCGCGTAGGTGCTGCGGCATTTTCTCCAGGGTGATTTGCATTTTTTATTGGCAGAACGTGTTGAAGGGTCTGACGCGTGTCTGCTTATTGCTTCATTGTCTTTCCATATTTATTTTGTTATTTTTCGTTTATTATTTTTTAATCCGCTTGGAAATGTGTGGAAATTTCATTTGTTTCCGACATCACTTCACTCACCTTCCACTTCAGTGCAACCGCTTGGCCTCTTGTTACCTTCAAGTGCACTTTCAGCCGTGTATTCAGTATTGTCGGCAATTTACTGTTGTAATATGTGGTAGTGGGGTTTTTAACGCCTCATTGACAGGAGGGTGTTTCACATTTAGCTGACGGGTTAGTTGGTGTTTTATCTGCTTCAGATGATGTGTCATAAGTATGTGTGTGTGGGTGAGCTTTAACCCTTAGATGGGCTCTTGAGTGTTAATATCCAATAAAAGCAATGTTCGCCCCACTTTTTAAGTCCATACATTTTCTATAATGTGCCACTCTTTTCAAATTGCCTTCCTCCGATGTGTCATGCATTTCCACGTAGATGCTAGGTGTGCAATATATGGTTAATGGACTGAACAAAAAGCGTGTGTTTAACCGTTAATAAATGTGAAAAATATCGGTCCAACATGTACATATATTCCTAGCCTCCACGTTGGCAAAGATTTTGAATTTATTATAAAATGAAAAACATTTTTGGGCACAGAACGTATTTTCCTATTGGGGACATATTAACAGCGGAAATGTCATACACATACACATGTGTAGCTTGGTGAATTTCTGCGGCAAGTCTGTTGGCCAGTCTGCGCTGTGAGGGCGTCTCAATGTGCCGTTTTAATGTGGTTTATTGACTTTTGAAGTGCTTCTTTCCTGCTCAGCATGCGCTGCTTCATAGCAATGCTGTCTTCTCGACGCAGCGTTGCCAGCGGATATTGATGCTCAAGAAGAGCAGACGATAACAAGCGGACGAGTGGCACCTTTACTAACATGCTTATATATTTACATACTTGGACACTAACTAAAGGCATTGTGATGATTGTGCACAATATTGATTTTGCATTATCTAAGGTATCAGCCAACTGCTAAAAATGTTCAGTGACTGAATTTGGTCATATTTATGGTTCTTTGCTGCGGTTGATAGATTTGACGATTAGCTAAAGATTTCTAATTAACATTAGCAATCGCAACCGCAAGTGAAATTTGAGCTTCTCAAACAGAAAGAAAGAAATGCAACTAGCGACATTGTGCGGATGTTAATACAGGCTAGGGATAAAATGAGAACGATACTTAAAGCGACCGCAAGATCAGTACTTTTTCATATCACTTCGTCAAACGTTTAATATCAGCGCTAATTTGCTAAATATCTGTTAATTATCTCTTGAAATCATTAGACTCGAAGAAAGCCGCAGAATAATCTGTCATAACTGTTAATGACTTGTGTATGTATGTATGTATGTGTATGGAACACAATATATATTGACAAGGTTTTGGTAAAAAGCAAAATGCTGCAGCATCACTTTTAAATCGTGCAGTGAAATCTACGAATCTATTAGAAGCAGTAGCCGGACGTGCCTAAATGTGGGAAAATATTTTCGCTAAGAGCTCTTAATTAATTGGCCTAAGAGAAACTGGATTTGTCGTCACATTTACATATTTAAGCACTGACTAAATGCCAATAACAGATGTACGAGTATTTGAATGACAGTGATTTTTATGCCTTTATGTTTGTCAAGTGATTTCCATTTGGCTGATTTATTTATGCAAATTATTTTATTTGAAAAACATTCATGAAAATGAGAGAAAGTAAGAGAAGAACCTTATTCAACTAAAATAAATTCAGATTTACTAACGAAAAATGCAAAAAGTAATTAAAGTAAAAATATAAATTTAAACAGAAAAGTCGCTTATTCAAACAAGTTTGAGCTGGAGAGGTTTCTTGTTTTGATTGACAGCAAATTGCAGTTACTTTTCATTGCATTAGCCGAGACACTGACTGGAAGTTTCTTCCCTTTTTATACTGCCAAACTTCTGACCAAAATTGCCGATGGCTTGCAAAGCGCCCAACTCTGTAAGACCAGAACCCACAATATATTTTTTTTTGCTTGGTAAAGATTCAGGATGAAGCCTGTTAGTGATATGAGGTCTAGGGAGAGTTTGCTCTCGATTTTATTTATTTTAAACACAAATATGCACCGTTATACGAAAAACACGCTTTCTCAATTTAATTAAGCTAACTCACATATTGGACGATATACATATGTATGTCTTATAAAGTTACCAGGAAGTTCGAAGATCTTTATATTAGGTATGTGAGGACTAACGGAAATATTAGTCCGATTCAACTTATTTTTGACATATAAACATACCATTGTCAGAAAAGGATTATCTCTCAATTTAAATCATATATTTCACCCAATGACCGATATTTTCGATCAAAAGTCAACTGTACTGGGTACTGGGATCTAAAAATTCAGTGGGCTTGACAATTCTTTCTGGACTTGGAGAATTTTTGGCATACTCAAAAGGTAATACTCGTGCAAAGTTTTATCCCATTATATTAATTGCTTCTTGAGTTGTACACTCAAGTAGAAAGAATGAAATGGGGTTTAAAATTATGTTATGGTAATTAGTTATGGTACTTTATAGGTTTTGGGTTAATAGCATTTTGTTGGCGTGGCAGTAGTCCCATTACGCCAATCTTCAAACTTTTACTTTTTTTTTACCAAGGAACACATATGCCACGTTTCATCTAAATATCTCAATTTTTACTCAAGTTACTGCAAATAAGGACGGATGGAGAAGCGGACGGAGAGACAGAAGAGACATACAGTCATCTGGATTTCAACTCGTCTCGTCATCCTGACCATTTATAAATATGTATATAACCCCATGTCTAACTCGATTAGGTTTAGGTAATACGTGCAACTGTTAGCTGAACAAAACTATTATACTCTGTAGCAACATGTTGCAAGAGTATAAAAATTTAAAACTTTTAAATGTTGGGATGTATGTAGGTATGTATATGCAATTTACCGTTTTCTTGCCAACACCATTCGCCTGATTGCTGCCGCTGTGACCGTTCGCTGCGGACGTCGTTGATGTCTGGGAGGTGGACATCTTGCCGCCATTTAGCTCTTTGCCCTCCATGTCGTCATAAAACTCAAGCTGTGCTGCCGCTTCTTCTTCCTCTGCTTCTGCTTGCAAGTGATCTCCTTGCAATTGTGCGTACTCTTGTTGTTGCTGCTGCTGCTGCTGCTCTTCTTGCTGTGGCTGTGGCTGCGTCTGTTGCACGTTTTGGCTCGTGTTGGCGATCGTGCGCTCACATTCTGTAGGCATTTCAAGTTCAGCTGAAAATAGTTTTCGGCGCTGTGCGAGTGTGTGTGTGTGTGTGTGGAAAACAAGGCGTTAATAGATTTTCTAAACAAATTCTTTCTAGATTTCCGCCTTTTTTGATTTTATATTTTTGCCTTCAAATGCGTTCTTCGTTTTCCAGCGCGAGTAGATGCAACATCGTAAACATCACGCGCGTGCCACAAAGCTCACATGAATTCCACAAATTGTTATGGATATTTTTCGTTCAGAATCAATCAACCGTATTTTTATCGCTTCTTCGCATTCATGCAAAGTTGATAAAAGACTCGCTTGTTTGTTGTTGTTGAGTGTTTTGTTTTGGTTATAATTTCCCTTCCTCTTTGGCGCGTGGTTTCTTATCAATAATTTTGTTTTGATTTTAATTTATTTCTGCTTATTTTTCTCCGCACTTCCGGAGGTGTCAGATTTTCGATTATTTCCACTGATTTGCCCACGCTTGTGGTGTTTTTGTTGTTGTCGCTTTGAGTTATGCACGTTTCGTTATTTGCTCAGCTGCAGTTGGAGTTATTGTCTTGTTGTTGTTGTTGTTTTATTAACTCAGCATTGCTTGTGCATGCTACAAGTTCGACTTTCAGCGTTTATCTGTAAATGATAAGAAAATTGAAGAAAATATTATTAAAACGTGATCAGCTCCAAAATGCGGTGCAAATCACATGCAATTAAATCTAACACAATAATTAATAAAAATGCGTGTTTTATTCTTTTTTTTAGTTTGCTGTCAGCTTTATCGATGCGCCTACAAATATTTTAAAGACAACGACTGCCCGTAATCGAGACAAAGCATCGCTAGCAACTCGACGTGGGCGACTTTCGTAAGCAGCCCTAAATGGTACATTTACAAAAACAACGGCAAAAATATGTCAGCATCAGTCACTAGGAAAATAAGTGCGTGTCAAATTTCTAATAAAATGTTGTTTTAGTACCAATCAATGGCGCGCAGCTTAACTTACGTGGGCAGCAATTGGTTTGACATATTCGGCATTTGCAAGCTTTTCTAACCGTTAGTTGTTTCGTAAGTATTTTAGTGCTTAAACACTTTAATGACTTGAGCTATTAGGTAGTCGAAAAAGTTGTTTCGTATTCAATAGATGTCGTTGCAGTCGTATATCTCCAGTGCTGCCAATCACATTGTATCATACCATAAAGTGTTGGAAAGGTGAGATTTTAAGCTTAATTTAGCCAAAGAAAAAATTAAATTCGGGGAAGCGAAAAAAACTTACAGCTGTTCAAAAATTAAATTATAATTTTCAAGAAACTGTTAAGATACGAAAGACTTACTCGACTACCCAATATATAGATTTCCACTTAATAATGTTCTTTATTAAACTTGGGAAAAAAAAATAATTATGTTTACACCATAGTTTTTGTTGGCCATTTTAAGATAAAGTATATTTAGCTAGTTTTCATTTGAAATCACTTTTGACTGCTTGTCGTTTCCGTTTCTGCAAAACTTTGAAATTCTAGCCATTGCTTAATTAACCTCTTTCAGCAATTGCTACGAAATGTCGGCGAATTTCAAAGCTTCCAATTCCATATAACACAACTTAAGCGGCGATCAGCTATAGCTATAGTTAAAGGAGGGGGAGGAGTAGGGAGAGCAAAGTAAACAAATAAAGCGAATAAAAGTAGGGAGTCAAATGAACGACCACTTTGTTGCATGAAATCTGTGTGGAATAAGCGAACTCACATGTATGTATGTGTTTGTGTGTAGTTTGTATGTATGTGTGCGCAGTGAAAACAAAAGCTTTGAAATGAGTACGCGGTACATAGATACCGCTATGAAACAAGCAATTAATAATTAATTAAGATGAAATAACATAAATTCATTTTTAACAAGCGACAAGCAGTGACAACAACAACAACAACAAACCGCGTATTCGTAACAACAGGGGACAACTTAAGCATTTCGAAGTCAACAAACTGTGTAGAGAGACCAAATGAAGATGTTAGGAGCGGCATATACCCTCTAGGAAAATGCTCTCGCTGGTTGAAAAATGCAATTTTCTTATGATGAGAGCCTTAAATGAAACTCCATCCCCAAGAAAATTTCATAGGAACTTTCTGGTTATCTTATTTTTATTCAGTTTCCTTATATAAATCGGACGTTAATAAGTAAAACATTTTACGTTTCTGTTCCAAATTCTGTTGAGGTTCACACTACTCGTACAGGGCGACGTGTAAGTTTCCAAATACGCAAACACTTGCATGCTTATGTCAACTGCGCGCAATGCCTTGTAAGAGATATCTGTGCGAAAGCGGCAATCTGCAATTTTCACTAGCGGTAATCTCTCTCACACATACACACATTGAAGCAGCAGAGACTTTTCAATGCACTTTGTATGTATATAATATTGTGACTTTGCAACTTTAAAGCAGCAATTGACAGCAGACGGATCGGTGGGTGAGATCTTTCCGAGCTGTTGACTGTCATTGGTGGCGTTGATTTTATTGTAATTTCTTTCTACTGTGCGTAGTGGGGTGGCTACTCAAATTACGCTCTGAACGCTCCGAATGCCAGCTCGTTTTCTTAATAAGTTTGACCCGCATCGCACTGGTGGGGAGCGTGACGGGCTGGCCGAAGCGTCGTAATAATTGCGTGCCACACACACACACACACACACACACATGTGTCCACCACTGTGGGGCGGCATCTTTTCACAACTTCAACAACAACAACAATGGGGGACAGCATAAATGCATTAGCTAATAAGAGTGACCACACACGCATTTATTGCCAGCGTTGCATTGTCGGTGTGGAATAATTGTTGAATTTTATTTTTGTTTGTGTGTGTTTTTCATTTTTTTATGCGAGCAATTCATCATTGCCTACGGCTTGACCGAAGCGTGCAAGTGTTTTATTATTATTATTACTGTTATTGTAGGCATTTGAAAAGGCTTTGAAGTTTTATTGAGTGCAACAGGCAGTTATATACTCGCCACAGCGCCGCGAATGGAGAATTATTGTGAAATAAAATGTTGGAAATGCAATTGAAGTGCGAAATGGCATCTTTCTGCATACTTATGGCGGTAAGCGGATCTCTGCCAAACGCACGCACACACACACATCGTTAGCTAAGATTTATAACCAGAAAATATGTGCGTGTGTGTGTGTGAAAATACTTATGGCGAGTAGTCTCTTTGACACTACGTTAATTGCTGCCATCAATTAACGGTCGCTAAACTTATTTTATGGAAAAATATAGCTGCACATATGGCATGTGACCCTTTTAACGGCTTTCCAATTTATTGCCGACCATCGTTAACGCTTTAAGTGAGAGTTAGGAGCATATGAAGGTGGTATGATGAAGTTTCGCTATTTAGCACTCGCTGAGGTCATTCCAATTCAGCACTTCTTATACAGTTTCATTTACAAAATAGTGCTACTTTACATGAATGCGTTGCCAGCGAGTCAATCACACCCACAATTGTGCCAATGAGTGGTTTTCAATACCTTTTCTATAATTTAATTGCTCAGTCAGTCTCTTGACTACATTTAAGCTGGAAGTACTATATATATATATATATTATAGTATATGTTAGTCAGAAAACTTTTATATCAACCATTTGCAAGTTTGGTCTGAAGTGAGTGTTCCCATCGTCGATTAGGTTAATAACTTCAGACAAGAATAAAATTTACAGAATTTATATAGAAAGTTTTTTTATTGTAAAAATTTCTTTATTTACTGAATCAGCTTGTTTTAAGAATAACATTAAGTGATAAAATCCTAATTCTGTTCAAAACTAAAAAAGCTCAAGTTTGTGGTTGAGCCTTTTTGCTGATACAATATCTTGAGAAAACTGATAGATCTCTTTTTTTCAAGCAAGTTTGATAACATGATTGCTGCGGGACATTAGGTAATATCTTTGGATGTTCCCGGTGTTTAAGTTCGTATTTCTTTATGCTGTCCTTTATTTTTTTCTTTGTCATAGGAATATCGAGATCTTTGTGAATGTTTTCAATATATCATGGTGAACCCGTTAACAATTTTTGAAAAAGTTAAAATGGTATTTTAACCTCAAATACGGAAAATGTACTTAAGAATGTTGCCCAGGGTGACCACTTATAATTACCGTTTATTTTAAGTGCAGCCCTAATGCTTAGAATTTGGCAATTTTACGCGTTCAAAATCTAATTCTTATGTAAATAACGTACTAACTTCTTGCTTAATCAATGTGCATATATGTATGTATTTTATAGCTTCGACATAAATTTCTAAAGAAACTTTGGTTTTTGAATTTTTTAAATTTGCTGGCAGCCACAACAAAAGCCTGCAAATAACAAATGAGTTAATTGTGCGACTTGGAAGGTCTTATAACAAATTTGACAACTGTAATGCAAATTTTGGTATTTTTTGGCTAATTATGCGGCTCGCAGTTGCTGACATACTCGTATTTTGTAAAATGTCAACAAAAAATAAAAATAAGTTGCTTATTTGGTTGGCTGATTTGAATAAGAATGAATGATGATACATACGTAAATGAAGACCGACGTGGAAGCTTGGAGTTATAAAAGTTAACAATCATAGAAAATATGAAAAGAAATACCTAACTGAGAGGCATAACAGCGCTGCGATAGAAAAATGAAGAATAAAGAAAACAAAAGTTGCTACAAAACTGCGCTTTCCACAAAAAGCAGCAACGCTGTTCGTTGAAAGGAATCTCTAAGATGAAGATAACCATAATTATGCTATCATAGGAAGTCTTGGATTTTGGATTATTTAAATGTATGTATGTATATACAAAAATAATAAAAAAAGATAATGATTATAAAAGCCAACAACATAAAAAGCGACAGATAAATAATAATTATTTGGATAGAGAAAAGGCTTACACGAATTAACTGCCAGAAGAAAGCCAAACAGACCTTCACGGCAACTTGTAACTGTCTCAGGTGATTAAGTCAAAATAGTGGTGAAATTAACGATGACCTGCAGTCAAGCAGCAGTAAGATATGAGGAGGAAAAACAAACCGAATTCATAAAACAAGATTTTATAAAAATAAATACAAGCAACAACAATGTAGAAAGAAATAAGCGTAAAGCGAGTAGATCTCTTGACCTCCACATAAATGACTTCAAAAAGTCGACAAATAAAAATAATAAGCATAAATTTGCCGGTCTTGCGGCTGAGTTGAGCTGGCGATACTTTAATAGCCGCTCAAAGTGACAATATAGCCGACGAACGGCTATTTTAATGCAGGTGTCATTTATTTTCACTCAAAGCAAAAAAAAAAAAAAACAATTGCCTGCTTGTGATTCTAATGCAAATAGTTTAAAATTTTCAAATGCTTTGTCAGTTTGAACTTTATTTCGCCGTTAACGCTTTGCCTTTTGTTGTCACTCGCCAAGTGTCAGTTGTGCTGTCAAGCAATGTTGACAATAAGCAGAGCGCTGGCAATAAAAATGTCATAAAACCAAAATGCAATAAAAAATGTCACATGTTACTCATATATAATATTTGACTTAGTGCTTTGATTTATTTTATTTGCTTTGCATTTTCCATTTAATAATTAACCTCGGTTGTTGGCTCCAAAGAAAGTGCTTTCGTGAGTTGTAAAAAGCGAAAAAGGCTGTAGAGAGTAGAGCTGCAGTGTGCGGGGTTATGTCAAATGCATTTTGAAGCAAAGCTTTGAGGCCACTCAATTTTCTGGATCTAAAAGCACAGAACTGACTAAGTAATCTGTCGAATCGAAAGCAAATTTTTCATAATTTTCTAATTTTTATAAACAATACTTTTCGCTTTTCCGTTCATTAAATCTTCATATATGTACATACACATGTAGGTATGTTTCAATGTACTTACATGTATGTATGGACGTATGTAATTTTAATTGGAGCAATTAGGTTGTTCAACTGTCAAGCGACGTCACAATCGTTAATAGCACGATAGAAAACAGAAAAGCACTTCCAAACGAGCAGCAAACAAATAATTACGATGAACAATTTCCATTACAATGGCGATCAAACAATAACAACAGGGCAAAAAAGTCAGACAAAGGAAAGCATAAATTTCAACAAGTTGGAAAAGATATTAACATAAAGTGTGGTAAATAAAATATCAAGCCGAAAAGGAAAGTGAGTGAACTCGATATCGGATTACGCTTGAGGCGCTCTTGAGCATGCGCCACCAGGTGGCACACCCAACGAAGCAGGGCTGGTGGGTGTGTTGCTAAATGTGCGCTTCGTCGAAACGGTTGTTTGAAGCAATAAAAGCATACAGAAATTAGACTTGCAACAAATTGCTATTGACAATGAAAGTGCAATGAGTTTGAAGGCGTTCAGAAAACAAAAAAAAGCATGTGATAGTTTTATTTAAACAACTCTGTGCGCTAATCTAAAAGCATTATTGATTTATAATTGATTTATAATTGTATTATAAATGACTGCAGGACGAGTTTGTCTCGAGAATCAAGCACATTTTCTTGATTTTTGTGGCGGTGTTGCCGATTCGAATCTCGGCACTTTCTTTCCATAAGTGTGAGGAGATAATTTCTGGTTATGTGGTGGTTGGTGGTGGTTGTTGAGTGGTTATTTAATTGCCGATGGCGGGATTGAAAAATCTCATAGGAATCCTCTAACGCCCAGATATAAACTTTCAAATCAGCTACATTATAATTTCTTTGAAAGCAGTCGTTCCTATGTGATAATTTCCGTCGTTGGTACAATAACCAAATATTAACTGAAGCAAATAAAAGAAAATTTTATTTACAAACAGCAAACGATTGCAACAAACGAGGTCATTGTACAATTACATGTTATCACAATTTTAAATACATACTTATGCACTAAAAAAAAAACAAGCATTTGTGCACGAGTATGTGCTCTTATTTGCATTGTCGGTGACTCTTTCGCTCTGCACGCACCGGTGCGTTTGCGCATGCGCAGCCTGCGATTTAACTACTGGCACTCAACTAAGTAAGATAAACGATTTGATAACAGCGCAGGTAGCCACAGTTACATATTTGAATATTATACTCATACGCATACACACATATAACATACATACATAAAATACAAATAACGGTGAGGGGTGAAGCGAGCATCAGCGCTGCGCTGAGGGGCCAATGCACTGCGCCGACTCACAACAATTGCGCTTTTGTTGCACATTTGAGATGCTAAGATACACGCAACGCTGCTCTTTATAATATATACACTTGTATGCATCCATACATACATATGTGTAAGTGTGTAAATAATAGCACTGACCGGCGGTTAAAATTAACTATAATAGCAAGAAATAAACAGAAGCAGAAAAAAACTTGAAAAAGAAAACTGCGCATACAATGTGACTGCAAACGATTATGATAGTGCGACGACATAACAACAAAAACAACACGAACAACGATCGAACGATAGCGACTGCAATTATGATAACCACGCTAATAAAGCGCGCAGCAGAGTAGCCAGCCGATGCTGGTTACATCTAACAAGCGCTCATTTGTGGCCAGTGCGAGAATACACACACTCACACATACGCACACTCTTGTTTTCGCATATTTAGTTCTAACCAAAAGACTTTGGGATCGCGCGCTGCCCTTAAAATTTATATACATATATTTCTCAAAGATTATCAGCAGTGTAAAGAAGAATAATAACTTACAGAGGACCGGCGTCCTTTGTCTTTGTTCTATAACTCATGAATGCATAACACCAACTTTATCTGTTAAATATGCAGTACAAATATTTCAGATATGCTAAAGTGGGGGCTTTTTCCATAGGCTGATATATATATTTCTGGCCTAGGCAACACTAAGTGCTGCCAGGTGCAATCTGACATTTCCATTGGAAAGTTTGACATTTTTTAGCATAACATCACTCAGAACGTTTTGTCATTTAATCGTGAATTGTTTTATTTACAGGGAATTAAAAAATTCATCTCGGCCAAAAAATGGAATTAACTCGTGAACATTTTCGTGCGATCATTTTTCACAACTTTCGACGTGGATTATCACGACAAGAGTGCATCGATGAACTAAAATCTTTGTATGGCTATGAAGCACCATCCTATAGCACTGTGAAAAACTGGTACAACGAATTCAATCGTGGTCGACGCTCGCTCAAAGACGAATTCCGTGAAGGTCGTCCAAAAACAGCCGTTGTGCCAGAAAACATCGATGCCGTACGTGAACTGATAATGCAAGTCCGTCATGTAACATACCTTCCGATAGAGGCATGCCTATGCATTTCTCCCACCAGAATGCATTCGATGTTGCATGAACACCTGGCCGTAAAAAAGGTTTGTTCTCGTTGGATCTCGGCCAATTTGAAAATCGCTCAAAAAAGGCTCGCGTGGATTGGTGTAAAGAAATGCTGAAAAAATACGATCGCGGTGCTTCAAAAGACGTTTATAAGATCGTCACAGGTGACAAATCATGGATCTATGCGTATGAGCCCGAAACAAAACAGCAATCGACCGTGTGGGTCTTCCAAGACGAGCCAAATCCAACGAAAAAAAAAACATTTTTGTTGATAAATATTCCTATTTTCATTATTAGGCCAGAAATATATATAGCAGCCCTCGTATGTTATAACAAAAACTCACAAATTATCATTAAAGCGTTAAATGATTATTTTATATTTGTTGCTGTTATTCTAAGCTGACTGCCTAAAGCTATATTCTTCGTATTACAAACATATTGCTCTATTCACGAAAAACGAAAAGGAGCCGAAGTTGAAGCTTTTGCAGCTGGGATTTATTCAGCACTGCTGATCGAAAACTGTGGAGTTTGCAGTCTGAGTACAAATACCCATAAAACTGTAAATTTTTTTATATAAGCTAGAAATGATTAATTATACCTACATACATCTATGCAGTTAAGCAGAGTAGGTGGCGACGCAGAAGAACTGCATTTGACCGAATGCCAAACTAAACTAAGTATATCTGAAAGTTAATAATAGTTTTCAATATCAATTAGCATGATTTAAGTGTGGGCTGCATGTCCCAAGTGGGCGTTTATTAGACAAGTAGATCAGCTACTGGTTATAGCTAATTCTTTGCTAATGAAAATCACCAGCAGAATAATAAAATTCTAATATCAAACATTACAAGCTAAATACCAACAACAATACCATCAGAGTTGCCAAGCTTATGTCATGTGAATGTTAAATTGATATACAAGATTTTATCGAACGCGAGTCACTATAAGGCCGACTTGGCTAATAAATAAAATATACAATTAATACATACACACTATATTCATAACACATTGATAATGAAAATATGAGTTTATTGAAAACTAAGGAATACTTAGAAATTTTCAAAGCACCAAATCAAGTTGCTTCAAAGCATAAGATATTACTTCTGAGATCTTTGCAATCGCTTTGTAGTATTAAAAATATACCCAGCCAACCACGGCTACCCGCTTGTGAAAAATATTTCAATACAACTACAAATTTTTTCTCTATGCACTAACACCAGCGCACATTTTCGGGGTATTTTTTGTTGTATGATCACATGTATACGTACGTGAGTGGGTTAAATATTCGCTCGGCCTAAGAAACACTCTATATGTTTATCCCCACGTTTACCCCCATGTTACCCACTGATTATCTAGTTTTTTACCCGCTGATGGTTGGCAGGGTATACATATATCTATATGTAAGTTACCTGCGGTTTTTATGAGCAACAGGGACCCAAAACTTAGCAATCTGCATTTGGACGCATGCACATACACACACTCAAATATATGTATATGTAGTATATATACAAATGCACTCATACGCCTGCCTGAGTGTCTTTATGAAGTGGCAATTAATGAATGCAAATTAGACAAAGGTGTTGAAGGCATTTGTCAAACACATGTACTTTGCTTGGAAATATATATGTACTTATGTTCGTACATACATATACATACATATATATATACATAGTACAGTGTTTGTATTTACATATGGCATGCCGGGCTTTTTTATGTTTTCTTAATTAAATTTAATTTTGCAGTTATTTAAAATGATAAAGCGTTTGAGCATGAATAACTGTTGAAAAGTGAAGGGAGCCTAAAGGGTGTTACAAAAGGAGTGCAGTAAATAATAGCGAATGATATGCGAAAGACGTTGATTTAAGCAACATTTTAATTGGAATTTCACACATTCAAATGAACATTAATTTATGTACTAACATGGATGTGTATATACATATGTATTACAGTTATTCATTTGCATGCAGCGTTGCTTTTTATAAATTAAATAACTGTACAGCAGCATATTCAATTCAATCTTGTCCACAATAATTGCTTGGCGTATTACCAACAAGCAATTATGATATAATCGCCAAGAAGGCCAAACTAGATTTGTATGTGTGCATGCGCCCGTGTGTGTATGGGTGTTTGTATGTACATGCAGTGCTTGGCTAAATATTTTCGAAAAAGTGAGAGTAAGCAATGCTAAAATTTAAAAAATAAATTAAAGTGTATCTAAAAAAAAAAATAATAATTTTAATTAACAAGTTGTTAATGGCAAGGAAATTATAGACGAATTAAATTCATAACTATAATATATAACCCTTAATTATAATTTGCATAATGCCAAAAGTTGACATACAAAATAATTGCTTGTGTTCATTTATATATACATATGTATATATATAATTGCTGTATGTTACTATGAAATATTTTATGAATTTTTTTATAAATATAGCAAATAGACTATTTAAATAGTTAAAAATTTACAAATAAAGTACAAAATGTCTAACACGGCGGCAATGCAGCAACTTTTACCGCAGCAACTGTCATTTGCTTTAGCGAGCACAAGCTAAGCCCTCTCGCCCTCGCGAAAAGAAAATATGTAAAAACTCAAATACACAAAATTAGAGTAAAACCAGAAAAAATGTTGATATCGGTTGCACAAATAAAACAGTTTCCATACAAGAACTTGAATTTGATCGTTCAGTTTGTATGGCAGCTATATGCTGTAGTGATCCGATCTGAGCTATTTCTGTGAGGATTTGACCATAATTTATGCCAAATTTCGTGAAGATATTTACTCAAATGAAAAAGATATGAATAAAAGAATGACTTTGATCATTCATTTTTAACGACAGCTATATCTTACATTGGCTGCTATATATATTTCTGGACTAGGCAACACTTAGTGTTGACAATCTGACATTTCCATTGGAAAGTTTGACATTTTTTAGCATAACATCACTCAGAACGTTTTGTCATTTAATCGTGAATTGTTTTATTTACAGAGAATTAAAAAATTCATCTCGGCCAAAAAATGGAATTAACTCGTGAACATTTTCGTGCGATCATTTTTCACAACTTTCGACGTGGATTATCACGACAAGAGTGCATCGATGAACTAAAATCTTTGTATGGCTATGAAGCACCATCCTATAGCACTGTGAAAAACTGTTACAACGAATTCAATCGTGGCCGACGCTCGCTCAAAGACGAATTCCGTGAAGGTCGTCCAAAAACAGCCGTTGTGCCAGAAAACATCGATGCCGTACGTGAACTGATAATGCAAGACCGTCATGTAACATACCTTCAGATAGAGGCATGCTTATGCATTTCTCCCACCAGCATACATTCGATATTGCATGAACACCTGGCCGTAAAAAAGGTTTGTTCTCGTTGGATCCCGCACAATTTGACAATCGCTCAAAAAAAGGCTCGTGTGGATTGGTGTAAAGAAATGCTGAAAAAATACGATCGCGGTGCTTCAAAAGACGTTTATAAGATCGTCAAAGGTGACGAATCATGGATCTATGCGTATGAGTCCGAAACAAAACAACAATCGAGCGTGTGGGTCTTCCAAGACGAGCCAAATCCAACGAAAGTTGTTCGTGGAAAAAGCACTTCGAAGCAAATGAACGCCTGTTTCTTCGGCAAAACTGGTCACGTGGCGACTGTTCCGCTTGAGCAAAGTAGGACGGTCAATTCTGAGTTGTACAGCACCATTTGTTTGCCTGAAGTCTTCGGAGAAATTCGAAAAACGAACAAGAGAAGACGAATCATTGTGCACCATGACAATGCGAGTTCTCACACATCGGCTCAAACCAACGCCTTTTTGACCGGCCAAAGTGTCGAATTGATGGGTCACCCGCCGTACAGCCCTGACTTGGCACCCAATGACTTCTTTTTATTCCCACACATCAAGAAAATAATGCGTGGTCAACGATTTTCATCGCCAGAAGATGCTGTTGAAGCAAAAACCATGTTTTGGAGGTGTTTCAATCGAAGTGGAAAAAGTGCTTCGAAAACTGGTTTGAGCGCAGGCAAAAGTGTATAAATCTTGATGGAGAATATCTTGAAAACCAATAAAGCCATTTTCGTCCCTCGTATTATGACGTCAGCAAAATAAGAAATAGAGCCCTATTCCACAAGAACTACCAAATACTATCAGTATTTTGTTATCAATTAATGGAGGTGAAATTCTAGAAAATATGCCAGGTAGTCGATTTCAAAATAGCGAAGGAAAATGAATTACAGCTCGCATCAATATTATGTTTTTGGTGCTCAGCCCGACATAAAAACTTGATATTATTAGTTTTATTATTTTGAAAAGTGAAATTATTTATGAAGCTGGCATATTCGTATATAATTATTAACGCAAGAATAAGTGCACGCAAACATAAAGGACAATAAGCTGTAACGGTAAAAACGAGGAGTAAGCGAAAATACAGCGCTGCTCGCGTTGCCGCTTTGTATGTGGCGCTTTGAGAATAAATTGCATTCAAAGCGAACATTAAAAAATGAAAATAATAAAATCATAAAACAGAGAAAAAGGAAAAAACGGAGCGATGGCAAACGAAAATTGATTGTAATTCAATTATGCGAATGAATGAGTGAGTGGATGCAAATGCAATTTTTCGCAATTGCCGAAGACAAATAAACAACGCCGAGCAGTTAACGTACAACGCGGCATATGTTGATGACAGACAGTGTATGGCTACAAAGGAGTGATGGCGATTACCACACGGACGGGGCGGTGGCCCAGGCAGGCGGTGAATAACCAAAGCGAGCGCGGAGGACAAAGAACGCTTCTAGTTATTAGCAGCGAGGGGTGAGCTGATTGGCTTATTGCAACAGCTGCCGCAACGTAAATTAAATGACGGCGGAGCAAGGAGCCGGGGTGCCGAGCACCATGTCAGTTGTCAGACGTATCGACAGTCAATCAGCACAGACGTGTGGAGAATCAGCCGATAGTTGGAGCTCATGCAGAACAATGGCGACTGACAGCGGCGAATAAATTGTAGTAACAAATGGCAACAGAGCAAAAAAGCTGGTGGAATACAAACAACACATATCTACTCTAATATATTCTTTGATTAATTCCAGCACGGAATTTTTCGTTTTATTTTATTGTTACAGACACTTCCGTTTGGCGAACTCGTTTAAAGTGGTGGGAGTGGAGTTTTTGAAGTTATTGGAAAAACTAACAATGCTGTAATTAGGCTTGATAGAGAAAATTAGCAAATCGAGTTCGATTACATTTTATTTTATTTCGGAAATGAGTTGAAGTATATTAATATGAGTGCATTTAAAACAAACAAAAATCGCGTTAACAAAATTATTTCACACATATATCCTAAAAATACAACAAAAATTAGATTATATACAAAATGTATAGTATCTGGAGTTAAAAAGTTATGCGATACCGTTTTATACCAGAAATATTTTCAAGTTTTATTTTTAACCAAAAATAAGGTGACATTTGAATTTAAACTGCGCGCGTCGAAGGATTTAGAGAATTATCTTTTTTTTTAGGTTGGTAGTACTGTCAGTCACATTTGTGTCAAATTTCATGTCAAAATATTCAATAGTGTTTGAGATACGTGTCGTTTTGTGAGCTGCTAAAAGTGAGTTTTTCGTTTTTTGCGATGTCGAAATTTGTTGAGCAAAGAATTTGCATTAAATTTTGTTTATTTGAATCAATTTTCTGCTGCAGATACGTTGAGGATAGTGCAGAAAGCCTTTGGTGATGAGGCTATGTCTAAAAAAATGTTTACAAGTGTTGGTGAGTTCCAAGCCGGCCGTGAACGTGTCGAAGACGAAAAGCGTCCAGGGCGACCATCAACCTCAACCGACGAAGCTCACGTTCAACAAATCAAAGATTTGGTGTTGAAAACCCGTCGATTAACAATTAGAGACCTTGCTGATGAAGTTGGCATATCGAAAGGCTCAGCCAATACCATTTTGAAGGATGTTTTGGGCCTCAAGCGCGTCAAATCTCGACTGGTACAGAAAGCATTGAATTTTTTGGAAAAAAGGCGTCGCGTTGAAATGTGTGAAACGATGCTTTCCGACTACCAGGGTGTCATGAAATGCATTATAACTGGCGATGAGACTTGGATCTATGCTTACGACCCCGAAACAACCGATCAATTGAGCGAATATCGTGCCAAAAGAGAGCCGAGACCAAAAAAATCGCGCCAAAGTCGCTCAAAAATCAAGGTCATGTTGACTGTTTTCTTCGATTATCGTGGTGTTGTGCAATATGAATTCCTTTCAATCGGTCAAACAGTCAACAAGGAATATTATTTGAATGTTATGCGTCGTTTGCGTAACGCTATCCGCCTAAAAAGGCCGGAATTGTGGAAAGACAATTCTTGGTTTTTACACCACGATAATGCACCATCCCATACTGCCCTCGTAATTCGTGATCATTTCGCCAAAAACTCAACCCATATCGTTCCGCAACCACCGTATTCACCTGATCTGGCGCCGTGCGACTTCTGGCTGTTCACCAAGCTCAAAAGACCGCTCCGGGGACACCGTTTTTATACGATAGAGGAGATTCAAGCCGCAGCGAAGACGGAACTGAAGGCCATCCCGGAAAGTGACTACAACCAGTGTTTCGAAGATTGGAAAATCCGTTGGCATAAGTGCATTGCATCGGGAGGGGATTACTTTGAAGGGGATGAAATTGATTTGAAAGAATAAATAAAGAATTTTCAAAATAAATACAATGTCACCTTATTTTTTGGGCACATTATTATAGCAAATCTGAAATATTGCACTGTTAAATGGTGGCTAACAACATGACGCTGTATCGAAGAAGAAGAATCGACAGACCCATAATGTGTTCCTTAAGCCTTCTTCTCTTCTGAGCGAGCTGAGTTCCAGTGAGAGCATTATTAAGCACCAATTTTATCTTGGATTAAGAGGAGGAAATCGAGTTGTTGCAAATGTATTGCATAAGAAAAATTACAACAAAAACAATAAATACTGTCAGCATTTTCTATTCGAGTGTTGCATAAAGTTGCTCAAACAAAATTATTTTCTACTCCATTTACACAATTGTTGTTGTTTATTTCCTCATATAAACCCGCAAAAATTGTCAATTCTCCTGACGAAATCAGCACAAGTGCAGCCGAAAGCAGTCTACACCGTTCGGACACACAATGCAGGCAAGATAAAAGATTGTCACAGCATGTTTGTTGCTGTTGTTATTGCAACAGCAATTGCACACATCCGTTAGCACTTAAGTCAGCTGTTACATATGCATGCGAGCTTATCCATGCTGTACACATATACAGATACATAGACATTATGCATAATGCTGTTGATTTGCATTCAAAACGTCATCGATTTCGTATTTACTTTGAATTCAGTGTGCATTGAAAGCAATTGAAAATAAGTACAACAACGATAATTGTTCGATAAGCACTGTCGCTTATTATATAAATACATAGCACATAAATATGTTTACAAGTGTCTATTTCCTTTTCACCAGCTTTTTTCTTGCCTTCTTTTACCGTCTTTCGATTTCGTTTATTGCCATGTGTGGCACGTTATTGCTGCGGCGTCGTGTTAATATTTTGTTGCATAATGGTGACGGCGACCCCAACAACATTAAGAAATATGAACAAAAAAACATATAAAAACGTCGACAATAGTTTATGAAAACTAACAAAAAATGCTAGAAAATAATTCCAAAGAAATTGCCCAGCTGGCGATTGTACGGGAGCGTACAACAATAAAAACTGCAAGATAGTAAAAAGTGCAAGTTAAAAGTTGCTTGAAAACGTGATGTTGTTGTCGTTGTTCGAAAGGCAAAGCTGAATGGAAATGAACATAGAAATGAAAATGCAGACTTGGCTTTAAGAAAAATGCTTCATAGTTACATATGTATGTATGTGCGTGTAAAGCTACATATACGAGGGCTGCTATATACATTTCTGGACTAGGCAACACTAAGTGTTTGCCAGGTGCAATCTGACACTTCCATTGGAAAGTTTGACATTTTTTAGCATAACATCACTCAGAACGTTTTGTCATTTAATCGTGAATTGTTTTATTTACAGGGAATTAAAAAATTCATCTCGGCCAAAAAATGGAATTAACTCGTGAACATTTTCGTGCGATCATTTTTCACAACTTTCGACGTGGATTATCACGACAAGAGTGCATCGATGAACTAAAATCTTTGTATGGCTATGAAGCACCATCCTATAGCACTGTGAAAAACTGGTACAACGAATTCAATCGTGGCCGACGCTCGCTCAAAGACGAATTCCGTGAAGGTCGTCCAAAAACAGCCGTTGTGCCAGAAAACATCGATGCCGTACGTGAACTGATAATGCAAGACCGTCATGTAACATACCTTCAGATAGAGGCATGCCTATGCATTTCTCCCACCAGCATACATTCGATATTGCATGAACACCTGGCCGTAAAAAAGGTTTGTTCTCGTTGGATCCCGCACAATTTGACAATCGCTCAAAAAAAGGCTCGTGTGGATTGGTGTAAAGAAATGCTGAAAAAATACGATCGCGGTGCTTCAAAAGACGTTTATAAGATCGTCACAGGTGACGAATCATGGATCTATGCGTATGAGCCCGAAACAAAACAGCAATCGACCGTGTGGGTCTTCCAAGACGAGCCAAATCCAACGAAAGTTGTTCGTGGAAGAAGCACTTCGAAGCAAATGGTCGCCTGTTTCTGCGGCAAAACTGGTCGTGTGGCGACTGTTCCGCTTGAGCAACGTAGGATGGTCAATTCTGAGTGGTACACCACCATTTATTTGCCTGAAGTCTTCGGAGAAATTCGAAAAACGAACAAGAGAAGACGAATCCTTGTGCACCATGACAATGGGTGCTCTCACACATCGGCTCAAACCAGCGCCTTTTTGACCGGCCAAAACATCATCCGCCGTACAGCCCTGACTTGGCACCCAATGACTTCTTTTTATTCCCACACATCAAGAAAATAATGCGTGGTCAACGATTTTCGTCGCCAGAAGCTGCTGTTGAAGCATTCAAAAACCATGATTTGGAGGTGTCTCAATCGGAGTGGAAAAAGTGCTTCGAAAATTGGTTTGAGCGCATGCCAAAGTGTATAAATCTTGATGGAGAATATTTTGAAAAACAATAAAACCATTTTCGTTGATAAATATTCCTATTTTCATTATTGGGCCAAAAATATATATAGCAGCCCTCGTATAAGTAGTTACTATCTGTTAATTTACTAAGAAAATGCAAGCAATTGGAAAATGAAATTCCTTTTCAAATGATTTTTGTGAAAAGACATGATTTTCCATAATTATTGCTTTAATAATGTTTTGTCATAATGGAAAAGTTTATTTCAAGCATTCAGTGTTGAAAGTTGATTTTGGCGCAAAGCAAAGACTTTTAGCACATCAAGAAACTGAGAAAATTCAGTTGTTGTTATGGCTTTGGGGAACATGTTTCTAGAATTTTCATGATAAAAGAGCGTGAGTTCAGAGTTATGAATTTCCAGTTGAAATGTTTTGTTCTTATCAGCGCTATTCTCATGCCCTCACAAAAATCACAACTCTCACTATTGTGATTTTTTTGAATTTTGTGAGGTTTGCCTTAAACTGGCTTAATTTAAAAGCTCAAATGCTCACTATTTCTTCAACATTCTGAGATGTTTGAAAGCAAACCTTACAAAATAAATATCACAACAACATCGAAAATCGATTTTGTATCTATATATACATACATACTATACATACATACATATATGACACATAGTTTTATAAACTATAAGTGTAATATATTTGCAATTCGCTGCAAGAGAAGTGTGGCCACATTGAAAAGAAAGTATGCGATTATGAGACAAGTGTTGGCAAAAAGAGTTTGCAGATGACAAAGATAAATGGTATACTTTTTGCAATTTCCCTGCCAAGACGCACGCTTACGCCGCTCTGCTGGATATTATAAATACACGATCGCTCAGCGAATACGTCCATACAAGTTTGCTGTTTGGAAACCTGACGCCAATCTATGCAATTGTATATAGAAAAAGATATATGTACCAATGTACATACATATATACCAGATACATAGGTATATAGATATATAGATAAGCAATGCAATTGAGGCAAAGCCACATTGCTAGTGTCAATATTCAATGGAATGTCGCCGTCACGCCGACACGCTGATAAGTTAATGGCATTCCTTGCAGTTTATTAACATTTCAATTTCCAATTTCCAATTGAACCAAAGGCCCAGTGCAAGTGCTACAACGTTGCCATAATTGTATGTTAAATAATTACATACCAATAGATTTCATTTTGGATGTGGCAATAAAATGAAAGAAAACGGTAAAAGTGAGTATTCGATTCGCAGCACTCGTTTGGAAATTGGACGCGTCCTGCAGATAAAATGACGACTGTGATGCAATGCTATGGCTGGCGGTAACGTTGCCAATACCGTTAAATGGGTGCATAGTCAAGACCTATGATGCACAAGGCAAAACCATGAATTTTATGTGTATGGACATCAATGATTTATCGCTAATAGTTTGGGCATTTCAGGCAGACACCTAATTGCGTCAATTGGGCGGTTTAAGCACAGTCTATCAATGTTGACAAAATGCTCGTTTATTAGTTAGGCTGCCTTTTTTGTAACTAAAATAGAATTAAGAGCTTACAATTTCGGCAGCGATCCATATGCTACCCATTGAAAAATAGTTACGGACCTCTGATTCTCTCAGGCACCACTAATTACTTTACGAATTCAATCATTTGGATTGAAACAGAGAATATACGCACATTTTTGGAAAGTTTTAACACTGTTTAATGTACATAGTTTTCTCAACTTAATGAAAATTGTTAGCAACATTTCTCTCAGAACACAACTCGTTGATATTAGCACCACTCACATCTCTATTTTTCCTGTGCTGTTTAGCTTTTATTACTTACAACATTTTTAATAATTTTTTTAATTCCACATATATTTTCTTATTAAATCTGAAAATACTTGAGGCTGTCTACTTGCTTATGGAATTTTCCTTCGTATTCACCTTCAACAAGTTTGTATGTTGTTGTTATGTGACCTGACAATAATTTGGTGGTTGCTGAGTGATATCGTGTCGCATTCACTCAATCAAAGTGCCATTCACAACGGACAATCAGCAGACAGGCAGAAGTGATTTGCAGATATGCAATTCACACACGCACACACTCTCACATTTATTTATAACAAAACTGTTATTTCGCACAGCTGGAGAGTGCAATAGCACCGCGATTGCTTTTGCGCAATTTCCGCGGTAAATGTTGCATTTGGTGTTATGTCTTTTTAATTTCGTCGCTTTTTTCAAATGTTTTCAGTTTGCACTCGGCACAATTCGCGCTGACGACAGTTTCGATTTCATTCAATAATTTCACTATTTATCACGTTTTCTTCGATTTTCACTGATTGCTGAATTGTCCCGTTGTTTCGCTGTTAATATTTGCGCTATTGTTGTTGTGATTTGGTTTCCTCACACTCACGACAATAAATTGCGGCAACAGCAGCTCGTTACACGAACGCGGCACGTAGCGGACTGTGCCGATGAACTGATCTCAGCAGCTCGACAGCTACAAAAGCAATTGCTTAGTTTGCTTACCGCTCGAAAGCGCAGTCGCCGCAAGCGTCGCTGCTTTCGCGCTTATCGAAATAATCATATTGGCCGCCGGCGCGTATACGCGATAAATAGTATTATTAGCCTTTGCCCACACACACACGCACACACACACGCCCACTTGAGCGCACTTGTAAATAAGATCTGTGTATACCAAATACACAAACACCAAATTATGAAGACTTCTTTGTTTACCTGCTCAACGCCAATTCGATAAGAGGTATTCCGCCGACTCGCTTCTTTCTTATTGTTGTTATTTTTAGCGGCAAGCGTTAATATTTATTGACATTATGAGAATTGCACAAACGATTGCTTTATTCGGCAAATTCACACATTCCGCGAGAGAAAAGCGGCTTCAGGTCTTATTTGTGTTTACCGGCCGGCGTTTGAAGTCACAATTTTGATTGAGAGCTTTTTTGATGTATTTGTTTTTGTTTTTAGAAGAAATTAGTCTCAATCTACCAGTAAATATCATTATTTATCTAACAATTGTTTTATAGAACGCAATTTTTTTTTAAATTTTTTTTTGTAATTTTCCAAGAATTGTCGAATATCACTAAAATTAGTTTTTGTATAAAAAAAAATAAAACATCGCTTTGCAATCAATTTTTTTGAAAAAGAAGCTTTATTTGGTCTGAAGAAATGGTAAACAGGGAATTATGAAAACACGAGAAAAAACACCAAGGTTAGCGCTCATCTAAAATAAGCTATACAAATAATATTGTGTCGAAGTAACATCTAGCCAGACATCAAATATGGAGGTCTACGTCGAAACAGACCCGACTTCATCAACCACAAGAGTAATGTCATTATAAATAAAACGGTTGCGGCTATCAATACCATTCGGAAGTTTTATACTTCTCAAAATTCAAAAGCTGTCCACATGGCCAGTTTCTCACGCTTTAGATAATCTCACATATACTTATACCTTTATGTGTGCGCGTATATATGCAAATATACAAATGGAAAGATTATATTTAAAACATAATTTAAATTAATTTATTTAGAAACTTATCTTCCCAGAGGAAGCCATGCTTAACGAGCTTTAATTCAACAGAAAGCTACAAGTGCACTTTGATGGCGGAAACCAAATACTATAACTAACTAAAATAATTTACATTGATAAGTTATTAATAAAAAATTAATAAAAATACATGGCTTATGATAATAACAACAAATTTGAGAGGCGTTTCATGAGCGATGGCAACTTAATTAGAAACGACATTTGTTGCCACGAAAAACGAATTTAAATAGCTTTGTGCCTCAATAAATGGCTCATTCGCTTGCAAAGCCGCTCGTCAATGCAACAGTGCAGTAGAAGCACAGGCGCCTTATGCAGTCGATACCTGAAGACAAACATATAATTAAAGAGCGATAAACAAGCATAATTGCAGGTAAGCGTAGAAAACGTCTGCGACGCCTTGCAAGTTGCCACATAAGCGACAGAGGGAATTAAAACCGAATTATGGAATCGGAATGTACTCAAATCCGGCGTTGGCGGTAAGGCGTGGCGTGCGTGTCAAGAACTGCTTACATGTGTGTATATGCATGTAAGTGCAAATGGACAAACATACATACATATGTATTCTTTATAGAAATTTCATTTTTAATGCTCGGTAGGTATGCAACCATGTAACTAATTAATAATTAAATATTCAGCGCATGCATCAAGCGGCGAAAATATGCCGCCGAAAATTTCTTTCTTTCTTTCTTTAATGAAAAAAGTAACGCCAAAGCCAATTCCAAAATATTTAAAATGAAATCAAATAAAACTTGTAAGCAGCTTGCTCACTGACCCATTTGGCGGCGCTTAATAGTACATGTGTACGCGCAAGCGCTGAGCATAAATACTTTAAGTATGCAATAAACATAAATGTCTCCGAAATGAAAACAAAATGTGGAGAAATCAATCAATATGCGCACACTTGCAGCATATAGACAGGTGTGCACATGACATATTTCCACACCCACTGGAGGACGCAACGAAAGAAATACAATCACATTAAAAATGATAATGAAGCCATCAAGTAAAATAGAAAAATTGAAATGTGAGCTAAGCATTACATACATACAAACAAACAAAGTAGGCGAGCTTGAATATTATGGGCACGAAAGTATTCGATTGTCAATAACAATGCAATGAAGTAAAGAAGTAATGAAGTACTATAAACAATATTTAATGCAATTGTACCGAAATACTATATTGATATAGTATAATGAAAGATCAAATTTGATCCGGACTGGTCTATATTCGTAAATATGTTTCTCCAAAAACGATCTTAAATGCACTTATTCATATATTAATCGATATAAGCTTCCTTTCAGCTATCATATATCGGCAATCGGAAAGTCGGGTAATAAGAATAGAAGATACTCCGTCAACAATATTTCATTCAGACATCAAATAAGTACAACCAGGGTTAATAGCATTGAAAGATGCATCTTCTGCCCAAATGGGTGTGCAATCGCTTCAAGGCCGAAGGTTTTAATGGAAAAGTTTTAGTTTTTCATTTCAATTTAGGAAAAAAAAATTTCAAATATATATATATATACATATATATGTATATATTACTAAAATGTATTGAACCCTTTTAAGGTAGTCTAGAACTCGTTGCATTAGTGAAGTTAGGGATGGGAGCTTGCAGCTTTTGAAGAGGTTCAGAACTACGGACCCAATCAGCATGAACAGAGGGACACAGTGTGGGGAAATGACAATGCACAGTAACACCCGAGAGTGTGAGTGCCGTTGTGTATGTACATACATATATATAACTGTACTTTTTCATATGGTTAGGTGCTTATAAGTATTTATTTGTGTGGAAGAATGCGGCAGTGTTTAGTTTTATTGACTCGGACGCCAGAATGACGGCATGGTTGGGCAACTGCAACTGGTCGGCAAAACCATACTGGTCCGCGAGCGAAATATACATATGTACATACACACACCTACTCATACCTATCGACATGTTGCCAACAGTTTGTGGACACCGGTGGCTGCTGGCAACTGTATTACAAAAGATAAAATTAACAAAAACTAACTAAATGATCGTTGAGGCGTGACGCAATGTCCACCTTGATAACTTTGGACAAAACAACAACAACAGAAAACGTAAAAAGTCGGCAGCTAGCAAGGGAATGAATGCGCTCATTCATGTTCGCAGCAATATACGCTCTCTGCGCTGGTGAACCATACATTTTGTGGTAGTTGTTGCTGTAGTTTTCGACTGCAGCAATGCCGTTTGCCTTTTTATTGGCATTTGAGGCATGACGAATGTGGCCGCACAGGTTAATACGCGCGCACAGTATAATTATGCGCTCAACACTGGCGGTGGTGCGTATACGCCCCGATGAACCGTAATAACCGAACACAGCGTCGAGGGGTGGCCAAAGGTTCAAAGTGAGCAAGAGCATGCAACAAATGTTGTTGGATTTTTATGATTTCCTTTTCGCGTCACAAAAAGCCAACGTTTGGCTAAATCAGTTGCCACCAAGTAGGCAGCAGACTTTTTGAGAATGATTATGTATATATGTGTGTGTGTGTGGCTTGTTGTTCAATCATCGCTCTAACCTCAATAATGTCCGCCCAGCGCGTGCTTGGAATTTGTAAAAGAAATTTATTACTTTAGATTGTAATTAGTGTTATTTATAGTTATGAACTGCTTGCAAGTACCGCTCACATATACACACAAATCGATTATTCAGCGAGGCACTTCATGGGTGTCTCACTCACTTCCCCAGTGCCAGCCAACTGCGGCCATAATGACGTTTCCACTGTGTCGCTGGCGCGTTTGCTTGGCAATCGCTGGCATTTAAAACATTTTTTGTTTAAAGCCTTCAGCAAACTGTTTTTTATTCGCTTTAGAATGTCATCGTCGTAGAATAAAAATGGAAATCGGATGAACAACAGCTACGTTCAACGATGCGGCAATTCGGTCGAAAAACAAGTGGACACCGATTAGAATGTTCAGCCAAATGGCAACAACAAGTTTACGAAGTAAATTTGGCTTGTTGTTGGTATTGTTATCGTAATGTAAGCTTTATGGCGCTGCTAAGAGAGGAAGTTATGACTCCCCCCTTCCACTTATTAGTAATTAAAATTATACATGTGTACTTCGATTGAATTGGTAAGCAAACCATGGCTCTGATTGCGGGAATATACTAGCATGTAATAATAAGCTTTGAACAAAAACGGACACAAGAATGCCATTAGTCGCCTAGTTTATCGGAGCAACAAAAAAAAAGTAATACAAAAAATCAGATGGGTATAAATTTCGATAGTATGAAATAAATCAACTAATTCAAAAAAAAAAAAACAAAAGCACCATCCCCATCTTTCAGGATCACCATCAGTTGCTGCATCATTGGAAAACATAAGAGCTGAACAAATTGAACCCATTTGGCCGACTTGTTCTGAAATAGTAGCAGGCAAATGGTTTGATATTGATATGAAGACTGAGGTTCTGGTTCCCATCTTTCTGTGACATATACCGTTACATACCGTCGTAGAATCTTCCTGTCGAGCACTTCTATAACGGCTTCATCATTCTTTTTAAAAATGAATATCTTAATAAAATTCCAGTTGAACGCTGCAAGCTGTTTAACGAGACTCGAAAATGAGCGCAATAAAGAAACTGCATAAAATGCATGCTGAAAATTAATCAAATATTATCCCGTCTCTTTGCTGGCGGTCATAAAGCTACAAGGTCTCTTTTAGCGCTAAGGCATACACTAATCAGCTTAAGAAAAAAAGCTTAAAAACTTTATTTGAACACGTTTGTAAATGTATGTATATATGTATGTATGTGTGTGTGCAACCAAACCATATATCTTTACACTAAACTTTAGAAAAAAGCTTAAAATTTTGTGACTGAGCTCTTAACTTCATACAGACATGTTATGTCAATTTGATGTCTTTGGCTTTGGCCGAAAAGTCAAATTGCAAATTAAACTACTTCCACACAAACACTTGAATTCAGTGGCTAAATAGCCGAACTGAAAGCCATAGAAGCATTACCAACAAATGAGCAATGTCAAAATATTATCAAATCGACCGAAGGTTGCCACACGTCATCAAATGCGAATTATGTCCGAAACTTTCAAACCGCAAGAGCCATCGACGAATGCAGAAGCTAAAATATGCGAAACAAAAAAAGCTATCAAATGCAACGTTGTGCCCCTGCACCCCCAACACCGTGCTTCCACAGAATCCGCACTTCGTAATGAATGCGAAAAATTTAGTAAAACTGTGTTATGCAACTCTTATACGCTTTATGGTCGTTCACACTTGAATTTGAATACGCGCTTGCGCACACTTGATCTCCACAATGACCTTTGCAAATATTTCGATGTGTTGCTTTTTGATTGGATTTTTATTTTTATTTAAATTTTGGTTTAGTTTTCGTTTGATTTGCATGTGAGCCGAATAATACGAGTATTGTACAACAAAGTTGAGTCGAGTGCATGCGAAAGTGGGCTGAATGGCTCTCAACTATGTATAATACACAGGCTTATGGGATTACCGACTATGCACAGATACTTAAGAGAATTGACGTGCTCGTAGACTTAATATTGAGTTATTTATAGCACTTTAATACTTTTTGAAATGTGAGAGCCGAAACTATTACTTGAAGTTGTATATTGAAAATGAGTGCATTGAAATGGATGTCGGAACCTAATAGTTTTGATCTCTTCCAGTTGAGTCTACTGCGAGCTAAAGCCCAACCCCCTGCAAAACCCGCTGATGAACTTTGTCAGGTCCGCGCCAAGCTGCTGACTGTCGTCACCCGTTCCACAAAGACAGCAACGGAAATTACGATAGCGCGACTAGCAGTAGATTCATGGTGCCCTCAATCAGCGTAGTTATGTTAGCTTTTTATATCCTGTGCACTGCGGCCGTGAAGGCGTTAAGTTGTATTGTTGTAATGTTTTATAACCGCCTTTATTAAAATACAATTTAATTAGCCACTTTGGCATTGCACCACTCATTCATCATAAAAATAATACTGTTATGTGGCACATACATACACACAAATCTATGTGTGCTAAAAGTGGATGTGAATTTATAAAACAAAAACTAACAAAATGCCGCAATCGCTTGGCAAGTGCGAAAAGGTGTCTCTTGCTGGCTCCGCTGATGTTTGTGGGTGCAGCAAAAGACAACAAAAACAATGATGTGTTATTAAAAACGCTTGATAAGCCACGCCATGGACGCTAAGTAGGCAGACTGGCGACTTGAAGACGGTTTAGCAACTCACACCCACATGCACGAGCACAAACAAGTGTTGCTACAGCAACCACAGCGATTTACGCTAAAGACGTAGACGAAGATTGAGGCTGAGCTGCGCTGTTGCGGCGTTTTGAATGTCAAAGGTGTTTGCAGAATTTCGCAAATTGTACAGCAGCAACAACAATAACCACACATGGACATAAATACACACATATGTACATATACATACATTGTATGTATGAACTTAACTGTAATTTTTGAAGTTTGGCTGTTGATCAAAATTATTTGGCTAGTACTGTCAGCGCGTGGCAAGTGGATCCCGACTTAGCTTCTCATAATTAATTTTGTGTGGTAACCATGTTGCCAAAATATTTACATGTGCCTTTGTGGTTGTTATTTATTATTTATTATTGTGTAGAGTTCGCGTTGTCTAGTCTTGGAAAGACTGAGGGTCAAGAGAATTGCGTCAGCACAAGCATTGAAAAACTCAATTTGAAATTTAGAATTTGCCGAAAAACTATTTTTGAAACCTTTCTAAGATATAATAAGTCCCCAACACTGCGAGATTCATGAATTAAGCTGTACGAGTATGACAAAAGTAAACAGGCCGATTCATTAATAAGAGTTAGAGCTATACGGCTTAACTTGAATTAGGGAGGAAAGGGAGAGTTAATCAAGTGGTGCTTTTAATGCCAATTCAAGTTCTGAGTTTTACTGATAACTTATGAAGAAAAAATTAAGATCAGTTCAAGCAAACTCCTAGCTCTCTTACATAGGTCAGTGACCCTTTAATTGCACCGTTCTTTAAGCATATGCTTTCAGAACATAACGGGTGATTTTTTTGAGGTTAGGATTTTCATGCATTAGTATTTGACAGATCACGTGGGATTTCAGACATGGTGTCAAAGAGAAAGATGCTCAGTATGCTTTGACATTTCATCATGAATAGACTTACTAACGAGCAACGCTTGCAAATCATTGAATTTTATTACCAAAATCAGTGTTCGGTTCGAAATGTGTTTATCGACAAATTTTGTTCAGCGATGAGGCTCATTTCTGGTTGAATGGCTACGTAAATAAGCAAAATTGCCGCATTTGGGGTGAAGAGCAACCAGAAGCCGTTCAAGAACTGCCCATGCATCCCGAAAAATGCACTGTTTGGTGTGGTTTGTACGCTGGTGGAATCATTGGACCGTATTTTTTCAAAGATGCTGTTGGACGCAACGTTACGGTGAATGGCGATCGCTATCGTTCGATGCTAACAAACTTTTTGTTGCCAAAAATGGAAGAACTGAACTTGGTTGACATGTGGTTTCAACAAGATGGCGCTACATGCCACACAGCTCGCGATTCTATGGCCATTTTGAGGGAAAACTTCGGACAACAATTCATCTCAAGAAATGGACCCGTAAGTTGGCCACCAAGATCATGCGATTTAACGCCTTTAGACTATTTTTTGTGGGGCTACGTCAAGTCTAAAGTCTACAGAAATAAGCCAGCAACTATTCCAGCTTTGGAAGACAACATTTCCGAAGAAATTCGGGCTATTCCGGCCGAAATGCTCGAAAAAGTTGCCCAAAATTGGACTTTCCGAATGGACCACCTAAGACGCAGCCGCGGTCAACATTTAAATGAAATTATCTTCAAAAAGTAAATGTCATGAACCAATCTAACGTTTCAAATAAAGAACCGATGAGATTTTGCAAATTTTATGCGTTTTTTTTTAAAAAAAAGTTATCAAGCTCTTAAAAAATCACCCTTAATTTCGGAGTACGCATTGTGTAAGTATTGTTGAAGATTATAAAACAATATTTAGCAAAAAATAGTGAAAAAGCCGATATCTTGTAGAAAATAAACAAAAGTGTTCTCAGCGCTAGCAAGCCACGCTCGTTTCACTACCAATCTTTCGGTTTCATTTCACTCATTTTATCGTAGAGCCAATTCTAGCTCCCTCCCTCTTCGCCTTTAACTACAGACCATGTGTAAGTGTATACACAAGCACATTGCGCTGTCTTAATCGCATCTCTTTTGGTAATTCATTTAAGAATTCTAAGCCGCTTTCAATTCCAGTTAATTCACGGCAATGCCAATCGTAAATTCAACCAACTGACCGACTTACACGCTTATAGACAGAGCGCTACTTGTCTACTTGTCCGGTTTGCTGTATTCGAGCCCGCGATTCGTAGCCCACAGCGTGCAGTACGCCGTTTATAATTGTTGTTTACATTGTTGTTATTTCTAGCTGGTTTTTTCGAACCCGTTTTCTTTTTACTGGCAACAGCTGTGTGTAAGTGTAATTGCAGCGATATGTTAAGCGTTGTGGAGCGAGAATTTTGCTTTTCAAGTTACTTCATGGCATTTCTCAAGTAAAATGGTGTTCATATACATAGGTTGCTAGTATTTCCTTTTATCTGTTTCAAATGCATTTTTATGACAGCGTAATTTCTTTTAGAGATTTGTCGGAGAATTGCTGAAATACAACTTGAAATTAATTGAGGAATCTACGAGCAGCTATTAAAATTGCAAACTGCTCTTTGAGAATGCTTTAAAATCAGAAGAAGTTTTGTATGGAGTGACGCATATCCTCTATACAAATGCTTGACTTTATTCTCGATGCTGTAATCCCCTAACAAAATCCTTTGTGTCAAGTTAGACAGGTCAAAAATCTTCAACTTCTACAAAGGTTTAAACTTTTCACAATTGTGAAGAAATTCATCAAACAAATTGGGAGATTGTCATTTGTCCCTCGAGAGTAGAAAATTACCCACCCATTAATGCATTGTTATTAGCACATGTTATGACTCTGACATGTTTGAACAATTAGTTTTAGGTCTTCAGCGATAAGCCACAATTGCTTCTTAAAATTCCGCTTCAGCGGAATGCTTCAAGCCAAAGCTGGTAGCATTCCCAAGTGCAAAGTGGCAATTCTTCTACTGCAAATACGCATTTAGTTAAGTTATCTAATCTTCTGCGGATAATAGAATGAAAGCATTTCCAAGAACTGAGACAAGCACTTAAGTGCGCATTTAAATTGCCTAAGCACGTCCAGCCCAGCAGTGCTTAAGTACTGCAAGTGCCAATGTAGTATCGGCTAAAGCCTGGCTAAGCCCCTAAACAATGTAACAACAATTTTTGCATGCGAGGAGAAGAGCGAAGAGTGACAAAACAGTGTTTTGAATAGTCGAAGAGTTGGTGTGGAAGCTAATATCACAAACTGTTTGTAAGTTTTCATACAACCAAAGTTACCGACCTTGAGTTCATTTCGCTTAGCTATACGGGTACATGCAAACACACTAACAACACGAATATCATGATTTTTTCGTTTGGTTGCATAAGCGCCCGAACAGTGTGTGCAATAACGGAATTCGTTTGGGATCCACGAATCTCAACGGTTTTTAAGTAAAAAACTGTGAAAGATGGCAAAGCGCTAAACAAAAAAAATATTTTTAATAACATTTCGGGATCCCGAAATTATATTTTTGAGATTGCTTTGGAATCGGGATATCAAAAAATGTAGCCGTATGCCTGATTTGCACTTACTTGGAATAAAAAAGCTGCAATGAATGCGTCTCTTACCTAAAAAAAAGAAGAGAAAGAGAGGGAAATATGAATAAACCGTTCAACAAAAAAGGTTGATTTGATTAGTTTTAATAACGGAAATCTGAAGCAAAAAATGAGAATGCATTTATTGTTGTTTTTACCCCTACTTTGTTTTTATTTATATACATATGTATGTATATGTAAATGTAACGAAACATTGCAAAAATTATGAGTGCAACCACAAGCATTACGAAAAATTTGACATTAAACAAAAACCACATACAAATAATTGCAACAATGCGAGTACAACAACCTCTCAATGGCAACACAAACAACAGAAAAGAGCTGAAGTGTGAGAAGAGGCGTCGACCAACGTGCCACAAACATGATGGATACATTGCACAGGCTTACACACATAATGTATAACTCGATATACATATATACACACACACACAAACACGTGCAACATTGCTCACTGCAGGTGTAATGGGTGGCTATCGACTGCTGTTGTTTATTGTTTAGTTGCTGCAACGACATTTCCATCTGATTAAGGCTGAGCCGAGTTGAGCCGCGCTGAGCTTTGGTGCGGCGCAAAGCTAAATCGGACGTGGAACATGATTAGTTGTTGGTTTTTATTGGCGTTTCGTTGTAGACAAGCTTCTTATATGGAAATCTCATGCAGTTTAATGCTAACGCGTCGATTGTTGTTGTTGTTTGTGCTGCTTAGTTTACATTTGCGCGCTGTTATGATTCTACGCTGGCCTTTAGGCGACTTATTGGCCGCGTTTGTGGGCAATCATCGCGCAATTACCAGTTGCTGGCTCTTGTTTGTTGTTGCTTGCTTGGTAGTTTTTTTCCATCGAAATTCCTTAAGTTGCAAATTGACAAATCAGCAAGTTGTTGAGTTATTGCGGCAGCGTTGAACACCAACAAATGCAGCAAGTTGTTAAGCCAACTGCAACATGCAGCGATTGGCAGGGTGTTGCAAGTTGCAGTTGCACAGAGTTGCATATACAGTCAATGGGGTGCAGTTATAAAATGGGAGCGTGCATTCTCTGCTTGGGTGAGGGGCAAAAGCACGCAAAAGTTACGCCATCAAATCGTCTATTTAAATACCAGCGACAATTGGCCAATTTCTAGTTATGTGGTAATTGCTGTTAACAGCTGTCGCAACACACACACAGCCACGCCGAGATAGTCACAAGCGAGATGAAAATTATGGTAAGAATAAAGATTATCCACATCTCTAACGGTATTAAACGTGAGTCGTTTGGCCGGCGCGTTGGTGTCTAAGCTTTTTGATTTTTTTTTCCTAATTTTTCAACAATTTCAGCGTAAGCAGTTACAACTTTAGTTCAAAGGTAAAAAAAATAATACGTTTTTGTTCTCTGTTTGTCATTGGTGTCATGGAAATGAGTTTTGATTTCGAAATTGTTTTGCCTATTCACAGTGAGCGGTTGATTATTATTTATGAAGTACAGGCCTTTGGAACATTGTGAAGGAAGTCAATATAAATATTGTCTCGAAAACATATGTTCCTTAAGAAGGGAAAAACAAATGTGTATTTTTTGGAGTAGTGAATTAGTTACTAAGAGAAAGGAGTATTTTTCGACCCAATCGTTAGGAACCAACTCAAATTGTTATAGATTATATACTACAGAAGTGAGCGTCTTGCGCGCTATCTGTTAGGCAGAATCAGTTAAGGCAAAACTTCTGCAGCCTGACTCATGCCTGCCAGATGACTCACAGTTGAGCAGTCAAACATTTATTTCTTTCTCCATCCCCACCAAATCCACATATCGTGCCTATTTCACCACTTTCTGCCCCGCACGCCAAGTCAGCGGGCTGGTTTCTTCGCAACGCAGCAGACGCAGCTTGAATACGAACGCCGTAGTTCTATTGCCATTTAAAAAGCTCGCCAAGTGATAGTTTGTAACTGCAGATGGCAGTAAATCATGCGGCGCGAAAAGCAAGAATGTGGCCTGCCATGAATTCCGCAACGCAAGCCAGGCCACCGTACGTACGTATGCGTGTGTGTGCGTTTAAGATACTCTTTGCCTATCGTTAAGTGGCTGCTCAATTAAAAATTCACATAACGTAAATTTATCAATTTGAATATTCAGCTACCGCACAAATCCACATCGCCATCCACTTGCCGCATGGCGCGCACAGTAGAGGCAGAGAGAACGAGAGCTAGAGGGATTGCGTGCAAAGCAATTGGGCGGCTAACACAGAAGGCTGTGGCCGGAGCTAAGCTTCTCGGCGCAAACTTGCAAATGTCATGCGAGCAGGAACCATTAGCTGTGTGCAGAAGAGCAGTCTCTACATATTAAGATATATGTACGTAGATATGCATGTTCGTAAGTGCAAATGTTCGCAAGTGTGGCGCAGCCCCAACCGCAAGACTCATCAGCCGTGTGTGGTTCATTTAATTAACATAAAAAGGCCAGTCAGCAGACAACAGTCAGCGCAAAGTGAGATCGTCCGCCACAGCTCCCCGCCCGGTTTGTACACATGGGCTCCGTGGCATGTAGGCAAACATTCCACGCAGCCAACTGTTTACATTCTTGCAGACAGTTATCGGCTTCATTCTGCTTACAATGAAGTTGTTGATTGACTATTATTGCCAATTGTTGGTTGTTGATGGAAAATTTGCATTCTTGTGGGGAACCAACAGTCACTTGACAGTACTGGTGAATATGTTAGTAAATATGTACACATGTATGTACATATGTTTTGCATAAAAATCTCCAATCCATTTTGAAAACTCAGCTAAAATGTTGTGAATAATTACGTAAATTGCCTAATGACTATTACTTTGGAAGTTTTCTTTCCTCCAACATTAGAAGTATTCTCACAAGAAATTTGTTTCCGCTCTTGGTATTAATGAGCGTAGCGTAAAATTATTTGGTGGGACATAGAGAACTTTTCTAAGGATAAACCGAACGTGGTTTAAAGGATGAAAGTTTCATATGGGCGTGACTCCATCCATATTTTGGCGACTTTTATATTCCAGAACATGTCTAGTTAAGTAGATGATAAAACAATAGTTAACCCATATCCTTCTTCTTCTAATATTTGGCAACCCTTTTCAAAAATTGGCGAAATCCCGCTTTATATCTTTGAATATTTTTCATATAGTATACCTACTTTGAAGTTCAAAGTTTATTCGCCGAACTTTTTACCAAATACAGACTTTTTTTTGCTAAATATTTCATGTATGATTTGGTGCCTTCTTTCGGTCCCTACCATCTAATTAAAAAACAATAATGTATTGTATAATTTCTTTTCGATGGAATTAAGAAATTTAATAATAAATGCGGTATTTGGATAACTTATATAATATTTGACAGTCATTTTACGAAAAATATGCGCTTAGCTTATTAAAACTCCATACAAATAAATGAGCTAATCAAAGTCACATTTCAATAAAAAGACAAACCAAAACACTGGAATGATTTCCGGTCATTATTCGATTTCAGTAAACAAATTACTTGCCACACGGCACAAACAAAGATGCGGGGAGAAATAAAAAATCCAATTTCAACCACCAAATTGACTGCAAGACTTAAAATATATAAATAAAGATTTCAAAACTGTAATTTTTACTTTTGTTGTCGCCCACAAGCCAAATAAACCACACAAAGCACACTGAATGAATGACAAAGACAGACAAGTGAAATACACAAATGATATATGGTCCAGCTGTTGCAAATTCTCGCTTTGTTTTGCTGAATTCGCAAATAAAATCAACAAAAACGAATACTTTTTGTGGCGTCCAAACAGTAGATTCAATTGCTTCACTGCTGCGAAGAATATTATCGCTGAGATGGCAAGTGAGCAGATGCGAAGGCGTAACTGTTGCGATGTGGCGCAAAATAAACCAAAAACGCTGCCACAAAATGAAAAGTAAGCAAATAAATGAATATTTTTAAATCAGTAATAATCCAAAAAAGAAGAAAATTATCGTAAAAAATTAAATACAGTAAATAATGAGAGTTGAATGAGTAAACCACAGCAAAAAACAGCATTATGCCAAAATATTTTGCACACAAATTTGTCAGCATTTATTTTCATTTGCACGCATACATTGTTGTGATTGCAGCCCAAACACACGAAAAGGTCTAGTCACATATTGTCGTGCCTATTAATTTTTTTGTGCAATCACCGCCGCAGCTGCGCTCATTTCGTGCCTCATACTGCACTTGTTCGGCCATTTTTCCGAATATCGAAATGGCATCATACTTAATAGTAGTCATCAACTCGTAAAATGTCGCGTATACGACATGGATATCGGCGACAAGTGCACCTATTCTACACATGTGGCTGGGGAGGCACCGGGGCCACCTTGCACAAAACGTGTGTGATACATCAGTGAGTACGAGAAAGAGTGGAGGCAGGCGACTTTCGATAAGACGGAGAAGGTGCGCGGGGTATACTTAACTAGCAAATATAGTAGAATTGCTCATATAAGTGATCAGTGATCCATACAGCCTCGCACATACATATGTGTGTACACATATCTACATACAGGTATAGATGCATAAATATGTGAAATTTAGTTTCCCCACTGATGATTTCTCGACTCAAGGCACAATTGAATGACTAAGAGCGCGTTTGACTGCGGGGAATATATGCACATACTAAGCGGAGTCATTAACTTTTAGTTACACAAATAAAAGTATAAATCTATATATATGAATACATGCACATATGTATATACAACGTACATATAGCGTACATTTATTAGTGTATTTACATATTAGGGCATGACTTTTAAGAGTAGAGGCACCTTTACATACATATATTATATTTTTACCCGATATTATGATTATGGTTCGTGATTCGTCCACAGGTTGAACACTCATGCTTTAGGGTATACACTTTGTAATGTATGTTAGATGCCAGTAAATTAAAGGTAAAATTTTACAAACTTTTTTTGGAGAATAGTTTTTTGCTATAGTATTTTCATTGCTTTGGTGATTTATTTCCAAAACGAATGTACCAATTTCTATATAAGGCACAAAAAACAACTTCAGTTGCACCCTAATGTGCATATGTGCGTTACAATGATAAGTTGTTCATCGCCCACAGTATTTGAAAAACTCATTATAATAACATAAAACTTATTGCATTGCTCAATAACACAATGCAAGCAACAACAACATATTATTATTACATTTAATTGAATGTGAAAAAGTTGAACAACTCCTTTCCCTTTCTCCCAACACTCTTTGCATTTACTTTCTGTGGCTAAGGCTGTGTGCACAGTGAAGCGAATAGCAAACACAAACATTAAATTCAAATCTTTTCCTTACAAGAACTTTTTTTCGATCGTTCAGTTTGTATGGCAGCTATATGCTATAGTAAGCCGATCTGAACAATTTCTTCGGAGATTACATTGTTGCCCTAGAAAATAAGCTGTTCCAACTTTTGTGAAGATACATTGTCAAATGCAAAAGTTTTCCTTACAAGAACTTGATTCCGATCGTTCAGTTTGTATGGCAGTTATATGTTATAGTGGTCCGATATCGGCAGTTCCGACAAATGAGCAGCTTCTTGAAGAGAAAATGACGTTTGCAAAATTTCAAAACGATATCTTAAAAACTGAGGGACTAGTTCGTATATATACAGACAGACGGACATGGCTAAATCGACTCAGCTCAACACACTGATCATTTATATATATACTTTATAGGGTCTCCGACGCTTCCTTCTGGGTGTTACAAACTTCGTGACAAACTTAATATACCCTGTTCAGGGTATAAAAATCGAATTTTTCTAAATTCTAGAGTAGAAGACCCCTTAAGTTTGTTTTGTATTTACTATTGTGCTATTTTTGAAATAAAAAAATTCCCTTGAAAGCTTAAAACTAAATAATATTAATAATACGAAAATATTGAACAATGAAGCTTTATACCATAGTCAATGCAAATGTGGTGACTCAGGAATTAAAGACTAAAATGTCCCTATCGAGTTATTGCCACAAAGTGATTTTAAATCGTTAATAATCTTTCAACAATAAAAATTGATTTTCAGCTTTAAATCAAATCAGACATACACTTTTATTGGAACTCCCAGAATCATGGAACGCTGAAACCCTTTAAGCGGCCTATTTAATTTTGATTTGTTATATTTTTATTGTAAACAGACTAGTATATATGTTTATGTGTCTCACAGCAATCCATAAAAAATGTGTTTTTTCCCACAACACTTCCAATTTAACTTAAAATTTCTACGTAATCGCCGATTTCCCGGACGAATGAGCTCATAAAACATCAAAGCTCAAAACAAAAAGCGTTTATTACCTTTCAATGATTATGTAAATAGGCTGTTATTAAAGCATTAAGTGCTTAACAATCGTTTACGCAAACAGTTTTAGTTATTATTATTATTATTACGTCGCCTGATTATGGCTAAATATTTAAACTAATCGAAAAGCAAATTTGTACTTGTATAGTATTATTTATGAGTATGTTGTGAAATAGGTGAAGTACTACATACATGTATAAATCTGAAACTTTAAAGAAAGTGAATATATATTCTACACTATAGATAGTAATAGAAACTGAATAAAATTCTTTTGGTGCGGATCGACAAAGCTAGTTGTTCAATTACCGCTGATGTTGTTATATATTTATTCTATATATTGTCCTAAAATAATTATTATATGTTTATATACCATAAATGTCTATCTTTGACTATATATGATCATATATTTACTTATGTATGGATGTAAATATATTTCTCATACGTACCTAATTACTTATTTGCATCATCCTTTTGAACTTTTCCATTGATTTAAATATTATAAATACTGATTAGATTTTTCAAGGCAAGACAAGAGTCTAATATTTTTCATTTTCCACTTTGTTGACTAGACGTTTCTCAGAGCGCTGTTAAAAGCACCAGAAAGAGTGCAGTTATATTTGCGTTACATGTGATGGGTGAGTCACAAGAGCGACACAATTTGAATACATATATGTAAATTTATAGTAGAATAACTCAGCAAGATTTGCTCACACTTGCTTACACTTAGAAAGTTATGTTCTACGCCTTTTAAGAATACCCTAACAGGTCGTCAACAACTATAGTGATACGAGCTAGAGTTTACTGCAAAAATAAACTTTATTTATGAAAAAGTAGTTTACCATACAAAGGAAATCGTTCTCTGCTTTATCACCTCGTAAACTATCTTGCTGGAATGGAAAGAATCCACAATCTCACAGCCTTATGATATAGACCAAAATATCACGATTGTACTTGCTGCATGCAGAAGCGCTATTTCGGCGAATTTCAAGTGAAATTAAACAACCAAATTATTTCATTCATGCATATGTATGTACTTGCAAAATTTTCACCCACTAACCAGAAGAATCATCACAACTACGAATATTCCCAGACTATTTATATTCAGTGTCGTAATAATTCTAATAATAATGTTCATGTGCAGAATGAATAAAAGACCAAGATGTGCTCGTTCTGAATGGCTAAATGATTACTTTGTACAAAAACGCACACATGTACACATTAACATACATATATGTACATACATACGTATGCAAATACATTTACATCTTTGAATTTGCAATCAGTTTACAATTTTATTAGTTTTTAATAGAGACAAAGAAGTAAACGTACTAACTTATTTTCATAGTACACTTGCTGTATATGACTATATACATACATACATATACCACATATGTATGTATATTATCTATAAACATACATAATATAGTATATTGTCTATTCATCAGCGTTTCAAACGTAACAAATTCTTTATATGATCTATTGCTTTAGTAAACGATTATATACGCTGCTTCTGCACTTGGCCTTCAATCGAGCGTAACGGCGCAAGTGAGCGCACAAAGAACTCTTCCACACACTGCCCACACCTCCCATCGCATTGTCGTTCGAGCTGCTAAAATTATAGAATTTACGTAATAAGGCAAAAATACTCGAACCTTCAGTGTGAATATTTGTGGTATGGTTTGTGTGTGAACAGCAGAACACAGCAAGAATGAAGGGCGGCGCAAGAGACAGGCGGCTTGGAGCACGACAATGCAATCTAGAGCAGCAAAACTAATAAAAATTACAAAAACAAATGAAAACGAAAACGAAAACGAAAAGTACACAAAAAGCTTTGCAAAACATCGATTTCATTTGGTGCAATGCATTTGCATTCGATGAGTGTGTGTGTGTGTGTGTGCATGTGTAAATTTTATTTGGTGGAGCAGTCAAAGGAAGCAATAGCGGCTAAAGTAAGTGCGAGTAAATAGTGGTGCGATGGAGAACGAAACTGTATACTATATGGGTACAACAACTACTATATGGGTACAACAACAAGCTCAGTAAAGAGACACCAGAAAGCGCTCAGAAATGCAAATATTTTCCCATCAAAGAACACTCATACCAAAGCGCCAAGCTTAGGACACGATCAGGCAATAGCCAAAGGCAAAAATGAAAAATAAATCCATTGAAATATTTGTTTGTGTATACAACACACGCTCGCTTATTACGAGTGCTGCTCACATTACATGTTTTTGTTTTGTCAAATTCTACTTTGAAAGCTTTCGAACGCCACGTTTAGTTACCTTTGGTACAGATTCTAGCAATTTTACTTTTAAATAATGAAAAACGTTGCCTCAATAAGTTGTTTTTGGTAGAATTCATTCATTATATCCAAACATATTCGTAATTCTCGGCAATTTTTGAAACGGAATTTAACAAAACAAAATGCGTGGAGACGCCTTAAAGTCACATAACCGAATTTTTGTCGCAATGAAATGGATAAAACCCATATGCACCAGAGAAGATTAATTAAAAATATATAAATATGTATATATGTATATTCAGGAATGAGAAAATAAATTTCCGTTTGTAAACAACAACACAAAAAATTACATTCCGAAGACGTTCGAAAATAAACCATGACATGTCCGAAGGCCATACATACCACCACACCATACTCCACACACATACACTCACATATGTACCTCCACAACTTTAAATGGTGAATATGCAACGTCAGCGATAGTTGAATGCAAATGCGCACGTCCGTCCGGCCGACTGGACAAATGTGTTTGCAAATTCTAGGCAGAAGAATGAGAAATCGGGCATAAGGGATACAAGCAAAGTGCTCTTAGTAATGGCATGTTGCCTGGACGGTCGGTTCGTCAGGCAGTCTTTGCATTTATTTGTCTGTAAAAACGGTCAACAAATAGACTACAAAAAGCTAAGTAAATAGGTGTATGTGCATATTTGTAAAGCATTTGCGAATTCGCTATTTGCCGCCGTTTTAGCTGGAAATACAATGCTGTTAAAGAGCGTGGACGCAGGGGTATTGCCTTTGTAGATTCGTTAGAAGGACAATTCAATTAAGTTTTTCCAGTTGCAAAAGAATACGGTTGAAAAGTTTTTTATCAAAACTATCGTTCGACATAAAGCGATTTAAGGTAGGGAATCGGTAAGCTTTGAGATCTTTAATTTATACAAAATATTAAGTCCCTAGTCTAAACCAACAGCTACAGATAAAATATTAAGTAATCTTAATATCAGCCTGATGATATATCTAATGATGTGTGATAGTCTTCTAAAATTACTCAAGTGGCATTCGAAGTTATTATTGGTCAATAAGAGGCAACACTCGCCGAGATATTCTGCATGAGTGAAACCTATATATGTATATGATAGGTTGAATTTGCGCCCAAATATGAGCTAACTATTTGTCTGATATTCTCTTGAAATGTATGCGATAAATGTTAATTTTCAATAATCGTCGAGCGTTATAATTCCTTCGACGACCTTCAAATTTTGTACTAACCTTGGCTTGCTTGGCAAGTTCTACCCCCCATTTAAGTAACTATTACCTATTTTAACATTTGGTTCGTTCGGAATCTGAAACCGAAGTAGCAGACACACATTTAACACAGAGCGCTAGGGGACGCTCATTCATTACAGTGTGAGATAATAATCTTAGATACAATATACGACCAAAGAAGAATAATATTATCTGTTTTTATTTGTGGCCAGAAATATATCAAAATCCATCTCTGCCTAGTTTGACGAGTTTGGAGCCGCAGACTCTCTTCGACGGCTCTCAATACAATATTATGGTTATACGATAAACAGTCTCACTGAAATTCTCTCTCTTAGAGAGGTAAACAATTGTATTTTTCATGATTTCACTGGTATACATCAAAGGTCAACATTTGCAGACATTTATACTTAGTTTTACTAATTTTTTCGGTGCTTATCATTTTCCATTTAAGCCCTCTGTTTTAAATTTTGAATGCAACAGCAACAATGCAGGAGCGCTAACACTGAACAAACACCTCCACTCGAGACTCAAACAAATTCACATACCTATCTTCGAGGTTTAGTTGCATAGTCATTTGTTGTATATAATAACGGTGCACAACAACAGCAGCAGTAACAACTACTTACGTATATTCATAGTAGCTACAGTAGCAAAGGCCTGCAGCTGTGAAACGCTGCAACAATGGCTATCATACATTTTCTGTCTGTGTGTGTGTGTGTGTGTTCGTGTGTGCCTACAAATCGGAGTGTGCAGGTGCAGCAAGCAGCGAAGAACACCACAATATGAAAAACATGAAATGAAGGCACATAATAAAAGTGAGAAGAAAATCATAGTGACTGCACTAAGAGGTGCTAGAGCCGCGGCGACTCAGCGCTTCGGTCGCGTAATCAGGGTGTAACAATTACGCGTTATGAATACGATAGACAAGCAGCAAACCTGTGCACAAACACACCACTTCCAAGCATATGCGTTTACTAATGTGTGTGCTGTATGTATGCTTGTATATATGTATGTATGCAACCTCTAAGCCCAACAAACGAGGCAAGTTGCACGCGCAAGCATAAAAATAGAAGCCTAAGCGGGGCTGTGGTTCAAGCTGGCGGATATTCGAGCTTTGATGTCTGATTTGGTTGCTGCTGCAGCGCAGCAACCTGCCGCGATGGGCGAACACTCCTACACAGCTGCACAGATGCAAACATGCAACACAACGTGCTGTGCTGTTGTTGTCGGTGGCTGGCATTAGCTGCTGACGGGCTCATGCGCAGGCGTAGCGTAAAAATTGCTTCGGCAACACATTTTTCGCGCTTTGTTGCTACTGTTGAGTGCCTTTCGACTTTGTTGCCGTTATTGTTGTTGTTGATATCGTTGTTGTTGTTGTTTGCTGCATTACCAGCAATTTAACATAGACCTTAAATGTTGCAATAGCGAATACAAATGTTGTTGTTGTTGGCTGTGCTATTTCCATATTTTCGCCTCACTCACTGGTGGTTCGGCAGTGCGTGCAAATTTTTTGTTGTTGCCTTCTCATTTGCTGCCACTGCAATTTCATTTATGACTTCTTATTTATAATTTTAAAGTAGCTTCTGGCGCGTGAGTTTTCTCGTCGAGAGTTTGAGTTTTACTTCGTTGCATTTTGTTGTGGGTGCGAGCAACTCGAACATATTCTAATCATGCTAAGACCGCCTGATTGTCTGCAAAATCAACGCTAAGTCTGTTCAAAAGTCTCCTTGTATATTTGTATGTTCAGCGATAAAATGTAAAACAAAGTTTTTAGAAAAATATTTTGTTTGGTGTTGTATTTGTTGGGTTATATTTAGGTAGTACTCTACACCTAGGCCAAGGTGTTATTATTTTAGTGTATCTAAAATGAGTTAATTATAGCAAAGCTAATTTTTGCGCCTACTCTCTCAGATCTGCTTAAAAAGTCGTCTGTTTGTTTCAGAACTCTGCCTAAAAGCAGTGGGTCTGTAATTGTAAGAAGTCTAATGAAGTGCTGGTCTTAAAAAGGTTTCTATTCAGCAGTCATAGTGAAGAGAGAAACAATATCATGTAACACGAAGTTACAGTATTCATTGGTTGTTACAACTAATCGCCATATTCACCAAATAACCAACCCTAGTAGTAATCAATAGTAACAATTCTTAGTGACCGCAGTCAAGATGAAAAGATTCGTATTAACAAGTGTTCGGAAGTTAAAGATAACGAATTGCACACTCTCTAACTACCATATATACTGTCTTTAAAGAAAAGACCAGTAGAGATCAGAACCTATTAGATTCATATTCTTCGAATAATTTATTGAGGGATGGAGTTTACAGAACTTCGATTTTCGACAAGCTACTATGTTTGAAATGTGTCAGTTTTAAGCAGCCAATGCATATGTATGTGGTGGTATTAATCTATTGTATCAGAAATGAACTAAACATCTGGCCTTGTGGTCGAGTGATCCTTATTATCGACTGGTTTCAAAACGCTTGTTGCAAAAAAATGTTCAAGAATGCAATTATGGATTTCTCATAAGGCAGGTTAGAGGGTTTTACCACTTAATTCTCCCGCACTCGAGCACAAAAAGGCAAACGTGTTTTTTGTTGCTATTGGAAGGGCTTTTTCTTCTTCTTTACTGGCATAGACACCGCTCACGCGATTATAGCCGAGTTAACAAGAGCGCGCCAGTTTTTTTTTCTTTTCGCAAGGTAGCACCAATTGGATATTCCAAGCGAAGCCAGGTCCTTTTCTACCTGGTCTTCCCAACGGAGTGGAGGTCTTCCTCTTTCTCTGCTTCCCCCGGCGGGTATTGCGTCGAATATTTTCAGAGCTGGAGTGTTTTCGTCCATACGTACGACATAACCTAGCCAACTAAGCAATGTCGTCGTATATCTCATACAAAATCGTTCCATCGAATGCGATATTCGATGTGGCCAACGCGCAAAGGACCATTAATCTTTCGCAAAACCTTTCTCTTGAAAACACCTAAGGCTGACTCATCAGATGTTGTCATCGTTCATGCCTCTGCACCATATAGCAGGACGGGAATAATGAGTGACTTATAGAGTTTGGTTTTTGTTCGTCGAGAGAAGACTTTACTTCTCAATTGCCCACTCAGTTCAAAGTAGCACCTGTTGGCAAGAGTTACCTTGCGTTGGATTTCGAGGCTGACATTTTTGTTACTGTTAATGCTGGTTCCAAGATAGACGAAATTATCTACAACTTCGAAGTTGTAACTGTAAACAGTGACGTGGGAGCCTGGTCGAAAGTGCGACGACCGTTTGTTTGATGAAAGAAGATATTTCGTGTTGCTCCCGTCCACTGCTAGATCCATCGCTTTTTCATCCAGTTTGCATAAAGCAAAATTAACGGCGCGGTTGTTGAGGCCGATGGTATCAATATCATCGGCATATGTCAGCAGCGGTACACTCCTATAGATGATTGTACCTGCTCGATTAAATTCTGCAGCTCGAACTATTGTCTCCAAGAGGAGATTGAAGAAGTCACACGAAAGGGAGTCGCCTTGTCTGAAACCTCGTCTGGTATCGAACTTCTCGGGGAGGTTCTTTTGGATTCTTATGGAGCTTTCGGTATTGCTCAACGTCAGTTTACACAGCGGTATTAGCTTTGCGGAGATAAAGGCAGCACCTTTTCGTCCTGTCAAAAGTAGCTTTGAAATCGAAGAAAAGGTTGTAAGCGCTGCTATAAATAAAATAACAATAATAAAATTCGCACAATTAAAATTTAGTCACGGCACGCATAAACTGTGGTGGTTGTTGCATTGATTGTTGGGTTATGTAAAGTTGCAAGTGGCATAAAGTTTTCATCGCGTTCGAAATAATTATCTAATGATTGACTGTATCTAATTTGTGCGTGTCGATATGTACAATATATGTATGCATATACACGAGTATGTACGAGCGTTTGAAGATATAATTCGCGAGTAACTATGCGTAGCGAAAACCTCAAACGGCACTTAAGTACATACCACACGAGCGCTTGGCATCACTTTATGCAGCAAACGCATTTTTCCCCACCGCCCATGATGCAACATGTGGTGCGTTTTCAGTTTCAACCGATCATTGGTGCTCGTATAATTATTGAAGTTACTGCATTACTTACGAATTGGAGCGCAAAATATGCGTATCTGTGTGTGTGTTACGTACCTGAAAGGAATAATGAAAATATTGATTAAAACTGTTAAACACAATTACGAATATGTGGTATATATATCTACATATAAAAACAATAAAACAACAAGTTTTATCAATATCTAATAAACATATGAGAGTAAAGCAAATTAATTTGGGATATTAAAACACAAGAGCTAAAAAAAATAAGGCTGGCGAAGCCAACAGCTGATTCTGGCCACTTGGCTTATTCTCTTTTATATACCTATGTATACATAGGCTGCTATATATATTTCTGGACAAGGCAACACTAAGTGTTGCCAGGTGCAATCTGACACTTCCATTGGAAAGTTTGACATTTTTTAGCATAACGTCACTCAGAACGTTTTGTCATTTAATCGTGAATTGTTTTATTTACAGGGAATTAAAAAATTCATCTGGGCCAAAAAATGGAATTAACTCGTAAACATTTTCGTGCGATCATTTTTCACAACTTTCGACGTGGATTATCACGACAAGAGTGCATCGATGAACTAAAATCTTTGTATGGCTATGAAGCACCATCCTATAGCACTGTGAAAAACTGGTACAACGAATTTAATCGTGGCCGACGCTCGCTCAAAGACGAATTCCGTGAAGGTCGTCCAAAAACAGCCGTTGTGCCAGAAAACATCGTTGTCGTACGTGAACTGATAATGCAAGACCGTCATGTAACATACCTTCAGATAGAGGCATGCCTATGCATTTCTCCCACAAGCATACATTCGATATTGCATGAACACCTGGCCGTAAAAAAGGTTTGTTCTCGTTGGATCCCGCACAATTTGACAATCGCTCAAAAAAAGGCTCGTGTGGATTGGTGTAAAGAAATGCTGAAAAAATACGATCGCGGTGCTTCAAAAGACGTTTATAAGATCGTTACAGGTGACGAATCATGGATCTATGCGTATAAGCCCGAAACAAAACAGCAATCGACCGTGTGGGTCTTCCACGATGAGTGTTGTTTATTTGAAACAAAAAAAATGAGAGAAGATGCGTGTGTGTGTACATATAATAAACGGGTTCTGGCATTGACCGTTCAAGTGAAAATGTGCGTCCAGCTGGCGATTTGCGAGATGTGTTTATGCTGCTTGATGCACGGCAATTTTACCGTTATTTTTTAAAATTCAACTCAAAAATTTTTAGAAAACCAAGCGTACCGATTTATTGCTTTTAAGCCTTTAAACACTAGAAAACCTGTTCACTTAAGGCTAAGTCCATAGTGGGGCGTGGCATTAAGTAATTTAATTTTCGCTACTAAATTCTTTGAATATAATTGTAAATTGTAGTACAGTTAGGAGGTGGAATCTAACACTTTCACCTAATATTTTCACTTGAAGTTTTTCGTATCCAAATTCAACCTCTATTCCAGCAATGTAACATTGGAATCGACTTTGTCGTAAATTTAATGCAGCCGGTGATTGTACATTGTGATTTCCAAATTTCAAATGTTCTTGCTGTTGAATTACAATAAACAATTTCTAAAAAGTGGCAAATGCCAGTTTACGACAGCATTGTTCGCCATTGTGCCGAGCGCGCGTAGCTCGAGGCACTAAAAGTGAAATAGCTTTGTTTAATTGAAAATACAAAAGGCATGTGAGTTCTTTTTCCCCATTCATTGTTATTGCAAATGCTCGCATAAGGCATAAAAGTGAAATCGATGCAGCCATCGAGCGAAATAGGCAAGTTGGCTAGTAAAACTGAAAAACAAAAAAAAAAATGAATATGAAACTGAGGAAATCGAATACGTTAATAGCATTTGGTAGCAAACAAAAATCATTAAAAGCAATTTGATGTATTTAAATTTCATTTTTTTCTTATGGGTACTCATTAACCAAATGAGAAAATAACAACTGTTCGTATGAGTACAATTGAGCTTCGAATAATTAAAAAAATAATGCACATGTGTGAAATTGGAAGAAAAATAGAGGTATTGACATAAAAGTGTTGAAGAAGAATATTAACTGCTTTGCCTTTGTGTCGTGTGTGTCACAAGCCATAAATTGAAACGAGTTTAACACTTCACTGATCGCAAACGCTTTACTGCACACTCGAATTAGGCACACAAAGCCGAGAAAAAATGCTGTAAAATTCTTTTGAGGCAAACATTTGCAGAATTGGCACAAATCGATGAATAAATGAACACTTTCGTTGCTCATATGAGGGTCAAAGTGAAGTGTTTTAGAAATTGAAAATAAAATATGTATTTGTTTTTTATTTTTTTTTTTTAATTTTTTTTTTTAATGTTGCGTAAGCTGAGTCCACTAGCATGGTTAACCCGTGTCTTCGTTTAACAATTTCTTTACATTGTTACCATGTTCTCAACATGAACTCTGATTTCCGATGTTGTTGTCAAAGATGTGCGATTCAGAAATGGAGTATCGATTCATCATCGAGTCATCTAATATTTTTCTGATAGTAATTTCGTGACTCACTCCCAATTTCTACGCGACTTGCAATATGCTTAGCGCTCTCTTCTCAGTTTCAAATTTAGGATTAGTGCAATTATGTTTCTCTGAGATACCGTTAAATTTGGTGTACGAAAACACCGCACGTGACAGTTTGGTACGAATTTCGAAGTAATAGCATGTGTAAAAATTAGTCTCCTTGGATATAGACAGTGGCGTAGCTGGGAGGGGCGACGGGGCCGTAACGTCTTGGGGGCGGCAAAACTATCTTCGCTGTTTTTTAATATTCAGAAAAATACTTCAACAAATTTTTTTACAAAATTTATTATAAAAGAAAAAGAGTTCTACATCAATAATTGACAATGAAAAATATTAATTTTTACTCGAATACTCTTCAGTCTTTGAATTTGTCTTATATCTTTTGGCTTATATCTTTCTTAAAAATAGTGATAGAACTTAAAGATGCACTTTTCTAGCTTTGATCGCAACAGTATCTTTATTTTTATACTGTCGTCGCGACGTGTCACTCTCACAGTTACCCTATGCTTTGAATGTAACAAATGCTTTTGTTTCTCCAAATTTTCAAAATGGTATTTAAAAGTCCAATTCAGGCGAAAATTCCTGCAAATTGTGTCAAAAGTTTACAAGATATAGGACGAAAAGGGTTTTTTCTATGGCTTTTAATAAGATGTCTTATAAATTTAATATCAATTTCCTCAAAAACCGTATTGTGAGAATTTTGGAACTTCAGGCTTCTAGTTCCTAAATTTTATATACTTAATATCGAAGATATTTTGTAAAAATTCACTTTTGTTCGAACCACCTCATGAAACTTGTAGGTATGCAGATAAAGGAGGGCGGCAGAACATCCTTGGCCCGAAGTTGTAGCAACGCCTCCGGATCTAGACTTGAGGTTTGGAAACTTGGATAACTTTACACTTAAATTTTTGAAAATATTTACTAACTACTTGAATATTTCTTACTGAGAACAGAGAGGATACAATAGAAGCTGAACCATTGTTCGAGAAAGAATTTTCATTGCTTGTAGCTGTATATATTGACGGCATTCAAGAATTTGCCACAAGCGTATGTACGAGACTCAAGTTCATGCAAATTCTTTCAAAAGCATTTCTGATTTGACACACTTTTTCTGTTATTGTTGAAATAATTTTTAAGACTTTTACAATTATTTGTATGTCCACTTAGAAAAATCAAATAAATTTTAAATCATTAAATAGAAAACTTTTTGACATATCGCTTGAAGTGCTCAATATACATTAAATATTTAGTATTCTTTTATATACACATGTACACATACGAGTATGAAGTGAAATGTTCCATCTCGTTCATACGGATTCGCCTCGTTTGACTTCCGCTCTAGCGTTGCGGCCAAAAAAGGCGTGAACTTTCCGTCACACATACTTGTATGTAAGTCAAGGGCAGAGATGACAGCAAAAATTACTGAAATGCCAAGGGCGTCGAAAATTGAAACAGAAACAAGACCAAAAACAAAAACAAAAACTGTGAATTACGTCAGAGAATCATACAAATGTAAAGGAAATTTTTAAAATACCGCAAAGACAATGAAATTTGCCACAATTAATTTTCTCTGAACGCTGAGTTAATGCTGTCAGAATTGCTAGCTACTTAGCCTCTGCACATTCTGAGTCAGTGTACAAAAACAATGTAGGAGAAATTCTCCTTGATTTAAAAAAAAAAGACAGAAAAAAATTTACTTTATGTTCTTATTTATTTTTCGACACATAACCGTACTAAAAATGAGAAAGTAAAATAAAATTTTATTTTTGCAACATCTGTGCTTCTTATTTTTTTGTTAATTTTTTTTTATTTTTTGCGCAAACTTAATGGCCGAAATAAATATTTGCAGAAATGTGACATTGAATATGTTCTTCTTTATAAACACATACATACATATGTACATATGGCGAGTATGGCAACAAAGTATAAATGACGAATATATTTATTTCTATGGCGAAGATGAGCGTTGGTTGGTTTTAAAAAGCCATTAAAGACAATTAAAACGCGTATAATTTTTGTTTGCAAATTAATTTTGATTTTCTCTTATTTTTATTTTCGGTTGCACATAAAAAATTGCTATAAAGCCTCAATTCAGTTGGATACAATAGAAAATAACCAGTAACCGGTTCGGTAGCTCCCTGATTGACCGATTGTGGGCTTTAGTTAGGAGTACAAGTAATAAAAATCTAAATTCTAGTTCTAATCTATCTAGTAGATAGAAAAAATCTAGCAAAAGCAGAGATTTAGTCAGAGTCAAAACTCAATTTTCCTGACTAACTTTTGTAACTCGAAAGCTTCACCGATAAGTAAAATTGTTTTCAAAACAAACCTAATTTCTAATAGCAAGAAACCCTACTGTTCCAAGAGTACTGGGTAACGAAAATGCGTGTGACATGTCGCCTGAATCTGACGTTTAATTGAAAGTCGTCATTTGCAACACGTGCGCACATGCGTAAAACACCGCTTAGCTACAACAACAACTACAGTTAATGTATTATTTCAAATGCTATTCCTCTTCATATGCTTTACACCAGTCTGTACCGGTTTTCTGAAGGCCTTCTGATGCATAAATTAATATATTCCAAAACCAAATTCAGAAATACTTTCATGACAGCAATAAATAGACTTGAACGAGCTGCTGTTGAAAAAACTCGAAACGCTTTTTTTCTCAATGAAAAACATTTGAATTCTTTTAATTTACATATTTATGCATATATAAATATACAAGTATACGGCCATACATAGCAAATATTCACAAAAACTCGATCCAAGCCATTTATTAAGATGCAATCTAAATTGTGGCAACAAATAAACTTAACCAATGAAATATGCAAAATACGAGTAGTTTGTCAATAATTTAAAAGCTCTGTGCTAATTTAAGCAACAAAACCAAAAATAAGTGAGTTATGATATGTTTCTAAACAAGTTTGGCTTTAAGTTTTATAGAATTTTAACAAAAATTCGTTTAAGGGGCTTAAGATGAATTCAGCTCAGGCACGGTTTTTCATTTCTAGTGATAAACTGAGCACATGCTCTATCAGCATTTTATTGTAATTTAAAGTTCGCGACATAAAGTTGTTACTTAAAAAGAGAATCAACGTCTAACTTCGAAAAAGTTCGTTCAAATAACTGAAAATCTTGCCTATAAATTAAGTCTATTTAAGCACATTTAGCATATTGCCTCTGATATATATACAATACTAGAGGACCCGCTTACGTTTTACTGTGGCTGATACATAGATAGTACTACTAATACCATTTATATGATTTCTATTAGTTAGATTATAAGTATTAGTTAAGGAATAATCGCATTTTTGATGAAGCAACAAAAATGAATCAAAAAGCATTTTGTGCGTTAAGAAAGAATTGGAATTTGGGCTGTGCATCAGTGAAATCAATCGAGTCCAATCGATTGTCAGCCTGGTGGACTGCATATTAAGAAACGGTTCTCAAGCGTGGAAAGACAAAAAAATCGGCTGGCAAGGTTATGGCATCAGTCTTTTGGGATGCCCGTGGTATATTATTCATCGAATGATAAATGAGCCAGTTTTAATTCATTGCAATGTGTATTTGATTTCAGTTCTGTTCTACCATTCCCAATATTTAGCCATTTTATTATTTTTCAGAAAGGATCAGCTTGAAATTGTACGCATATACATATGTATTCATCTTTCCCGTTTAAATATTGTATTGCTCTGTGCAATGCTTCGAAAAGATTTCTGTATATCTCAAATTTTTATCAACACTTCAGTTATGCCGCTATTTTTTTATGTCAGACCTTTTGCAATTTTAAATTGCCAATAGTTAGCAGGTATGAAAAAAATGTTATAGCTACCCATAGATGTCACTTAGGAACGAACTCTGTCCACAATATGAAAACTTGATCTACAGATGTCGCCGCTTACTTTGGCATCGTTTTGTTTAATGCGCGTTTACGCCAATTTAAGGTTTGATTATTGGATACTGCGATGGTAACGCCATCTATCGGTCAAACATTCCAAAATTAACAATTGATTAAAAATGAAAAAATAATTTAAAAAACATTTTCCAGTGGACCAAATTGTAAATCTAAACCATTCTCAAATCTCCTTGAACATACACACAAAATTTCATCAAAATCAGTCCATCCGCTTAGGAGCAGTTCAAATGCAAACACACGGTCAGAAGATTTATATATATAAAGATAAGAAAGACTGCTGAATAATTAAATACAAAGTGACAAGAGACAAAAGAATATTTGTGTATTTCAGCACAATTTTCGATGCATTACGGCGTTTATGTATGTATGTATATATGGTAGATATATACTGAGACGACTGGCGCGCGGTTGTTAACTCGGCTATAATCGCGTAAGCGGTGTCTACGCCAATTAAGAAGAAGATATACTGAGAAGTGAATGTGGCATGCCATATTAATTTTAGTTGTCGCACTGGCTGTCATTTAAATATTTGTAAAATTTTGGCTGAAATTCGAGCAGCTCTTATGTAACTGTCACATTTTTGGCAATTGCTGTGACATAATTAACAGGTGTTTTGGCAAAGTTGTTTTTGTTTTCATTTAATTGAATTAACTCATATTCTTTCACACTTTTGCGAATCTACAATGTCTGCCTCACACTTGTTGGCATCATCATTTCAATTTAAATAAAGCATTTTAATTTAAATAAAGCATTTAATTATCAGCATTGACAACAATTTGCTGCTAGGCGCTTTAGCAACATGTCATTCCATAGAATAGCTGAGAGGCAGAGGAATTTAATGCGGATATCAATCGAGTCACATATTTGAGGTATTGCTGGCGCTTCTGTGTGGCACACCGAAAAGTGTTCCTAAAATAATCAAAACATAGAATCTAAAGAAACATCTACATACATATTTACAACGTATTTGAAATTTATGGTATGGTAGCAGTTCTTAATAGTCTTAGAGAAATTAGTAAAGATCTCGCAAACTCTTTTTTGACTATTATTCGCTCAGGCGCTGTAATTTTTTGACTTATTTCAGGGGTTTATTGCGTAAAGTAAGAGGAATACTGAACTCGAAAACACTTTTTTTATGTTTCAATTATATATATATATATTAATATATATAATTAATTTCTTTTAATACTAACCTCTAAATTATTTTACTATTTTTGTTTACTTTTTTCATTTTATTTTTTTCTTGAATCAATATAACTTAGATTTTCTTTTATTCTCTGCCTCATTTCAGCGCATTTTGGCAAAATTTAGTGTCATTAACATAGCTGTAAAGCAGTCAAGCACTGATTGTCACCAAATATTTGCAAGCTAATTTGCATTTTACACACAAACATCCATATGTGTATACAATACACAATTATACAGCCAAAATATCTGAATAAATTATAAATTTGTAAAAAAAGCAAAATATAAACAATTTATCCGCCGACTGATTTATGATTCGCATATTCTTTGTTTGTGACCCATGTGACATAAGAGCTGTCAAAACGCTTGCGCAATCCGTGAAAGACTAATGTACATAATTAAAAACTTATGTAACACATTGTATTTCTCAGTTATGTGCGAATCAACACATAGCTCATACTAATACACATGTACATATGTATGTGTGTTTTAGATAATTTGAATATCAAGCTACATATTGCTGTTGCTTAAAAGTTGCTTGACCTTTGAAGGCCTGGGGGGAAGACCACAAAAAAAATTATAACCGCAAATGGTTTCTTTTCGTGGCGATCGAAGATTACCAACAGCGCCACGCAAAAGCATGAGTACGTTAAAGTGGCTTAAGTCGTTTCTAGTTGATGAGAGCAATTTTGAGCACTTCTATCCAGACGAGCCTCGATGTTGTGTTAAATGTTTCTTAAACAATACATTAGCATTAGAAGCTTCAACTTGCATTAAAAGAGCGACAAAAGCTATGTCCAGTTATATACTCGACTTCAAAGCGACTATCTCATCTAAAGCCGACTTAAGCTATTTTAACATTCATTAGGAAATCTTTTTCAATTTATAACTCATAGTTAGCTTCATTTGTACGCTGATCGGTTAGTCAGATACTTGGTTATATCGAAAAAAACTACAGACAGTAGCTGAAAGCAGCCGAGAGCAATTAAAGATGTTAAACTCTAAGATATTTCCAGTCAAAGAGCGATAACGGCAAAATGCGCTGATGAAAGTGGTCTTCCAAAGAAAAAATTAAAGAATAGAGTGAGTAATGAAGTGCTGAATAGAAAACAAAGTGGTAGAAGTAGACAAATTGTAAAGGTTTAGGTAAAAAATTAGATAAGTGATATAAAAAAATAAGTGAAAAGTGTCAAATAACTGCAGAAATAGCAGTTCAAATTGTCGACGTTTAAGATAAATTGTGTATTATCAGTTACATGATATTGAAAAGACGAAAAGAAATCAATCAGTTTTTAACTGTGTTGGAAAGTTAAAGTTTATAAAATTATTAGTTCAAATAGGACTGAATTAACTTTGCTCCTAAATGTAGGCAACGGTTTCCAGAACTCGCTAAGTATCTAAAAAATGTAAATAACTGCTAGCATTCCAATAATGAAAAAAAGTATGAAAGAGTTAAACTAATTGGCATTGATTGTCCAGCTTTGAAGTTCACTCTGCGCCTATGGAAGATTCAGTCAACCGGGATTTTAGAAAATTACTTCCACAACTTTTGCAAGTAATTTTCCACCAAACACAACTCAAATATTTGATTTCAGCAGGTTTTCAAATAGGCGCAGAAACGCTCAAATTTTACGTAAAACGACTAAAGTCAATAAAAATATCACATAAACGAATTGCTTTACCGAGCTACGATGACATTTAATAGCATTTTCCGACTAGTCTAGGAACGAGTGACCGATCGTAATGATTGCATAACCAATAATTACCGAAGAAGCTGCAGGGGTTGGTTGCACTGCACCTGAGCGGAATGTTGCTGACATTTCAACGGCGACAGCGACTAGCAATGATAATAAATCTAAGCACAGAATTGCGATATAAACTAAAATGTTTATTAATTAATCAAATGCACATGCGAGTGTTTTGAAATCGGCCATATATGTGTATGTAGTTGTATGCGTGTGTCTGTTAGCTTGCACGCGGCCAAGAGAAACATGTCAATTGAGGCGGTGCATTATGCGCTGCTACTAATGATGATGTTGCAACGGCGAGCACAGGATGCACGCACATACACACCTCACATGTTGTTGTTGTTATGGTTTTGCTAAACAAACGTAGCGGCAGCAGCCAACTTCAGTGACGACGCATTAAATTTTCTGTTATTTTAATATCTTGTTGCCGTGATCTTCCGCCTTTTCCATCTAATTACACTTGGCAACGCCAGCGTGCACTCACACACACACACACATGCACATGCACAAATTCAAGCATCATAAATTTGTGTTTACAATAAATGGTGTAATTGGCTTTTTCGTCTCTTGCTGTCAGCAAGTAATGCTAATGTTATTGTTATTACTGGTTTTTGTCTCTAATGTTTGCTGCTACACTTGTTCGCTCATCATCGACCCCTGCGACTGTGTGGCGTTGCTGATGAGCGCTGTTTACTCGCCTTCGCTAATTGATTTCTATTTGGAAAAAACGTTTATTTTTCATTTCATTGGCTTTCCTGCTCATTTGTTTATTTGGAGGCTGCAATTAGCTTCCACTGTTGCATAATGCCTTGAGCCATGAATTTGAACTTCAATCGATTTTTCACCTCGAGGAGTCCACACTATATATGTATTTACATGTGGTTTTCCATTTACTTTCGTACGAGTGACGAACAATCCGTTGCATAGCAACGAGTAAAAGTCATTTTCGCATAACGAACAGCGAAACCAACGTGATACCGAACAACACTTTCCAAATGTAATGACAGCAGACGCAACACCAACAACAACAGCTGACAGCAGGAACAGGCTGACAGCATTATTTGTCAACAAAAGCAACAAGAGTAGTTCAATGACTCCCAATCGACACAGCTCATACAATATGCCCCTAATTTTGGTTCATATATCACCATAGCGCAGTTTGAGGACGTACTGTTAACGGTGTTAAGGTCACATGACTGCTAGATAAATTGTAAGCATTACTGCCTACTTTACGCTGAAATTTACATTACAAAAACAACAAAGTTAGAACGGTTAGCTACATCTGAAAAGACAGCACTTTTCGGATGTTAAGGCCAGGTTCCTCTAAAAACGTAATTTTTTTCAATACATTTTATTTTTATTACGAAACATGTTGAGTAATCAATTTTTTTTACATATGTATGTATGAAAGAACATATATTAAAGACTTGAAATTTTTTTTTTCAAAATGGCGGTCCTGAAAATGGCTGCTGAAACTCATCCGATTCGTAGATGGATGACCTTATTTCTTGGAAAAGAATTATCTGAAAGCAAAAAGCAAAACGGTTTCATGTTCTGTAACGAATTAGCTATGGTCTCAAGCAGAATGAAACATTTTCAATGAAAAAAAAAAACAAAGTGGCGGACTTTTGAATTTTTTTTAACCCTTTTCTCGCTTTTAATTGTTTATAACTATTTTAAATAATAATAAATACTGAATCTGCTTGAGGTCATAGCCAGACATCTAAAGAGTGTGGCAGCGCTAAGTGCAATAGTTTTGAAATGAGAGTGTCATCCATGCGAAAAAACGTGGTTCGGAGAAAAATCAGTTTAAACCAAAGGCACGCAGTAGCTACCGCTACTGAAGGCGTTCGAGCGACCGGATTTCCCGCAGCGCTCCTCACTCTTTTATACTTGCGTCTCGGTCTTGCTGGCCTTCGGGACTAATTCTATACTATTTCTAATAAAAAACACAAGTAGCAAAATTTTATCCAAGGAGTGGACTTAGTATTCCAAAAAGTAAAAAATCATTATGCGAAATCAGGTTAACTCGTTTTTTAAATTTATATATATCTGTGGAAAGCGTCAGGTCAACAACATTTTAAAATTGATATCGTCTTCCGGCTTTTCAAGATAACATTTGTAAAATCTAAGAGATCTAAGATGGTTGAATGTGGTTGTGTGACGGACACTTTTTATCTACCCTTTCAGCATTTTCTTAAGCCGACTTGTCAGAGAAAGGCTCTCATAGCCTTTCATAAAGGAAAGAGTAATGAGTAAATTTACCAATCACTCGTTCCGATCAAGAGACTACTCCAGAGGTTACTCGCTCGGTTCTTGAAAGAATTTTTAATTTATAAAGGTTTTAGATATACGAACCGAAAACTTGTTTATAATATTTAAAAGCTCAGTAAGATGGTCTGGACTGTGACGAATGTGTATTTTGTGGCAGTATAATGGATTTACATACTTTCATATGATGACCAAAAGTTTCATCTTTAAGTAATTTTCCAAGCAAGTTGATTATTTGAATTTGAAATTCTCCGAAAGACTCCTTAGTCGGATAATACAATTTAAATAGCATTAGCCCAACAGTCACTCGTGACATTGCTGCTGAAAAAATTTTAATTAGTACAGGGTATCAGCTCTGGTACATCAATTGTCCCAGCTGATATACAAACACACGTGATAGATACATAAGAACACATGTATGCATATCACGTGAACTCGTTCAAACAATACCGAGCGTTCAATGTTCCTCCAACTGCAAGCCCCAAGCGGTAGCAACAGAAGGCCACACCCGCACAACAGCAACAGAAAAAGCAAAAACAAAACTCAATTAAAACGAACCAAAGCTTTTGGTGCGCAACTTAATTTCAATATTTGCTTGATTTTACTTTCTTTTTACCCGTATGTTGCTGAGCAGCAATGTTGCTATGGCATATGTCGGCATGTTGCTTGGGGATTTTCGAAGTCACTTTGATGTTGTTCGCTGCCAGTTTGGCTGTCAGTTGCTGTGCTATCGCCCACAAAATGCATTGTGTCGACAAACATATCACCATAAAACACACATACTATATGCTACATACTTATACAATATACAATGTGGTTGCAACTGAGGACGCGCGTCTCTTTGACATTGCCTGTGCGCGTGTATGTGTGTGTGTGTTAAGTACTCGACAACGGCATTTATTGTAAAATCGCCTCCCAGTATTGTTTTATGGCGGACAATTTCTCGCGCCCTTGTTGCTTTTGTTATTGCGCTGCCGCATTGCATTGCCGCAACTTCCTTTCTCCCGCGTCAATCAAAGCGCAATCATAATTTAATTATATTTTCTTCTTCTTCTTGACGTATGGCCATTTTTTGTGTGTGTTTTTCCTCATTTAATATTTAGTTGTGTTGCGAGTATTGTTAACGGCTGTTGGCATCTTAATGCATTTGTTGCATAATTAATTTCATGTAGCATGCATTTGAATTTTATTTCATGTTCGGTTTGTGCGCAATTAAACGAACACACATACACATGCAAATTTTCACATAGTTCAACAACTGCAGGCGTATGAAGCATACAATCAGGCGCACTAACCAATTAATTGCCCACTTTAGTTTTTTATCGCCTTTTTATAATATTTTCGAACTCTTTTTTGTTTTCCATATAGTATAGTTAATACACTTTTCCAACTGGCTCAGCGCTCAGCTTTTGTTTATCGGTGCCAGGGGCAAAAGCCTTCATACAAATTGCTTGCGTAATTCGTTTTTGTTTTCGCATATTTGCATTGTTAACACCGATTAGTCGGTTTTCTCAGCTTATTATAAATTTAATATGCCATAATTGCGCATTTAATTAGCCTTTTTGGCGTAAAACTGCTTTACATGAAATATTAATGCACAATGATTTGTTTATTGCAAACGCTTTATTTGAAAAAGATACAAATTCACTGGCGTAAAAAGTTGCTAATTTTTATTATATACATATATATATATATATAATGTTTCTATAAATACTTAATACTTAATGTGATTGGTAGCACTGGAGATATACGACTGCAACGACATTTATTGACAAAATACGAAAATACTTTTTCGACTACCAAATATAATTTAATAATATCTCTGTAAATGCTTAATACATACAATATGTGAACATTAAAAAGAACACAAGCAGCTTAAATGCTTTTTTGAGGTCACGAAACAATTATGAATTTATTTATATGACGAACCGCTTTGGAAGCATGAGTCGGTGGGTCATTAGGATAACGAGTGCGATTAGGTGGCAATTTGCAAAATAAACCAATAACAACTATGTAGATATATTTTTATTCTGAATTTATTTTACAACATTTTCGGAATTTCTAAATATTTCCGTTATGCAACTCGTTATCAGCATCGGTTTCAGTATATCTCTTACAACTAACGGCATGTCGTAATTAATGACGAATGGGGTTTGAAATTCCAGAAAGCAAAAATGTGCCCAAAAATAAGGTGACATTTGAATTTAAACTGCGCGCGTCGAAGGATTTGGAAAATTATTATTTTTTAGGTTGGTAGTACTGTCAGTCACATTTATGTCAAATTTCATGTCAAAATATTCATTAGTGTTTGAGATACGTGTCGTTTTGTGAGCTGCTTAAAGTGAGTTTTTCGTTTTTTGCGATGTCGAAATTTGTTGAGCAAAGAATTTGCATTAAATTTTGTTTACGGAATCAATTTTCTGCTGCGGATACGTTGAGGATGGTGCAGAAAACCTTTGGTGATGAGGCTATGTCTAAAAAAAATGTTTACAAGTGGTATAGTGAGTTCCAAGCGAAGACGAAGAGCGTCCAGGGCGACCATCAACCTCAACCGACGAAGCTCACGTTCAACAAATCAAAGATTTGGTGTTGAAAAACCGTCGATTAACAATTAGAGACCTTGCTGATGAAGTTGGTATATCGAAAGGCTCAGCCAATACCATTTTGAAAGATGTTTTGGGCCTCAAGCGTGTCAAATCTCGACTGGTACTGAAAGCATTGAATTTTTTGGAAAAAAGGCGTCGCGTTGAAATGTGTGAGACGATGCTTTCCGACTACCAGGGTGTCATGAAATGCATTATAACTGGCAATGAGACTTGGATCTATGCTTACGACCCCGAAAAAACCGATCAATTGAGCGAATATCGTGCCAAAAGAGAGCCGAGACCAAAATAATAGCGCCAAAGTCGCTCAAAAATCGAGGTCATGTTGGCTGTTTTCTTCGATTATCGTGGTGTTGTGCATTATGAATTCCTTTCAACTGGTCAAACAGTCAACAAGGAATATTATTTGCACGTTATGCGTCGTTTGCGTAACGCTATCCGCCTAAAAAGGCCGGAATTGTGGAAAGACAATTCTTGGTTTTTACACCACGATAATGCACCATCCCATACTGCCCTCGTAATTCGTGATCATTTCGCCAAAAACTCAACCCATATCGTTCCGCAACCACCGTATTCACCTGATCTGGCGCCGTGCGACTTCTGGCTGTTCACCAAGCTCAAAAGATCGTTCCGGGGACACCGTTTTTATGCGATAGAGAAGATTCAAGTCGCAGCGAAGACGGAACTGAAGGCCATCCCGGAAAGTGACTACAACCAGTGTTTCGAAGATTGGAAAATCCGTTGGCATAAGTGCATTGCATCGGGAGGGGATTACTTTGAAGGGGATGAAATTGATTTGGAAGAATAAATAAAGAATTTTCAAAATAAATACAATGTCACCTTATTTTTTGGGCACAGTATAGAAACGTACATTTCTGTTGCAGAAAATTTATTGCGCAATATAACAATATTGGTCAATAAAGCAAAAGCAACTCCACAAAGATGGTTCAAATACATATATGTATGTTGTGTGTTTGTGCCAGAGTATTTTTCGCTATATATCGGCATATACAGTGTGGCATCTACGGGCAGCTGCACAGCTTTTGATGCATCAAGCTGACACCTACACAAATGCGCCAATGCTACACTTTCTAAAAAATACTTTCGAAAGCGACACTAGAACAAACAACAGCAAAAACAGCACTTAAATGGAGCGCGCGCGAAAGAAATCTGAATCTGAACAGTTTCCGACAGTTGATTAAGAGAAAATATAATTTATAGCACATTTGTGGCAATGAAGCGCGCAGAATGACGAACGCACATACACACATCCAAGCATGCGAGAGTGAAAGGATGTGGGCAGCAGGAGGGGCAGTCCATGTTGTTGCTGCTGTGCCGCCAAGCAAATATCCATTAGCAGGCGATCACAGTCTGACGACGAGTGCGTGTGTAAGTGCAACATTTCATTTGCATCATGCCACAGGCGCCCAACCCAAATGCACGCGACACATTTCTGTCGCTATCAATAAAATTGCCGCCGCCGCCACCTCAGCCGATGTCACGACCGTCAGGAACTAATAACATTTTCTAATATGCCGCACATTGCAAACACATATGCAACCTATGCATGTTGTTGTTGTTGCGGTGAGAAGAATTTCACCCGACCTTTTCGCCGTTTCTGCTCCAGAAAATCCCCAACTCTTTCGTTGGCGGCTGTCAATTGTCGTTGGCGGTCGGCTTGCGTACGCGTAGCTGCACAACGAGCTGTCAGACAGTCGCGCGTCGGTTGCTGTTTTGGTGGCGAAAGACAAGGCTGCGCAGCGCTGTGAATTGGAAAACCAAAACTGCGCATACTTCAGTTGTTGCAACAATGACGGCGGCAGCTTGTTGCTGTGCAATTTTCATTTATGATTACAAATAGTTGAGATATTTGACACATTTATCATAAATTCTGCAAATGGCGCGCGTGTATCGATGTGATTTGCTGCCCGCCTGCATAAGGCCAAGCAACAGCAGCACACTTTTGTTGCCGAGATTGTTAACGCTCAAAATGCGCTCGTATCAGCAACGTTCGGCTATTGCGCCATTTGTTGTTGTTGCCCGTGTAGCCTTGCGCCATAACTTTGCTATGGTTTGTGGCATTGCGCTTGAATTTTCGCCGTATGTGCCGTAACTTTCGCGCGCCAACCGCCCGCCCACACGCCACCCTCTCTTCGCGCTTTTCAGCTTTTGTGGGGGTTTTCGCAACTCAGCAGCAGCGTTGCATTGTGTACATTGTTGTCGGCACATTTGGCCAAAATCAAATAAAATATACGACCGCATGTGTTTCTTCGCGCAAACTTCGATACCGCAAAGTTTCAAAATTTCTATTTTTTTGTTTTTGTTTCTGCACTTCGTAGGCGTTAGTGGGCTCGTTAGTCTTTGCGCTGCTGGTAATATGCTTTTTGTTATTGTTGTGCCTTGAATTTCCACATTTTTTATTTCTTTCTTATTACTTCGGCCGTTATGATTCGCCAGCCGTGGCGTCGTGCACCGAGGGCAAGACTACATTCTGCTGTCTCAGCGCCGTGGAAAGGAACATGAGCAACACATGTCGGCGTATTAATGGCAGCAAAGGCTTGACATGTCTACAAAATAGTTCATCTAATGTCATGAAGCGCGAGAAATTTATTGCCGCTCCAAAAGAAATGCCTTAGTGCGCTTGTACGTCAACTAACGAGTATTTCAGAGTTTGTTTGAATAGCTAAAAATGAATGGAGAGCTTTCAAGCTTTAATGGGTCAAAAATATTTTCGGGATCCTGATATATGGCAATGGAGTGAGCAACGCTAGCACCTCATTCAAAAATGGCAAGAGCCTTCCAAAATAAAAAGAAATTTGAGTTCAAGTTGGAGAAAGTAATACGAAAATTGAAAATAAATTCCCAAGTAAAAACTTTTATACCGTCCATTGGGGAGTTTTCCACGTGGCGGGTCCCAAATCCAGCGCACAACCCTGTGGAGAGGCCGTCTCACTTAAGCTCGCCTTCAAACGGATGTTATTTGGCTACCCAGAGGATACTTGATCAAAGACCGGTGGTCGTGAGCTGCTTGAGACATATGTAAAAGAATCGTTTCTGGCCAGAGAACTTTCCTCACTTGCGTGAATTTCTACACATGACTCCATCCCGTCCTGTTGTATGATGTAGAGGCATGAACGATGACAACATCTGATGAGTAAACGTTACGAGTTTTCGAGTGAAAAGTTCTGCAAAAGCGGCTTCTAAGCCATTAAAGAAGAAGAAACACTTTTATAAGAGCTTGTAACTGGCATACGCTGTAGACGTCTTGCTCTAAATTTGGTAAAGTGGCAAGGACCCACTGAGAATGCACTTGATGAATATTCAATTCTTAATGAACAATACTTGCCTGGTGTTTAATTACGGCTCTTGTCCATTTACAAGTATATATTGACAAAGGTGAACTATACCAGCTTTGTTAAGAATTCAAGAGAAGACAGCTGAGGAAAGCTCGTGTTACCCTAGCTAGGTCACGTCCTTGGAGTGAATGTGAGTCCTTAGCTCCGAAGAAGTGTTAACCTAGCTCTGCTTCATACAAACTTTGAAAGTCAGATAATCGAGTTTTCAAATTAAGTTGAGATCGCTAAACACTACTTCGACATATTGATGTATGAATGTATGTACCTTGGACAGAATTCGTTTAGAGTGGTACAAATGATTATATTACAAATAAAAATATGGTTTATGCACTGAGGAACTTAAGCTTTAATGGATATTATTTTTTTACAGTTATTCTTAGGACATAATGGGCAGTATATTAAGGCCACTCCAGAACGTAAAGCCAAAAATTGGAATTTCATAAGAAAGTCAGCTCCGAATTGCCACTAAACATAACCTCCAAATCTTAGCTAGCAAAATTTCGTATGAAATAAAATTATGAAGTTATGGCTACCCTGTCACATTAAAAGCTAAGTTCATTTTTACTTCAAGCACACACATATATTTATTTGTATGTGTGCATATGAGAATGTGCATATAAAAGTCGCTTTATTTATTGCACGAAATGGCAAGAAGTGACAATTATTGCAGGCAGCTTTAATAAATTCGCAATAAAGTTACCTAAGTCAATAATATCGAGTTTTGCGACATACATACATATATGAATGTATAAGCATATTTAAAGGAAATTTGAGCGCATAAAAAGTGGCAGATACAAACACACAGCGCGAAAGGAAAAATTCAACAGTTATTGACAATAAAAGTGCAGTTATTAGAACGGTTGTAAAAATTGTGGAAAGTTTAAAGGAATACTAAAACAAATTAGCTTTTTAATTTTCAACATTTCTGCATATACAAGTGTGTGTGTGTATAGACATCAGTAGTGTGTGCATTGGCGCTTGAACGCAATCGTCGATTAAAATGAAAAATATATAACGGCAATAAATGTTCATTTGTTGTTTGTCATAAATTCCAAGGCGATGCTAAAAGCCAAAGGCCAGCTGTTGTGGGCCAATGCCAGGTCGTCTGCTCTGTAATGTTGTTGGCTTTTTCTTGCTATTCGATTTCGTATTATCCATTTATTGGTATTGTTGTTGTTGCTGTCACAAATTTACGACAATTTTTAGCGAAGCATCTTCGAGGGACATTTAGTGGGTATTCAATTAAAAGGGCCCAGCAGCAGCAATTTGTAGCGAATGAGGTACTAAAGTGAGCAAATGCTCAGCGAAAATCAGAATGCGAATAAAATAAATAAGTGCGGCAAGCTCACACACGACGCCTGTGCCACCTGAACGACAACAGACGCACTCTAGAAGAAAAAAATATGCAGATATTCCTAGAATTTGATTTTTTCTTGTACTTTGTTTATCAACTTGTTGTTGTTGTTGCATGCTGTTCTTGTTGTTGTTGTTGTTGTTTTATTTGCATGCGATAGCCCTTTTCGCTTTCAGCATATCAGCGCAGCAACATAAAATTGTCAAAGTTAGTTGTTGAGCGTCACCAGTTGCTTGAAGGGCAGCGCCGCATGTGCGCATGTGTGTGTGTGATGCCAGCAAAAGGAGGAAAAAAAAAACATTTGTCCAATGTGTTAAGTTTCCAAGCAAAAACTCAAATTGGCTGTCATTAATATTGTCAACCGGAAGTTACCAAACACACACACACTCGTGCAGCGCGAACATGCAACTCTGTGAGGGAACGAATATGAAATGAAAGCAAAGAAAAGACACTTCAACTCGGTACACCATCAAAGCCCGTTGTGATTGCTGATGATTTGCCGGTGCTGGACAGCGTGACAGGCCACTCAATGAGCACTCGTTGATCGCAGAGGCACCCAGCACACACACACTCTCACACGTACGCTCGGCTATTTAGGTGTAAAATGCTATAAATTTCATTTGAGCATTGAGGCATAAGCATATGGTATGTATATTTATGAGTTTATGGTTTGCAACATGAGTCGCTGTCAAAGTGATGATCGTCAGCAGCAACAGCGTTGGAGCGCATGTTGCTTGTGGTAATGAGGTAAAATGTAGTAAGAGTGCGCATTTCAGCAGTGTATGCCCTCGAAAAGGAGCCGGCAAACGGAAATGTATTTTGTCACAGGCCTGGCAATCGCCTCGACAGATGTTGTACATGCCGCGCTGTGCTTTCATAGATGGCCTGCAACAATGTTTTGGTATCATAAGTGCTGTGTTTATGAAACCGAACAGTCTTCAAATAAGGCTTTGGAGCCTAAGTACCACTAGCTGGTTTCAAATATATAAAGCGCATACAAAAACCTCGTCCAATTGGTTTGCTTTTCATTCTCACTTTAACTAAGCTTTATAAGAAAGAGGAGTTTCTACTACTTGAGTACTCTTCGAAATTTTTGATCCACTGTCGTACCAAGAATTTTCAAATAGAGACTCTCCTCAACTTGAACCATTCCACATATATACATTTTATCTTTCACGCTTTCGCGAATCCTTCGAATGTCTTATTAAATTGTGTTGCAGTCCCAGGAAATTTATGCGCTACATTAATTTGAAATGATTCAGCCTTCGACTGGTTTGAATAACTGGCGTTCACGATCACGACGTGCAGGCGTACGGCAGAATAAAACGCACAGACTGATAATCAAACAGACATTACCACGAGTGCATACGAACGCAATGCGATATTTGGACAGACAGTTTGGTAGTGCGTTGGCAAACGACCTTGCGCGCATGCGTAGGCATTTCACAAGGCTTTAATCGCATTAAGCGCACGCAATGCAGGCGAAGGCAAAGATAATCCTTTTTTCACGAGCTCGCATTTTAAATGAGACGCGAAAGCAAAGTCGTGCGTAAGTCCATAAAATGCCTGGGGAGTTTGAGCTTGTGGCGTGTGCATTGCGTGTATTTATCTGAATAATTAGCAAAGCTATGCCAGCGTCGACAAGTTGCCGAAGCCGTGAATTGTCGTGCTGTTCAGGTGTGAATTTAAAATCACCAGTAAGACGTAATTTTAGGTCACAAGGGAACGCTACACCTTTTATACATCCCATGCGGCACATTCCGTTAAGAATTTGAATCATTTCTGTGTGTTTGGAATAACTATATTTCGTTTTTTTCTTTTCCTCTATTTCTGTAATTTACTAATTAATTTGACGTCAACTTTAAACTCTTCACCGATGGGTTGAAGTCATCATCGCATGCGGATCAGCGTTTGGGTTCTCTGGTGGCAAGACTGTCATGATGTTCACCAACAACACTTATAAAGTGCTTTTGTTGAAAAGCTGGTCCATATCTGCCATAAAAAGCGAAAAATTGTTTGGTTACCGAGGCGAATATGAATATGAAGGACACTTCCGCTCAAGTTATGGCACTTCCCGTAAAGCTCAATCAACTGTGCCGAAAGCCGAAAAGCTGCTACAACAACTTTTACAAAATTGCATGACAGCAACACTGTTGTCAATATCCATGACACACACATACATATATACAAATTCACATCTACTAGTATACCCATCTGTCTATGAGTGTATATCCTTGTTGGCGGTAAATTAATCACTTATAATTTGTAAAGCATAGCAATGCCATCAAACAAACGATCAGTGACAAAGGAAATAAAAACTGCAATAAACAAATATATGTGCGTGTGTATATGTATGTGAGCAATGAGCAATTAATAAATGAATGAAGGAGTGAATATTTTTCGGACAAGTGAATGCAGTCAGACAAGTACAACTGCAATTTTGGGCAGGAATTAATAACTGGAATGGAAAAAAACAATAATAACAAAAATAATGAAATTATTGATTAATATTTTTGATAAATATATGTACATACATATTCATATGTTATGCATATATGTATGTATATAAAATACAAGCTTTTCGAACACCTCATTATTCAACGTTAAAAAATGAAAATTATAAACACAATTGTAAAGCAATAATTTATTTACTTGTTAACAGGTTATCAAAAACAATAACAACAAGATGATGCAAACAGTTCCAAATATAGAGCTATTACTTCATCTTCAGATGTTACATAGTCCCAAAAAGATACATACATACATACATACATGTACATGTTTTTGGTATGTGTGTCAGGCGGACCGCTAAGTGCTGAAAATTGAGTAGCATCCGGAGACGCGAAAAAATTGCAACCGCAACGACACCTTTCGGAACGACACATGCGCATACATACATACATACTTCTACATATGCATGTTTTTGGTCCTTTATACATACATATGTCCGCCTGTATGTCTGTATTTTCACCAAAATGTCTTAAGTGCTACTCTTAACCACCAAATTAGTCGCTTCATTCATTCATTTGCTCGTTTTCTTGCTTCTTTGCTCTTTTTGAGCGTTTTTTGTCATTTAAATTGTCTCCGCTGCGGTTTTGCAAATAGCATCACCACATAATTGAAGACCAACTGAATAATGCATGACCAATTATGTACATCTGGCTATAGGCACACACACGCATACATACATATATGTAAGTGTAGGTATGTACATATGTATGAAAGCGTTGAGACGAGCATCAATGTATGTCAGCATCGAAGGGAGTCACAATGCCTACGGAATAAGGTCATGACTAACCAAGAAACCGGCAAAACAGCAGTCGACCAAAGGCCAAAATAAAACCAGAAAAATCATAATAACAACAAAAGATCGGAGTGTGCATGTGTGTGGTTGAGAGAAGACAAAGCCGCTGCTGAAGGGGAACCCTTTCTGTATGCATATAATGTCTGATAATGCTGCAGCATTGGCAAGTCCAGCATTGGTGTTTCGGTTATGCGGTGGAATGGATATAAAATGATTTTGCACACACATACGCACACATGCACAGAAATATGCAAATGAAGAACACTAAACTTCGAGGATGCCAGACGTATACATAACGGTTCTTGGTTTTGTTCCTTAAAAGCATTACAAAGTAAAATCGCTGCCAAAGCGACACAACAACAATAAAAAGCAAATACATATGTACATGTATCTTTATGAAATAAACTTTGGTTCACACTTATTGGAAAAGTTTCTTCATGCGAAAGAAATATTTTTATTCTAAAACATATTTTTGTATCCAAAAATCGGAGATTTACTAAACTTACCTCGTATTATAATTATTAATTGATGAAAATATACTAGAATTTGTTTGTGACGTAACGTCTCATACGTCAAATGGTACGTAAATAAGTTAAAGTGTTCTTAAATATGACTTTGCGCTCTTTTAACCGCCAACACACTTTGATTTTTTGAATTTTCCATATTAATTTTATAAACAAATGTTTTTTTTCTGAATTTCTTATAATTTTTTCTGCTACCGCAGGGTTTTATTAATCACCACACCACACAGTATATTTATATTATTTAACTTTTTACTTTTTATTCACTTTGTTTACTCTATTTCTCGCTGTGTCAGCGCGTTCAAAAGTTTTGTGTTTTCAAGCTCACCTCACCTTCGTTCGACTGGCTTAAAAATGCCATATTTTATTTTCCAAGTCTATTATTTTTGCTTTAGCTTGCATTTTTTTCGCAAACTTTATTTTGTGCTTAATAATCTTTTTAATTCTACCTATAAGACGCCCACACTCAGGCACGTCGCGCATTACTCATGCCTTGCTTGCTCGTTTGCCTGTTATTTTCTTTAAGCTCTTTCAGCCACTTTATTTACTTTTTTCACTTTTTTATTTCATTATTTTTCTTTCATACTGCCGTTAGGTCACCAGCGTGCTTCGCGTTTTGTACATATGATTTTTGTGTTTTTATTTTCACGTTGTTTTTGTTGTTTTTGTTGTGTTTGCATATTTCATGTTTTAATTTTTACGGCCGCTCCTGGCCTTTCTTTGACATTGACAGTAGCTTTTCGCGTAAAAGCCTTTTTGCCATTCTTATTGCGCTTTATTTGCAGCTGTTCTGCGCCCCTCGAGTTGTTATTGTTTGTGCATGTCTGTATGTATGCTGCTGCTTGGCGTGTGTCTCCGTTTTGCGCCGATTGTTTGCAAATTTTACGCTCACTTTGTGTACTAAATGTTTCAATGTTTTATTTTATTATTTTATTTTAAAGAAAACAAACACGCCAGCGTCTTTTTGGCTTTTGCCTCTTTCGCTGCTTTTGTTTTTATATTCTTGGTTTTGTTTTCTTTTTGCGCTTCTCGCTCATCTTACCTTACTCAACGTATTAATTTGTTAAACAAATTTCTCAAGCTCACGCATGTGTGTATGTAAGCGTCTGCTTGGTATGTCTGTATGTGTGTGTATATATGTATGTTTATCTCGTTCAATTTTGTACGCCTCTTACATCTGTATATATGTATGTATGGTATGTCTTTTGTATTCATCGATCGCATCGCATAGTTTGCATGACTCACTCACTCTTTGGTTATACTTAAACTTGGCGAAAAAGAAGAAACGAAAGTTGGAAAAGAAAAATAAAATCTATTGTCTCGATGCTATTTCAGGATCATTGCGTAGCTCATTAGTTCTGTGTTAGTGATTTTTTTTTTAGTTTTTTTTTGCGTAATCTTTTGGTTCTCTGCCAGCGTGAAATTTCGAAAAGCCTTATAGGAAGGAGATCAAATTCAAAATCGCTGGAGATTCTGATTTTTCAAAACATTTTTTATTGCACAGCAATTGCTGATCAAAGGTGGGTATACATACATATGGGGTTTGTCTGGAAAGTAATAGGACTGATTTTTTTCAGCCGCAATTTTTCTTCGAACATTGCGCGCACTGAGTGGATTAGGTAAAGGGTGTCCTAGTGGCTGGTCAGTTGCTCCAAGCACCTGGAGATTCAGGACAAACATTTGGCGCGACAGCGTTCGTTAGATCAGCGGTACGCGATTAAATCCTTTGTGAAAATAGGTAAATCTGCGACAGAGACATTTGATATGATTAAGCAGGCTAACCAAGATGTTTCTTTTCTAAGGAGTGGTGTGTTTTGGAGTGTCGGGAAGCGGTTGCTGATGAAGACCGTGCTGGAGACCTGCGACTTCGACGAACACTGACACGAGTCACATTCGTGTTCGTGCGTTTTACGTGTATATCCTCCAAAGAAGGGTCAATCGGGTGCGACAAGGCATCTCAGCCGATTGGAAGTTGCACCACGACAACATCCCGGCTGATACCGCCTTTCTTGTGAACAGCTATCTAACCAAGGCCGGCATCCCAACGCTTCCGCTTCCGGGAGTTTTTTTGTTTCCTTGCCTGAAAAGCCCTATGAAGGGAAAGCATTTTGATACGATAGAGGGGATCCAGCAGCATGCACCTCGGCTCTCAAAGCTATTGCGGAAAATGCTCGCAAATCGCGCTGGCAACGCTGCATCGACGCAAAGGAGCCTCTTTTGAAAGTTTTGAAAAAAAAAATGTTACGATTCCTTCCTTTTTATGTTATCAAATAAAGCGATGTGAACCGCAATTTTGTACCACATATGTGTTTCCACAATTCCAAGGGCGAAGGTATTACACCATTCATCTGTTTTTAAAAATCGTTGCAAGTTACACTGAAACTAACATTTTCGAGTAATCAAAAATCAAGAAAATCTGTGTCCAAAAAGCAACAAAATTAAAAATAAATGGCATAGAAATCTCAGCAACGTCGAGAAAGCCCATATAAATTAATTTGAGGAAACCGACACTGGCACGCACTTTTCACTTGATTATCTCTAATCACTTTACCTATTTATGGGATTCTCACGAAACAAGGTCAAAATGTGTTTGCTTTTTTCCACCGCCAACCGGTAGCTTCTTCTACAACAACATCAACATATGACCACTAGCGCGTGAGCACCAAGTTACTGACGAACCGATAGACTGGCGGTCAACCGGTTGAGACATGGCGCTAGGGTAAAGAATAGAACGCGCAGAGACGCGTATGCGGTGGTGTGCGTAATACCAGGGGGCAGGTGGAAGATGTGGCACTATTTAATACTCTCTGATGCAACACTTGCAAATATCGGTACGCGGTAAATTGATGAAGCCAACGCCGATGAACACACCAGCCACTTCACATCGAGTTCGATATGCATGACCCGACAGAGCGAAGGGTAGGAACAGGCGCTGAAGTTAAGAAGCATGGCTTTTCATTAGGCACTTGTGGCAGGCGTACGCAAAGCCATCTGGCTGCACTCTACGAAATAGTGCTTCTAATATTTCTAGCACTTATTATGTTAACACGCAATTAGAGTTCTGAGGTTGATGGAGCTCGCGGCAATAGCGAGTAGCAACTGGAAACTCGAGCATATTGAAGGAGTGGAAATGCGTTAAAGATGACATTGCAACGCTGATGTGGTGAGTGGCCATAACTATGGTGAGCAGTGTGCTGACAGACGGCTGAAGTAGGCGCGGAGCCCAGAGTGAAACGAGGAGGTGTAAAATACGTACTTAAAGCATTATATTTGTGTGTGTGTGTGTATCTAGAGTGCGGCTAGAATGTAGTGGAGTAGAGTGGAGTGTTGTGGAGTGGCATGGCGTGGCGACTAGTGAAGTGGCTGCTAAATGCAGTAGCGCAAAGAATTTCTGCGAAAACGCGCAACAAACACTTGAGTGTCGGCTGTACGAAGAACCATGTCTAACTATTTAAGTTAAATGCCAAGAAGAACGAGTCATAAGAAAAAACAACGAAGGCCGAAACTAAACAGAGTACAGCAGCGCAAATACAACGAGTGAAGCAAAACAGCCGCCAAGTGAAGGAGCTGCTACTGGTCTTTAAATCTTCGCGAAACAAAGCAAGAAGCAGAATTGACGGGCAGGAAAAAAGCAAAGATGTGTGTGTGTTTGTGTGTATATATGTATGTATGTATGTACACAAGTGTATGAACGCGCGTAAACTTTATCAAACATAATTTTTCCTGAGGCGGAATTTTGATTCGTGACAATTGTTGTTGTGGTGGAAATATTATTAGAGTTCATTATTGTTCGTCTGTATGTACATAGAGGGCGGGAGTCAAGTTTACAATTTGTGTGGGAATTTCATAAGTATTTCATGCTTTTTGATTATTTTTAGTCTGGCGGATATTTACCGTAACCGCAGTGAGATGCGAAGAGCAAATAGCAATGTAAGTGATTTATAACGACAAATAAATAAATGTTGTTGGCCAGTGCGACAGTGTAGAATGAGAGTACGAAAAGAATTTAAGAATCATAACCCACTATTTTAGAGCTTTTGTTACAATATAAGAGCTGAGGAACTTACAATGATAGCGAAACTCTCATAGGCCGCAAAAAATTCTTAACACCGCGGTCAAGTTGAAAGAGCGTTGCCAAATAACTTTAAAATTTAGAGTAAAAGGAAATTTTCAAAAATTGTTTAAAGATATCCTGCAACAACAATCTGCAAGCAGAAACGAAGCAGTATTATATAAAAACCTTTAACACTCTCTTCCATTTTTTGGGGTCAATTGCAGACAAAACTTTCATCTTACTTGAAACTCGAGTAATAATGCCAAAATTGCGTTTCTCTCTATACTCTCTCAATCCTACGATTGTTTACGAAGAACCAAAGAGGTTTTAAAAACTGTCTCTCTTTGCCTTGAATAACTAAGAGCGTAGATGGTAGAGATAACTGCACCAGCACGACATGTTCGCTCACTGGGAACTGCCCGTAGAACTTTAAAGAGGAAAACTTTACCGAAAAATATTGTCTTACTAAGATAAAAGCAATACATACTCGGAATAAAATCGATTGCATAATATATTATCTGCTCAAGGTCGCTATGACCCCATGAAAGGCCGCAGGGTTCAGTAATATCAGAAAAGTAAAAGCAAGATAAGGGTAATTATGGAATGCGTCTCTCAATCTTTGATCGTTAATAAGTTAATTAATCATAGGTACAGGTAATCTGGCAACTCTGCCGCTAATAGCCAGAGAAGGAGTCGCAAGTCACTGCTACTTTTACACTTCCTCCACGACACTTCATAACAATAAATCAAACATTCACACATTGTTGTAAATAATTTTTTACGTTTATATGTATTTCGCTGTACTACATGCATGTGTGTGTGTTTATATGCAAATACACAGAGATCTATATATACATTGTTATTTTTACGTATTCACGCCCTTTGCCAATATACAAGTCATCCGCGTCCGGAGTTCACTTTACATGCGTTCGCCAACGTCATGGAGCCCCACCAAAAACAACAATGAAACGTTTCGTATACTGATTGCTGATGGTTACCTCCGCTGCCTCCTGCCCTGCGTTCGCTAACTTACTAAGTAAATTAAGTAAATTTGCGGTTTCAGTCTCAATGACTTCCACCAGACACGCACATACACACACACACATACACACACAATAGGAGCCAATCCCTCGGGCACTGGAGTTGAGTGCAAAGCGCATGAGTATTGTAATTTCAGTTGTAAAATCAGCCATGACCCGCGAGACCGACGAAGGCACTAGTCTATTTCTATACACGAGTACCTGAGCGCAAGTGAGTAGAAACTTATATATCTATGTACATAAGTATGTATGTAGGAGTAGCCAAACACATTGGCCCCTTTGCTGAGTGGTATTTGTGGGCAAAAACTGTTTCTGTGCTGCCATGGAATTTCTATACTTTTTGTTATGAAATCTAAACGTCCGCAGTTTTAAAATCATATTTCTGCCCTTTAGGTTGCGGGCGCTGCACCTCTGTTGTTATACTTCTAATTACATGCATATTTATATATGGGTAGATGACGTTTGTGGCAGCAGTTCTAGCTTTGAGTAGCGCAGCAGCCGACTTCTCTCAATGGAAGACAATTTCATGTTCGCAAACGCTTGTGAAATTAATAGCATTAAATATGAACGTTACAACAACAAAACAGTAGCAATATATTCAACTAAACGGTTCTTTAGCTGATTGAATAACAAACAGACTTTTAGGAAATTCCAGCAATGAGAATCGGGGCATAGATTGCTTCGCTTTTGACGGAGTTCAAGTTTTTGATTGTCTTAAGGCTTTAATACCTTTTATCAAAGAAATAACATCCACTATATTCTGAAAGATTAATCTACTTAGCACTTTTCTTACTACTAATTTTATAATATCGAGAAGAATTCAAACCGTCTGGCACAAATAGTAGACTTGGCATATACTTAGAATACAGTGTATTCTCTAGCAGTCTAACGAACTCAGGTTAAAATTTTTTCATTTACTCGTACTTTGTGTCTAGCATCCTCGCAATAATCCTATGTGAGTTTCTTCCCATTTAGTAAAGCATATATTATATGTATGTATGAGTATATGTGTGTATATTTCTAACTATTTTCTAGTAATTCCAGTCGAAATAGCTGGATATAAAGCTGCAAACTCAAGTGTCCAATAAGGCCAAGTTTTATTTTTATTTCGAAGAGGAAGTACGATGCTAAAGGCAGATTAAAAACTTACTCGGCTAAACCCAATGGAGTTGATGGTACTAGAAATACTTTATAAACATAGACTATAACCAAATCTATAATCAAATCTACAAGAGCACATAAAGTGTGATTTCTTACCTGTGTTTCTTTTATTCAGCGCTCAAGTTAAATGGGCTTCCGTAACTGTAAATGAGAAATAAACAAAAATACAAATTAATTCGTGAATGATTTGTTTACAATTTAACTTAGACATACTACATCTACATACATACATACATGGCTGAGTTCTCATAAAAAGAGCACTCGAAGTCGCAAACAGTCTATTAGCACTTTCCCACACACTAAATACCCAATTCACAACTGTCAGAACACCCAACAGTGTGTCAACAAGGTTGTTACTACTTGCCGCTCGTATGTTTGTACACTGCTATGGTACTCGTATTTACTCATAACTGTGTGGTCAGTACAAGGTCCAAGTGACCGGTCTTCCTTGAAATTACGTGCGTAACAATCAGCTTTCTTTCCGGTATGTAACACACAGAGCGGCACATATCTACTGTTGATGTGACCCAGAGGCGGCAAAACATTAGGCAAGCACGTTGCACACACACTCGCAAATGTATGGCTTGTAGTAAAACGAAAAACGTGAAGTTGCACGGGATTTATTCCCATTCATAGATAGAATTTTGGTTACCAACTGTTTGCTTTGGCATGAAATGATTTTGAAGACACAAAAGACGAGCGACAACTCAAGATGTTGTAAGAGTTTCCAGGAAACACACTCGGGTGGCAGAGTTAACGAAAAGAACAAACATGACGGGTGTGACAAAGTGGCGTGTTAAGACCGGGTTTCAGTCGGGCCTGATATGTGTGCGTGTATTTCACACATCTTCAAGAAAATATGTGTATATACATATGTATGTATTATATGTATGTAAAATTTACATACATTTTAAGAATGGTTAAAAAACCAGCACAATTTGTTTATCTTTAATTTGTGCCAGACCGAAGTTAACGTTTTAATAGTTTATGGGCCCTACATTTGTGTATACGAATTTGTATTTCTTCTGAACTATGTACAAAATAAAGTAACTGTGTGTAACTGCTCATTTTACAAAACTTAAAAATAAAAAATTAGAAGAAATGTCTCCTGTTTGAAAAATGCAATCCAAACAAAAATGATGCAATAAAGAAGTGGTTATAAAATTGATTTCAAATGCAAGGATTTTGAGAAATTCTTTGGAGATTTATAATTGAGAATTGGTTGATATTGATAAGCACTTATAATTTGCTTACACTTATATATATGTATTCATATATACATATATATGTGACCTGGTCTACGAAAAGGGAGCTAACGTGCGAAAACTAGTTTTCTGGGAAACAGCTGTTAAAAAAAAAAAAGAAATTTGATTTTTTGACACCTTTTCGTAGAGCAAGTCACATATACATACATATAAGAATCTCCAAAAGTTAATTATTTCATCATTTGTATTTTAATTAATTATTATTATTGTTGTAAATATAAAATATAAATTTTTATTAGCACAATTTTCTAATGAATCATTAAAAATATTTTCGCCATGACAACGTGAGTATATTCGAAATTTTTATTTTTTGCTTTGAGTTAATTTTCGCATTCTTTTGTTAAACGCTTTTACAATCCTCGCTTTGTTTATTTCATCTTTCGTTCTCTTGCACACGTGGCACTCACAAGCTTTGTTATTAATTTGTCATATGTGTGTATATGATAAATAGTAAGTATATACACACATAAGTTTCATGGTAAGAATCTTTGCCTTTTTAAACTCTCAACTCGCCTTTCAACTATTGTTTCATTCTCTCCATTTGTGTCTTTTTTCACGCAGAAAAAGCTATTCATTTACATACGTACATATAGACATGTGTATTTGCATGACAGTATGTATGTGTGTCTATAAAAAACTTTTTCATTATTTAGGCTCACTTGCTTTCACAGCTAATTAATTTGTTGCCTATCGCCGCGAAGAAATCTCGAGATGAGATCTCACGTTGCTTGGCAGTTCGAACACTGCATCAAAGCAAAAACATACATACATATGTATGTATATTGAAAATTACTTGTATATATTGTAGTTATATTGTAAAATATATCTTATACTATGTTCAGACAAATTTCAAAGATTAGAACACTTAAGCATTTCATAATCCAATTTTTTTAATATTTTCCATATAATAGAAATACATTATTAAAGGTAAAATTTTCGCGTTTTTCTGCATTCTCTTAGAGGTGTTTATGGTTTTAGGCCACAACACTTGATTTTTGATTTGCATTTCCATTATAAACACACACACTAACAAAAATGTATTTCTATACATACACATGTACAGAATACAAGCTACATATATATAATCCCAAAATGCTGTAATTGAATACCTAAAATATTTCTTCGACAAAAATACTTATTTACTTCTAAATATTTGCCGTTAATACGATGCGACTGATCAAGTTTTAATCGGAATTATTGCCCGAACGACGCCACGCAATTGACAAATTCCGAAATCTTGTTGCGAAGGCAATCGGAAATGTAAATCCGCGATAACATACAGATGTACTTACATAAATTCATACATATGTATGTAAGTATGTAAATGTAAGTGTTTATTTGCGCAGTATTGATTTGCGAGAGAAGCGTTCTGTAGAAATTATGAATTTTGAGAGTGCTTTATTGTATTAACTCGCTCTTGGAATTTAAATGAGGCAATAAAAAAATTATAAAAAATATAATTATATACATACATATGTATGTATGTATGGATCCATTCAAACTAAAACAATAAATATGTTCAGAATTCTAGATGCATATATACAGGTACATTAGGGTGCTTCAAAAAATTGTTTGGAATTTTTTTTTCAACTCTTACCCCCTCAAATGTTAGTGATTGACAAACAAAAAATCCTCCCTCAAGCCAGGCGCTGTAGCTTAACTCTAAGGGGTCACTATTTTTTTTTAGGTTCTCATACATTTAACATAGGAATTTTCGTTTTTTCATTCAAATTAAAATTTCACCAACTAATTTTCGCTTCTCAAAAACAACCATCACATATTCATAGAGTGAAAAAAATCAAAAACATTTTTTTTAAGCACCCTAAGTTACATGTAGCAATATGCAAATAAATCAAAAATTTATGCGAGACTTTTCACATTTTTTCTTCTTTTGTTTTAATAAATTCGCAAATAAGTTGCAACGTGTGACTTTTATTAAGTATTGGAAATTGCAAAAATTGTCATATTAAGTACCAATTACCATATTCGATTTTGGTCACCGTAAGTTGATCCAAACATTTTGATAATCAAATTATAGAAAAATATATCGATAGTTTCTTTAGTTTAAAAAAATCGATGATTTGTGGTTGATGCCAGATTAGTGATCATCGCAGTTATGTTCGCTTGATATACGTAGGCTGCTATATATATTTCTGGACTAGGCAACACTAAGTGTTGCCAGGTGCAATCTGACATTTCCATTGGAAAGTTTGACATTTTTTAGCATAACATCACTCAGAACGTTTTGACATTTAATCGTGAATTGTTTTATTTACAGGGAATTAAAAAATTCATCTCGGCCAAAAATTGGAATTAACTCGTGAACATTTTCGTGCGCTCATTTTTCACAACTTTCGACGTGGATTATCACGACAAGAGTGCATCGATGAACTAAAATCTTTGATTGGCTATGAAGCACCATTCTATAGCACTGTGAAAAACTGGTACAACGAATTCAATCGTAGCCGACGCTCGCTCAAAGACGAATTCCGTGAAGGTCGTCCAAAAACAGCCGTTGTGCCAGAAAACATCGATGCCGTACGTGAACTGATAATGCAAGACCATCATGTAACATACCTTCAGATAGAGGCATGCCTAGGCATTTCTCCCACCAGCATACATTCGATATTGCATGAACACCTGGCCGTAAAAAAGGTTTGTTCTCGTTGGATCCCGCACAATTTGACAATCGCTCAAAAAAAGGCTCGTGTGGATTGGTGTAAAGAAATGCTGAAAAAATACGATCGCGGTGCTTCAAAAGACGTTTATAAGATCGTCACAGGTGACGAATCATGGATCTATGCGTATGAGCCCGAAACAAAACAGCAATCGACCGTGTGGGTTTTCCAAGATGAGCCAAATCCAACGAAAAAAAAAAACATTTTCGTTGATAAATATGCCTATTTTCATTATTAGGCCAGAAATATATATAGCAGTCCTCATATTACATTTATTTATTTATTCAGATTATGAAATAAGATTTCTAACATACTTTATTATTCGATTGTCGATATAAATAAAATTTGAGAGTTACTTAAATAAAATAGGCACAAAATCCAGTATCGCCTCTAGCGTCGTATTACTAGGTGATGTGTTAGAAAAATATAGAATTTTTGACAATATTCTGGATAAATTAAAACCAATAAAGCTCGCTTTTAGGCGCATAACACGTTTATCAAACGCTTTACCGCAAATCATGTGCTTCATTTGGTCATCCACATTATTTTTCGGTGGTATTGAAAACAATTTTTCACGAATTTGCTTCGTTATTTTGTTATTTTTTCATTAATATTTCACTTGTCTTACATACATACATACATACATATGTATAATCATTAGTATTATAACAAATAATTGAATAATTGAAATTGAAATACACACTTAATCTACTTTAATTGCAGCTCAATTTGGATAAAAGTTATTAAAACATTGCAGTAAAATAGATTTAACGAAATCGTAAGCGCTTAAATCGTTACGTGAGGGAATTCGCAGGTATGCTCAGCGCCGTTACGCGTACAAATGCATGTGTTTTTGTTTTTGATTTTGCACTGATGAAAAGTGTAAGAAATAAACTGCAAATAAATTAAATTTTATAATTGTGCACGAAATTTTTAGCGTGCTTCATTAAAAAAGTGACTTTAGAAATAAATTTATGAAAATCTTCGCGAAAATTGCGTGGCGCTGAATCATTGAAGAATTCATCGTACTTTATGTGATTTCAGGTGTGTATGTATTTGTGTTTTCGGCGAGTACTTATGCTGCGCAGCGAATGGGCAAAATTGATTGCCACAAACATACATACATACAAAGGTCTGTGTATTTGTGCGCAAATAAATTGTGTAAAACTCGTGGCAGGTGGCACGGTGGCACGTTGTACGCATTGCATGTGGAACGCCAGGTTTTTTTTTGAGAAATGTCTACGCTGTTATTTTTAAATTGCTTGTTTCTCTTCAAATCTCGTTTTTAGCTGTTTTTCAGTTGAGTTTTCGATTAGAAAAAACACGTAAAATATTTTTATTAATGACTCAATGCCGAGGTATGTGAGTCCGATTAGCAATTCATCTGCGTCTACATGTTTATTTGCCATCATAAATTAATTGTTAAAAAAAATCCGTTAAACTGTTTAATTTACTATGTAGCTGTAAAGTGTTGAGAAACCCATCAGTCTTCAATTTGGCACAACTAAATTTCAAATGACATGCAATTAATAATTGAAATGCTTGAAAATAACGAACGAATTGAAGCGTAAAGCAATTCGCAAACACAAAGCCATGCCGCAAACAGTTTTCGAAAATAAATATATTCGAGCAAAAGCACTCAAATTGCAGACGGACATCAAGTGGCGCCTCAAATGCGCCATAAAAGCGCCATTAGGCTTTTCTACAATTTTATTTTTTTTTCATCACTCAATTTAGAGACACACACTTTAAATTGCCGTTAGCCGCTAAAAGCTACAGCGGCAGGAGCAGGAGCGGCAAGTAGTGTGTAATTAATGCTGCCGGGCAACTATTTAACGATTAAATCATTTCTATGTGCGGGTCCAACGACCAGTCGGCGAATGGGCGGCGATAAGCGCAGCGGGTGGGGCAGCGGCAAGCAAAAATTAAAAAAAAGTATATATATTTAAAAAGGTTACATATAGTTTGAAGCGCGTTGTACGCTATAGTGGCGCCAATGACATCAACAACAAATTGTCCAAAGTGACCGATTAAGTTTGTGAGCTTTTTGCTTTACATAGGCATGCTCGTATATAACTAGAAGCATATTTACATACTTGTATGTACAACATGTATGTATATGTTGGCGTTGAGAAGTAAAATTGGCGTCAAATTTAATTGATTGATTATGTTTCCTAGATTATACAACATATGTGAGCTATAAAAAATAGTCACTAAAATTGTCATAAAATATTAGAAAACAGACCTAAACACATTAAATTACATACATATATGTATATTGTACATATATGTACTTATGGTAATATATTACAATTTTATTTCAATATTTTGTTTGATACCCAGATCATGTGACTTTAACGCTTTAGAAACTAGTTGCGAAATGTATACCCTATACGCAATTATACAAATACGCAAATTGTTTATCAAACTTTGCGTCAGTATGTCACCACAACTTTGTGTGCAATGAAGTTGATGTAGTGAAGAAGTGTGCAAGTTTGACATACATATGGTTCAGGAGCTGACTTTAAGTTCACAGAAATCCTGGAATTTTTCAAAATATGTGCTACAATTATATGATGGTTAAATAAGTTGAAGCCCGCATTCGTTAACACACCATTCCACAAACCACAACACTGACACCTATAACCCACCACACTTGCGTACACCAACACACACACTTAACTTTGTTCCAAGGCTTATTACAATACAATTTGCCTCAAATAATAAGCATTCAATTATCTCCACCTTCAGCTCACCTGAGCCCGTTTTCGAAACCAAAGCGTGTAGGGTATATAAATTCCAATTTCGAATGAGATTCATTTCGTGTAATTTTTTTATGTCATCTTCAAATATTCGAGTGAACGCGTTGAGTAATTTCTGATTTAATGCCGCCCCAAAAGCTATAAAAAAAATAATTATATGGAATTACAATAAGACGATTTGATAATCTCAGGCAACTGAAAAGAGACTAAATCCGCCGGCGGCACTTAGATTGCAGCATCTGTGGCACACACGAACACACACATAAATATGTACATATATTTCAATTTCCACAGCCATGTGCACACATAGACAGATAAATATTATGCATGCGCCGCAATTGCAGCAGTTTTCTCGTTTTATTGCATTTTATTGCTTCTTCTAAAATGAATACACAGATTTTGTACGGTATTTTTCTAACGCCACTCTTAGTCGCGAGCTGACTGACTGGCAGCTGAACGAAAATAGCGGCGAATGTGACTATTTTTACGGCAGGCACCGCTCCACAGCCACGCGTTGCTGCCACACACTCACACGCACCCAAACACCAACACATAATCCATGCAACACTTGCGTCTGGCGATGGCAATTTCTTGGTGGCAACAAGCTCATACATACATGCATATTGATTGCTTTATATGCATATCAGGCACCCGCTGCTCCACTTCAGCGCCCCTGTGCCAGCGCTCGCTCTAAGGAATTTCCTCAGTCTGCGCGGAATTTCACTGAATTATAGCCGTGGTCGCGTTGCCTTGTTCGAAATACAGCGTCTAATGCATAGCAGATTTGTGGAGGAATCTTGCACGCTTTCAGCATTCAGTTGCGGCAATCGGAGTTGCAACGCAAACGAAACGTGTGTGTGAGTCGTATTTTAGAAGCGCGTCGCCTGCTTCTGTGCATTGTCGCCACAGTTGCAACATGTTGTTGCAACACCTTATTGGTGGATGCGCCTTTTCGAGGTTTGTAGTTGTGTGTTTGCTTTTCAAGTTGCAATAAAATTTAATTGCTGTCAGATAAAACACCATCCTAAATCTAGCCATTACACAAATTTTTAGTTAACTTAATGTTTTGTGCATTCATTGCTTCATAAAAATACCTGAGCGAAAATAATTTCATTCTTTTGAGAATTTTGAATTATGTCAACAGCTTAATTGACTCGCAAATACGCAATTGTGGCGCCAATGCATTTAAAAAATCCAAACACTTATTTTCCCCTGCAATGACTTTAATATTGAAAGTTGTGATCAGAGCAATTTTTGAGCGAAAGTTTTGAAAGACGGTTCGGGGCGAGCTGGAACGACTTAAGAACAAGCATAATTTAAGAACAAGCATAACCGTCTCGCATGTTTTTTACTGACACGTTTTCGAAAGGAATGCAGGACGGTTTTTGGCGTAATGACAGATCACAATCTAACATATTAGCGCGGCATGTAAGCCGGATGGGCGACTATACAAGCAGAAAGTGCAGAGCAGTAGGCAAGAGAGAGCAGTAAGAAGAGAGAAACACCTACATTGCCTCTGTCGAACAATATCTAGAACTCGTCTTAAATATCTTTGAGCTTCAAGCCGTTCTTAAAGTTCGCAAAAAGCGTTAACGTCCTGTATGCCGAATACTTCAGCTAAAATTAAACCTGACATTACAAGGGACCAGTAAGTCTATGTATTGGGTGACAGCCAGCCAATAGAACCTAACCTAAGCGTTGGTAAACAAGCTTTGATACGATGTTGTTTTAAAAATACTGACATGTACGCATATAAGATTTATTCTCAATTGTTTCCATTTCTATGCCTATTTGTGTACCAGTATGCGTTGTAAAAATGATCTCATATTTTTATCGCACATTTTCCGCAAATTAATTTGTTTACACAAATCTTTGTTTATTTGCAATTTTAATATTTCACACTTGTGTATTTTGCATTTGGATGTCAGTTTTCTATTTAACAATTCAAATTTACACGCCCTTTAATTATATAAATAGCAAATGTTTGCGCGAGTTCAGATAAAAGCCTTGGCATTTTATCAGTTGCACTTTTTCAACTTTTAATGACTGGCAATACTTGCAAATTGCTTTTTGTTGCAATCAGTAATTCAGGGAAGCGATAAGATACACAAGTGTCATATTGTAAGTGGAATAGGTACAGGAGTATACAAGGGTAAGAATATCAGTCATGCGATGATTGGCTTATATACATATATATAGTTTTCACTGATTACAAAGAGAAATAGAGACAAAAAACTTTGTCGGATTCTCGGGCTGGTCTCATAATAATGAAAACGAGAAATAATATAACGGTACCACAATAATTCTTAAAATAGCCTTGCCAGAAGACGCTGTCGTAGTGCTGAAATAGGGATTTTGAAAAGAAAAAACCATAAATTCTATTATAAAATAACAAACAGCCGAACGTGAAACGTCAAAAGTCGAAGCAGTGGCATCGTGAACGCCTATTTTGATGTGGAGAGCGGCTACGCCATTTCCACATTTTTCGAAAAGTAAATGCCGGCGATAGCATAAAAACGTCTGCACAAAAACAAATATATTTTCCAAACACAAGAAGAAATAGCAGAAGTCGTACGCGCATACATGCATACCTTACACACTCGAGCATTTGCAGTACTGAAGAGTAGTACCGGGGCGACTGTAGAGAGATACAAGGCACAGCTATGCCACTCCAAATTGTTCGATCTCAATTCTGTGCTAATTTACTTTTTGCTGGTGGCATTTGCCTAAGGCTGGGCGCATTGCAAAACAGCGTTAAGAAATTTGCATAGAGTGACCGGAACTGCAGCTTTTTCATGAAGAAAAAGAACTGTCAAACTTTAATGGTAAATAACTCCTTTCGTTCATGATGTCACAAACGAATGGATTTTCCATAAAACACACTCCCGAAAAGTACTTTAGCTTTTTACTTTCGAAAGTCACTGCCTTTTCAAAAAAATGAGAGAATCTGGACTCCGTAAATACGGCTGACTTTTTGCCCATAATATTGGCGTATCTGTGAGATATGTATGTTATTGAAATTTGGGGAAAATTTTTCATGGTAATGATATACCCTTGTGTCAAAAATGGGTTGAATCGGGTCATTACTTCCCTTAGTTCCAATATACAAGTATTGTACTCAATTGTAAAGATTTTCTTTATACTCATACCATACATCGGCCAATGTGGGAGTTATTTTAATAAAATTGAGAGAACGGTAAAACTGGGTGAAAATTTGACCTAGACCCCATATAGCCAACAAACTTTATGCATCTGTGGGTATTTGATTGACTTTGATCATGGCAAGTTTCAAGAGCATGAAATGCTTGGTTAAAGCCGAACTTAGCCCCACATTACTTGTTCGGATTTTATTTTCCTTCTCCTGCTCGCTTTCATCAGCTTTGATGTATTCACCGCTCGGTGAAGTGCTTGGTCTTAGTCATGAAACTCATGCATCTACAAGATCGCAAGACTTTTCGACTCTTACGTTAGTTTTCCTCTATTAAACACGTACATTTTTGCCGTGTACTCGCCTCTCGACTTCTCGATTCTATGCCCTTCGGTATATGTACATATTTTGCAGTTTTCTCGCGTTATTAATGTTTGCCATTATTTAATAAAAATGTTAGGGAATATTAAAACACGCAATTAATTCCCGACGAAATTCCTCTATGCAAATATACAATTTTTATTATTTATTTCTCCTTTCTATATAACGTTGTTGCCTCACCCGTTCGCTCTGTTGCTCTCGCCTTTGCCGTGTGGGTGGCGCTGTTCTTGCTTTTGCTGTTGTTTTGTGCAGCGCGGATTGTTGTTCGCTTGTCGCTGATGATAATGCAGCGTGTGATGATTCGTTATGCCTGCTTCAGTGATTTATTTTTAAATTTTATTCAAATTTCCTTTATTGTGTTGTTGCAGCATCAATTTAGTCGAGGACGTGCCGCCACTGCACTCACGACATAAATATTTGTTGTCATTCTAAGTTTACTCACTTTAGTGGTAGCAGTACATTTATTTCGAGACGTGTGTATTTTGGTCGATTGAATTCGTTGTGTGAATTCTTTAAACGCAATTTTTATATTTTTGTGTTTTTAAATCCGTGCGAGCAGATTAAGAAATTGAGTTGATGCCTTTTTGAAAATATGGTACGTACTTATTTTGAGTGTTTATTTATTTATATTTTCATTTTTTTTCGATTTGTTTTCCTATGCTCATTATTTAAATATAGCTTGTTTTTTAAATTGCTTAATTTATTTTGACATATTTTTTAAACAAAAGACCAAATAAAATCTCTTAGTGTTTTTAAAAAATGCGCAAATTTTCGAAAAGTCAACGTAATCCCAAAAAAAAAAATATAGTCGAGGCACTTCTGATGCTTATCTTGTTAATTTATGTCATTTATGAATTTTAATTTTTATTTTTCATCATATGACACTTATAGCGTATTTAAAATTTAAAATAAATGCTAATAAAAGACCATAAAAATATCGTTACTCATTGCACAAATATTACTGTAAAGTTTTTCGAATTACATAGATGCTGTGTGCATACACGGTAAGTATTTATTCATATTATTTCTTTAGAAATATTTGTATTTATACTCTCAAAATTAAATGTTTTTGTGCTATTTTTGGCGCTTGTGCATTGCAAAAAAAATTATTTGAGTTTCTTAATGTAGCAAAATTCATCAGCCACCCTGTATATATTATAATTATAATTATTTTCTAAGCTAACATTCGACTATTCAATATTGCACTCGATGCGTCACGGCGTACTTAGCCTTTGGAGCCAAAGTCTACTTGTATTTCGAACGCTATACACATTGCTATTCAAAACTATTCAAAGCAAATGAAATTTAATAAATATTCAATGAGTTTTTTGTTGGAAATTAGCTAATTTAACGCTCTCCTGTGAAGTCAGCTTCCTGCATCGATTGCCAGCCATATCTATTCGCGTGCACACCTGCAGTTGTCACTGCTCATGTCAAGCAACAAGAATTTGCAATGGCAATTACAACGTTAGTTAATTGTTTAATTGCAAATTGTTCGCCAAACTGGTTTTGAGGGCATTAAGAAAATATTTGTCGTTCGCAAAGTCATTAGGTAATATTATCTGTACGAGCACAGACCAGCACGGTGATTAAGAGTGTGACACAAGGAATTAATCTCGGTGGAATATATTTCCAGTTCATGTTACTTATGTGCCTTATGTGGGCTCAAAGGCGTTAACACAGTGTTCGACAGACAAGTGGAAGTGTGTACAGTGATTTATGAAGTGCCGCTTGGCAAGTCTGCATTGACATTTTTTCAACTAATTCACATTCTACAAGACATTTTTGCGGCATCAAAAACCCAAAATACCACAAAGAAAGAACTTTTAAACATTTTGTTAAATTATTTTATTTTCATTTTGAAAAAAAAAAGTTGCAAAATAAATAAATTTAAAAAAACTGATGCTAATTTAAACTCTAGCTTACCTGATCTTGAGAGGAAATGTGTGAATTAGAAAGTGCAACTTTCACGATATTCCCCATTATATTACCAATTATCTACACATCCCTTTCTAATATGATTAAAAACAGTTCTATTCAAAATTGAAAGAATGAAAATATTAGACACTGGCGCGTTACATACTTTCTAGCGTTACAATTCTTTCAATGCACCGCATTCTTCTGTAAGGCTGCTGTGAAGCGCGGAAAATTGGTTTAGAAAAATAATTGCAAAAACGCAAAACAACCACGTATCTCCATAGGTTTAAGAGTATGTCTGATAGTAAGCACATATGTGTGTATGTTTCTCATATGTATATACATATGCACATACATATATACCTCAACAATTACGCTGAAATTGCAACAATCAAATAAATTAGCTGCTCTCATTGTCGATTGCTACTCGAGTGGAGCTTTTCGTGGAATATGACTTCTACAACTACGCGAACCACTCGCCACTCGCATTTAATTATTATTTACTTATTTATTTTCGTATCTTTTATTCTTAACATTGCTCTCATTTGCTAGGTAAAAGCGTTTGTATGCTGTGTTGTTGTTGTTATTGTCACAATGGGTTGCCCACTACCAGCACTTATAATTGAAGCATTTAATTAGCGCCCGTCTGCGCGCCTCTGGGCATCGCACAGACACACACTCACACAGCCGCAGCAAAGTGCAAAAATAGCAAAGAAAGTCAAGTAGCAAGAAATAATTATTGAAAGTAATTGCAACGACACCAAAAAAGCCAGCGAGAGCAATTAAACATAACTCCAGTTTGGCGTAAACAAATGGTCGGCCATTGAGTGGCGATGCCAAAGCTAGAAGAGACGGGCTGCGGCGAAACAGTGGCGCACACAGCAAAAGAAAACACATAAATGAGTGTGAAAAGCAAAAATAGTTTTGGCCAAAATCGTTTCTAAAAATTCTTTGAGCAACGAAAGTGGAGAAAAGTGCTGACCCACTTAGCAGGAGAGAGTGTATGCGGAGAGGAGCGCAAACAAGCGAGCAATAAAGGTAATAATTAATAGTTTATTGTATGAATTAGTGACGCTTATTATAAATTGAAGTCGTGGCAATAAAATGTGAAGCCGGCAGACAAGCATTGTATCGCTGAAGGAAAGATAGCGCACAAATGCGATGCAATTTCATCACAATAGCAACAGGAGAGGGCTCCGCACGTGGAAAAACAACAAAAACTAACAAAATTTTATTTTTGTATTCAAAAATGTTTATGCTAAGCGGCGCTAATGGCCACTTAGTATCAAAATAGACAATGAAAAATATGAATAAATATTTTAACAATCTTCCAATTATAAATAATGGTGTGTCAACAAGCGTCCCACAAGCGCACATACTCAACGCAAATAAATAAAATATCATATATCATAATGCTCGTAATGAGTCCACCTGTCACTTTCGGCCCTGTAATAAGCGCATCGAAAACGTCTCTTTGTTAATGGAAGCAACACGAGCCTCAGGCATCTGTCATGCGAGTAGACACGAGTCGCTTGCAAGAGATGAATAAAAACAATCGTTTGTGTCAGTTTGTCTCCCAAATATCAAGCGGTACTCTTTTGCTGCTGAATAAAGCATTTATTGGATTTTTGTTTTTATTTTTGCTACGACGCTTTCCAGTAGTTCGTGAGTTCCGGATAATTTCAGGGCCACTTAGCTTACCGAATATTGATCAAAACTCATTGTGTAGGTGTAGGTCCGATAGTGTGAACCCAAATGCTGTCAACCTCCATTTACAGTAAAATAATATACTCACACAATCGCCTATTTTTTAATCATTCCCTGACACTCAGCGTTCTCAGCTGGCTCGTCCTTAAAAGAACCAAAAAACAACCCGACGCCCTCTTGCATGCCCAACTTCAGTAATCTAAGGCATTAATATAATAAGCTTTGTTATGACAGGAAAAGCTTTTATCGATTGTAAATCTAACTCTTTTCTGGTTGATTATAAACGAATGTTTCGGGAATGCTTTTATTCTGAATACTGGCAGGTTATTCTAATTGACCGCATTTTTAGACGAACTCTACTGTGCAAGAAATGCTGTTTGTGTAGGTTTTACTACTTGCAGAAAAATGTAGACTCTTCAAAGGAACACAACGCCGGTTCAATCTTCAATCTGTTTGCTATTCTTATCTAAGAGTATTTCGCACAAAAAGGTAACAAAACAAGGAAATAAGCTCCAAATCTATGCTTTCGAAGATAATATATTTTTCTTTAATAGGCTGTCTTCGCACACCAGAATAGTATGACATAATTGAGGACATAAATTTATTGAACCATTAACTTGTTCAGAAGTTTGCTCGTAATTCAGTAAATCCTCTAGAACTTCAAGATCTAGTAAATGTGAGCATACGTGCACACTTACATTAGTGTGTGTTTAGTATATCACTTCCGCTAGAACAATGTTGCTAAGAACATACTACTAAACAAATTGGTATACCGACACACATATGCATATACTTATATGTATGTTTTACTCATTGGTAGGAGAACAGAAATCAATCACCCATAGCAGCGTAGCTTGCGAAGCTATTTATAAAAGTCTGAAACGAACGAGCAAAATTCCCAACCCGCCTCAACAAGCGGCCAAGATCAAATAACCCATCAGGGTTAACGGTAGTTGCAGAAGCCCACCTACAAGCGAACAACCCAAATAAAGGCAACAAACGAAGGAAGGAGAAAACTGAAAAGAGCACGCATCCACATTCATTTGAGACTCGGTACTGCCGGAATGTGATCGAATGTGCCTGCAAGGGCATGCCAAAAGACAGCTGGGAACTGAAATCGAACCGCAAGCCATAATGATGTGTTCATGAACGCCACTAAACAACAAACACAACAGGAAAGCTGCTCAGTTATGCCGCAACGGGCGCTCGATGATCGCACAATCAATCGTGCAGCCGAGCAACCGAACAGCAACTGATCCAATAGACACTGATCATATGAACGTCATTACTATGGCGTTGATGATGCTGATGGTGATGATGTTGCAGATATGGCGTCGTGCTGCAAAATATTGATGCCGCAATTGATCTCCGCCAATGGAGCATGACATTTGTGCAATGGTTTCACCATTGATGCAGCTCAGCAAATTAAATAAATAAATACAAAATACAAACAAATGGGTTGGAAACAAAAACAAAAACACGCTTGTGCATAATGACGAACGTACAATGAACTTGAAGGCACTGCAGCAAACGGCGGCCTTACGCACCTCTTGGATATCTATGGGGCACCGTACCGCGCCGCGTCGCATCAGCACCTCAGCCACATCCTCTCCCGCACACGCTTTTACGCCCACTCGTCGCGATCTAACTGCTCGGCGAATGCCAGTCAGCTTTGTTTGGGTTTTTATTTCGCTGAAATGCATGCGAAGCCAGAGGGAAGAACAACAAAAACAATGCTGAAACACAACAAATGGCAAGTTAGAGACTGCTGGCGGCTGCAACAACAAAAAGTGAGTGAAGGAAAATTACAAGCAACCGATCATGCGGATCTCCTGCAACACAACACAGCCCGCGGCAACGCCATCGGCATCAGCAGCAGCAGCGGCGGTGGCAGCGACGATCGATGTGAGGCAACAGCTTCCATCAGTCAGCGCGCAATGTGTCGAGGCGAATGTGAACGCCAGTGAACTGCAGCATCAAATTGCAAAATTCCAGCGAAGAATGCTGCAACCACAAACAACAGCACAACAACACCAATTCATGATTATTATTAACAACAGCAACATCTGTTGCAATGCTGGCTGACTGGCTGGCTGGCGTATCGGCGAATAAAGCACACAAGCGGAGCGATTGGGATTGTCATACAGTTCAGCTTACTGCTTCATATCAAGCTAGTGTGAGAGACGTGTGGTTCAGGGGAGCCAGTAAATCACATATGGTCAGATTGGTGCAATGCGTTTATTCTGTTTGTTGTTGTCGTTGTCGTTGTCGTTGCTGTTGCTGTTGCTGCGTCACACTCGACTACCAGAAGCGGTTTAACCAACATCAGCAACATATCACACATATAACATATGTATGTATGTATCTACGTGGCCAAATACTCAATACTACATGTATGTATGCATGTATGTATGTATATCTAATAATGAAGCCGTTTTTGTTTTCGTTACGTTTGAACGCGCTTTGAGAGTGGAAGCGCGGAAAAGATTTTAAATCTACGCATACATTTACAGATTGTAATTGGTGCGAGCCCAGTAGGAAAACATGTTCAACGCGCTGTGTGCGAACCTGAAAGGTACCAGCTTCGTTTGCTAGTGACGAAGCAAAAGTTCATTTCAAACTTGAAAAATAGAAAAGAAGTCATATGTAATTGAGCCAAAGGCTTAATTTCGATTTATCAATAGTTGGAAACGTCTTCATTGACAGATGGGCACAGGCATGCAAATCTGAAAACTTGCAGAGAAGATCAAAGAGTTTTCAAAATAATTCTATGCAATTTGTATTCCTAGCGGCAGAGCTTTCACATACATATATACATACTTTACATTTGTATATGTAGAATGGCAATGGTGTTGCAACGATATCGTGTTACACACAGCAGCAGCCGTAGCAATAGCGTGGCAACATCAATAACAAACAGTAGCAACAGCTCAACAACAGAGATACACAAATGAGTACAGGGTGTACAGTTATACATGTCAACTTGCGTAAACATTAACTAAACATAAGCAATGAATTCTACCGACGAGCTGCAACTGGTCGAATTGAAGACTAACCTCTCAAAGGATCCCAAATAACTTACAAACTTTCAAACTTGCCCAACTACTTTTTGACAGAGTTTCTCAAAACGCATTCATTTGGCAAAACTAAAGGGTTTCTGTTAGAGAGCAAAGCCAAGGTCTCTCATTACAAATCAAAGACTTAGTTTTGAAAAATTCTCGGCATTTTAGTCACTTTATTTTGAAAGAAAAACGTTTGCTTAAAATTTTGGGTTTCCATTGAAGTTGTTGGAGTTTTCATTGTAGAGATCGTCAGTAGTTGGATCACATATGAAAGTCATAACAAGAGACTAGATCATGTTCTTACTAGAGGAACGTCTATTGAAGTTCGTATAATGTTAAATATATTAAAAGTATGCTAGCGTTGTCATGTTTTGACCGAGGACCTGAAAGGATTAAAATCTCCGATAGCACTAATATCCGCCACAGTGACATTATTAGAAAAGCACACGATTCACACAACGGCAAATGCGTTAAATATTTATTTTTAAGCTTCTTTTGGATTTTGTTTCAAGCGACGACGTTTGCACACCACGACAGACGGCTCCAGGCATAACGTAATTGCAAAAATGCGCATTTTTAAGTGGAAACCACATTCCGTGCTATTCAACCACTGCCACCAAACATGGCGCATACATCTTCATATGTACACAGCGGCACCTCACCTCGCCCCCCTCTATGCATTTTCACAACAAATGAGTAACTATGAAAGCATACAGTGAATAAGGTAAAATAAAGTGCGAAAAAAAGAGCCGGTTTGTCGCGGCTTACTAACAGTGTTTGCAGTTATTATGCAGCATGTAGCTTGCTGTTGTTGTGGCGATGCAGTCTTTCTTCAACCAGCTGGTTGGTTGGTCATGTCGCGCTTTATGATCGCCTTGCGGCGTTTGCTTCGACGCGCTAAAATGAGCTGAGAAAGCTACACGTACACACACACACACACACACAGAGCGTTGCATTAATGTAAGTACAAAGATCGGCTACTCACAACAGTCACCACCGACGGCGCAGTAATACACATATTTACACGAACAGTGCTTTTCTGAGTCTGCAATATTTTTCGCATTTGTTTGCTTCGCAAATTGTGGCTTGTTTTTGCGCCCTTTTGCTGGCGTCGCAGGCACTTTGCGTCATCTAATGCAAAAGGAAGAAGAAGAAGAAGTGACTTGGCATTGCTGGAAAATGAGATGACGACAAGCGCTTGGCAACGCTAGTTGCAAGCAGAGGCACACTCTTATAAAATATGGCTTGATGCTCGCATTTTGCTTTGAACAGCAACGCCACCGTTTTATGTTGTTGCAGCAATGCCGTCTAAGTATAACACGTTTTTCCAGCTTATTTAACATGCGCCAGCAAACAAACTCAAAGCCGAATGACAATCCTCCTTCCATCGTCGCGCCGGGAGACGTACAACTCCGGTTGGGATCCCTCCAAATGGAGCTGTCGTTGCCAAACTTTTTAGAGTTGCTTAACGCGTTTATGGCGGGACATCATATTCGTTCGCGTCTACTTTATCATTTACACGTTTCTGTAGAGCGCTCGCCCCACCCACCTGTGCGTCGGATTGCCGTCGACCGGCTGACGGTCTCCAGTTATACGAGATTTTTCAGTGGAAAGTGAAATTTTCATTTTAATGACATTAAGACACGTGGAAATTATGAAATTTTTCTTTGGCTTGTTGTTAGTCTGCATACCGATAAAATACACTGGGAGGGAAACTTTTCCATTGCCACTACAATTTTATTTCAATTTCCATTTTTAATTCAGCAATATGGAAAATACTATTTGATTGTGATTTGCGGCTCTGATGATGCTTTATTGCTGAGGCATATGTAGTTCTTGACTTACAAAATCACAACTGTTTGTTTAAGGCAGTGAAAATTTCTCCACACATACTCTAAAATTTTAGATCCTAACTTCGAAAATTCACAAAATTTTTAAGCCCCAAATTCATTTATTTCACCATTTTCTTCTGTCTCCTAAAGGTTCCATCTATGAAAAAAAGATCCTTCTTTAAATACCATTTTCAGGTTTCGTTACAGATGTTTCTATAAAGTTTATTATAAGAAGCTGAATGATTGTAAATTATGGCTAAGAAGCAAGTATTATTAAATTTTGAAGTAAAGCCGGAGACCCTATAAAGTATTTACATTGTATGCACATAAGTATGTATATCAATGATCAGCGTGGCGAGCAGAGTCGATATGACCATGTATTAGAGATATCGATCTGAAACTTTGCACAAGTCTCCAAGAAACTGCTTTTTTGATCGGAGCAATCGTTATCGGCTGCAGCATATAGCGGCAATACAAATTGACCGATCAAAATCATGTTCTTGTCGAAAACTTTTTTTATTTGACGAGATATCTGCACACAATTTGGCATAGACTGTTGCAAAGGCAACAGTACAATCTCCGAATAAAATGTTTAGATCGGACCACAATATCATATATGTAGCTGCAATACAAACTGACCGATCAAAATCAAAATAAAGATACATATTTTATACCCTTTTTTGCTATAATAAGTACACCTTTCTTCTTTTGATTGCAAATTCTCACAAACCTGAAAAGAGAAGAAAGAAAATGCAAATTAGTTCTGCAGTTAGCGCACTAAACTTAATTGCAAGGTCTAGAATAATATATCTGAAAAGCAAAAATAACGGCAATACTAGTTTCGCAATATCTTATGTCCAACTCAAATTGCGCAACTCTGTCACCATTATTATTATTATTATTTTGGTGGGCCACTTTCGTTGAAGTGGTTTTGAATAAGTGCCAATAAAAAGAATTATAAACCTGACTATAATTAAAAACAAAGACAAGAACCGAGCATTTGTGGACATGTGTTTAAGATGTGTATTTAAGTGTATATAGTATGTATATTTAGGCCTTTTTCACTTAACAACATGGTTGGAATATAAAATACCAATTCCCACCCAAAACTTATCAAGACGTTTTGACTTTTGAAATACATACATATTTATACTAGATCTCAAGTTGATACCCAACAACATACTCCAAGTATTTCTAACCTTTACAGAATCGTATTTGAGTTAAAGTTGAAAATAAAAGTTTTCTCGAGCTCATATGTATGTCACAAATGTTACTTTCATGCAAGAGAGCACCCAGCTTTGTTGAGAACGCTGTTTAAGGTGATTGTTGAGGCCGAGAGCTTTGGAAATTTGAGAAAAAATTCTGTGCTCAATTTGAGCTCAAGCTTAAATGCTTACAGGTAATAAAGGGTGATTTTTTAAGAGCTTGATAACTTTTTTTAAAAAAAAAACGCATAAAATTTGCAAAATCTCATCGGTTCTTTATTTGAAACGTTAGATTGGTTCATGACATTTACTTTTTGAAGATAATTTCATTTAAATGTTGACCGCGGCTGCGTCTTAGGTGGTCCATTCGGAAAGTCCAATTTTGGGCAACTTTTTCGAGCATTTCGGCCGGAATAGCCCGAATTTCTTCGGAAATGTTGTCTTCCAAAGCTGGAATAGTTGCTGGCTTATTTCTGTAGACTTTAGACTTGACGTAGCCCCACAAAAAATAGTCTAAAGGCGTTAAATCGCATGATCTTGGTGGCCAACTTACGGGTCCATTTCTTGAGATGAATTGTTGTCCGAAGTTTTCCCTCAAAATGGCCATAGAATCGCGAGCTGTGTGGCATGTAGCGCCATCTTGTTGAAACCACATGTCAACCAAGTTCAGTTCTTCCATTTTTGGCAACAAAAAGTTTGTTAGCATCGAACGATAGCGATCGCCATTCACCGTAACGTTGCGTCCAACAGCATCTTTGAAAAAATACGGTCCAATGATTCCACCAGCGTACAAACCACACCAAACAGTGCATTTTTCGGGATGCATGGGCAGTTCTTGAACGGCTTCTGGTTGCTCTTCACCCCAAATGCGGCAATTTTGCTTATTTACGTAGCCATTCAACCAGAAATGAGCCTCATCGCTGAACAAAACACGCGCGCGAAACACATTTCGAACCGAACACTGATTTTGGTAATAAAATTCAATGATTTGCAAGCGTTGCTCGTTAGTAAGTCTATTCATGATGAAATGTCAAAGCATACTGAGCATCTTTCTCTTTGACACCATGTCTGAAATCCCACGTGATCTGTCAAATACTAATGCATGAAAATCCTAACCTCAAAAAAATCACCTTTATATACGCAATAAGTATATTAATACACATAAAGCACTTTAAGCCAGTGCAAAAAATCGCAAACCAAAATCGAAAAAATTAAAAATAAATATGAAAGAACAAATATCGATATTTTTCACGAATTGAGGGCACCTTTGACAAATTGACGACCGCACAGCAGCAAACTGCGATTAATTGTGGTTATCAATAAAAATTAATTGCAGCATATTGTTGCTGCCACAGCAGCCGCATAGCATGCAGCGGCGTGCAACATGCAACTACACTTGAGTTTGATTTATGGTATACTTATATTGTTTGTAAATAAGTGTTCTTATGAGCATATTATTGCAAGTCTTGAGGCGGAATTTTGGGCTTGGGTACGAATTGTAGGCGCCCTTCTGACACTCACACACGCAAACTCATTTGGTGCTTGGCACAGATATAACAGTATTCCATTAGCTCACCGTCCTTCATATAACATGGCATTGCAGAAATATTATTCATACATATGTACATATGTGTATGTAAATTTGTGGAGCAAATTGTGAGGAAAAACTGTTTTCATGTAGAATTGTTAGTTATAAGACGATAAGTTAACACTGAAACTGAATTGAAAAAGCTTTAAATACCAATTGATTTTGAATATTCAATATGCTCAGAAACCTGAAAACATCAGAAAATTTAGTTGAAGTACATACATATACTCGTATTTGTTTAAAGAGTGTGAACCAGCCATGACAGGGTTCCATTTTCACTTTCAGTCTACGCTCTTTTTATTGACGAGCTCATAGATAAAAAAATCATAAAAAGGTGTTAATTATTGATAGCAACCAAGTGTCGTAACCGAGTTATGCTATTTATGTCTCTTAAATGTTCATTTCTATACACACATAAATATGTATTTGTAAGTATATATTTATACTCAGCCCATCGAGAGCCTGAAACAATGCCTTGGCATTTATTATATTTGTTGGTGGACATAAATTTGCGTTTTAACGCTTGCCAGCAATGCGGCTTAACGAGTACAGTCAACCTACTGTTGGCCAACAAAGATCACCCTCACCGCCGCAGACCGACGGCAGAAAAGTGCAAGTGCAGTTATTAGGTGAAGTAGTCGCAGTGCACATTGAAATACTTGTATATCATGCGAAAAATATATATTATTATTATTACTATATATACACTGGTGAATGCAGCATTATTAAGTGGAAGTGCATTTGCGGCAGCTCTTAAGTGTTGCTTTTACTGTTTTCAACACGCTTATGATATTGCAGTGTCAAAGTTTTATCGAAGGCTAAAGAGATTAAAGTAACACTTGCACAAATAATAAATGACAACAACAAACCGAACAGCAATTATTTTTTTACTATAGCCGAGCAATAAAGCTGTAGACTTAGCTGAGTATTTAAATATTTGCACTTGCACTTCAAGTCCTCAACAAACTTGTATTTGTACTATGCAGTCATCAGAATTTTCCAGTTGAAGAAAAAAGTGTTATCTCCAACAATTCAACCGCTAAACGCTTCTGACAAGCCATTTTGCAGAGAAACCTCGTAGTCCGATTCTGCAGTAGCCAGAGGTATTACCTGATCGATTCCACATTTCGGTAATTCAGAGACCAACATAAGAAGGACGTTCACTCAACACATTGATGGAAGCGTTTTGGAATTCTCAGAACCTCAGAATTTAAGGGGTTTCTATAGTCTAGATTCATGATTTTCAGGTACAAAAATATGTTATACATAGGTTCAACGGCTTCATATACATACATATGTATGTATGTACATATACCTTATATATTTTGCTTTATATAATAAATTAAAACTGCTCTAAATTTCATAGTTAAAGTATTCAAAGAGCAGCTCTTAGGATGCTTTGTATATAATTATGTAAAGATTTACCTACATTTTGTACTCGTTTTAAAACTCGAGAGTTGAGTACATATTTGAATGTAGACTCATATGAAATATTTACATATACATATGTATATGTATATACTAATATACATACTTACATATATTATATAATACATAAGAATATTTACATATGTAAATATGCAAGCCGTCTGTTTCTGTTTGAAGTTATGTATTTGTGTGTAGACTACGACGCTCATTTTATTTACCATTTACATAAGTATGCATATCTATACACACACACACATACATATACAATTTAGCGAGCTTTAAACTGGGTCAATCATCTTTCGGCTGCTGAGCGCGCGAACTGCATTCGTGTGCATGGTTCGGACGCCCAGCCCTCTACCCCAGATGTCGCGTACTCGCTCGAAGAGCCAATGCCCCACTTAAAATGTATCCTTTGAGCTTCAGTAAAAACGCAGTTAACAACGACAGGATGGCAACACGTTACGCCTTTTCAAATGCATATTACACTTGCATACGTTCATACATACTTCATATACTTACTATATACTTTTTCTTATGTAAAATGATACGAATATATAACACTTTAAAATGCTCTTTCAGCACACTCAGCGCCTTTTCAAAGTAAAAATTCAACGCTAGCAACAACCACAACCACTCACATACATATGTACATGTACATACATATATATGTATATACATAACAGCTATTTTTTTTTTCGCCAGCGATATCCTCTAAATGCAAGTCGCCGTAAAGTACTTTGACACCCACGCAACAACCGTTAAATGCACACATTTCATCGCTGCTTTGGGCGCTTGTGGTGGAAATGCGCTCACATACACTCGCACACACACAATGAAAATGTCGCTTAAATGGCTGTCGGCATAAAGGTGAAACTCCTAACTGCGAAGTTTTGATAAATGTATCGATCGGTCTCTTCATCGCATGTCATGACGGAAGGAATTGTATGTACTTATGTTGCACTCGTGTATAGCGGGACCTTTCAGTTCCGCTATCAGCTGATTTTCCGTATAATTTATGGTGCATAATTTCGGATTGATAAGCAAAAAAACTAATTTCAAAAGTATGACAAATCTGAGTAAAGTATAGACCAGCAGTGGAGGTTGAAGCAAGCAAGATTTAGTATATACAAACATATGTATGTATATACATATTTACATACATACATATGTCGCTCATTTTCTGCAAGACATAAGACAAAAAAATCGATTCTCCAGAAAACGCGTTTAAAGTTTTCAACTGACTACAACCTTACACGGTGACTCCAACCTTCCACCTCTTCTCAAGCGGAGCATATAAGAGGTATTCATATGAATTTTTCACTCAACATGAAGTATGATATAACGAACAATTGAAATCACGTTTTTTGATTTATGCCGGTCTTGCAGCAAATTAGCGATGTGAATATTTGATATAGAATTGCGTTTTGTGTAAAGTTCTAGATTCCTCATTTTCAATTTGCTCCATCACAGTTCTCTCCTCACATACTCGTAAATCAGCGGCTCGTCGCACTAAAAGTCAAACGTTTTTGCTTTTATGACTCACAAATATCTCCTAATGATTAGTTATTGTTGTACTTTGAGTTTTTCAAAGACAAAAACTGTATTTTACTTCAGAAACTGAACACCACGAAAATAAAAATAAAAGAAAAATAAGCACATACAATTTACAGCCAAAAGTGGTACCGTAAACATATCGAATTTGAGCATTTCTTGACTTATTTTCAGCGCATGCCAACTATGTGTATATGTACATATAGTACATACATATTACGTGTACATTTCCAAATTTGTTTTTGAAATCCGACACTACTTAGACTTTTTTTCTGAAAAGTTTTACACCTATGAAGGTACCACAACGTTACATGTGTAAAAACACAATAATACTTGTACATGTGATCTCATATACTTCTAATTATATTTATGTAATTTTGTGTACCAAGATATAGTCGAATTTTTATTGCTTGAATGCCAGTATAAATCAGGTGTTCCCTATTAGAAATTAGATAACAAATCAGGGTAGATGATGTACAAGCATACCCAACAAATTGGAAATATTGAAAGTTTTTGGTATTATTCCACTTCAACAACGTTAAAGCTTTTTGGGTGTGGGCACGTTTATTAAAACAGAAATATAATTTTTATAACCAAATTATTTTCTTTTCAGATTAGATGTGTTTTCTGCAATTCACTGACTCAATTTTAGATAGGTACCGTTGTATGAAAGGTCTAGACTCTAGAGGGAAAGATATGTATATAAATAGTCTCCCAAAAAGAGAATGAACCGTAATAGGCTGGTTAGTGAACAACGCAGAATCGTGGGTCGTGTCAGCTGGGACGACCTATCTTATGGGCGCGCAATGTTACTGAACAGTGAAAAACGCTACTCTGACGTGACGTTGACGTGAGAATCTGCGACATTTGGATTTTTGCCGTCGTAAACGTCTCAGCTGATTGCTCTCTCACAACGCAAGGTTGCCAATATCGATATACTGCAGTAATTATCAACTTTTATAATTCAATCTGTTCAATATGTTCAATATGTTTGAAATTTTCTTAAAATAACTCAAAATCAGAGTCGAATGCTATTATTTATAAATATATAAACTATTTTTAATAGTTTGTTTTCAGTTTTGATACTTTATATTGTAAAAAATTGTTATTGAAAACAAAGATGTGCTTAAAACTATATATGCGTATTGGGCAATGGCAACATTGTTCAAATGAAAGCAAAGCAAAGATGGCTGATTTCTGCGTTTTTACCACGTTCTTGACTGTGCACTCATTTTGCCGATAAGGAAGGAAAAGGAAGGAAGGAAGGAAGCGTTTTTCACTAACTAGCCTATAAGTCAGTAACTTCAGTATACATACATATGTAGAAAACGTTATATATATGTATTTATACTGCTTTCAATATATAGAGAAGAATATATGAATGAGGCATAACCTCAACAGCCACGTTTTAATGGTCAAACTCTTACAAAATAACTCCGACGCAGAATAATCACAACGAGATCGCAAAGTTTCGGACACTGATATGCTTATAAATATTTGACGCTGACAAAAACAGCATTTTTAAAATATGTACCTCACAGAGCTTTAGCCTTTGATTTTCTCTTCGTTGCTGGTTTCATAATTAATACACTGCGTTTAGTTCCAACATTCTAGCAATCTCCCATACACAACATTCGGCAATAACAAAACTAAAAATCCCTAATCGTTCAAATAAACGGCTGATGACTTTATCAACACCTTGGCATCTAAAATAAGCCAACTACACTGATATATGTATACATACATATATATATACCACCAAGTAGATGGAGACTCCCTATTACGTGCTGTGATACCAAACAACGACAAGCCGAACAGCATGGCTTTGATCAGACCGCAAGCGAGGTCTTTAATCCAGCCAAGTGCAATAACTACAACAGTCTCACTTTGACCAAATCGCACACAAAGGCGACGACGACTAAAAATAGCAAAAGCCGGAGGCACACGAGCAAAGCTGAAGAAGAAAAGAAAAGTGTGAAGTAAAATCTAGAAATCAGTGCAATAAAATACGAAAAAGTAATGGAAAACACACATACTATTTTCGAGGTAAACGTTTGGGAAAAAGTGCAGACAGCGTGAAGTATGAACGTGCAAAGTGAAGGGTGCAACAAACACACTGCTAATGACAGTTCTCCCAACATCTAGGCCATGTTAACTGTCATACGGCATACACGTGCAAACCCACTCACACACAGATGACTGTGGGGTCTATTAGACTACCATTTGGCTACTGCCCAGCTGCTTATGAAGCATAATAGACAGTCTGTGTATGAAACAATCGCTTATTGCCACACTTAGGACAAGAGAAGCAATAAAAATAAAGAGAAACAAAGCGCCGAGCACAATGACATTTGCGTATTAAACACGTGGTAAATTTGACAAGCTCTGCTCAGGGTTTGAACCGAACCCCTTTGAGACCAGACTGGTTTACGTTGAGTACTGATATTTTAAGCTGTTCTGAGTTCAATTCATTGCAAACCTTCAAGTTTATGGTTTTGATGAACCCGTCACAGTTATGACTTTCAACTTGTTAATTTTTACTTTTTTTGCCAGGGTTGCATCGATTATTAATTACTGAATAATATGTATAACATTGTGACATTCTTATGTAGAATCTAATTTTTTAATAGAATTATTTGCAAGTGTACATAAAATTACAATTTTGACAGGGGGAAAGCAATTAAACTTAATCAGCCTTAACCCAAAGCCATTCCTCATACGTAGTTTTCGAACAGTTAGAGAAGTGATTACTGTGTAGTTTGAAGACCTACAAGTATGTATTTACCCAGACACAAATAATTTATAATTAGGGTATTCACAAGGTGTCATATTGTGTCATATCGTCATATTGTCATATTTTTTTATGACTGTCATAACAACACTGTTGTTGTTTCACATGCAAAATTAAAATATGACTGATACAACACGGCGTGGTATGTTTCTTGTGTTCGCTATTCTATCAGCTGTATTTGTTTACTTTCTTATTATTGGCATTTAATGTTTGAAATTAATTAATTTAATAAATTTCGTTGTTAATATGGAAGGAAACCACGATATTCAGGTAAATTAAGTTGAATATAAGTGAAATATGAAAATATTTTGAAGTTTATGTAGTTGCAAATGATTTTATTTAAAAATTAAAAAAAACAAAACAAAGTCAAATATTTTATTTTTTTAAGAAACCAACGGCTCAAAGCTTTTATGGTCGTTTCATCGAAGACACGCAGCTGACGGTAGGATGGAAAGTAGTGCGCCCAAAAGTATGCAATATGCAATCACCTGATTAAGTGTAGAAATATGACAAAATATGACATACAACAGTTAAGGGTGCTCACAAGTGTCATATTTTTTAAGAATATTAAAATATGACATAAGACATACAACAAAGCTTGTGAATTGCCTAAATGTTAAATACTCGCACGAATCTTACAAAAAACAAAGACTCGTTAATCTTGTGGAATAGAGAGAACAACCCTCTGCTGTTTCCGTTTTGTCTATGCAAACACGACAATGTCGCAGAAGGGCTCAAGTTGCCAGCAAAATACACAAAAGAGGAAAACTCTGAATGAAAATCATAGGATATAGACAAAAACAAGTACAGACAAAAGTACAGGTAAGACAAGTGGTAGGATTGTCTTTAAAAAGCCAGTATTATTAGCGTGTGTTTTTTTCATATATTTTAACAAAGTGAGTACTCGGTTACTTACAGGAAAACACATTAAAAAAATTTTCTCACCAATGCAAAGGTATGTGAATTCAGTGGCTAGCTTCTAAGAATTACCCAGATAGCAATTATTAATTCATTTGGCCCAGAGTTTTCCACAAATTTCCGTTTACGCTGAGCTCGGTGGTTGTTTGACCTTCATCTTTCTTTGCTTTCGACGCAGTAATGCCTTACGACGCATGCTGCACATGCCAAGATGCGCACGCACCCATTAAATTGTGAAATAATAGCGATGACAAGCAAAGGCCCATATGTTGCCGGGGGTATGTTCCTCACTGTGGACATTTAAAAGTGCGCAAATGAGGGCGGTAATGACTCTTTGAAAGACCGAAAACGTGAGAATGTTTTTTATGTGTTTTCTTTCTCAAAGAGCCACTTTAAAGGTCATTATGTCTCGTATTTTCTGTTTTCTATATCTCAAAAAAAGTCAAGAACACCAAGTCAGTCATTTGAACGCGTCTGCTGCTGCAATTGGATTAGATTCTCTTCTTCCTTTTTAATGAATAGCAAAATTGTGTTTATTTACTTAAGAGCGTGCATTATTATACTTTGTTGTGCGATTGCGTTGAAACTTTTGCGTTTTCACTACTCTCCGAGCAACCATGCAGCACATTTTGCCTCTGTCTGAATGTCTGTGGTTTGGAAAACTAACTTAATTTATTAGCGGTATAAAGGGGGGGGCACAGTGAGGAGGCAGGCGTTGCACACGCTATAACTTGCCCAAGTTGGTACAATACAGCACGAAGCCGTCACCACCAACAACGTCAGTCAGTCAGTCAAGTCCGCCAAAACCAGTTTGAGAGCTATGGCACAGCCATTGCTTTTCCTTTGCTTATATTGATGTTTATTCCATTGCATTCATACAATATTATTGCAATTTAACCATTTTTACTCGTGTTTTTGCTTTCACATTTCCTCGTGCGTTTTTCGCGCCAATGCCCGACGAGCCGCTGAAAAGTGCGTGTTGTAATTGCGCTTTTCTTCGTAAACAATAAACGTAATTGCGGCTGAAATAAGGAAGATGGATACTCATATTTTTCGTAAACAGTGAGCGTAATGTGTTTAATTGTTTGATTACTGCTTAGTGAGCAATACGTTTGACAACTTCCGAGGCACGATCAATGACCGAACGATACAATCGATGTTATTGTGATCGCTGATCGGAGAAATACGGCAATGAGAGAAAGTATTTTCGGCTGAGATCGTTTCAATGTATATGCTCTATGAATATAAATGTTATACGCGATAAGCTTAAGTTTTGCCTCCTCTTTTTGGAGGATCCGAGCTGATTTAAGCCGTCTCCGAACGGTTGATGGATATTGTTAGAAAACCTTTCATGTCAAAAATATATTCGAGGTATCCACAGTCGCTGAAAAATATTCTCAATAATCCTCGTCCCAAAACGGGAAACCGAAATATTTTTTAAAGCTGACCCAGCCAACAAAATTCTAAAGTCTTAAGTGTTGAGTTCGTTCATATATATGTAAATAATACACATACGTTAGACAGCAATATATTAAGTTACCTAAGCTTTTGGAGAATGCGGGGATGCGTGTAGAAGTTCACGCAAGTGAGGAAAGTTCTCTGATCGCCATTCACTTGGGAGTGGCCAGAAACGATTCTTTTACATATGGCTCAAGCAGCTCACGACTTCCGGTCTTTGGCCAAGTATCCTCTGGGTAGCCTAAGAACATCCGTTTTAAGGCGAGCTAAAGTGAGAAGGCGAAACATCTCCTACATAGGGTTGTGCGCTAGGTTTGGGACCCGCCACGTAAAAAAAACACCCAATGAAAACTTCGGCTATAATCGCGTAAGCGGTGTCTATGCCAATTAAGAAGAAGAAGCTTTCGGATCGAATCAATAAATATTACCACAGACTATTTATACCCCAGACAGGGTATATTAAGTCTGCCACGAAGTTTGTGTCATCCAAAAGAAAACGTCGAAAACCCTATAAAATATATATGATACATAAATAATCAGCATGACGAGCTGAGTCGATTTTGCCATGTCCGTTGGTCTATCTGTTTATACGCGAACCAGCCCCTCAGTTTTTGAGTTATCGATTTGAAATTTTGCAAACGACTCCTCTTCAAGAAGCTGACCTTTTTTCGGAACCTCCGATAATGAACCACTAAGCATGAATATAATTTGTCGAACAAGGACGAGCTGTTGTGCCGTCAGCAAAACAGCTGATTTTGTCAAAATAGCTGATAATCAATTAGCGTTGCCCAAATGGTGCCAAAAGCTGATAACGCCGACTTTTCCAATTATTTTCAGCGTACCACCAAATTTCTCTTTAATGCGAAGTCTCTGTCGAACTTTGGAAAGCGGCGCTTTTATTCGTATTTACGCGCTTGCTTGCCACGCAAATCGATTCTTTCAACTTTCAAAAACTTGCAATTAACAATTGTAATATCCGTACAGACACACGTACCTACATATGTATGTATGTACTTATGTATGGGTATTACAGTTAGATGGTAGAAAACAGAATTCGTCTAATTAAAAACTACTGCGAAACTTTTACGTTCCAGCCAAGTGAAGAATCTGTGCTAAATCACCAAAACCATAATAGTGAATTGTAAACGCACACATACACGTCTACATATGTATGCATGAATGTATGTGTGTGTTGTTGCAGTTGTAAACGCTTTTTCTTTCAAATCAATTTCAAATGAAATGGTGCTAATATTTCTTTGGAGAACAACAAAAGCAAGAATAAAATACTAAAAAGCAGAAACAACAACGTTTCCAACCAACTGATTGACTAACTTGACTGGCTGGTTGACTGAATGTCTGCCTTGCTTCAATAAGTGCTCGACTAAGTGATTTAGGCTGCCAGTTACTTTTGCCGTTTTCTTCAGTTTCGAGCCAAAGCAGTTTGTAACTATTTTTCTTTTCATTTTCTTGGATTTGAGATTTGCGGCCACCACTCACACACACACACACATACAAGAGTGTCATAACACAACGGTGTTTTTATCACTGCTCTTTTCACTTCTACTACTTCCATTCCATTTCCATTTCTCTTGTTAAATGTGGCCAACTAAAAGTTATTGCCTCGTTTAGGCGAAATGCTACACAAACGTCGTTGCTGACACGACAGCTGCTCGGCCCAATGGGTGTATAACGAAGCGCCTAAAACGGCGTAAGGGATTTCGAAATATATCAAATCTTTGCAAAAGAAAGCAAAATTTTTGTGAATAACGTTTAACGGGGAATAAAATTAGAAAATATACTTATGTAGCTGTGTCGATATCGTTTGGGTCCAGGAAAGGCTCTCGAAACAGCAGAATTATCAAACTAAACCGAATTTCATCGTCGCTAGCGAACAATGCACTTAACAACAACAACAACAACAGCTATCGATTGTACAACAACATGTATACAGTTAGCAATAATCCGTTACCTTTTTACTACCATATTTCCAGCTGTATTTAATGGTTGCAATTATGTCGCCACTAATTTTGGCAATAAATCGCAGTCGCGTGCAAAATTGCATGCCTATATACATACATACATATGCAGGGTACATACACATTCATGTGGTATGTACATGTCAGTTGTGGCCCCCCATATGAACACTGCGGAACCCTTTGCTATCATACTCGTATTTTCTAAGTTTTCTACTCCCTTTTAGCCGCGTATTTTCCACTTGTCATTTCTTTCCGTTTGAGTTTGCATTATTCGCCGTGGATCGCATTGTTTTCTTTCACATGATATGGCGCAGTTGTGAGAAAATCATGAGGATCCCTCGAAAGTCTTATCTTCATACAATGAAAACCAATTTCGCAAGGGAAAATGCTAGCAATACAAAAACAACGATTTCAAAATGTAAGAGAGCCAAAGCATGAGAACTGAAAGCGCAATTTTCTTTTTTCACACTTGGAATAAACAAAAACATTTTAAATATTTTCAATTGCAAGTCAGCTGTGAAGCTCTAACCCTTGTGGATTCACTCTTGATCTGGAAAATAAATCATTTTTTTTTTTAACAAAAAAATAATACAGGAGATAACAAGATTGCATCTAAATGCTTTGTATTATACAACGAGCTTATTATTGAGAGTTTATTAGAGATTCTGCAGAATGTAGTAGACATCTACGAATTTAGAGATACCTAGGTGTACGAGTATATGGTTAAAAAGCCGGACGAATCGGCCCTTATCGGTTTTGCGATTCACCTCGAAGAAATCCGATTAAATACGAAATAATTTGCACTACTCAACAAATCTGAATGGCAAATTTGCGATTGATGTGCTATGAGGTTTGTGGGGGGGAACTCAATCTAGTAATCAGAGCACTTGAAATAGCACTTGAATAGCACTTGAAATAGCTCTGATTACCAGATTGAGTTCATCTCGTGCATTTATTAGTAAATGGTGGTGGTTTGACCTTCACACCCCTTTGACCACAACACAAAAAAATCCTGCTTTTTAGAAAATTTTTACAATCATTTTCGATTTAGCAATGCAAAATTATTAAAAAGCTGCCTATCTCATCACAGTCGGAAAGTAACTCTAAACTAGTGTTTTTTTTTTTAATTTGCATAAATAATTAATTTTCTGTTGACCATTTCATTTCACAATTCAGAATACACAAATGTTTCACACTTACGGTACAAACGTTAAATACGCGACTGACAGCTGTCAAATTGTAAGATATGAAAACATTCTATGGCGTCTATAGGAGTCAAATGCAAGAATAATTTAACTTGTGAAAGATTTGTAATTGAAGGCCATATTTTATACAAACTGAGCGCGAATTATTTATTAGAAATAAAAACTCCTGAATAACTTGGGAGACAATTCATATTGCTTACAGAAAATAAATAACAATTAATTACTCAGCGCTGCCACCCGAACAAGTGCTTCGAAATCAAAAATAAGAAACGCAAAGAAAAATCTAAGATTTTAAATTACCAGCTAATTTACAACAAAATTTAATTATAATATTCGAATACCCACACGAGCACACATACATATGTAGCTAATGATGAAAAATTAAAAAATGAAACAAAAACCACAACCACACGATCAAACATATAAAAAGCAACAAAAACGAAAAAATACATGAAAAAAAAATTAAGTTGAAATACTAGAAAAATAATTTGGCAACATAATGGGGCAGCCAGAGAGTCATTCAACAGCGCTGGCGCACCCAGCTGCGCGTTGGCAGAAAAGGCAGTCAATGGCGCGAATGAGAGATTTGCTGCCCCAACGCGGCTAGCAGCAAGCGCGGCAACAACACCACAACAGTAACAGCAACAAATCACGCGAATGCTGAAAAACGAAAGTTCAAATTTGGGCAAAACAACAACAAACCACAAACAAGTCGCAACAGCAACGGCAGAGTGCAGTGTTTGCGATTGTTGTTGTTCTGATATTTAATGCCGCCGGTTCGGCAAACTATTTTGCTGTGTCACTGACATTATTTTCGCTGCTGCTGCGGCGATCGAGTCTATGAAATCGCATGCGACATTTTTAATGCAATTTTTTGTTGTTGCTGCTTGCGAACATGCCACAAACACAACAACTTTCCAATGATGGATTTGTGTGCCTTTTCGCTTGTTGGCAGTAATCATTTAAACTAGTGGACTTAGTTGCGCTGCGACGACTTAACCAACGACATGTCTGTGGCAGCAACCGTTTCTGCAACAAATGTCCTTACACATACATACACACACATATGTAGTAGTACCAGCAGCTCATTTATGGTACTAGCCACTTTTTACCCAACATGCGCCTTTCAGAGGCTGTGAGAATTGTTGTTGTTGCAGTAATAAAAAATTATGTTGTACAAATTTAAGGCAGGCAAAACCTTTTTTTGCATTTGCTGCTTGAATATAACACTAAGTGTAGTGAAAAGTGGAAATATTATCCTGAGTTAACTAGAAGTCTGTAAGGCTACTAGATTGGTTTTGACATGTTGGGTCTAAGCGATAGGGATACAACGAGTTCCAAAGCCTGACAGTGCTGCATTTACTAATGGTTCACTGAAAACCTCAAATAACTAAGTGGAAAGTAAAACACCCAAGGAAAGCATTTAGATGGGATCATCCGTTCCCACGAGAGTCGGGTTTACGTAACCGGAACGGACCCGGAGTTTTATCAGGCCAAGGACTGTCAACTCGGCAGAATTCTGCCGCTACAACAGCAACAAGAGATGAGGCCATCATAGAAAGCCAATTTAGGTTTCAATGGTTAGGATTTTCTTGCCTGTCTTTAAGATGAAAACACCTAAAGTCTTCTTTGTTCAGCCACCTGGCATTATAGAAAATATGTGTGTACCCCTCTACAAATTCCGTCTATTTTTCTTATGGTACTCTTAAATTGTTTACCTCATACATGCATACATACATTTATATAAATGTTGTTCGCTTTTTATTTGTACTATGCCATATTATTCGTGTTTGTCAATGCCGGCGTGCCATCATTATCCATTAATTTCTGATTCGGCTTATCTACCTGTTCTGAACACAGCTTCTTTGCTTTTGCTTTGCTCATCTTCTTCTCAACTTTTCACTGCTTCTAAGCCATTTGGAAGCATGGAAGTACATAAATAGACGCTTTCTGTATATAGTATGTTTACAAAGTTCGCTGCCGCATGTGTCGGCTCTGTTGTTTGTGTGTTTATACAGTTTTAGATGCCACAGCATCCGTCCATCCATCAACACTACAAATACTTCTTTCATCTTCCAGTCTCTCACACACTCTCTCTCATAATCTTCGTTCGAACGAACTCTCATTGCAAACTTTTGATCATTTTCTTTAATGTAGAAGTGTAGTCTGATTTCTACTCCGCGCTTGTCTTTTTTGAGAAAACATTTTAAATCTTCGTAAGAAACAATTAATAATTATGAGAACAGCCCTTGGAACCATTGGCTCTCCCTCATTCCTTCCTTCATCATTACTGATGTAATTATCATAACTGATTCAGCAGCGTGATCAATGATATCAAGTAAATAAGAATATATTGTGGGTAGTGAATAGTAGAAAAAGATTTTCAAATTTCAGTTGGACTTTCCTAACTCGAATCACCTTCAATTCACTAAAAAAAACTTCGAGTTATTGAAGGAAATTTGTTTTAAATTTGACTTCTATTGTCAAATCAGAAGTTTGGGTTAAGAAGAACTTCGAGTTATATTAGAAGTTTGAGTATTTCATTTACCATTTCTACATAAGTATGTACATACATGTTATTGCTAATTATTTATTACTTATTAATCGATTACCCTAAATTTTTGAGTACTTTTGCATTACGCAGTAACAGTACTTGAGGACATTGAATGCTTGGAGTAATGATGATGGCTATGAGATCAGCGTTTTATATGTTTTTGCTGCAGCGGCAGAGTTGTGCCGAGTTGACAGTCCTTAGCCGGATAAGAGTCTGGTTCCGTTCCGATTACGTAGACCCGACTGTCATGGGCACGGGAGCGTTCTATATGATATATCGGGGCAGTCCAAGGATTTATATTTGATTAGAACAAAGGAATATGACCAAATAGTCTAAAAACATTCGCATTGGAAAGGAATGTTGCTTTGAAATAAAACTTTTATTGTCGATATTTCTCCATTCTCAGTGATCAACTCTGTGCACAGCCTTAAAAGAACACTAATCTAATCTGGTAAAACCAAAACAAGCAAGTAAGTGCTGACTTTGAGTGGTTTGTTTTCTAATTAGCCGCAGGTTTTCAAATACGAGTATATAAATTACGGTTTAATTTATGCAAATACATGGTTGCATTGATTGACTAAATTACAAATTCACAATCGTTAAAATATTTACGCTTAAAGTTTAGTAAAAACAAAAATACTAGACGCCAGTCAATTTTTGTTAGAAGCTGTTTCTTGCTAATTTTGAGTTGGTAAAAGCGAAAATGATAGTAAAAATTTCAAAAAAAAAAATACAGATTTTAATTACTTTAAGCAAATTAGAAATATTTACAGAAAAATATAGAATTTTTTGTAGTGAAGGAGTGTAATAGTCGAATCACCACCATGCCACAAATAGTTGTACATGATGGAAAATTTTTGAGCTCAAATTCGTAATCAAGACACCTCAAATATCCACAGACCTCATTCGCTGCACATCAGTCGCCACTTTACATTCACATTTACATATACAATTATATTTATTTTTTGAATATACATATGTATATGTATACATATATATATATATTTTCATTTCGCAATATTCATGATATTAGTTATCATTTAATATTAAATTTATTTTAACTCATACTTTGTAATTATTTATAAAATATTTTTTATGAATTTCTTATGCTCAATTATTCAAATCATTCTAAAACGGAAAAATAGAGTCTTTAATTTTATTTTTATTTATTTTTTTCTGTATGTCTTCTACGCGAATTCAGTGTGTTTTGGCGCGTCACAAGAGCGGAAATCCATATTTTTTTTTGAATTTTATAAACGTGAATATGTGATTCCAATAGATGAGCGCTGCCAGCACGCATCCAAATACAAATAGAAACCATTTTTGCGTTCTATACACACTTGGCACAGCATATATCGTAGGTAAATATATAACAAACGTACATACATACATATGTGTAAGTACAAAAACATATGCTCATGCCCACAGTTCGTTGCCTGTTCGGCTATTTGGCTATTTGTCTATATTTACATACTTGCATACACATACACTTACATATGTACATGTCTGCCTGTTCGAGCGCCAGTGCTGGCCAAAGCGAAATGGTAGCACTGCTTAGCGTACTGCCTGCTTGACTAAATGACTGTTTGATGGACAAGTTGCGGCTGGCTGCCCAGTACAGAAGCTCCCCGGCTGACTAACTAGTTAACTATATGTTTTTTATGTATAAATAAATGTTCGTCCAATTGATTAGGCTCATCGAATAGGTATGCGTTAACATACATATGAATATACATACATGTGGAATACAAAGTTGCTATATTTTGTTGTTGGCAGCAGATGTAATTTATTGAAAGTATTATACATATGTATGCAAACTTTTGTATACATAGATATCTATTCTATGTATATATGTATGTATGTCTATATAGGTTATAATTGTCAGGACACAAATTGGAGCAACATGTGAAGCAAAAACCCTAATTTGTATGTATCTTTTCTTATTTTATTTCGTTTTGGCTTGAAATACAAACGCACATATGTACATACATACGTACATAAACATAATTGATAATTACTCGTCCTAATTGTAGTGGTATTCAAAACTTATTTTATAAGTGGTACAAAACAGTCCTAAAGCTAAAGTAGTTCGCTGTGCCATTAGTTCAGTGCATCACTGTATATTTGTATGTATGTTGATGTAGAATATTTTGTATTTATTATTAACTAAAACTTAGGAAATAGGTATATTATTTTATTTTTAAAGCCTATTTTTATTTCCAAGTACCTTTGGTGCGGTGCGTCGCCGTCTTTCTCATTTGACTCAAAACGCTGGAGTTGGTGGTTAGGCGAGTTGCACACTGTAAGCGGCAATGCAAACTAAGAATACCGTATAACGAGTTGTTGTTGGGAGAAAAAGGTAAGCAAAGAATTTCAAACAGGAAATTCAACACTAACACTTTACACGTTGATTTCTTCACTATTCATAGATTTTCTAAGTAATACAATATTTTCCTATTGGTATTTTCAACATTTAGCAATTTCTTTAATATTGATAATTTAAGTGTGTACACTTTATACGTATTTCAGTTTTCGAGATTTAAGCAAATGTGATTATTATTTATTTTACTTAAAACTTTTTATTGTTGCAATTTTAACACCGTTTTTACTCATTCGTCTTGCTTTGATTCTCTAGCTCTGGGTATTTATTGTCTGTATTTCGTTTTGCTTTCGCACTTTCCAGGCAAAAACAAAAGTTGCCTTGCCCAAATAAACAAATGTTAATTACTTTAAGCAAATTCTAAATATTTACAGCGAAAAGTTGCACTTCAAACGACGACGAAGTGAAAAGTCAAAAACAAACGTATACGAAATAATCCGCGCGCACACACACCTACATATATACACGGTCTACATATACGCCACTCAAGTGCAATTCGTTCTCGGCGTTACGCCCACAAAACAACGATTTCTGGCAATTATTCGTTAGTCCGTACGCACACGTCCGTTAACGGCAGCAGATCTCGTAAAACTAAACTCAAATCGGAAAGAGATTGACCAAAGTCAATGTTTCTACTCGTGGCCAAATTGCTCTACTCACAGATACTACCTGCGCTGTTACCATACAGTCTGAATAAATATACATACACGGCAAAAGTATCTATGCCACACAGCTGGCTGCTGGTGAGAGCCTACACTGCTCAATATTCAGTCAAAACACTACTCACAATTGCATACAAATAGATATGTCTCTCACAAATATGGGATATACACATGTGTACATACACACATATGTACATAAGATTGTATCTCTTGTTGGGAATACATTGTATCTCACGGTTTTCCGCCGTGGCGGATATTTAACGGAGCTGCGCGTACGTTGTTGACACTCTGCTTCAACAGTGTGGCATTGCAGCTCTATCAAAACGTTGGACACAAGGCCACCCTGAAAGTAGTAGACAAAAAAACCTTTTCTCTACCAAACCGTGTTTTTTTTTCTAGGCTTAAAGCTGAGTTATAATTAACTAAAACAATACAAAACTAAAATTTTAAAAATTCATATAACTTAATGTGACATATTTAATTTCAAAAAATTTAGTTGGCAACGTATTAAATTAAATGTTGTACAAATTGGCAGCACTTAGTGCACTTACAAACCCACTATTTGCAAAGCAGCAGATTATCACACCTACATTACAGGGTGGTGTCGATGCTATTAATCTTAAAATCACTATTGGGCACACGGAACTTTATTAAAGCAATTACTAACAACAAGCAAACATTCTGAATAACAAGCGAATAACACAAAATTTATTTCATTGACAATTTTTTTTAGTGTGAAATTTTTTTTAGAAATTGTTTAGGAAACCTATTTGCCCAATCTCCAATATCGTAAGTAGAGCCAAGAACCATAGCAGTTCCTTCGGAGTTGGCAGCCCGGTGTTATGAAGCAAATTTATTTGACAGCACGAAAATAATTGACAGTTGCCTGTGCCCGTGGTCGTGAATTTGCGATTTTTTGTAGCGCATTTGATATATTTTATTTCTGGCACAATTCGCCTTTGTCTGTCTATCTGCGGTGTTTGTAGGCTAGTTGGATTTTCCTGCGTAAAGTTTTTGTCCAATATTTGAATAAGACGAGCGCATAACCAGGTGTATTCAGTGATTCAAAAGAACATTGTGTGTGAAAATGTCAAACTCAAGCGTTGGCGATAAAATTGTAAGTTTCTTGTTTGTTTGGTAAGCTTTTTGTTTTCTTATTGTGCTGGTCTGCATTGTATTGCACTGTTTTGCTTATGGCCAACCGTTGTAAATGAAAGGATTCTTTGGCCAAAGATATGCTTTGGCCGGTAAGGAGCTATAGCTGCTATTCGCACATACATATGTATATATAACAATTAGCAAAGTTGTTTAGATCAAGTGGTAGAAAAAAAAACATTTTTGAATTTTAAATAGTTGTAAATTCATATGCGAATAAGGGAATTATTATTCCAAACGGACGCACCAATCATTTGTTATTTAGTGCGTCTGCTTTAAATGCTACCGGCAGCCGGTTAATGCCGGCAAAAATCAAAAAAGTCGATAGAGAAAAGCCGGCACAACACGAATCCGTCCTCAACATCATTTATACAGCTGTGAAACGCAAACAACAACAATCAAGTTACCACAAACCAATATATACATATGTACACAAACCGTCAGAGGGGTAACGTAATGTGTGGCAGATTTACGGCAAACCAAGTAGCATTTTCGACAAATAAGAATGAAATAAGAAAATGCATTAACTATATACTCGTGTAGGTGGCAAATCTTAAGCCGATTTCGATACACGAACCGTATCTATACGCTCGCTTCTCACAACCAACCACACACCCACCCACTTTTACACCCTTCAGCCGTACTGTTCTCTTCCACCCACAATATACGTGTTTGTGTGTATTATATGCACATAATAAAAATATACTTTTGGTAAAAATAACGCGCGTCTTTGAACTTGCAGGCAATTTATAGCTAATGTGACAGTTTCAAAAGTTTTTGGTCCGTCATGATTACTTTTTACTCTGAATCTGCAAAATCAATTAAATTTACTTAAAAGTAATATAAAAGCTATATGTGTTTCGAAAGAGATTTTAAAATAACGTAAGTGTTATAAAAATATATGAAAGTATCTTCATTTTATATTCCTTACTAAAATTAGAATTTTGCAGTGATTTCCGAATCTCCAAAAAGTTAAATATATAATTACTAGTATTTTACAATTCCGGCGTAATTAAGAGATCTAAAAAATACATAACACCAATGCAGCTTCGTATTTTAAATTCCTTGCTCTTAGCCAAATGCGGAGTACACGGTGGCAATTGCATTCAGTATGCAGCAACCGTTAGCAATGTCAACAAGTGCCGTGACAATAAAAAATTGTATTTTTTAAAAGTACCTGTAAGGTACTTCTGTCAAGTTCCTCATAATTGGCTTACCTTTAATTATGCAAAAATTGTTTTTGTAAAAACATTCCAAAAATTTTGAAAAGTAATTAATTTGAAATCGGTTAAACATGTCGATGGTCGAATTGGAATCATTACTCTATCGCAAGCGGAATGTGGTGTATGCTTTTGTGCGTCATAAGCTAATGCTGCTCTGTAAACAGTCGGTGAGAAAAAAGTGAAAATAAAAAATCTGCAGCTCCAACGGTGACGTATCGGTTAAAATGCAATCACTTAGTACCCACGTGCTGCTCAGTTTTTTCGGAAATAGCCCATTACATAGTTGTTTAAGTGAACTTGAAAATTTGGCTAGCGTTCTAAATTTCTTTAGTAAACAAAAGAGACAGATTAGCAGAAGAAATTAATCAAAATAAAAAGATTTCTTGTGCGGAAGTAGAAACAATTGAAAAAATAAGAAATAAGGCATAAAATAAAATATTAAAGTAAAAATTAATATTAAAAAGTATAATAATTGGCTTTGCATACGAACATAAGACTATATAAATGATTATAAGGAAAATTATAAATGTGACGGTTCACTGAATTATTTATTAAACACATATTTTTCTTCCTTCCAGTTGATACGCGTGCAGTCTGCTGAAGGCATAAAACGTATCGAGATCTCACCGAAAGCTAATCTAAAGGAGCTCTTCGAAATGGTACACCACAATCTCAAAGTTGATGGCTTCGGACTCTTCAAGGAGCGCAATTTTCTCACAGAGGTAAGCTTTTCACTTATAATTATGTTATTAGCCTACTAATTGAAAATTCTATGTACGTTGCAGTTGCATTCTAGTCATTCGCAGAAAATTGGTTCCTGCCTTAAACACGGCGATATGTTGTATCTGAAGAAAATTGCTGGAGGATCGATTCGTGTGAGTGCCCAAATCAGATAGTTTTGGCATAATTACAAATATACAGCAATAAGCACGTTATATATTTTATATACTTTTTCCATCCATCAGCGTACCAGCACCACAGCCATTGATGATTTTGAGACTTCCAGCGTTAATTTACCGGCAGCAAGCAGCACCATACTATTTCAACCATCTACCGCCGTCGTGGAAGATGAAGTGGATCAAACGCTAGCCAAAATAGATGGCTTAATTGAACGTCCGCGTGATCCAAAGCTGTAAGTTGAAGTTTTAATATGAATTCACAAAATATACATTTCTAAAAATAAAATTATTTATTCTTGCTACGTTAGTTGTCGTCACAATGCCAACGGTCGTTGTGTGCATTGCTCACCACTTGAACCGTACGATGATAATTATCTGAAGGAGCAAAAGATCAAACATTTGTCTTTCCATTCATACATACGCAAACAAAAGTCGGGCATTGATCGTGGCAAGTATGTCGCTTTCGATGATATCAATTGCCGCATAAAGCCAGGCTGTCGTGAGCATCCCCCATGGCCCAAGGGTATCTGTTCGAAGTGTCAACCATCGGCTGTCACGCTAAATCGTCAAATTTATCGACATGTTGATAATATTATGTTTGAGAATCCAACTATAGTTGAACGTTTTCTCGACTATTGGCGTACAACCGCTCATCAGAGAATGGGTTATCTTTATGGCACCTATGAGGTACATGCTGATGTACCACTTGGTATACGTGCAACTGTCGCCGCCATTTATGAGCCGCCACAGGAATCGACACGTGACTCAATTCGATTGTTGGACGACGAAGCAGCTGCTGAGGTGGATGAGTTGGCGCAGGCTTTGGGTTTGAAGAAGGTGAGAAACGACATCTTTCTTATTAACAAAACTGTTTTTCAATTACAAGGTGTTTGTATGCTTTAAATAGGTTGGTTGGATTTTCACTGATCTCATTACCGATGATCCGGCTGTTGGTAGTGTTAAGCACTTACGTGGCATTGAGACTCATTTCCTCACTGCGCAGGAGTGCATCACGGCGGGCGAACTGCAAAACCGTCACCCGAACCCGTGCAAATATGGCTCTAGCGGTTACTTCGGTTCTAAATTTGTTACAGTATGTGTAACAGGTATGTGTATTTGGTTCAAAATTTGTGTAAATGCATAACTGTTGTTTTATTTTGTTTCAGGCGATAGCAGCAAGCAAGTGCATACAGAGGGATATGCTGTATCAGCTCAATGTATGGCTTTGGTGCGAGACAATTGCTTAATACCCACCAAAGATGCACCCGAATTGGGATATGTACGTGAATCAACAGACAAACAATATGTTCCAGACGTTTATTATAAGGTGAGTCTAATATTTATTCGTTCTCCTACCATATTAAACTCTTAAAAATCGTTATCAAGCCAATAGCTTAAAGCTGGAAAATATACGGCTGGTCCACTATTTCATCTAAATTTAATTAAGTAAGAAAAGTACTTTTAATATTTTATCAAGCGACCCAAATCATTCTTATAGTCAGACAGAAGAAAGCTCAATCGTAGACTATATGTATCGTTGTCAATACCTAAAAGTGTAAAGATCGTACATTGAATCTTTTTTTATCCAAAGATGGACTCGTCGGTAGTTGTCATGAATTACGGGAATTGTGATCAGAAACTAACTGAGCTTTCGAAAGGGGACTTAAATCATTAATTTCCTACTCAGTCATTTGTTGCTAAGGTAGATCCAACAGTCGACTGTTTGTTTGATAACAGAATAAACTTTTTTCCTGTCTTCTAATTGAGGTATTTTCCTTCTTCTTCTTCTTAATTTGCGTAGACACCGCTTACGCGATTATAGTCGAGTTAACAACTGCGCGCCAGTCGTTTCTTCTTTTCGCTACGTGGCGACAATTGGATATTTTAAGCGAGGCCAGGTCCTTCTCCATTTGGTCCTTCCAACGGAGTGGGGGTCTTCCTCTCCCTTTGCTTCCCCCGGCGGGTACTGCGTCGATTACTTTCAGAGCTGGAGTGTTTTCGTTCATCCGGATAACATGACCTAGCCAGCGTAGCCGCTGTCTTTTAATTCGCTGAACTATGTTAATGTCGTCGTATATCTCGTACAGCTCATCGTTCCATCGAATGCGATATTCGCCGTGGCCAACGCGCAAAGGACTATAAATCTTTCGCAGAACTTTTCTCTCGAAAACTCGCAACGTCGACTCATCCGTTGTTGACATCGTCCAAGCCTCTGCACCATATAGCAGGACGGGAATTATGAGCGACTTATAGAGTTTGGCTTTTGTTCGTTGAGAGAGGACTTTACTTTTCAATTGCCTACTCAGTCCGAAGCAGCACCTGTTGGCAAGAGTAATCCTGCGTTGGATTTCCAGGCTGACATTGTTGGTGGTGTTAATGCTGGTTCCTAAATAGACGAAATTATCTACAACTTCAAAGTTATGACTGTCAACAGTGACGTGAGAGACAAGTCGCGAGTGCGACGACTGTTTGTTTGATGACAGGAGATATTTCGTCTTGTCCTCGTTCACTGCCAGACCCATTTGCGTTGCTTCCTTGTCCAGTCTGGAGAAAGCAGAACTAACGGCGCGGGTGTTGAGACCGATGATATCAATATCATCGTCATACGCCAGCAGCTGTACACTCTTATAAAAGATTGTACCTGCTCGATTAAGTTCTGCAGCCGGAATAATTTTCTCCAGCAGCAGATTGAAGAAGTCGCACGATAGGGAGTCGCCTTGTCTGAAACTTCGTTTGGTATCGAACGGCTCGGAGAGATCCTTCCCGATTCTGACGGAGCTTTTAGTGTTGTTCAACATCAGCTTACACAGCCGTATTAGTTTTGCGGGGATACCAAATTCAGACATCGCGGTATAAAGCAGCTCCTTTTCGTGCTGTTGAAAGCAGCTTTGAAATCGACGAAGAGGTGATGCGTGTCGATTCTCCTTTCACCGGTCTTTTCCAAGATTTGGCGCATGGTGAATATCTGGTTTGTTGTTGCTTTGCCAGGTCTAAAGCCACACTGATAAGGTCCAATCAGTTTGTTGACGGTGGGCTTTAATCTTTCACACAATACGCTCGATAGAACCTTGTACGCGATGTTGAGGAGGCTAATCCCACGGTAGTTGGCGCAGATTGTGGGGTCTCCTTTTTTATGGATTGGGCATAGCACACTTAAATTCCAACCGCTGGGCATGCTTTCATCCGACCATATTTTGCAAAGAAGCTGATGCATGCTCCTTATCAGTTCTTCGCCGCCGTGTTTGAATAGCTCGGCCGGCAATCCGTCGGCCTCTGCCGCTTTGTTGTTCTTCAGGCGGGCAATTGCTATTCGAACTTCTTTATGGTCGGGTAATGGGACGTCTGCTCCATCGTCATCGATTGGGGAATCGGGTACGCCTTCTCCTAGCGTTGTGCATTCACTGCCATTCAGCAAGCTGGAGAAGTGTTCCCTCCATAATTTAAGTATGCTGTGGGCATCGGTGACCAGATCACCTTCGGGGGTTCTACAAGAGTATGCTCCGGTCTTGAAACCTTCTGTAAGCCGCCGCATTTTTTCGTAGAATTTTCGAGCATTAACCCTGTCGGCCAGCTTATCAAGCTCTTCGTACTCACGCATTTCGGCCTTTTTCTTCTTCCGTCTGCAGATGCGTCTCGCTTTCCTCTTCAGCTCTCGGTGTCTATCTCATCCCGCACGTGTTGTGGTCCATCGTAACGTTGCGAGGTAGGCAGCCTGTTTTCTCTCCGCGGTACTTCTCGTCGTACCAGCTGTTCTTTTGCACTTTCAGAAAACCAATGGTTTCGGATGCAGCTGTACGTATGGAATTTGAAATGCCGTTCCACAGTTCCCTTATACCGAGTTGTTGACGAGTGCTCTCAGAGAGCAGGAGTGCAAGCCGAGTAGAAAATCTTTCGGCTGTCTGTTGTGATTGCAGCTTTTCGACGTCGAATCTTCCTTGTGTTTGTTGGCGTGCGTTTTTTGCTGCACAGAGGCGGGTGCGAATCTTGGCTGCAACAAAATAGTGGTCCGAGTCAATGTTAGGACCTCGGAGTGCACGCACATCTAAAACACTGGAGACGTGTCTTCCGTCTATCACAACATGATCGATCTCCTTTTTTATAGGTTTGGTAGTTTTTCGATCCGGAGACAGCCAGGTAGCTTGATGAATCTTCTTATGCTGGAATCTAGTACTACAGATAATCATATTTCGGGCCCCGGCGAAGTCGATCAGCCTCAACCCATTTGGGGATGTTTCCTCGTGGAGGCTGAATTTACCGACCATAGTGCCAAAGATACCTTCTTTGCCCACCCTGGCGTTAAAGTCGCCAAACAGGATTTTGACATCGTGGCGGGGACATCTCTCACAAGAACTCATAAAAGACATCTTTGGTCACATCGTCCTTTCCTTCCGTCGGGGCGTGTGATATGTTGAAGAACCTCGCTTTGATGTGGCTGGATTGTGGCTAGACGTTCATTCACCGCAGTGAATGATAGTACTCGGCGACGGAGTCTCTCTCCCACCACGAATCCCACACCAAACTTACGCTCCGTTATATGGCCACTGTAGTAAATGCCACAAGGACGTACTCGTCTCTGTCCTTGTCCCGTCCATCGCATTTATTGGACAATTCGTAGTCCTTATTTCGTTTGCAATGGTCGTCATCAAAAGGGGGGTCTCTCATCGGAGGCTGTTTACGCATTTTCTTTGGGGGTGTTTTTTTACGTGGCGGGTCCTAAACCCAGCGCACAACCCTATACAGGGGATGTTTCGCCTTCTCACTTCAGCTCGCCTTCAAACGGATGTTCTTAGGCTACCCAGAGGATACTTGGTCAAAGACCGGAAGTTGTGAGCTGCTTGAGTCATATGTAAAAGAATCGTTTCTGGCCACTCCCAAGTGAATGGCGATCAGAGAACTTTCCTCACTTGCGTGAACTTCTACACATGACTCCATCCTCCAATTTAACCAAACCAAATATTTTTCGATAACTTTCGAATGATTAGAGTATACTTTCAACTAATTTCCTTATCGATTTATTTTTTCGCTCGTGCCACCATTTTTGTTTTTCTATAATTTTTATAACATTTTTCGATTTTTTCCTATTGTTCGCCTAGTTCTCGATAAATCGATTACTATCGGATAGTTAGGGTATTTTTCGATAACTCGATTGTTTTCCGATAAATTGATACTTTTTCGACAACTCGGATGTTCTTGATTATTCGATTGTTTTTCGTTAATTTATTGCCTTCCTATCCACCGGTTATTTGTGGATAACTTTACCATTTTCCGACAATTCGATTATTTTTCGATCATTCTTAGAAAATGCATCGATATTACGTCATTTTAATTTGTGTCCGATTTTATATGCGTTACTTTTGTAATTATAAAGTGTATAGCATACCGAGAATAAGAAAGCGCTCTAAATAAATTGTTGTAACGGTTATCTAGTCCCCATTCGTGTGGTAAGGTTCAGATAAGTTGTCATTGAGGTCATCCAACGATAGGCCCAGGAAACGTGCTGTTTCGACAGAGTCGGACCATTAGGAGAGGGGTGCCAGCTATTAGGGTTAACTTGCCACGCAAAAAGATGGTTAGAGTCATGGGGGACTCGTTGCGTGCTGGGCATATATTTGGTATGTCTATGAAAACTTCTTTTTCTTTACTGTCATAGACACCGCTTACGCGATTATAGCCGAGTCAACAACAGCGCGCCAGTCGTTTTTTCTCTTCGCTACGTGGCGCCAATTGGATATTCCAAGCGAAGCCAGGTCCTTCTCCACTTGGTCCTTCCACCGGAGTGGAGGTCTTCCTCTTCCTCTGCTTCCCGCGGTGGGTACTGCGTCGAATACTTTCAGAGCTGGAGTGTTTTCATCCATCCGGACAACATGACCTAGGCAGCGTGGCCGCTGTCTTTTAATTCGCTGAACTATGTCACTGTCGTCGTATATCTCGAATCGAATGCGATATTCGCCGTGGCCAACGCGCAAAGGACCATAAATCTTTCGCAGAACTTTTCTCTCGAAAACTCGCAACGTCGACTCATCGGTTGTTGTCATCGTCCAAGCCTCTGCACCATATAGCAGGACGGAAATTATGAGCGACTTATAGAGTTTGGCTTTTGTTCGTCGAGAGAGGACTTTACTTTTCAATTGCCTACTCAGACCGCAGAAATTCATAAATACATATATAGAGAACATGGTACGGGGTTTGTCTGGAAAGTAATGGACTGAATCTATTTAAAAAAATTTGTAGGCTTCTCTGCGTCGATGCAACGCTGCTGGCGCGATTTCCAAGCATTGAAGGCGTCACCGAAGGCATTCTCCGGAATAGCCTTGAGAGCCGAAGTGCATGCTGCTTGGCTCCCCTCTATCGTCTCAACATGCTTGTCTTTCATCGGCCTTTTCAGGCAAGGAAACAAAAAAGTCTGGGCTGTAGGGCGACTGCGGAAGCGTTGGGAAGCCGGCCTTGGTTAGATAGCTATTCACAAGAAAGACGGTGTGAGCCGGGGCGTTGTCGTGGTGCAACTTCCAATCGGCTGCGATGTCTTGTCGGACTGATCGGCTTCTTTGATAATCCCTTAATTGAGCGAAGTAGTAATTCTTCCCGCCTTAGTATAGACAATTGATTAAATTTAAGAGAATTTCGTAAATTTCTTCACTCAACTTTCCCACCAATTAAAAGACGTTTCGCTTCCTGCCCATTTATTCATAAACAAGACGTTTAACATAACATTTAATAACATATTTCTTTTCATACAATTTCCTTTAGTTTTTCGATATTTATTTTTATTAATTAATTATATATTTTGCTGCTTGTTCACATTTAACTTATAGCGTTTAACATCGAACAATAGATTACGGCTCATTACCGTATATAATACATTAACGCAGTTTTATTATTAAATTTGGAATACAATCGTTATTAATTCACGTTTTTCCCATCAACTAAAGTATAAATAATTTTTAAAACTAATTAATTCATATTCAAGTACGTACATTTCATCAAAGCGCTTAATTATTGTGTTGAACTTAAATCTTAAATGAATGTAAGAGGAATACGCAGCCTGGTTTTAATTTCAAAACCCAGAAATCGAATGCTCAAATAACAAATTATTAGATTATTTTCGTTTATGAATTTCTTTTCGTATTCTATGTTGTTTTGGCTTAAAGTTTTTCTATAATTTTGTTTCTCTATTTTGCTTTACATATATTTTATTTCAAAATTTTATGCTATTCATTTTGTATTTTTGTTCGTTTGGCTCCGTTTTCGTTTTGTTTAACATTTTATTCACTTTGTACCAAAATATCTGCGCTCTGGGATTGTCCATTTCAAAATGTTGTAATCCGCTTTGGGTTTGCTTAAATTCAATATGAATTTCCTTTTGAAATCAAGAAATTCCTGCCACACTCTGGATCCATAGTTTTCCATTCATTCAAATGCTGTTTTACTCGTAAATATATTTATTTATTTTCACAATGCTAACATTGAATATAATAGACATTTAAATACAATTAACACTGGTTTATGGTTTGCATTGGACAACTGGATATGCCTTTTTTGTAATTAGATTATTTTTGACGTAATTAATATACTTTAACAATTATTTTTCAATAGAGTTTTTGGAAAACATTGAAAGCATTTCCAGTTCGGAGTGGCAAAGTAGGAATTGAAGTGATTAGTATTTTTTTGTTTTTAAAAAGCGTAGGACAATTTAACAAAATGCGAGTTATATAAAAGCATTTTTTCGCACCAAATCGTCATAACGGTTTGTACATACTCTCTGCAATTGCTTTTATTTTTCAACAACAACTTCAATATGTCGGTGCGGAGTGTCGGAATTTTCAGTTTTGTACTCAACTTCATAACATTGAACTTAAAAGTATTTACAGTTAAAGTTATTTATTAAAAACAATTTATTTTGAAGAAACGTTGTCACTTAAAGAGTTAACGGGTGGGCTGAATTAAATCACAAAAGTACCGCTTTTGGTTTTTTAATTTCTTTTTACATACTAGTTCCGCTTTCGAGTGCTACATTTTTCGTTAGTATAATTGTAGGTAATAAATCTAAGTCGTTAAAGAGAAAGTAAAACGGTTTGTTCCTGTAAGTTTTCGAGTGGAAAATTTGTAAACATTATTTATACAGTTTTATGGCGTCTTTGGTGGTACTTGATTACATGTTTCGTTTGATTTTGTTTTCATTAGATGTGTGTACACTTGATAATCCTTAAAAGCTCTCTCTCAATTTGCTGCTTATGTGAAATGTTGTTATTGCTACAGAAATTTAGTATTTTTAATGCACTCAATTTAATTGAAAAATTCGTTAATTGTTATGATATTACCTCAATCAACACCAAAACTAGAAAAATCTATACTTTAATTGATTAAAGCGGACCGTATTAACGCACCTTTTACGACTTCAAACCAATCTTCGGGCGCTGTCTGCTTTATAAAAGTTATCAACGCTTCTACTATCCGCCATTATTTACCCGCTCGCAACCAAAAACTTTCTAATCTAATTTTTCCAAGAATAAGTTAAATTATTTGCGAAAGCGAATCTTGTTAGGTAATTTTTGTTTTGGTTCGGAAATTTCGCTAGCCTTTCATGGCAGTTTTGCCGTTGTGACGAATCTCGTGAACACATTTTGTGTTTGCAAATGATTTTATCATAATACTCGTTTGACTGAACACAATTTTGTAAAGTTTTATTGTTGAAATTCGCAACATTACGTTTTCAGGAGCGAGAGAGAGAGAGAGAGAGAGAGGGAACAAATTAACATATCAGAGGTATTCACAGTGTTCGTTTTGTTTGCTATGTGCACATCGTGGGAATAACGTTGATTTGTTTTCGTTTGGTAACAGCTTTTGGATCGGGTTGCACTTGCGAATTTATTTTATGGTTTCTATTATTTGGTTTCCCTATGAAAGTGTTGGCAGCTTTTATGCAATAAATGTTTTTAAAGTTAATACCATTGCTCTATGAATACCTCTTTTGGCAAATTGTATATTTTAAACGATTTTATTTTCCTCTATTGTGCTCACCACACGCCTGTGACATGTTCGTCGCCAATATTAAGATTTTTCCTTACTAAGTATTTTTGTGTGTCTCCTATATTCTTATTTTCGAAAGGTTGCTTGTACTGTTGAACGCATAAAGCTTTTGTACACATGTCAGTATACGGTATTCCGCGCGGCCATATTTCGAGTCGATTTTCCGCTTATGTATTTTTGTTGTATATATGTATATGTTTGTATGTAAGTGTTTTCTATGAATATGTATGAGTTAGTTCAACAAAATCGAATTTCAAACAATCTCCATATGTGTACGTTCTTTGTATGTGTGTTTGTATAACGCGCATAGCTTAAGTAGTAAGTCTTTATAAGTGTATAACGTACTACATACATATTTATTTGATAAAGTTTCTGTTTTTTGTTTTGTTTTTGTTTTTCAAACTCTTGTAGTGCTTCGTTAGTAGCGTCGTTTCGCTACATACATACATGTATAAATATCGAGTTTTTTATTTTTTGAATTTGTAGACTCTTTAAAATACGCAAAGTAATATAATGTAATTCGAAAATGTAAAATTTAAGTTTTAAGTTATAAATTTTTTCATATAAATAGTAATACGCAACAATTTCAATATATAGACGTAGAGTTTTTTAAATTTTACTTTTTTTTTGTTTATCTTCGAACGCAATTTATTTTTAAACTTTTTTGTATTACATACATACATATGTTTTCGTATAAGTTTTCAGCTATTTTCGACATGATTATATATATCTTTATCTATATCTTTCGTTTTAATTTTTTTTCTACATACATACATAAGTAAATACCCTTTGAAAATCTGCAATTTTGCATTTGTTATCGCACAAATATCGAAACGTTAGAGCTCCCTTACGAAACACGCACTAATCGAAATGAATGCCGATCAATAAGTCCAATTTTCCACTTAAAAAACTTTCCTTCGAAAAAGTGATCGAATATGTGTGCTTAAAATCTACTTTAGTATGCTAACTCTCTTTTGTCGACGCTATTGTTCCTCGATACTCGTTTTACGTCACCGGTTCCCACGACAGTGGGGTCTACGTAACCGAAACGGACCCAGATTTTTATCCGAACCAGGTGTCTTAACTCGGTACCATTCCTAGAAATTGTGAAATTCAGAAATGTTTGCTGCCAATACAACAAGAACAACAACAACCTGTTTACTTTTACTTGAGTTATCACGAGAAGTTCCAGAATAATTGTCGAAATGTTTTCCTTTAATATAGTTTTTTTCAACAATAATAGTTAATATATATGAAGCCTATGTCCATAAAATGTCAACCGTCTGATTCGAAAAGAGTAAATTCTCAATTTTTGCAAGTCACAAGAACCCATAGGTGGCCAAATCAGCTTTGAGTTGAATTTTTGCAGAAAGCTTTTAAATGTGTGCTACAAATGCATTTATGTATGTATGTATGTATGTATGTATCGCCTTTTCATATTTGTATTCATAGTTTTTGTTTTTTTTTTTTTAAATTCGTATATATGTATGTATGCATATGTTTGTTGTAATTTTTAAAGCAACGTTTACATTTAAAAATTTTTCACTGTATTTTTTGTTTTTTTTTTCGTATTGACTTCTTTAAATAGTTACATAAACAGACACATATACTTAAAACATCGAATTTAAAACATCGCTAAGTTTTATATTATTTATGTATATATATATATATTTTTTTTTTTTTAATATACCCATTTCTTTATTTTTTGTTTGTGTTTTTATGTATGTATATTTATATATTTTTTCGATTTCTCGCTGCTTCAGTTTATCTAATAATTTTCTAAGGATCTGTTTGTTTGTAGACAAGTTTATGCTAGTAAGTATGTAGATGCGATACTTGTAAATTCAAAGTATTTCCAAATTGTCTTCCACTTAAAGCTAAAACACCGATTATTTTTTTCATTATTATATGCTCACATAACAAATTTGCTTGTGTATGTTTGTTCTTTGTGGCCGTTGGGTATTCTGCGTTCCTCCATGCCTAAAATACTTGTATATGTATACATTCATTTGTAGGTTTGCTTACTAAGTATAGTTGTTGTTTTTTTCTTTTTATTTTTGACGTAGCCACAATGTCTCTTTTTTTTAAATTTTTGCACATCAATCGCCATTTTCCACCAAACAGTAAATACTCAACTCGCTAAAGACACTTTAAGTTGTTGCGCACTGCGTTTTATTTTTAATTGTTTTATGTTTGCTATTGATTAACTTTTTATTGATATTTAATTCGTTTGATTTGGCTAAATTTTGAGTTCACAAATTATTTGGTTTAAGTTTAGCAATATTTTATTTTTTGCTCTTTAGCTTCGAAGCATGCATATCCATACTTATGTGTTACCACTATTTATGTTTGCATATACATATGTGCTAGGGTATCCGTTATTCCCCAAATTGAGTATCTTTTAGGCGCATACAACTTCTAAAGAAAGATTTTTATGGAAACAAAGCAAGAGCTTTTTTATAGAGCGCAAAATTTTGTATTAGAAAATCCGTATTTTCAAAATTGTAGGCAAAAAATAAAAAAATCAAAAATAAAAAAAATAAAAAAATAAAAAAAATAAAAAAATAAAAAATAAAAAAAATAAAAAATAAAAAAATCAAAAATAAAAGAAATAAAAAAATCAAAAATAAAATAAATAAAAAAATCAAAAATAAAAAAAATCAAAAAATAAAAAATAAAAAAAATAAAAAAATCAAAAATAAAAAAAATAAAAGAATTAAAAATAAAAAAAAATAAAAAAATAAAAAATATAGTGTTTGCTTCAGTGTGATAATTTTTTAGGGCAGTAACTTCAGTCTGCATCAGCTAAAAAACAAATTCAACTTGGGCAAAATGACGGGCACCATAATATGTATATTTGCTTTATGACCTTTGCTTTTGTTTTAGTTTTTGCATCTAGTTTTTGTTTTGTTTTATCATAGTTTTGTTTATTGATTTTGTGGTTCCTAAACCGAAGGTACTTGTGTCTGCATTCCCATTTGTCATTTGTATGTTTGTTTGTTTGTATGTATGTACATACAATACCATATCTGGTATATATCTGAATTTACTGTATCTGTATCTAGTATTCTAGTATCTCTTTGAAAGCTAAAATCGTATTTTGTCGGCGTTTACTCATGTCGTCGCACGTTTTTTCGTCGCTATCAGTTTGGCTTGGCGCTGAGCTCTGCTCCTCCCCACTTGTCCTTCAACATTTCACTTTTGCAAAAATATTTCTCTCTTACAACACTAATACATATGTATGTAATATGCGTATGTATGTATGTATGTTATTCGTAATTTTTGTTTTTGCTTTTGTTGCTATTTTAATGCTACATAATCATAAAAAGTATGGAACGGCATTGTTATTTATTGTTTTCTCAAACGGAAGTTAAAGTTTTTAGCGATTTTTAATTTTTCTAACCTATGCGTTTCATGTATATAAATGTATGTTTATATACATGTATGTTTGTATGTTTTTCTACTTAAGTTAAAACTTGTTTGGTTTTTATTGTACATGTAAAGCGTGTTGCCCGTTTTCCTTTTTGCTGCCTACTATATTTCTATTCTTAGGTGCTTATGTGATTTCGGCAAAGGTCTACAATGATCCGCGTTGAATTAAATTTTAGTATACTCACAGAATACAAAATACATCAACTTATTTAAGCAATTCGAGTAGCTATGTCTTTTTATTAAAACTGCTTTTATCAGTGTGCTCAACATAAGTCCGAATCCGAAAAAATACTAGCCGAAAGCACAGCCTTCCTTATTCCTCAGTGAATCATTCTTCTTCATGACCAATAAATCATTTTATTGTTTTAAATAAAAATCACTTATATATATATTATAGATTTATGTGAACTTCGATGGTTGGAATTGAGCTGCTTAGTTCTTGAATATTCTTATGAAAAAGATCTTGAAAAAGTTATGATCGACTTTGCTGCGCATAAGCGCATTTATTTTTCTTATATCCCACACAATATTTTGCCAACTTTTAGATCCAAATCACCGATAGTTCTGCTGATTAAAGAAACGTATTACTTTTTTATAAGAACGTGACTCACTCGATTGGAAAAACAATTCCATCTGCAGATAAACATATTGCATTTTAATTGTCTCATAATCTATACTATAAATTTGAAAATATCGCCTGTAAATAGATCATACATAAAGATATTATTTTCTTAACCCTGCTGTTAGGTTAAGGACCATTTATTTGGTCCAATTTTTTTTTCTTTGTAACATGCAAAACGGGGGAACCCCTCGCTTAGTTTTTATTTTACCAGAGTTGAGTAAATAATAAAATAATAATATTTAGCAAGTATTGAACCAAACTAAATATAAAGACTAAGATTAAATTCTTATTTTGTATGGACCAAATGGTCCTCTAAGACTAGATTCGTAAGTTTTTTTTAACCTAACAGCAGGGTTAAATGGTTGCCGCTCAATTGCTTTCCTTATATAAATGATCACCAAAAATACAAGTCAATTTCATTGTTTAATTAATCCTCATTAATTCCTTTCGTCTCTTACTATTTATCAAAATTAGCGATAACCTCACCTTTCTCCATTTGATTCTATAACTTATATGATTGCCGTTAAAAGAAGTGTCAATTGTTTAAAAGTCTCTTTACTAAACAAATTTCTCCATTAAACGTACTTAAAAAAGGTTCCTAATATGAGCTATTTCCATTTATTGCAACAAAAAATATACAATTAGGCGAGGCATGCTGCATTTAGTAAAATGTAAGTAGAAGCAAATATATTTAATAATATTTGTTGTTCTGCGGTTCATTTTGGATGACTTCAACGCGTTTAGTTTTTCAACAATTTTCAGCAACCTTTCACATTCACACAAGCACCTTTTCCGCACAGGATTTTTGCCTTGCTTATGACTAAGTAAAAACAAATCGGCTACTATATATGAAAAAAATCTATTCTCCCTAAATATACAGAGTTAATAAATAGCGTTTGTATTTGATTTAATTAATTTTTGTTCTTTGGTTATATGAAACGACGTATTGCGTAAAATTATGCAATTAATTAGTTAATTGTCTTAAAATGTAATCACACAACATTTAAAGCGTAATTTTTCTTTGCAATTTCTTTGCTGTTTATACTTTCTTCTGCATTTTTGCATTCTTTGTTTTTTGTTTTTTGGTTTTTTTTTTTATTTATTTTGTCTTTTGCTTAGTTAAGTCGTTACGAATATATGCATATTTGCACTACGAAGTTTTTGTTGTATTATAATTGTCTATAATTTCCAATGTTCTTTTGATATCTAGTTAATTTTCTATGCCACAATAAAGTCGATTAAACAAATAATTGAATGAATAATAATAATTTCGTTTGATAAATACATTTTTTAAGTTCACATACAGCCAAGTGTGTGTATTAAAAATTACTTGTGTAAATTTCGAAAGTAATTCAAGCGCATTTAATATAATTTTTGTTCGATCTTCCGATTTTAATCATTTCATTTGGTTGCCTTACTTCGTTAATGGAATAGCAATATAGTATTTCTTGAAGAGTTTGAGTTATTTGCTCTTTTCTAGCGCAGTTCTTAGTAAGTGTCGCAAAGTGTTTAACTCTCCTCTTTGTTTACGCATATTTTTGTAACTCAATTCTTTGCAAATTTGGATATGTCATTAGATTATGCATCAGTTAAATATAAATAGTAATTAAAATACGTTTTTTATGTTAGAAATTCGATTTTAACGATTTAATATATGAATACTGCCTAACACGCAAAAGAGTTTCTTCTCTAGAAAGAAAAATAAACGAAAAGGCAAATCATGGGTTAAAGAACTTAATTGCTTAAATGTGCCGTTCGTAATTTTAGTTTTCTAGAAAGCCTTGAAATTCGTTCATATTTTATTGGCAGCTAATTTCGTTGATTGCATTTTTGAGCATTTACCATAGGAGAAAAGGAAATAAAATGAAACTAGTTTGCCACCTTAAAATAAGTACATTTAGAAACCTAGCACTGTTGTTGCAGTGTTTAAGTTTAAGTTTAAGTTAAGTTTAGTTACGTGTTTGTGTTTAAAAATGCTTCATCTATTATAATCACGCCATAACTTTATAAAAAGATTATCGCTCGCAGTTCTGAGTCAATTGTATTCTCTGTTTCTTTCCGAGTTGTATATTTTTTTATAATAGGTAGTTTTAACTTAAATACATACTACTCATTTCACATGAACGTTTCGTGTTAAGATTTAAATAAAAAAAAAAAATTACAACGAGGACAAATCGATGTCCACTACTGTAATTCACTGTCTACAGACCATACTTTTTAATGAAATAATAAATATTAAGAAATTTGTGCTTAAACTCACAGCAAAAAAGTAAAGTTAAAATTTCAAAACCTAACTCTTCATAAAGTTGTCTGTTCATATCTGGTAGAATCAGAACTGTTTTTCATTGCCGCCAACTGGCAATAAAATACTTTTTTTAAGTTCTGCTGAGAACAGCTTAGAGGGATGTTTCGTATGTTAACAGCAATGCTTCAGCGAATATGCTCAAGAGTTTAGTCAAAATTAAAAATGATTGTACAAAGTCACACAGACTTCTTTTTGGAAGTATAGTCTAACACTATCTTTAATATACCTCGTATTCGGCGCAATGAAAGTGAAAACTTTTTTCGGAGGATTGAAACTTGCGGATATTAATTTTTTGAAATCGCACATTTTAGTACAATTACTTGTTTTTGTTCCGAAATCCATGTTTGCTTCAAAATTATTTGACAATATGGGGAACAAAACGATATGTTTTCAAGCTGTAAACATAATAATTGTGTAATAGAAAGAAAAAGAATATAAATATCAAAGATTTTCAAATGTAACAGTAAAAAGAGTTAAATTTTGAAAAAAAAAGAATTAGAATTAGAATTTTGCGAAAGAAAAATACTTGAAATATTCAATTTAGGTGCACATCACTGAATCGACTTTCGATTACTCGATTACTGTTAGATTCTATTGTACCACAACTGGCTTGCTAACTGCAAGAATTTTCTACAATTTAATTCACAGACTGATTTTCAACATTATTTTGATTTATTGCAGCGATAACTTTAATCATTTCCGATATATTATTATTTTATTGTAAGGTAATTCGATGGTTATAAATCCGATAAAATGATTTATGCTGTGAGTTGTATAGCAATAAAGTATTGTCTAACATATAACATAAAATAACTTAAATATAGTTTTGTAAAAATTGTTATCGATAAATATTTTTCGATAACTATTGTTAGTTTCCACGTTAAACGTATCATGCCTGACGAATTGTAAACATACATACATCTTTTTATAAGTAGTCATGTTTTTGTTGTATTTAAGAATGTTTATATATTTGATTTTCATTTCATCAAATGCCGAAGTTTTTTATTTCGTAAAATTATGACTTTCAAAATCGCTGGGAATTTCCTCTTTTTTTTTGTTCATAAACGTGTGCATCGATTCTAAATTGTTTCTAATTTTTGTCTACGTGTATTTGTAGGTACATATTTTGTTTTTTTTTTTCATTTCCTACTATTATTTCGTAAAGTTGTTAGCACAAAAAACCGTGGTGTACAAAAATTAATTAGATAGTAAAGTTAGAATATAGTTTTAGTATGAAATCTCGTATATTTAAAATGTTGAAGGGGGATCTTTAATCATGCTTCTTTTACATATACATATATAAGTTGCCAAAGTTTTATATATGCATTTTTTTTCGTTTCTGTTTCTGTTTTGGCTTATAGTACTTCGGCATTTTCCTCACTACACTTTCAATATAACGTTTTGAAGACAGGTACACTTGTAGCGCTTTAAAACACAAATGTTTCAGACAAATGTATTTATCAATATCAATATTCAACATTGTTTGTGTTTTTGTTTTTTTTTTGTTATTTTTTTTTTTGGTTTTTTGTTTGTTGCATTTAAGTAAATATATTTTATACTATTTAACTAAGTTTTGGTATATTTGTAAGTATGTTTTTGTTGCTAAAGTTCTGCATTGTTTTGAATGCTCTCTAAACGTCATCATGGAATTAATCGTTTAATACTGGATAGTTGACTATAATATTCTATATGTTGAATATTTAATTTCACATTTAATTATTTTTCTTTAATTTTTATGCGCCTCATTCTTTTAATTCTTGGACATTTAAGTTTAACGTTTAATATGTGTGTAATGACTTTGGTTTTGCCTAACATATATTTATATATATTGCGATATATTATCTATATGTATGTATGTAAGTATATAAGTTTCTGTCTTTATGTGTAGTTTTAAATTAAGTGTTTTTTTCTGATACACTTTTTTGTATGTGTTTGTGTGTGTATTTATTTTTAATATTAACACTTCAAGGCTACACATCGAGATAATATATATTTATATATATATTTGTTTATTTATTTATGTATATATGTAAATAACTACATAGTTCTTCGTATATATTTTCACATTTATATTTTATTGCGTTGTTGGCTCAATTTATATATTTATATACTTCATTTCCGGTTCCGTTAACCGGTTTACAAGCAACCTACAAGTATGTGCCCTTATGTAGCTAAGTTTTCGTGGATTCTCCGTAAATTTTAACTATTCATCGTTAAATTTTGTTCGTTTTTTGTTTTTGTTTTTGTTTTTGCTTTGTCGCTCTACAAAAGTGCTAAAATGACGCTTACTACTCCATGAGTAGAAATTCCCTAGACGTTTTCACTTTGTTCTTTGTTTGTTGTATGTCACGGTGTTAAATTAGTTAGTGAAATCATATCGTTTGATTACCCCAAAGTATTGATTAGTGAACAATTTGCGCAACAAATTTTCTTAAATGTCTTAAAAAAGAGGAATAAAGCAACAATTTTCGAGTTAAAGGTTGTGTGTGTGCCTTTGTTTTCTTACTATCGATTACGGCATTTTACAGATTTTAACACTCTGATGAGCGGACGTTTAAAACTAGCTCAAAGTGTGCACGCACATCGATTAATTTGGACTTTTGCCTTCTCACTATTCAACTTCTTGTTGAAGCCTTGTGATATTTATTGGTTTTGTTTCATATTTGTTTTCGAAGTTCGAGTTTTTAGTTGTGAAAGTTTGAAACACTATTTAAAAGGAGTTTTTCCTTTTTAATAAAATTTTTTATATATATTTATAGACAGTGGATATAGTGAGTTAGACGAAACGTCACAAACGATTTTGCTGATTTTTTTAATTATAAAATTAATTAATTCTGTAAAAATTATAGATTTGTAAATTTGGAATTTTGTTTGTTTATTACTATTTTTCACTTATCGATTAATCAAAATGAATTTAATTAAGTAAGGAACTCGTTGAGAATTTGTATGAAATTCCAAAAAAAAATTGGATTAAATAAAACTTAAAATAATAATTAAATAAAGCTTTAAAAAGTAACGTTTTCGAAAGCTGCTTGCATTCTATAATATTAACTTTCAAGCAACTTTTATGGATTTACCAAAATCACCATCCCGATCCATTCATTTGCGTTAAGTATTTTCCTTAATCTGATAATAGTGTCTTCACACCCGCCCGCTCATAGTCTTCAAAACATTCTGAAAACATGATTTACATAGGTGGGAAACCTAAACTCATGATATTTCAATATAATTTTCTATCGTACGCTTATTAAAAAGTTCGCATTATTCAAAGTAAAATCTTAAAATCTAACCCCTACTACGGACCTTTATGACACTTAACCCAACTGATATTTGCCACAACTGACAACGACAACACTACTCTGTGGCTTACCAGTCGCATCGCCGGTTTGTGATATTTTCTCCACCAAATCCAAACCCTCGATCACAAATGCAAATATGCCTGTAAAACCGCGCATTTCTCTTAAAATTATACGGAACTGTGAACCAACGAGACCTAAATTATCGTGACGCTTTTGACTTCGCCTCATGCCAACCGAACCGCGTATGGCTAGTATCTTTGTGTCGTCCGGCATAAAAAAGCCCTCATCGTATACCGAGCGTCCGCCACGCCCATTATTCAATTCAAAATCGCCCGTAATAATACTCTCGTTCTCCCAACACTGGAAAATGTGACAACCCTTGTAACCATAGCCGAGCTCTTGCGTAGCCAGTGCATTGAAATTCTTTGCCATTTTCGGCGCTACGTCGCTGCGCACCTCTATGAGTATGCGGCCGGAGTGCTGCCCATTGATTTCGATGTTGAAATAGTAGATGGGATAGACGTGTATGCTGGGGTTAAGTAGTAATGTTGATTTCGTTTGTTGCTGTGTATTCGAAGCACTCTGCTGCTGTTGTTGTTGCAGATGCAATAAGCTTAGACCTAAACCGTTCAGATCGGTGCTGGAAAAGAGATGTGAAGTGTTGTTGCGTTGTGCGCCAACCACCACTGATGTGTTCGATGTTGTTGCCGGTGTGCCAATTGGTGCGATTTCGGAGAAACTACTGCTTACGGCTTGTTGTTGTTGCAACAGCTGTTGCTGCTGTTGCGCGGTTTGCAGGCTGGCGTTAGATTTGCTCGAGAGCGCAATGATGTCGGCGTAAGTCTTGTGTGCGGGCGAAGTGGGATTGTTGGCTTGTTGTTGTGTCACGCTGTTGTTTGACGGTTGATTCTGCTGTAATGCCTGTGCATATGTTGCATGCGTGAAATTGGCATTCGAAGTGGGCAAATTTCCGTTAGTAGTCGTGGAGAGACTCACGTGCGATATCATCGAGGTGAGCAAACCGTTGGACAACAAATGTTGTTGTTGCTGTTGTGCATGCTGCTGTTGCTGCTGCTGTTGTTGTTGCTGTTGCTTCAACAACAACATATGGCGCGAATACAATTGTGAAATACAATAATTGGCCAAAAGCAAAACCGGGTTCTGATGAGTAGCCGTCGTTATGCCATTGAGACCACCAATTACCGAGCCCACACCGAAGTTATCCAAATTGCCACCGTTGAGCACACAATTATGCATCTGTACGAGTGCCTGCTTGATAAGATCGAAATCGAAGACATAGCCACAATTGCGTATCATATCGTCCAGTTTGCATTGCAGAAACATCTCCTGGTACTTGGCCATGAGCCGCTGCTTCTCGGCATGCAGTGTGGCATAGAGCTTCATAGCCTCAGCTGGCGTCTGCTTATCAAGTATCTCGAGGCAAAGGCGCGCCTTGCATAGGTTCTCACGAATTTCGGAAATCTCCAAAGTGGGCATATGATTCAGCAGCTCCGCCTCGATTTGTGTCTTGAGCGTGGTGCAGCTCTCCAATATCTTGAGCAGAAAATCGCGTTGCTTCAATACCAAATGTTGCACATCGTTCAGCGTCTTCTGCATGCCGAGCAGCTCTTTTGATATGTCCGAGTGCAGCGATTCCTTGGCTTCGATTTTATTCTTCACCAAATGTGTGCGGTGCTCCTCGGTTGCGGCACAGGCGCGGCAAAGCAAGATATTGCACACGCTACACCACAATGTGTTGGGCATGGCATGTGTCATGCAATTTTCGGTCATTTTCAATTTATCCAAATTGTTGTTGGCGTTGTTGTTGCCAACGCCAACGCCAACGCCAATACTATTCAGATTGCCATTGCTGCCATCGCTATTGTTGCTGTTATTGTTGTTGTTATTGCCAGTATTATTAATAACGCCGCTCCCGCTAAGCGCGCCGGTGGAGCCGTTCGATGCAATCGACGACGAACGCTGCTGCCGATCACGTTCGCCGCATTTCATTTTAAAACTAAGCGTAGTCAAATTCTGTGTGAGATATAAAATCGCATTGTAGGTGGGTAAGCTATCGGTACGTGGCTCGGGTCCCTGCAGTTCGGTACGCTTCCAGCAGTGTACGCAGTAGAGTTCATCGCTGCCTTCGCGCAGCAACGAATTGACACATTTGAGGCAGAAGTAGTGGCGACACGTGAATAGCTTCGGCAGCGCGTCGTTATCGTTGAAGGGTAAATGGCAACAGCTGCAGATAAGGAGCTCCTCCAGCTCCGGTGGTACGGTCGCCAAGTCCATCTGTGTGTGTGTGTCATGGAAAAAGTGAGAATAATTGAGAAAGTTAAACTAAAAATAGATAACAACTATCGATATATATGTATATTAGCACTATTTTTATCGATAACTTATCGATAAACGTTGATAAGTTTGACAGTCAGTTTTATCGACTTGTTGTAGTATATTGTATACTATTTAGTCCAAAAAATTGACCGCTTGGGTATAAGTATGCTTCAGGTTGCATAAGCTTTTTCAAAGTCAAAAATGACATTATCATTGAAAAGCTAAAAAAAGGTACACTTTCGAAAACGGTTAGGCCTTCTTGCGTACTTAAAGAACACCTTTTGTGCATTAACTTGCCTGAACTGTTCCTGCAAAAAAGTCTCTTGGGAACCTCTTCAGCCGAAAAGCACAAAGCAACACAAAATAACTGCAACAATTGGCTGTTGATTCTGGGGAAATAGCTAACAGCTATAAAAAGCAATACGGCCAACATACACACATACCTAGAAGAGCCGCAAACAACAAGTAGCTATAATAATCACAATAATTGAACACACCCACTCACACGCACAAAACACTTTACATATGCACTTCTTGTGCTTGCCTAAGGAAATAAACTCAGAGAACTATGAATTTGAGGATATCTATTTTGTCTGTGTGTGCGGCTAATAGCTGCGTGGAATAATGTATATTGCCTTAAGGGTCTCTTTCACGTTATTAAAGAACTCATACACACAAACAGATTTACCGTCTGAGCAAAAACTGCTCAATTTGATATGAACAACTGAAATATTTACGAAAATTAGGCGCAAGCGACATATCTATGGCATATGTGACTCTGCCTCTCTTCATATACATACTTTTTCAGTCGCTCCACTCTAAAAAAAACTAAGTTAATCACCTAAATTGGTCTTTGCCCTTTTACTTTAAGTCGCATCTTGTGTGCTCTTATTTCAATGTTTCGTTTTTGAGTGAAAATTTTGTGGACCACAGCTACTTGTGTGCAAGAAAGCTTGCAAATCTTGAGTGTACATGTGTTTTGGGGTCTATGTCTCGCATACACTCTTCTCTTCTGACAATGCAAAGCATTTCTTTTAGCTATTATATTTTGCCTAAACCCTTAAATGTTTTTTTTTTCATCCTTTTGTTGGTTTCCCCCAGCTGTTCTTATATGTTCTTTTGCATTTTGCTTTGTCTTTTACGACTTTTCTGCTTCTCTTATTCTCATTCTGTACTTAAGGTTGCTCCCCGATTGTGCATTTTGGTTTTATGGTAATTTACGCAATTTTCCACTAAACCAAAGTGTTCGTTTCCATGCGTATGTACTATATACATACGTGTAGTCAGTCTCAATGTGATAATCCGAGTGGTCGCTTAAATAGTTCAAGTTTCTCTTTCAGCAAGTGATAAGCATAAGTTTTTTTTAACCTACGCTACCTTATTGAGGTTTGTGTTGGTTATACATTTCCGTCATTAATCCTCGAATATTCTTGGTTAAACTGGAAAATCTAACGGAGAAAACTCCAAGAAATTTCCATGAAAGTCTCATGTGCTTTGAGGATTTTTGTTTTGATTATGCTGCTGTTTTGTTTAAATGAATTGCGTTATTTTTAAGCTTAGAAATATTTATTGTATTTGAATGTTTTTAACCAACCTTTTTTAAGAACATGTACACTACAATTTCTTACTGAACTACTGAAATGACTGCCACTTAATACTCTTTATTTTGATATACATATATAGACTGAGAGTTAGAAATTAATCTCCAGAAATAAATTTATTAAATTACTAGTTTTTTCTCAAAAAAAAAAAATTCCAGAAATGCACTTTGAAAATTATTCTAACAGGAAAACGGACTCTTTAATTATTTTATTTATTTATTAAAAGAAAAATAATAATACAATTATTATCTTACAGAGTAAGAAGCCGGACTCTTTAATTTAATTAATAAATCTTCGAGACTCGTTATGCTACTAGAATCATTGTCAAGCCAAATTTCTGTAGAATTTTTATAAAAAAAAATAAATAAAAATAAAATATAAAAATAATTTTTGAAGCTTGGTTAGAGGAAGAGCTAGAGAATTACTGAAATTTTTTTTTTAAGTTTGTAAATTAAAATAGCTTTTAATAAGTTTAACAACGACAAATAAGAAAAATATTTTTGTTTTTTATCTCTTGCCGTTATTAATAATTCTGAAGCAATAAGGTGGGGAGAAATTTCTTAGTAGGAACAATTGTTAGAATTTTTAAATTGAAGAAACTTGCAATATACATATGTTCCACTAACAAAACAACCATTAATGAAATAGTAAATTGAGTAACTAAAACAGAGAACTAAAATGGCTATGGAAAATTTGCCATAATTATTTTCGGAAATAATTTGAAGCCAGCAAACAGGTGTAATTTCCTTAAAAGCTTGAAAACTTTCCATTTATTATGCAATTACTTCAAAATTTCTATTTTACACCAACAATGCGCATATATTATCTTATATACATTGTACAAATATTGGCAAGTGCAAATATGTATGTATATCTTTATATATATAAATCTTCTGACCGTGTGTTTGCATTTGAACTGCTCCTAAACGGATGGAAAGATTTTGATGAAATTTTGTGTGTATGTTCAAGGAGATTCGAGAATGGTTTAGATTTACAATTTGGTCCACTGGAAAATGTTTTTTAAATTATTTTTTAATTTTTAATCAAGTATTAATTTTGGAATGTTTGACCGATAGATGGCGCTACCATCGCAGTATCCAATATTCAAACCTTAAATTGGCGTAAACGTGCATTAACCACCAGGCTGACAATCGATTGGACTCGATTGATTTCACTGATGCACAGCCCAAATTCAATAGTATTTTTACTCCAAAATCCAATTCTTTCTTAACGCACGAAATTCTTTATGATTCATTTTTTTGTAAACTAACACAAGTTGCTTCACCAAAAATGCGATTATTCCTTAAATAATATTTATAATCTAACTAATAGAAATCATATAGATGGTATTAGTAGTACTATCTATGTAACAGCCACAGTAAAACTTGGGCGGGTCCTCTAGTACATATATATGTATCTATGAATTAACATGCATGTATGTATGCATGACTGAATACACATTTGGCACAAATATAAATATGTACATATTGTATAACTGAATATATGTATGTACGTACCAGCTTTTGCATTTGCCATATAAAAACGTTTTAAATTAAGCGCATATTGTTTACATATGCACGTTCGTAACTATGTATGTAAATGTACTGTATGAATGTATGTGTGCGTAACGCTTAATGAATTTTAAAATGCACATTTGCGGTTGTGGTTGCAACAGCCAAATGCCAACAAAACCACTAAAAGGGAAACTAAAAATAAAGCAACTAAAAAATTAGCAAACAAACAACTTGCATGGTAAATTACAACAACGATGCTAGGAAAAAAAAGTTTACTTCAAACTTTGTTGCGTTTAGCAGAACAAACGAAAACATAATAAATGCAAGTGGGTGATGCATACATGTGTGTTTGCATGTGTATAGAGAACCAGCTGTCTGTCAACAGGCACACACTGCAGTTGCTGCATACGTATGTATGTATGTATGTGTTGCTTATCTAGAGCGTTTCCTGTTCCACTTTTAGTTGAGTCAGGCATATTTAAGCAATCCAAAGTTTTAGCCAGCTTTTAGGCGCATAAGTCATGCGTTCATAGAGCGGTTACTAATAGCAAGTTTGTTTGGAGCCATATATGCTTTGATAGCTTAACGTAAAGTACCAGAAAAGCCTTCAAATTGTCAACAGTCAAAGCATTAAAATTAAAAAAAAAAAAAAAATATATATATATATATATATATATATATATATATATATATTTTTTTTTTATTTATTATATATATATATATATTTTTTTTTATATATTGCTTCAATGTTTTGGTATAAAACTAAAGCGTAGTATATTCAGGCAAAATCCGCTAATATCAAAGAAGGGAAAAATGAAACTATATATTGTATATGAAGCCTAATAGTATGCAATGATTTTTTATACTTTCTTTTAAATGCTTTTACTTCGTGAATAATATATATTTTTGACATTTTTAGTTAACAAATAATATATTAATGTTAATATCCACCAGTTCTTTATGTTATTCTAAAATTAGTTCTAATAACTTATATAATTAATTTGTTAGCAAATACAACATTTCTAATTCTGTCTATAACTTTCTTTCATTTCAGGTAAGTGCCAAGTTTTTGTGTTGTGTCTTATGGTTGTTTTGTGTGCAAACTTAGCGCGAACTCGCAATCAGTTGAACAAATTTCGCATATGTGTGAGTGCGCATTAGTGTTAAACATCATCAGCCACACGCACAAATCTGAAGTACTTGTATATATGCTCACACTAAAATACCAAGGCTCAACACCTGAAAGTATGCTTCATACGCACACACATATAATAATTTGTGATCACAAATTGTGCCAGCTTCGACCTTCAAGCTTGCTCGCGCACATTGCTCACGGCCGCAAACAATAGCGTGCGCTCTGGCTGACTGCCTGACTGAGTGAGTTTACTATCTGCTTGACTGGCAGTATTTTGTCGGTTTTTCAACGCAGCACTTTGCCTGCACCCCCTCTAGCCCGGCTTAGTTGTCATGTCTATAGCGTTTTTGCCACATTTATATTATGATGAATTGTCTGCTGTCGCCGTTGTCTTTTGTGCTGGGCCGTCGCTGATAGCGCTCTCGGAAATAACGCAAATAAATGGGAGCCACTAATAATTTCGCTTTCCTTGCCACATTTCAATTTTCAGTGCAGAAGACACTTGGCGGCTTTTGGCGCGCGCGCAGCAAAGACACAAACACACATACATACATATGACACAGCTACACTCTTTCCGCTTTCATTTTCTCGGCAATTTCCTTTTGACTTTCCGTTAACATTCCTTGCCGCACAATGAACTTATACATACATACATATAATATGCATCACAGCAGCCCAACTGTCTGCTTTTGTTTGCCTTTAGAGTACAACAAAAGCAAAATGTTGCAAAAATAAGGCAAATCGTAAAATATGCTGATAAGCTGATGGCAGTAACAAATTTTCCTTAAAATTCCCGTAACATTGTGCGTCTGCCTTTGCCCCCTTTGTACGTTGTCGAATTTTGTGTTGCCACTGTTCGCGTTAAGTACGAAAATGAAGTCGTAAGGCGCAAATCGCTTTAAGAATTATGTTTATGTTGCTACAAATTTCGCTGTTTTTTTTTGTTATTGTTTTGTATGTGTGTTATTAATTTGATATAGCCGTTATATTTATTTATGAACACCTGCAAGCATATATTCACACGCATGCAAACAGAAATAAATATACTTAGGTAGGCTTACATTGAAGTATGAAAACGGTAATGTGGAAGAAACCATTAAATATGTTACATACATTATTATCGATGTGAGTTGAGTCTGTATTGATATTTCTGCTTTCTTTCTTTTTCATTTTAAATAAGTAGTGAAGTGCACAATTTTCAAATTTTGTTTCATTTAGTGTTTAACTATAATTTTTTACTGGTTTCATCATATTTGCGCCTAAATGTAGGCATGCGCTTATCTACTTAGAGCTGCTCCCTATTTAATAAAAAATTTATTGTGCAGCACACCAAGTAAGAGAGTGTTCAAAGGGTACGGACGTGTTATTTAACTCGCTCCGTGAATTCAATCTTTACAAAAAAAAAAAATTAATCATAAAACCAAAGTAAAACAAAAAAAAAAAACACAATTTATAAATTGTAAACAAACATTTAAAACAGTGCACACAAATTAATAATAATAAACATAAACAATTAGTGCACGAATCAACAAGTGAAAACAAAAAACAAAACAAAAATCAAACAAACAATAATGAGTGCTTCGCAGCCTCATCAGCAAGGCCGTAGGCATTCCTTAAATGCCTACTTCAGCTTTGTCGACCCAACAACAATCACAACTACTGCAAATAAAAAGTGTAACGGCGATGATGAGTCATCGCGGCGATCAGCTGAAAAGGAATCGAAGAAAAAAACGCAGTCAGCAGTAGCAGCCGAAAACAACAATCGGGCAATAACAAATGCCCTGACACCAACCAGCCTGCAGGTACCAACAAACGAGCAGACAACGAAGAAAATCACAAGGCAAGGTGAGAGTGTACCAACAAAAAAAAGCCCGTCTGTACAAACAGGCATTGACCGCTACGTCAATATAAAGAGGAAATTAAGTCCTTCTAAATCAGCGGTCAATCCTAAAAAATTTCAAGGCAGCACACCAAATAAAAATAAAACGGAAGTTTTAAATGGCAACAGATTTGCCATACTAAGCAATGGTTCAGACGACGATGCGAAGGGTACCACCACAGTCGTTAATGCCAAACCACCTCCGATATATTTGCGCGAGCGTAGCAGTAATACTCTTGTTGCGAATTTAAGTGAAATTGTTGGCACTAACAATTTTCATATAGTGCCTTTGAAAAAAGGCAATATAGACGAAACAAAAATTCAGTCCTACACTGAAAAAAGTTTCATGGAAATCGTTAAATTTTTGTCGAATAAAAACAAAAATTATTATTCGTATCAACTGAAGAGCTCTAAGGGCCTAGTTGTTGTAATCAAGGGCATAGAGTCCGCCGTAGACTCTAGTGAAGTGAAAGAAGCATTGGAGGAATGTGGTTTTGGAATTAAAACAGTTGTAAATATATTTAATAGAAACAAAGTACCACAGCCAATGTTTAAAATTGAATTGTTGCCGAACTCGAATCAACTAAAAAAAAATGAGACCCATCCTATATACAATCTGAAATATTTGCTGCATCGCAGAGTAACTGTGGAAGAACCACATAAAAGAAATGGTCCGGTACAATGTACTAACTGCCAAGAATATGGGCATACTAAATCATATTGCACTCTACGCAGTGTTTGTGTGGTATGTGGTGATTTACATCCCACTTCGAAATGCACCCTTAAGAAAGAAGAATTAAATAAAAAATGCAGCAATTGTGGAGGAAATCACACTGCTAACTACAGGGGTTGTCCTGTATATAAAGATTTGAAATCGAAGTTGTCACAGGGCATTCAAGCACGTCGTAACCAAATGTTACAAACACCCCGTAATGAAATTATAGCAACCTCAGAGAAAAGTTCAAATCCTATTACTTCTATCAGTAATAATATGCAAGGAAGCTATGCAAATGTGGTGAAAGGCAACACTGTGCAAATGCAACTGCCGCAAAATCCTCCAAATGGAGGTATTGAAACTATGATTATAAATCTAACACAGTGTATGACACAATTTATGTCTACCATGCAAAACATGATCCAAGATTTAATAAAATCACAAAATCAAATGCTGCAAAATTTATTAAGTAAAAAATGAGCTTACTAAATATCTGTATATGGAATGCCAACGGTGTTAACCAACATAAATTAGAGATTATCAGATTTCTGTCTGAAAAGAATATTGATGTAATGCTTATATCAGAAACTCATTTAACAAATAAAAATAATTTCAATATTTCGGGATTTAGAGTCTATGTCACAAATCATCCAGATGGAAAAGCGCATGGTGGCACGGCAGTGTTGATTAGAAATCGTTTAAACCACTATGCCCTAGAATCGCATGCTACTCCACAGTTACAAGCTACAACTATTTCACTCAAAAATCGGGGTTGTGACTTAAACCTTACTGCTATATACTGTCCACCTCGTTTTAAAATTACAGAAATCGAATTTAAAGACTTTTTTGGAACACTAGGTCAAAAATTTCTAGCAGGTGGAGATTATAACGCAAAACACACGTACGAATATAAGAGAAATTAATGACGTAATAACTAATGCAGCTGTATTGGCAACACCAAAAAGAAATAACAAACCAGTTGGTTTTGGAAAGATCACCAATAATGAAATAGAGAAACTTGTAAATGAGAAAAGGCGAGCTAGGCGGGAATGGCAGTTAAGTCGATCCCCTTCAACTCTGCTTCAACTGAAATCTGCTGTACGAAAGTTAAAAAAAGCGCTTAAATGCGAAGAGGAACACAACACTGAAAATTATATAAAGAAACTGTGTCCAAATTCTCGTAAGCAAAATTCTCTTTGGAAAGCACAAAAGTCTTTCAAGCCACCAGTAGATTCCAACATGCCTCTAAGACAGTTGAATGGTAATTGGGCACGTAGTGATGAGGATAAGGCAAATTGCTTTGCAAATCACCTAGAAAAGGTATTTCAACCCAATTGCCCAAAGAACAACTTTGAGTTGCCAACCTTGCCCAATACCGCAAAAGAGTCGCATGTGCCTATTAGGACTTCTACTTCTGAAGTTACTAGAATAATAAAAGAGCTTAACCCCAAAAAATCACCTGGACATGATAATATTACCCCAAAAATGCTAATTGAGTTACCAAATATTGCCGTAAAGGTGCTCTCTTTGCTCTTCAATGCAATTCTTAATCTCGGGCACTATCCAAATTCGTGGAAAAAGTCGCAGATCATCTTGATAGACAAACCTGGGAAAGACTTAACACAGGCGTCTTCATACAGACCAATCAGTCTTCTACCCTGTCTTTCTAAAATATTTGAAAAATTGTTACTATCAAAGATGACTCCTTTCCTCCACGAAAATAATATAGTACCAATGCACCAATTTGGGTTTCGTGAAAAACATAGCACGATTGAGCAAGTAAATAGAATTACTAACGAAATAAGAAGAGCATTTGAGCACAGGGAGTACTGTTCAGCTATATTTCTAGACGTGGCTCAGGCGTTTGATAAGGTATGGCATGAGGGCCTTTTATACAAGATTAAAAATATTCTGCCTTCAAAATTATATAAAACATTGGAATCGTATTTAAAAAATAGAAAATTTATGGTAAAAGTGGGAGATTTCATATCTGATGAAAGACAGATAAGGGCTGGTGTACCCCAGGGCAGTGTTCTAGGCCCAACACTATACATCATATATACAGCAGATCTTCCAACAGCTAACAATGTATTAACTTCTACTTTTGCGGACGACACAGCTATAGTGAGCCGTAACAAATGCCACATAATAGCATCAAAAATATTAGCCGAGCACTTAAAGTTTGTCGAAGAATGGCTAGCTAACTGGCGTATAAAGGTAAATGAACAAAAGTGTAAGCATGTTACATTTTCGCTTAGACCAAAAATGTGTCCGGCAATAAAAATTAACAATATTTTAGTACCCCAAGCGAACGAAGTAACCTATCTTGGTATTCACCTAGATAGAAGACTTACGTGGAAAAAACATATATCTAGTAAAATAACTTGCATGAAGATAAGAGCTGCAAATTTAAATTGGCTATTAAATAAAAACTCCAAACTTAGCCTAGACAACAAAGTGCTTTTATATAATGCGGTCATAAAGCCGATTTGGATGTATGGCATTCAACTGTGGGGTACGACCTGTGCAACTAATATAGACATAATACAAAGGTTCCAATCAAAAATGCTTAGATCAATCACGTGTTCACCATGGTACATGCGTAATGAGAATATCCATAAAGACCTTGGTATTTCTATGGTAAGGAAAGAAGTAGAAGACAGCAGAATTAAATATATATGTAAACTCCGTGATCACCCAAACCCTTTGGCTAATGCTTTGGTACATTCCTGCAATCAAACACGCCTTAAAAGAAGAGATATGCCCGCGTACTGAGGAGCAATGTATCACCAAAACACCTCAATCATTTGCTTGAGCGTGTCTAGTTTTTAAATAGGTTTAAGATTTTATTACTTATTGTTAGGTTTTCAAAACAAAAAGCAGATTCAATAAATAAAAAGATATTGAAACAAAAAAAAAAAAAAAAAAATGTAGGCAACATTTTTGGTTACTTTCTTTCTATTTTGTAATATGTTACTAAGAGAATATGTATGAGCTAAAGCAGCAAAGAAATGTTATTTTAATTTTCTGAACGATATTTTCGTACGATTATATTGTTTTTATTGTTGTTTTAGTTCGAGATAGCATAACATTAAATTAAAAAAAAAATAATAATCAGATAGTATTAAAATTTCAATAGCCAATTCAAGTAAAAAAATTGTTTTGAATATTTCTCATGAGTTCTAAATCTAAAAAAAAAAATATAAAAAAAATAAAAAATAAAAAAAAAATAAAAAAATAAAAAATAAAAAATACAAAATACAATAATATAATATTAAAAAATGTTAATAGAACGAAATATTAATAAAAAAAAGTAAAATAAGGAGGTGTATAAATGTATATTAAAACAGAAAACGTGAAATACCAAGTGGGCAAAAACAAAACAAAAATCAAACGAAGAAAGTAAAAAAAAAATATTTCAAAAGTGTAAAGTTGAAGAAAACTTCTTCTAAATAAGGTAGATGAATTCCGAGTGATATTTAATCAATCAGTTTTTTTATATAATAATTTCTATCTTAAGATTTTTAATCCATATATGTAGATATGTAATTAATATGAATGCCAAAGCTTAAATTAAAATTTTGCTTCTTTATTAATTTCTGGAATAATTAATTAAAGCATTTATGTTAATGTGCAACTTATTGCTATTTTTTCAAGTATTCGAACATTACTCACATGTACACACACATCGTTTTATCATGATATGTTTGCGAGTTTACCATGTGGAAATGATAACAGTGTTCACTTTATTAAGCACCATAACAATATGGTTATGTGGGAGTGGTATGCATTGAGTGTTTCGCTGTTCGAATGAAACAACACAACAAAAGAAAGTAAAAGAATAGACCTTGACCACATCAATGCAAGCAATAAATGTTCGAAGCCACTTCGAAAGCAGCCATTATATACCAAACCGGCCAACATCCAACATTCTTGCCGCCGCCAACATTAAGTGCCTACAAATAGTATAGAAAAAAAACCAAATAATTGTCACTTATTCAGTGGAAATGAAATTCAGTTAGCGAAAGACATGGAAAGTGAAAATACGAAATTGAATGGCGCAAGCAAATGTGTTGTCATCGCATAAAGTGCCTGGTGTTGGGCTTTATACATTTGCGCCTGTAAGCCCACTAAAATGTGCGTGTTCATTAATGGCAGCGTATATAAACATTGCCTACATTTAGGAGCTTTTGAAACAGAATATCAATAAATCGATTTACTGATTACGATCAAACTTTTATAACAGGAACTATTCAAATCAGGAAAAAAACGCATAAATAAAAAATACGAAACATAATAAAAATAGCAATAAAAACAGCACACAAATGAAATACGCAGTCAAAATACATGTCACTGGTACAAGTATAGCAAAAGCTGAAGGGAAAGCAGAAATAAAGAAAAATTCCGATAAAGAACTATTTTTTTTTTTTGCCTCCTACTCTTGTGTGGCTTCGCGGCAGTTAGCGTTGTCGCATAGTTTGAGTGCCTGTCTGTGTCTGTCTGTGTGGGAAAATGTTCTCCACCCTTTGTAACTGTCATCCTGGTGTTAGTTTCCTCCTCGTACAATATGTATTGTCACCACGCCTCCTTCCAAATACATATGCGTGCCAGCAACACCAAGCAAGGAAAAACTTGAAGCAACTGTTGGACACCCTTTCACATACATGTGTGTACATGCAACACGCACACAAACATTTTGTGGCGTAGAAGAATTCCTTGTGAAATTTGGCACGTAACATTCCCTATTCATTACTTGACTGAGAGACCGCTGTTGTTTTCGCTTATTCAACTTTCCAGTCGCTTTATTTCTTATTACTTTTTTTTTTTTTGCCGCCAATTTTACTGTCATCAATGACGTTTTTTGTTTTGTTTTCTATATGTTTGACGCGCTATTGTTTTCTTTAGTTGTTTGGCTCTATACATGCTTAGGTACGTATTGTATCACTCAGCTATTATTCGCTGCCGCGACGGCATGTAAATGTTGCTGTCAGTGGCGTTCGCTTTAAGTTCGTGCATTCGCCATAAGTTCAGTTAAATAAGAAAAGCGTGATAATCCGAGTTAACACGCCTGCTTACTCACACACTGTAGCGATGGTAGCAACTCATTGTCAGACAAGTTTTTTATTCCACACACATACATACATGAACATACATACACAGAGACACATATTCGATTCAGTTGACTTTTGTTGTTACTTTGAGACATATATACTGCCTTTGTTATGTGTATATAGAGAAAAAATGTGTGATTTTTCTGCGTTTTTCTTATTTCTTGCGAATTCTTGGCGCCCTTGAATATGGCAAAGCATATGATCTTGTTTGGTTAGGAATTTTGAGACTTTCGGTTGAAGTAAAAGAGTATATTTGTAATTTGAGCTCATGTATATAGTTACATTTTCTAGCTAGCTACAATATTTATCCTCCTCAAAATTGACAGTGGAAAGTTTAAAGCTGAAAACTTGAACCTTTACAAATAATATTTAAGACACATATGTAGATAATTTAATATGCATAAGCAAAGTTTAAGAAAATATGTATTCGATTATCTTAATATGCAATGTTTTTATTTGTTTTTGTCTACGTTTGTATGCATTTGTGTACATAGTTTCTCTGTTATGATTTACTTTTCCACCAAATCATGTCGGCTTGACTCTACAGTTAGCGTTTTCAACTTCCACCTACCGTTTTTACTTTCTTTCTCACTTTATTCCTATTTCATTGCATACTCCACTCACTCAGTTTCACTTTACCCAATATATATTGTCAATTTTGATCACAAAAATGCCAACGCGACTTTTTTTTGACTGTACTCATATTAATTGATTTCGTACACGGATATTTTCCTGCTTTTCGGCGGTTTGAGTATTGATTGAGTATATATGTACATACATATATGAATATATATGAATATATAAGAAAGTTGTTATATATTCAATACCAATATATTCCTGTTGCAGCGATTATAATTGTATTTTTAGTTATATTCAATATTATGTAATTGTTATTGTCTGGAATTTTTTTTTTTCAAAGTTTTCTTTTAGGAAATTCTGTCGATATAAAAACTTACTATTAATTAGTGAACCCAAATTTGTTTATATTATTTTTTACTTATTTATTAATTAATCAATTTTAAAATCTCGTAATTAAATTTTCCAAATTATTATTTTTTTTCTTATATTTCATTATTATTATATATTTTTTTTTAATACATTTTATTATTTGTTTATTATTAAATGATTTAATAGCTATAATTTTCAAATATTTTATTTAGCACCACCTTTTTTTATATAAATTTTGATTTTTCGTTGCATTTAGCCACATACATATATGCTAAACTAAGTTTTTTCTGTTTCTGCTGTTTGTAATAACATATGCTTCTCCTCTAGTATTCGTTCAAATACATTAAGCACAATTTTCACTTGATTTACATAAACATTCCCACGCATGCTCACTATTATTAGCACCCATATATGGTAAATAAACAAGCAGCATGCATTATTAAACAGACCCTTATTAATATATGTGAATTGCTATTTCGTGACTTGCTCAGTGTTTTGTGAAGATTTTTGCCGCTGCCCTTTTTAGCTATTTTTTAATTTTTTTTCTGCTTGCTGTATATACGCGTGTGCGTTTTTGTAGTATACATATATTATGTTTGTTAAACAAACAAATAAAAGTATGGTAATTGAAGCATTAATATTTTCTTTTGTAAATATTTAAACGGAAATCAATTTAAGTTATGTGTGTCGCGTTGAGCAATAAGCACAAAAGTTTAAATCCTCCATAAATTGCTTTTGTTTATGCTGTTTTGGTGCTACAAACCCAAAAAAATAAATACAAATTAATTAGTAAAAAATATTGCATACTCTGCGGCGCTTTGATAGTTAATAAAGATAGCTTTGACGTCAAGAAAACTGCTCACGTACATTTGTTTTTTTGCAAATATCTCATAAAAGGAAGCAGTTAGCCAAAATATTACGTATACGCCATGTAAACCTCAAAATATTGTCCATGCCAATGTTGCGTATACGCCCTGTAGTACAATATATACAAATAATGCCATTCCTTAATTGTGTGTAATTCAGTGCCACGAACTTTTGTTCTGTTTCTATATAATAGCAATAATAACTAATTATTAATCTAGTATTTATTACCATTTACTAATAAGAATTGAGAAATTAATCGCTTAATTTGTAGTTGCGAATGCGAAATTCATTTTGTATTAATATTCTTTTTCAATTGAATTAATTTTATTTATTCTCGAGTTTGCGTTGATTGTTCGATTGTACTAACATACACGTGCAGTTAGTCATTACGTTTATGCGTTTCCACGAACAATAGTTGCCCATTCGCCCTGTGGCTCACCGGTATTTACAAAGAAGCGTTCCAAATAAATCGTTTTCATGAATTTCTAATTTTTATATCGTTTTATTGCCAAACGGGATTTTATAAATTCGCAGAAAATTCTCAAATTTACAGGATGAAATGAAAGGCACGAAATTCGGAATTCAACAATTTTTCGCTTTAATTATATTTTCAACGCACTATTAAATGTGCTCTGTCATATTTTTCGTTCACTCTATTCTATTTTGCTTAATTCGGTTCCAATTTTCAGGCAATATTAAATTTCGACAACGTTTTTAACATCATTTTGCCAGTAATTTAATATGCTGCACAGTTTTAATGAGCATTTTGCTTAATGAAATGTGTAAAAGAAATCAGCCTCGACGGCCTGGTGGGAAGACATACGTCTATGTTACTGTCAGCTAGCAGTCAGCGCCACCATTATGCCACATGCCACAATGCAGCGATCCTTCGTAACTTGCACATGGCATTCTTGGAGAATCGCTAGTTAATAACAACAGCAGGTTATTGATGTGACGCTTATTTATATATGTGAGCTTGTGTTGTTGTGTGGATATGTAACAATAAACATTTCGCTTCCTGTACATATGTATACAGAGTTCTTTTTGACTTTTTGTACATACACATATATGTATATATATTTGTTGGTACATATAAGATAGGTGTGCTTCATTTAATAAATTACTTTGTGCTATTGAAATTAGCGTTGTATAGTAATTTGTGTGAGTATAAACACTCGTATTTTTCGGCTTTCACTTTTTGGCCGTTGCTGCTGCCACTCTTTGGATTTTAATTGATGTGACCAAAGTGTGGCAAATTCTTGCACGCCCGTGCGTCCCTGAAGCTGAGGAAATAATGGCTTTTCTCACTTAAAGCAGTCACAAGGCGTTTACCGTTATTCATATACACACATACATACATATGAACATATGTATATACCTATATTTTTGTACAAAAATTTCTAAATAACATTCTCCAACGACTTTTGTGCGATTGCTTTTCGTGCACGCTTTTTCACGCATTCTTTTATTCATTCAACAACACGCTTTGAGAACTTTTTTCGACTACGCTGAGCGTGCTGCGCGCAAAAATTTTGTATCCTATTGTAAAAGTTTTAATTAAATGTGTTTGCGCACAGGTACTTTCTTTATTGCAATTTTCGTCCTTTCTTGCTTCTTGTAAGTTGTGGAGTTTCGTGATTTTGTTCGCAAGAAAGAAGCAAATTATTCATTGTATGAGAATTCCATAATAGAGTTTTCAAGTATTTCATTACCTTTAAAGGCAAATTATGCTGTGTCAATTTCTTTTGCAGCAATTGTTGCTCATACGCACTGTTGCATGTCGGTATGCTCACACATTGCTTCAGTGAGCGTAACTTCTTTATGAAGGTACTATGCGTTTTTATTACAGCGTAATTACACCACAGCTAATGCCACTCATTTGAAAAAAAAAATAATGAAAATGGGAAAATATCCAAAATTGAAATTAAATTTCCTTCGCTTTCTTTGCTTTATTCAAATTAAAGGAGAATATTAGTGAAAATTGCTATCTTGTGATTACTTCATACATTTATGTTTTATTTTAATTTATTTTAATGAGTAGTCTTATTTTAATTTAAAGTTATGATATAAAAGATATAAAAATTAAAAAATTAATATACATATCGCTCATTTGCTGCAAGACCGGCATAAATCAAAAAACGTGATTTTTGAGTCAATGCTGCAGAATTGTTCGTTATATCATACTTCATGTTGAGTGAAAAATTCATATGAATACCTCTTATATGCTCCGCTTGAGAAGAGGTGTAAGGTTGGAGTCACCGTGTAAGGTTGTAGTCAGTTGAAAACTTTAAACGCGTTTTCTGGAGAATCGATTTTTTTGACTTATGCCGGTCTTGCAGCAAATGAGCGATATATTTTAGTAATATGTATGTATATACTATTATATATAAAATAAAACGAAAAAATGTAAACCTTGTTCGACTGTTAATTAATTTTAGCATTTTAGTGTAGTGTTTAGTATGCCTCTTTGCTGTTTTTTTACTCTGCTACTTCACTACCTCTTTTTTTTTAATACAGCCCTTCAGTGTTTTCTGTATTTCATTTGCCAAAAAGGGTTATTTATTTATTTATTTATTTTTATGCGTTCCAGGGGACACACTGCATATTCACTTTGTCACCTGACACTGTTATCCATGACGTGACCCCTCTGTGTTTATACGATACGCATGATCACGTGTCACACTCGAAGCTTCAACACCAAACAGCATTAATTAAATGCATGAAATCTGCAGTTATGGCTTGAGGAGTCAAAGCGCTTGAAAACTGTAATAACAGCCGCTGTGCTGTTGACGCCTTGTTTGTTGGCACTAAACGGTTGTTAGCTTCAAATTACGTTTCCAACGGGGGCAACTAATGTGCGGTTAGGCAGGCTAGGCTGTGGGTGTTTTGTGTGGCGCAAGCCTATATATGGCCTAATAGCGTCAATTTAATGAATTTAGAGGATAATTAATTTAAAAACCGAAAAGTCTTTTCTTGTTGCATTCTATAATGTGATATATGTATATACCACATTTGTTGCTAAATTTACAAATCAAAGTAAATTGTGACTATTATAATTGATGTTTATTTTCAGCAATATTCTACTAATTATTATTGAATCATCTTATTGTGTTGCTATTAGTACCGACGACTTTACTTATCTGTCCCTATGGTTATCAGACGAACTAGTTATTTACGTATTTATATTCTCTGTATGCTCTTTACCTCTTTTGATGAGTCTTAATGACCATAACTAAAGCTTTTCTTCACACCATCACTAATTTTTGAATTTTTCTCTCCATTACTTCACTCGCCGATGTTCATTGTCATTAATTACGCACAATACAGTTTGTGCAAAGAACATATTTACAAAAAAAAAAACAAAAACAAAAAAAAAAAAATAAAAAAAAAAAACATTTATCAAAAATAACCTGCGTGACTAATGAAATTTATGCAAATTCTAACATTTACTATTATTTTTCTTTTAATCAATGCAGTAGGCCAAGATAGAAAGAATACTTCAATCCCCCAATAATGGGGAGATATATATTATATCTTACATACATTTTGTTGGTAATGGTATGTTATATACTGCAACCTTATTTTGGCAGCATGTACATATTAATAATGGTTTTCTTTTGGAAAATGTAATTTTTATATGCTTATAACAATTTTGAAGTCTTCTATCCCTAATATGATGTCTCTAAAAATGTTTTTGTCTTCAAAGTCATCCATCTCAAGTATAAATCATTTTTCCCATATCATATTGTGGCCTAGATACTATGTATACAAACATTTCCTGCCATCTTTTATATTGCTTGAGCAGGAATGTTGCCATTCCTCATGTTGTAGAGCATTTGCATACCCAAAAAACAGAGTATACTAAAAAAATTTACCAAAAACAAAACTTGTGTCAATGCCCTCTAACACTCATTCAACATTTACTGTTCTATAACTAAATTTTAAATCTTGTAAATGCCCATAAGTATGTGTGCGCGTATTTTGGGAAATATCTACACTTCAGTTAGCATTATAATCTAAATTAAATATTTGTACTACTTTCTCGCTATCATTGTCTCTTCTGTATTAGATTAGAGTTTGCAGCTGCAAAGTGCTAATTTCATCTCATTATTACACTCTCACCATTGTGTTCCTTCCGCCTTATACAATATGTATACTAAATTGTTGATTTCCCAACAAGCTAAATGTATCCTATTGTTATAGTGTTATTGTTGATGACGGAAGTCCATTTTGTGGTCATAATGTATAAGGCAAATGCGAGCTGTGCTTCAAGTTAAGAGCAACGGCAGGCGTATGTGTGTGTGTCCGACAGCACGCAGTAAGCATTTGGATCTCACTTCTTATAATTTCTATACAAGAAGTTTTTAATAGCATGTGTAAATATTTCATTATATTTTCTTTACTCTGAACTATAGCAGGTCACTCATACGCCATGGCGCACGCAAACTATAACCATAGCATAATCTTTGCATCTGTGACTTTTCACTTAACTTCTCATTACTATTGAAGTTGTCTTTACTTGATTTTCACTTCTTTTCTGTATATTTTAACATTTATTCGCTCGCTTATTTGCGATTCTCTCAAGCAGCAGTTAAGTATAATATTATTTTTCAGCGCCCGGGGGCTGCGTATGCTCAGCGACGTAATCGCTTATAAATAAATGCCATTATTTTAATATTTCATTATAAATGTTGGCAGAAGCAAAGCTGCAAGCTGCTTGCCAACTTGGTGGTGTACTTCTCCACAGAAAGTTTTTTGTTTGCTGCCTGTTTAAATGTGGTGGTGTGGCTGGCGCTTTGTATTTTATTTTTTTTTTTTTTAAAACGCGTTGTGCAGTTGCTTTTTGTGCCTGTTTGGACAGTTTTTTGAACCCGCTAAATACGTTTTGTTTTGAAAATATGAGGATATTATTTTTGTGCCTCACCCTACGTGTATTTTCAAAAATTTTAAGAAAAATAAAAATAAATATTTCTCTTATTTGGTTTAAAAATAACGACATATCTGCAATAAACAACAGTTTTGCTTCTACTTTTGCCGCAGTGTGAAAGAAGTTTAAAAATTTTTAATGAAATTTGAAGTAAGACATTATTATTTTTGAATAACTATGTGTTTATTTATAATGGTAAATATGAACTTGAGCCGTAGCATTAAAATCAGGTAAACAAACATGCCTACCGCTGATGGAGAAGGATATGTCTGTTTTTGCCTTGATATTTACCACATCTAACGGCCATTCTCGCTTTGACAACAGCGTTCCAGTCGTGGCAAGGAAAAAATTTAATTTAAGCCAGTAGGTAAACAGTGCGCTTGAAAACAGTAAATCCGTCAATATTTTGTGTGCATGACAAAAGTAAAATTTTAAAATTGTGCAAACACTGCTCTTGAGGCCCACAACAAATAATAAAAGTAAATTTGGTGAAAAATATTACAAAGCAAATAAGGAACTACAGTAAAAAACGATTGTCCTGTGGTGAAAATATGGCACATTTCTCGCGGTCAAAGCCATTGTTGAGTTGCTAACGCTTTTCGTTTCACTCAATCCGCAAAAATAATCGAAAGTGAACATACTTAAGGGCTTCTTCAAGCACTTTGCGCGAGTATTTTCTGCTTAAACGGTTTCACTTTCAGTTTACTTTGCCATCAAGCCGTTTGTTTGCTTTCCTTTTGCTACGTATTTATATTTATATTCTTTATATTTGTATTTTTCTATGAACACCGAGCGAATCTTCTTTACGTCTTATATTTTTGTTTGCTATTTTATGAATGTAGGTACAAACAGCGAGCATTAGTTTACCTACTCAGTGTTGCTATTGCGCATTTCTTTGATAAATATAAAGAAAATACAACATATAAGCAATTGAGCTAACTAATATAATAGAGGAAAATTAAATTTAAAATATAAAAACAGTTTAACATTATTTTATTTGTATAATTTTTTTCAAACAGTTGATAGTCCTCTTTAATACATTTAGTTCCATGCCAATATTGTAGTATCTAATTAGTTTAAAGAGTTGGCAACACTACGCCAAAATACCTAAAATTATTTCATTGGTTCATATTACTTTTCATATAAGCCATTTAAGCGAATGAAAACAAAACACAATGCAACTCTGCTCAAAAATATGTTCAGCTGTAAGGTTCTTAACCCTTTCAGCCCCGAAGTTGCTTATAAGCAGCTTCATTATATGTTTGATATCGTTTAAAAAGTCAAATACACAAAACCTTCTTTAAAATACGCATCTTATAGATCAACTTCATGATCATGATTAACCCTTTTAGCCCCAAAGTTGCTTATAAGCAACCTCTCTATACGTTTGACATCGTCCTTTGAGGCTGAAAGGGTTAAACTTTTTTTTTTGGTTCTAATCTCACATTTACTGTCTTTTAACTTATATTGTACAAAAAAACCTTAACTGTAGACAGCTATAATCTGCTTTTACAAAATGTATTCCTTGTCCTTGCAAAGGATCGCATAAAAATGGCCCGAATATGTACATTTTTTTTTAATGAAAGTTTGTGGATTTTTAACTTTTATTTCTTTAGTTCGCTGTGTTATTAAAAAAATAACAACAACTACTTAACGGAATCATTTGAAAATCGTTTAACTGGCATACCAACATATCCCGCAGTGCATACTATACTTTCAAATAATTTGTAAACTCGAATTGCTTCCGGATATAGTCATCACTTCCACAGCTTTCACTGTGCCACGCCACTGCAGGCACCATCCTCAAATTCGCAAGCATTTAATCTATCTGTGTTTATGTACTTATCGCCAACTATTTTCTGCAATGTTTTTTCTACAACTACACATACACATATACATACTCATGTACAACAGCGTAATGTCGATGCTGTAAAGCAGACTTCTACGTATGTTTGTATGTACATATGTAGAGTATGTGCACAAAGCCGGTTAATCGATCTCACACTTGAGATGCTCGCTGCCACCATATAAGTCAGCTAGATACGGTATTGTTGTTGTTTTTGGCAAATGCAGGCAATGCATAAGTGTTTAAGTGCTCGTAGCAGAGTAGTGTTTTCACTCGTGTTATGCCCTCCACCCCCGCTTTGCTCCTAACAAGTGCAATCCTTAGCGTGCGGTACTTCAAGTGTTCACAACCCACCAGCCACGTCTCAACTCAACTAAGCTATGAGTATCGCTAATAGGAGGCGTTGTTGTGGTTTGTTTTTGTTTTCTACGCCTTTGCGACTGCTTGCGGACTCGTATTTTTATTTAAATACATTTAATGCTTGTATTGTATAATATGGATAGTTGCTTTTAGCACGTTTACCCACAACTAAGCAGTTAAATGGAAGTGGCAAGACGAGGGTCGAGGTCAATAGCGTAACTAATACCAGTTGGTGGCTGTTTGAGGTGGACAAGAGCAATTTTTGTTTTTGCAAAGAAATTGCGCGCACTATGTAGTAGCCAGTGATTTCATTGAATGCTTGCAAATTTTGCAATATTTCTCATCAAAAACTATATACTTCAGCCGATAATGTGTTGTTAGTTGCGTATTACAATGAGCAACTTTTTCAGCTTTATTATTTTTAGTACTAACCTATAAGTAAGGAAGTTCAACAACCAGATAATTTAAGTATTTTTTCTTCATTTGGACGCCAAATGTGGTATTCCCGACATTTTCCCCGAATAAGTAGCGACCTCTGATTGTGTAAATTATCTCTTTTCTGCGATTTAAATTTGTGTTAAAGTTTGACATCAGAAAATCATAAATTTAAGCCTTTTTTGGTTTCATATAATATTTGTCCTTTGGGACTTCAGAGATTTGCTTAGCTCAAGGATCCTTCATACACGCGCACGTGCACATTTGTGTTCGTTTTTTCAGTTTATTTGACAGCTTTTATATGAGATTCTGCACGCTCTCAGTTTTAAATCCGCCACGCAAGGAAAATGTAAATGCCAACGCTGTTTTGACAACCATATTTGTTTTTGTATTCATATTCTTTGCACTACATCAGTGCTCTAAGTATTTAAAATCTCACCATTCATTCTACAACCGATCTACTTCGGGTGCAGGATACCTATTACCCCATATATAATGCCACTTACAATACTTAAAAAAAACCGATTATTTTATATAATTGATCGTGTTAAATTTTTTCGAATATTTTTTCGAAAAGTTCATTCAAAAACAAAAATTTAAAAAAAAATCGTCCCGAAAAGTCAATTTCTACAAAAGTTATGGCTATTTGAATATAAAAAAAGGCATTTTTTTTAGCAAAAAATAGCAAAATTCATAACTTTTTTGAAGTTGGACAAAAAATTTTGAAAAAATTCTCAAAAATGTTTTTCGAAGGGTAGAAAAGGATGGATAAGTTTCAACAAAATCTAAAGGGGTCGGGTTCAAAAGTGGTCGATTTGGTACGGAATACCCCATATGTATATGCATATATTTCTAAAGAAATTTTAAATCTTTAACTTCGGTTCAATCATGCGATTGCAATTTAATATTTTCCTTACGAGGTGATGAATTTACATATATATTTTTTAAGAAAAATTGTGTGTGCTTCTTTTACTTTATATAGCCATATCTGTATACACATCATGATATAAATTAATTTCAGCTTTCTCTGCTCTCATTGTCACTATCCTGCATTCACACCTACACATGCACACTGCTTTATTGCTGTGCGGTGCCCCAACGGTATATTAATTTGTTTTCTTTGGACTATTTTTGTTAGTGTGTGCGTTATAGTATTAGTTGATTGGTTTTGGTGATACGATATAAATTTATCCTTCAGCGCGTACACACAAACTCAATTTTCTAAGCTCATCTGCATACTGCAGAACACCATTGAGATCTTCATTTTCGGTTCATTTGTACCTTTTTGCTTTCTCATGCATTGCATCTTCTAAGAGTGGAATTTTTGCAAACGCACCACAATTTAAAATTGCAAAATTTAATTAACAAAAAGTTGGCATTTATTAGAGAACATAATTTTTGAAAATACGTGTTGTTGGGCTGAATGAGTTCTTTTAGTTTTACAGAAACGAAAAAGAGCAAATAAATTCAAAGTAAAATTATGAATTTTTAATAAATAACGTAATATCACTGGAGAGATCAATTCTGTTCGATTCCTCCATATTTTTTTACTTTTATTGGAAACACTAATCAGTGTCTGAGCAGATTTTTATTCTATATAAATAGAAAGTTCTTTGTACAGTAAGTACAATAAGGTTTCTAGAGAATTCGTAAATCTTCAATTTATTGTATGTAACTCTTAAGTGGTTTTATAAATTTATATAAATAGATAAAAATACTGTGATTCGATTATTGCTGAGTATGCTTATGTTTTTTGTTTTACAAAAATGCTCTTTAAGAATTTGGATTGTAATCGGAATTAGCTGTGAATTTTTTCTAAAAAATAATATCCCTTCGCCTCTATATTTTTGTTCTAGTCGTTATATCCTATGAAATTCAAAGGAAATAGCGATTCTTGTTCTTTATAAAATTGCCAGATTTTAGTTTTGACGATGTTAATTTTATATAAAAATTAAATTAGAAGTTGTACATAAATTGCGTGGATTATTATGTTTTGAACAGGGTATATTAAGTTTGCTACGAACCTTGTAACATCCAAAAGGAAACTTTGGTACCCAACAAAATATGAATAAATGATCGGCGTTACGAGCTAAGACGATTTAGTCATGACCGGCTATAGGGTACAAGCTGGACGATCGCAATCAAGGTCTTGTACAGAAAAAAATTTTATCAGGCAAGATATCTTCATGAATTATAATTTATCTTCAGGAATTATAATTTATCTAAGGCATTGCTACAATATCTAAGATTTTTTTCAGATCGGACCATTATGACCTATAGCTCTCATACAAACCGACCGATTAAAAGCAAGTTCTTACATAGGAGGTGTGTTCAAAAAGTATAGCTAATTTTGTGTTTTTTCAAAAATTATTTATTAATTCATGAATATCTATTTTGACCCAATCAAAGTAATCCCCATGAGATATTATACACTTGTGCCAACGGTTTTTCCAATCTTCGAAGCACTTCAAAAAATCATTTTTTTTATCTTCTTCAGCTCCTCCTTCGATGCCATCTTTATCTCGTCAAGAGAAGCGTAACGTCGTCCTTTCATGGGCCTCTTCAGTTTAGGGAACAAGAAAAAGTCACAGGGGGCCAGATCTGGGGAATACGGTGGCTGCGGCATCATTAGTGTGTTGTTTTTGGCCAAAAAGTCGCGCACAAGCAACGATGTGTGTGAGCAGGGGCGTTATCGTGGTGCAAAAGCCAATTTTTGTTCTTCCACAAATCCGGGCGTTCCTGGCAGATTGCTTCGCGCAAATTGCGTAATATTCCTTATTGACCGTTCTTCTCTATGGCAAGAACTCATGATGCACCATGTCCCTGCAATCGAAGAAAACTGTCAGTTACGATTCGCGATACTTTTTGAACACACCTCGTATATATGGGAAAACTAGAATCTGTGAAGGGTATTCTAGCTTAGTTCACATTTTTTCTTGTTTTATTACTAAATAATATGTTAATTATCGCAAATTTACAAAATTATTCTCTTATTTAGTTTGCAACCGATATCTATCCATTTTCAACTGCCCACATACACTTCACAAAATTTCTCTCGAATCTACACAACAAAAAAATCATAATAATTGCATATTAATTGCTCTCACACGCCTCTCATTATTCATTGCCTAGTTATTATAACTAATTAATCCTTGACCTAAACTGGTCAACTTCAAATAATTATAAAACTACCTGAAAAGGTCGAAAGTCGTCTTTGCATAATTAAGTGCTACTAAAACGTGTCTAAAATTTTTATTTCCACTTCAGCTATACAAAAGTGCTCAAGCAAAGGCAGCTGTCGCTCGCAACCACCAGACTTTCGGTCCAGCGTCATTATTAATATTACATTTATGTTTTTCTTCTATATTACGCAAGTATGTCAGTCACCCTCCACACATACACGCATACACATACATACTATAAGTTTGTCAGGTTTTGACTGTTGTATTCACCAAACTGTTTATGGTTTTCATAAAGTAATTTCTATACTTTCTGCCATGATTTTATCCATTCATATACATATGTAGTTGACCTCCACAGCATCTAATAGAACCGAGTTGAAAGTGTACACATGTATATGCTTTCATGCACAATACTTATGTAATTATTTGTATGTGTACTTGCTTATTTGTTGGTGTGCCTGTATAAGTGTCTTTTGATAACCGTAAATAAAAATGTTTTGCGAAAAATTTTGTTGTCCCCTCATTCTGATGTTTGGTTGAAGTAAAATCTTTTTATATATTTTGTAAGTATATATACATATGCGCGAGTATTTGCGGTTTAGTACAGTTACCCGTATATCTAAATGGGTGAAATGAAATAAAGTAAAAAATGCCAAATGAAAAGAACAGTTAAGCAAACAAGGTCGAAAAAATGTTAAATATTTTGTTATGCATTTCAGTTAGGTTTGATTTTTTTTTTTTTTTTTTTGAACTTTGATAATGTGCCACGGATTCATATATATTTCATTTGCCTAAGCTAACGGGTGATTTTTTTGAGGTTAGGATTTTCATGCATTAGTATTTGACAGATCACGTGGGATTTCAGACATGGTGTCAAAGAGAAAGATGCTCAGTATGCTTTGACATTTCATCATGAATAGACTTACTAACGAGCAACGCTTGCAAATCATTGAATTTTATTACCAAAATCAGTGTTCGGTTCGAAAATTTTTTATCGACAAATTTTGTTCAGCGATGAGGCTCATTTCTGGTTGAATGGCTACGTAAATAAGCAAAATTGCCGCATTTGGGGTGAAGAGCAACCAGAAGCCGTTCAAGAACTGCCCATGCATCCCCGAAAAATGCACTGTTTGGTGTGGTTTGTACGCTGGTGGAATCATTGGACCGTATTTTTTCAAAGATGCTGTTGGACGCAACGTTACGGTGAATGGCGATCGCTATCGTTCGATGCTAACAAACTTTTTGTTGCCAAAAATGGAAGAACTGAACTTGGTTGACATGTGGTTTCAACAAGATGGCGCTACATGCCACACAGCTCGCGATTCTATGGCCATTTTGAGGGAAAACTTCGGACAACAATTCATCTCAAGAAATGGACCCGTAAGTTGGCCACCAAGATCATGCGATTTAACGCCTTTAGACTATTTTTTGTGGGGCTACGTCAAGTCTAAAGTCTACAGAAATAAGCCAGCAACTATTCCAGCTTTGGAAGACAACATTTCCGAAGAAATTCGGGCTATTCCGGCCGAAATGCTCGAAAAAGTTGCCCAAAATTGGACTTTCCGAATGGACCACCTAAGACGCAGCCGCGGTCAACATTTAAATGAAATTATCTTCAAAAAGTAAATGTCATGAACCAATCTAACGTTTCAAATAAAGAACCGATGAGATTTTGCAAATTTTATGCGTTTTTTTTTTTAAAAAAGTTATCAAGCTCTTAAAAAATCACCCTTTATATGTGAGGGCGCGGAATTTATAAGGAGCATAATGATTGCATAAATTCTTAGTGAGTTTTTTGTCAAACATACATATTTTCAATTTCATTGTGTTTAAATAGCAAAAGTGGCAGAATCTCAACCAAGTAAGTAGTTGGTGTTATATTGATTAACAGCATGGGCTCTATGAATACCCTGCTTAGGAAATTGTGACCACTGTAGTTCTGTTTTCATTCTACCTCAAAACATATTTGCAGATATGAGTCTTTAAGCGCCGTACAGTTCGGACAGCATAATGCAGCATAAGTGCTTTTTAAAACCTCAATGAAACAACTTCAATGAAAAAGAAGTGCTAAAGTAAGAAAATAAACCAGAACTCGAAAACCAATTGTATTTTACAATTACTATAATTATATTAATATTTATTTAAAAAGAGAGTTTACTCATGAACTAGCACATTTATAGCTGTAATTAAGCGTAAAATTGCCCTTCTCACTTTACCAGCGCTGCATTATAAACCAGCGATATAAATCTGGCAGCTGCATGCCACTACATCAAAATGCTCCAAGAATTAGCTAAACTTATTTGTTATATTTGCTTTCACTAAATTCTCCAGCGTTAAGTGCTCGCATTTCCTCAATTATGCTCACTAACTGATTGATAGACCAGAAAGCGGTTTGGTGCTTAAGATGGCGACTGTCAACATTTTAGTTTGGCGTGCTGTTGAGTGTTACATAAATGATTGATTGATTGTGTGGGCGAGTGAGTAAGTGGGTGACCCGAGCAGTTGGGTGTTGCGTACTCGCTATGTCATACACTTCCTCTCGGCTATTCGTGCATATACATACATACATACTATATGCAGAGTAACAACAGAAATATGGCGTGACTTAACCGCAATTTATGCAAATTCTAATGGAAAACAAATTAGATTTCCTGCTGCCACAAGTGTAAAATGTAAAATGGCAGCAACTTCTCGATTCGGAAGCGGAAAACCAATGAGCGCTCGCCTGTTTGAGTGAAGTGTATGAGGTTATTTTGCAGGTTTTTAAGTTTTTCGTTCGCATAGCAAATAGAAATCCAATTCTCAACCGCTTTGAAATATTATTATTGTGGGGGTTTCTGTTTGTTGCAAAATTTTTTAAAGTTCAGCATATATTTATACATTCCTTAACAAGTGTACCACTTTCCGTATCCACGAGGTTTCTAATTTTGTAAAATATTTATTTAAATTCGCGTGGGTTACATGCAGTAATAGCAAAAAATACGCTGCATAAATAGCGCGTAAAAGTATGTGTGGGCACTAGAGCAGCTGTTAACAGCGTACGAGCTGTATGTCCCAGTTGCTGGTGCGACTTGTCGTATACGCAATTATTGATTTATATACACTCTGCGCTTGCGATAGCGCGTTCTAACGATATACTCGTACGCGAGCGTGCATGCTGCCTACATTTAGGAGCAGATTGTATGTATACGGACAACACGAGAGTCGTGTAATTGGCGCTTTATGTATTCCCACAGGAGTTGGCACAAATAAGTTAGTATGAATAATGTTTGCTCATCATTTTCAAAGTTCTCCTATTTTTTTACTATTATTTTGTACTTTTTTCAAGTGAAATACTGTGCAATATTTTGAAAACTGTCAACCAATCTATTTATACATTTATTTGTTTATTTGCTTTGACAAGCAACCCCCAAACATAAGCCGCTCATAGCCTGACCTTTGTTAAAGTTGTCATTAATTTGTCGAAAATGTCTTCAACTGTTTCAATATCCTTTATGCGCCGCTGCAACCCGTTTCCCGCAACCATCATATTCAGCATTTGAATGCCTGCAATTTAGAAATAGCAAGCGTGCATACTGTTGGCCATGGCAGAGCACTTGATACGGGAATGACAGGCGCACATCATCTTCTTTGTTGTTCTAAAAACGTACACACACAGCATTAAAATGTTAAATATTTCATTTATTTTATATTTTTGTTTGCTTTTAGGCGCGAATCGATTTTCATTGCCTATTCTAACGAGTGAAAAGCTAACACACACTCAAATATGAGAGATACTTTCCGAATTTTATATTGAATACTACAATTGGGAAGCGTCTTTTGAAATAAGTGTTAAATCATTTTGTATCTTCTCGTTATTTACGTCACAAACATACGACGATAGCAATGAAATTTATATGCATTATTTCATATATTATATTTTTCGAAACTGCAATTGGCATTTCTAAGGAATTTAAAAACTTTCTATATGTCTCCTAGAATTAAGATCCAGACGTCTACCGTGCGATTTTGTAACTTGAGACGTCTCAAGTCTCTAAATTTGAGATTTTAAGTTAGAGACAATTTTTGAGACTTGAGATGATATTGCTATTCTGTAAGTGACAGTCACAAAATCTATTACATTTCATTATTCAAATATTAAATTTCCTATAACATAGTCAAAAAACAGAATTATCAGTAAAAATAAAAATATATGTTGACTTTGTTCCATAATATTTACGATATTTATGTAAAATTGATTTATTTTTCATCTTTTCGTGTTTGAGTTGCTTACAAAATATAAAGAAACGACAATCGATTAATATCTATGATGATCTCTATTCAGTATATTCAAAATAGCAGACAAGAGCTCTTTTTAGTTTTGTGACCTGCTAACTACCAGGTCTCAATATTTTGAGACTAACGCTAGAGACTGTTTAGGGAATAGTAACTAGTCTCAAATTGAGGCTTTGCTTCAAAATGTCTCAAATAGAGACTAGAGACTGGTTACAGAATCCCGCTACTATTTTGATGAAAAGTTCAGCTAAACACATTTCTTAAATCTAATCTAAACAATTAGTTTTTCGAAAATGAAAAAAAATGTATTTTTTGAGTTTTCGTAGACTTTGAGACTGTGACATCTATCTTAAAGTGTAAAAGCTGAGCAATACTCACAAACAATTTTACATTTAATTTACATGCATATCTACATTCAGGAATGTCTACTCAAATGTATTAAGAATTAATTGCCTCTTTTTTATTACATCAAACTTGTAACGAGCCTACTACGTGGCGTTTGACTCGCCTATGGCATTTTAATTGAATCATTAGCTGCTCGCACATTCTATTCGTGACGTAATTTCCCTGCATTTCAAAGCGAAAGGCGAATGTGAGGGAACATATGTAATTTACTGTTGACCTGCTGCATAAGCTTTAGAATTCTTATTTCATTGCATAAATGCTAGGTAGTAGCAACTTTTCTTGAGTCAATACTCTGTGTAATGCGTTTTTTTTTGCATTCCCGTGTTTCTGTTTCTTGGTAAATGCATTCACGCAAGTGAATATTGCGCGTGCATCACATATCCCCACATTTTCGATTAATGCTGCTGCACTTTAAGTGCATACGAACATTCGCAGCTTACTTAATAGTTTATATATTTGTATGTGTGTACATATGTGTGCTCGCACACCTAACCCTTGCTCGCTTTTGGGTTGCTCTTGTGCGTTTTCCTTCATATTATCTGTTGCTTTCTTTTACTTCAACATGCAACTGCCACCACAAAATGATAAATCCGGGGGTTTCCATGAAATCTCCTCCTTCACTTTCTTCTCAAGTGACTGCGTGTGGGCGTAAATTAGCAGTCGTTACATTGGTGACATACTGACATTCGGCAAAGTTACGTGAGCTTACGTTAATATCGTTGTAACCGTTACTTTTCTCCTGTCTCTCTTTTGCTTAAGTTGCAGTCAACAAGTCGCATTTTGTCTGCCCTTTTTCAGCATTCATGCATTTATACGGCGAATTGCATGTGTGCATCATTGACCTTGATTTTGCTTACCTAATATGCGCATGAATGGCGGTATTTACTTGTTAGATGTGGGAGACCCAAAGAAAATCATTTGATATTGTGCCTTGATGTGTTAACCCCGTTTTACTGTATGTAGATTAAGGGAAATGTTCAATATTGCGAGAGTACGGTGTGCATTTAAGACTTTTAAAAAGTTCAAGGTTTTGAAACTTTGTGTAAATAATTTTGATTACTCAATGTTCCTACTATCAAAGACTTTGTTTACTTTCTTATTTGATTATTTCGATTCCATATTTTTTTTGGTATTATAATTTATATATATACGTTTATATTCTGATCATTACTCTACCTCTCTACATCTCTTCCTTTATTCACTAACTTCCAAAATACTGACTATCAAAAAATTATTTATGGTGTTTCTATTCGATTAAATATGAAAAGATTTGTAATCTAAACATTTACAAACTCATAATTTTATTAATTGATATATATCGACCGTTCATTTAGTCCATTTATAGCTTACTAATTGACTCAATTAAGCAGAAGTAGGACTTAATATTCTCAATAAAGCTGATACTAGTTTACGCATAATCACACAAAGATCGTATTTGTCGATAAGAACAATCCAAATTAATTTTGCTCTCGTAGGTTGCTTAGAAAACTTGTAGCCCCTTTACGCTTAGGCGCTGGCCTTTTCAAATAATAAATTTCCCCAAACAAGAAGACGAAGTAGCAGGAAAAGGCTATCTACAATACATTCGCTGGCTTATAAAGGGAGACATATGTATGTGTGTATATAGTTGATACATACTTACATAAGTGCTTTATGCTAATTGCGCATTTAATTCACCTCAAAAACCGAATGCTGCTTTTGAGTGTGTGGCTTTACAAAATCAAAAGAAAAGCATTTGTGTACAAACTATTTTAATAGACTGTAAATTTATATTGCTTCTCAAGTGCAAATATCAGCCGAAACCACCATTAAATGCACTCATCGCCCAATTACTTATCTAAAGTAACTCGCACACCACCTGCTGCATACTGGCTCGTGCTATCTAATGCTTAACGTGCATATAGTAAATATGAAAAAAAAAAACTGCAATATAACGAATGTCACATTTGTTAAAACTCATCATATTTTTATTTAATTTTTCGATACCTTCCCTCAAGGAAAATGATTATTTGAGTTATGACTTTATACTGAAAACCATTGCCTTTCTGCTTGCTCACAATCGTAAATGTAAATGATCAAGTTTACTACAGCACAGTGCAATGTCATTCATGCATATACTGTACTGGCTTACATACACACATTCACACACACACACACATTTGCATTTAATTACTCGCATGAGCTGTACATACATATGTAGATTAATGAACGAGTAACACAATTAAATAGGTAAGTAATTAAAAATACATTGTTGTATTAGTAATATGTTGTTGTTGCTTTTATTTTTGCCTACCGTTTCAAATAATCGCTAGACGTTATATCACAGCTAAAAACCATTAATATTTGTTTATAAACACAACATCGTGTGCGTTTATATGTACTATTATTTTGTTGTAGTTGTAGTTGTAACGTGCTTTAATTTAGATTTTTGTAGCAGTTTTTTCTGCTTTGTTCTGTTTATTGTTATTTATTTCCTTATTGCATTTGCCAAATCATTTTTCGCCGGTTTGCTGCCTTTATTTTGCAATTAGTTGTCGCAACAATTTGTTGCAATTAATTTGATTTGTTTGTTGTATTTTTGTTTCTCTCTTATTTCACGCTTATTTTTATTTGTAATTTAATTTTGTGTAATTTTCTAATTTTTTTTTTAATATTTATTTTTTGTTTTCAATTTAACTAGTTCGACTATTGGAGGGCTTACTTTATTGATTCCTTATGCTTGCATATATTTAATTAATGGAGCTTCTGCTACGCTGCCGCAACTAGAAATAGGTTTAAAAAGTATTTTTAATTAAATTTATTGCAAGAAGTTAGTATCTTTAATATAATAATATAATCTTTTATTTTCAATTCACAACGTTCAACCTAAGTTATTTAAATGATTTTATGGGTATTTTTCGTTTTTGTTTTTAATTTTTTTTCAATTTTTTTTTTTAAATTGTTTTTTTAATTTTTTTTTTTTATTTTTTTTTAATTTTTTTTTATTTTTTTTTTAATATTTTTTTCAAAAATTACTCAAAAAATTTTCATCATGGGTTACTACTTTCGTTGAAAGGACCTTATATCGCCGTATGTTAGAATTTTTTGCAAAGAAAATTTATTTAAGGAAACTCAAAACTTTGGCGACTTTTTTGTGTTTGCCTTTCTAGACCTATTCCTTTGATTTAAAAAGTGTTTAATGATATTTTATTGAGCTTCCATCGATCGAAAGCACCATCGCTTTGGTATTGATTACTATCTGAAATATTTTATGACTACCCATTTATAGTGAGGGCTAGAATTCGTTATAGAAAACAAGGGAGGGGCTTAATCCTTTTATTTTTATTTATTATTATTACTATTTATTTATATATTATTCTTGCTATTATTATTATTTTTATTTTTTTTATTTAGTGACCTTTAACTAGATGGCATACAAATTTTACTAAATTTTATTTCCCGCTCCTTATTTTTTCTTTTCCATAATTTTAATAATTTTTACATTTATTTATTTTTATTTTATTTAAAATTTTGAACTAGTTTCTTTTATGTTTACTTATTTTTTTTTTTAATTTTTCAAATTTCAATTATATTTTATTTTGCACCCTCAACTTCTCATTTAAGCACATTTGCAAACTAAACTTATTTACTCACTTTTTGCAATATAATTATTATTGTTAACACATGTATTTATGCAATTTGCAATTTTTAGTTTTTTTGTAGTTCTTTATTTGTTTATGCTTGGCGTAGCACATGTGGCACTTTACTCGTGCATGTCGCATGCAACAGTGTTCACTTTGGCAACATGAAGCGCAACATGACGCCAAGTTTCGCGGGCGCGTCACCGGCGGCTCATTTATTTATTTGATTTTTATTTTTTTTTTTAGATCAACTTTAAATTTGTTTGTGTTGTCAGTGTGTGCCTATGTATGTGTGTATTAGTCCTATACTAATACTTGTGTCTGCTTAACAAGTTGCTTAGGAACTTTTGCTTATCAACATATTGTTGCTTCTCCGTATCAATTCGAATCGGTGGTGTATAATGCGCGTTTGCTTAGTGTGAGAGTGTGTTTGTGTTGCTTATTACTGCTACCTGGCTACCTGCTTACTGGCAATACTATTAATTTCATTTATTGCATTATTCCTTTGTGTTGGTGGGGTGTTTCTTGTTCTTGTATTTTCTTTGTTGGCTTCCGTTGTCGTGCGAGATTGTCTTTGGGTCTTACTATTATTTCTTCACAATACTCCCATCTCTAATTTGTAATTGTATATACATATATGTTTGTATGTATTTCGCATTCACTTTGGCAACAACAAAGCTCTCTGCTTTGCTACTGTCTTCTGCCGTGCGTTCTGTGCTCTCTATTGGGCTCTCTTCGCGCCTGGACGCTCAGGCGTCAACGCTGAAAAGCCAGCAGCTATTTTCAAAAGTGACATATGTTAACGCGTTTAATGTTGTTTTATTGGAAATTTGTATTTCAAATAATATTGGTATTAATGGCAATACATTTCTTATTTTTATTATTTATATCTACTAATTATTTTTGTTCAATTATTAACTGTTGCATTTGAATCGGAGTGGCTGTGCGGAGTGGAGTGCGCTAGTGGTCAGCTAGTGAACCCTTTTGCCTTCGTTTGCACAGTTGTGACGTTGGTGCAGGCGTACAAAGTATTGGAAGTAACAAAGTAGCAGCTAATAGTTAGCACCATTTGGGGGAAAAGTAATGATTTTTTTTTTTCATAGATTTTCACACTAGCAAAGCACCTCTCGTCTCCTGTTAATAGCGCTCTACACGTTTTGTTTTTGTATTATCACATATTTTGCACAGTTACTTTATTTTAATTTGTTTCTCTTCAACCCGCACGCAAAATTTTGACAAACTTTCTTTATTATTTCATCTCATTTGCAAATATTCTTCCCCGACGCTGCGAAAGATTGCGCAAAACGCTTAAGGAAAACTGTTGTATGGCAATTAGAAAAAGTAAATATTGTCTCCCCTATATTTTTATTGTAAAAAAAAACCGTTGCTTTGCGCAAATTTTGTTTGAAAATGTTTCTGCGTGTTTGTCCTCCGCGCCGTCGGACAGTTCGATTGCAAATGTACGCTTACGCTCGCGATTTTGTAAATTTCACTTTCAAAATGAATTTCTTGCTCTAATGGGAGAAAGCTTTTTCGCCAGCAGAACAAAACACTCTATACACTCTAATGTGTTAACATCTGCTCTGATGGCACACTGTGAAGCTTGTTAGGTGAGGGTGTAAATAATTTCTTTCTTGCTGTAATATGAATATCAGTAACTGTAGAGGGGCTGCACCACCCTGACATTTATGTGCATATGAGACACTCGCTCTCCCACTTAATCTCTCTCTTTCCTATTCTCTGCAAAGTTTCGTAAAAAAGCTTCTTCGGAATCTTTGTAGTAGGGGTTGCGTTGGGCTGAAAATTGCTGTGCCTGTCTATTCCGTACAGCATGCTTTCTCTTGCGCTCTCCTTGGTGCAAGGTCTTTTCTCTCAATTATCCGCATCATTGTAGTCATTTCTTGCACTGCTTTTGTGGTTTGTCAGAGTCAATGTCGACATTAAAATAGTTAAAGTTTACCAAAAACAAAACAGGTTGCGTCTGCAAATAAACAAAACAGTTAAGTAAAAATAGTATGAGCTGTGCTTTTGCTCAGATTCTCTTTGTTTTGCTCTCCAATTTTTTAACGAGTATACTGTTCTAGAGCGACGGGCCCTTTATTTTGCTGCTATTTACGGCACATATGTATATAGCTTACAGTTATAAATACACTAGTTTTCCATACGGTTTTGGTATATGTATGAGGTATGTATCTGAGTTTGTCAGCCAAATTCTGCGTAAAAAGGTAGTGCATAAATATATACGCGCAGATATTGTTTATGTGTGTATGTATGTATGAACCTCATAAAGCTCAGCACATGCAACACGTTAATCTCACTGCTTACTGCTACACCAGTGACGCACGTGCTTTCAGCTTCAAGGTATTTTGATGATAAAAACAATATCGCTCAGCGGATAGAATATTAATAAAAAAAATAATAAAAAACATTAAAAAAACCAAACGAAAAATGTGAAAATAATTGTACCTAACAATTAAATAATAATAAATATAAAATTTTCACTAAGTAAATCCTTCTCTAAAAGCAAAAAAAAACTAAAATTTATCCAAATAAAGTAATCTAGACATCTTTACTTCCTAAATACAGCTGTAATTAGTGGCATAGCATTAGGAGGTTAATCATTAAATTAAAGGCTGCAATTAAGCAATTAGGTTAGTTTTAGCGAAGACACTTACCTTATGAAAGTAAACAGACGTTTTCAAACAATCGCTTTGTACATTCGGTGCAAATTACCAAACTTGGAATAAAAAATATCAATAAAATATATTTCTAATATGATTATTTAAAATTGAAAGTCTTATGTGGCTATTTCAAAGATGTATTTAGTTATTTCATTTATCTAGGTCTCAAACCTTTACATTAATTTTTATTAAAAAAAATACCCTGTTATATTATAATTTGAAGCAAATATGCTACTTGCCGCTTTCTTTTAAAAATATTTACCAGTGTTTACGAATCACACATATGCATGTACATATAAAAATTTTTATATAAGAATATTTCTACGTCCTCGAATTTGCAAGGACTATCCAAAAGAGTTGCCCGCAACGCAGTTTTATTATGTGTGTGCACATGACCCTACTGTATGATTCTTTGGGGGATTACAAGATTAAGTGCAAAATACCATGAGAAGACAAAATGCGTATCATTGTCTGACAGATATACATATGTACAAACACACAGACAATTGTTTGAAATCTTCAGCATCAAAGTCGCTAAAATATATTAACGAGTGCGTACCGCATAAGTTGAGCTCGCGAGTATACCAATAACATATTTTACATATATACATGTGTATTCTGAGTCCATCGTATACATACATATACATCTATGCATTGTATTTACTCAAAAACATTTATTACTGTCGAATTTTGTTAAGAAGAGCTGGTAGCGAACAGCGGAACAGAGCCGATACTTTACACTGCAAGACTTTTGAGTCCTCTCAATTTGTTGATTTTATTCTTTAAATTTATTTTACGCAAAACTTGTATATATTTGTATGAATTTAATAAATTTGTATGTATATTACAATTATACACATTTGATACTTCTGTTATGGTCCTGCAAGAGCACGTGAGCTGGCACCTTCTGTATACTTACTGGCTCTGCTCGCACGCAGTCGCAGTTTTTTCTCGTACGCTTTATGCTTTTTCAAATATGTTTTTTTTTCAGGCACTGGGTTTTGTTTGCGTTAATTTTCTTTTTGCGCTCTCTGCTTTGCGTTGCTTTTGGTTGGTAAATGCCTCTCTATTTTGCTTTCGTTGACCTTTGATTCTTTTCCACGATAAGTACTATACGTCTTCCAGGTTTTTATATTCTTGCAACATGTTGCTATAGAGTATGATAGATCTCTTCATCTAACGGTTGTTTGTATCACCTAAAAATAATCGAGTTAGATACGAGTATAGGGTTGTATATGCATAAATAATCAGGATGAGGCGAAATTAGTGTGACTGTCTGTCTGCCCGTATGTCCGTCTGTTAACCTGTACTCCAATCTGCTTAGAAAATGAAAACACAAAATTCCTAGTATTTTTACAGTATCGAAATATACACATACGAAACTAAAAGAGTTAGCGTAAGGAACAGATACGCTTCTGATATAAATATTGTATAACCAATATGATACGCGTATAATTTGTTCAAATCACTGCGGATAAGAGTTTAGGAAAAAATTTCTTTGTACCACAACACCAACCATTAATTGACTGTGTATAGTTGACAGTACAGTTTTATATTGCAAAATATAATGGGCATCTTTATTGTTTATATTAAAGGTCAGAAAGAGACTCCCTTTCTCAAAAACTCCACGATTCCACGATTTCAGATTTTCTTCAAATTATACTGAATACGAGTACAATCTTTAGCGCCTTAACGCCGTTAAAAGTGGGTATTCATTCCTTTGAGGCTGTTTCACAAAATGCTGGCATGCCTTAAGAAGCAATCTTCGAAATATAGCAGTACATCATATTCATTTACTAATTTGAAGCTTTTAATTGTATTTCAGACTTCAAACTCCTATCGCCATGATTTATTTTTTGAAAAAGTTGGTTGCAAACTCCACATTCTACATTTTCTCTTAAGACCCTTTTCTACTAGTTATATATAATATGTACGATATATGGCATATGCTATACACAACTAAATATGTATATACAGTATAAGCATTTGATTTTCGTACTTTGAATTTCTCGGCACATTCTCACCCATCTGTTTGCTTAGTTTAACGCTTTGTGAAGTGTGTAGTGTGTAAGCACTCAGTAAATTGCACAAATATAACACACATACAAACATGAGAATGTCCATTAGCCTCTACTTATGTAGATTTAGAAATGAAAATCAAATATTGGCCTTATAGATTTTCCTATAAAACTTAAGTGGTCACATATTTGAATATCAAAATCCTTTGCACGCACACACTCAATGATTTACTTTTCGAATTAATTCAATATGTCCATCTATTTATTAGCAAATATTTGCTAGATTTTCAATAGTCTATTTTTATTAAATGTTATATTTTCATTCATAATAAATTTTCTTATTTTCTTTGCAGGTAAGTGTGACTATATTGTCTAACTGGTAAATGATAAGTGATGGTCCACTCAATGGCTTTGTGGTTGTTGTCCGAAAGTAAGTGAAATTAAAATTTATTTCCTCATAATGTCAGATTTAGTGTCATGATTGCGGATATATTCTCTCGTCCAGTGTTCTGTTTCTGACTCACATATACATACATTGCTTATGCATACATACATATCTCGGTTTCAATATTAAGTGTTTTGTATCTTAATATTTTTATAGTCTCTGGCACTGGCACGCAACAGCTCTTACTTGGCTGGTTTGGTAAATGAAAAATCACGTCGGCTGGATTTAAAATTTAACATCATAGACTCATACATACATACATACATGCACTCTACTTATGCAACTCACTCCAAATGTTCTTTGTTCTCACACGCTCATTTAAACTGCAAATTACTTATACGCCACCGGTGGGAATGCAATTGTAAACCGTGGTCTGCCCGCTGGCGTTGTGCGCAATGTGATTTGCAATTACCAGTTTTCAGTTAACACTTTGCCCCTTTACATTTTCAACTTGGTTTTCTCAAGGGAAGACACTGACAAGTACTTAAAGCGAGTACATAGATTTGAGAGAGCGCGTGCAACGAAGATGACTAGGAGTTAGTGCGCACTGCATCTAACAGCATAGTCATTTGGTATACCTAAGTAGTTAGTCCCAAAAGCGCCAAGAGGCGAGCAGTTGTTTCACGTCTGGGTGATGTTTGCTGCTGTTGACGCGATATAAATTTCGAGCTTTCGCTTCATTTCTATTATCTTTGCTTTTTTTTAAATGTTTAGATTTTTTCTATTGCAATCAGTGGCTGAGAGAAGTTGTATTTAAGCTCATTATTATCACAATGTAATATAATAAGCTCTACAGCTCCCTCATTAATGTAGGAAATAGATACAAAACCGAAATCAGCCCTAGATATCTGGGTATGATTGGTACTTCTTTGCGTTGTCGAATTATTTTTTTACATACTAAAGGTGCAATACCAGTGTGACACTTTCAAAAAAAAAAAAAAAATTTGTTTATTTGCTTGTTTGATAGGTTATATTTCCATAAATATCTTGTGAAATGGGGAAGGTTGTATCTTGATGATTGTTTTTCAAAATGACGCCATTTTGTTAATTTTTGATATTTTTTAAAGATGGTAGTTCATTGAATTGAAATATCTTTAAGTCTAATAAGCTTTTAAAATTTTTTTGTTTGAGCTACTCATTTGGTCGGAATCGTGCCAGCAGTTGGGGCACTTTTTTTTTTGGCATCTCCGAATACAGCCCATATCTCTGTTATTTTGCAACATTTTTGTAAAAAAAAAATCTTAAAATATAGCTGAAAATATACCTTATTACGTTCAAAGAAGTTCGAATTATTCCATTGCGTACTTTCTCTTAAAAAAAATCACGAAAATCGCCTAATTTTTCATGCGTCACGCTGGTATAGCCCCTTAAATACAAAGAAATCTAGTATCTGTAGTATAGGTTCAGAAGAGAAGTCAAGAGATAATCGACTCATCTCAAATATAATGAAGAAGGAAAGAGTCCGTGATGTTTCTACGATACGTAAACGTGAAGCTATGGTTGCTATCTAAAAATAATAAAAATGAAAGCATAATTCGTGGAAAATATCGCCAACTCAAGATGTGTGTTTTATAGGGTTTTTTCTCGAACTTGATCATTTACGACTTAGCAGCAATGGAAATTCGTATTCTGTATTCACCTATTTGCCTTTTGGAATTATTGAGATAGAAACCCTACCCGAGTTATGTTATGATGAAGTACCTTAATGCCGATAATACCTTCTTCGTCTTAAACTGAAATAGACGCGCAAAACTTTCGTCTAAAATGAATATTTTTGTTGTTCTTCTTGCAATGATATGCGAATATTCGTTTGGCCGCAAATAGCAGTGCTAAACGTCAAGCGATCTACTGTGTCATTGTCATTGCCACCGCCACTGTCACCGAATAAATGACTGCTCGCTTGACTGCCTGTGATTTTATAGTAATTATGACTCAGTTTGCTTGGTTGATGACGTTTCCCGTGGTGGTGGTGTAGTGTCATGAGCATATCGCAGCCATTTAAGCATTTGCGAGCGCACACAAGTCAATTGTTTACGAGCAGTTGACATACTTACATGCACATGCATGCACATACTCACAAGTATACATCACTTGCGTGCATAGTGTTGAAAATGCGAATAATATATGAAAAGTAGAAAACAATCAGCGCCCCATTCACACACCTCTTCGTTGCACACCTACCCACCTATTGCCGTCTCCATATTTAATTGCTCACTCAAAAGTTATAGTATTAGCAATGTCTGTTGACTCTGGCAATCGCTCAGTTCATCCAGTTCACGACAGCAATGTCAGCTTTTGTTGCGCCATAAATATTTCATTTCCATATGCACACTAATTTTTACACCACCCGCCCGCCCGCAGCGCCTGTCACCCCGCATCTCCTTTTAAATATTGTAAGTGGCAAGTTGTAACCACAACCACAGCTACATAGTTTCACCGTTACGGTGTTTCGGTTTCCATTTGTGAAGCCACATTTTGCGGCGTTGTGTGTGCTGTGTACGCCCCTTCCCCGTGTCTTGATTTGCATTTTACGTGCATTTATGTGATCTGTCAGTTCCCAGTAAAGCGGCAAGTAAACAAAGTTCCAAAAGCGCGCCCAAAGAAATTTTGAGAATATCAAGATACAAAAGCATCGTTTGACCTGAAAATTTTCAGCAGTTTTGCGACAGAGGCGGTATGTTGCCAACCAATGCGTGAAATCGAACAAAAGAAATTGATTATGGAATACACGTCGTAATTGCCAAAAACGTTGTGAATTTCAATACTGCCATTTTGAAAAGTTGCTTCAAGTTAACCCTAGACGGCTGTACTTTGTGTAAGTGTATGACAAGTGAGTTGTAAGAGTTGATGGTTTGGGTTTAGAAGTAGTTCAAGAAATAAGTAAGGCTTGAAGTGAAAGAGCCACCATTTTTAGGTTAGCAAAAGATTTCACTAAAGCATTGTTGATTATTTATAATGTGATTTATTTAATTACTTTTTTGTCGTATTAGTAGTATGTGAGTATGTGGCACTTATATAAAACTTTAGTCAACACTTTCCAAACAGTTTTTTGACTAAATTATGTAAATAATACGTATAAAAGTATATGCAAAATAAGACCTATTTTCTCCTTGAGCTATAAGTGGATGAAACACCATTGACTGAGTTTGTTTATGCGTGCTATAAGACCACCGTTCCGACCGTTCCCATGACAATCGAATTTATACGATCGGAATGGACCAGCATTTTTATCCAGCCGACCGTTGTCAATTTTGCAGCTGCCCTCAAAATCATTTGGGAAATATTTTCAGTGGCAAAACACTTGACGTCCGGAAGAAGCTACAGCGGTTAACAATATAACTATCACAGCCGTTAATTTAGAATCAGACGGCCTATCATTTAGTCTTCATCATACTCAATCCACTTAGCTGAAGAGGTTGTAAAATAAACTGCTACAAAAAATTTTTAATCGTGATTAAATAAGCAATAAAGTTCTCTCCTGGACGCACTTTCCCTTTTATAACGACAAATATTATATAAACACCAACTAAGCTATTCGTCCCACAACTCAAAGCTTTTCTGGCATAATAATTTATTAATAGCTGGTTGTTTGCAATTTGCAATTAAAAATTCACGGGACGTACAGTAAGATTAACGGACAGACTAATCAAAATCAACTTAAGTTCAATCAATGCGCGATTAGTCTTTTAGTGAGCCTTGTTTGAGGATAATATTTGTGATTGCAGCTTACAACATGTATAGGGTTTTAAAATGAAGTGGAGAGTATTTTGTGACCGTAATATTTTTAATTGTAATACATGGTGTTAACATCTGCATACTTTAGGTATCATCTGATCAAAGATTACCCGGACTAATCCTTTTACGAGTAATTTGATCATTTAGAAAAGTCTTGAAGTTTGTGTGAATTTTCTACAAACTTCACACTATCAAAAACTATATACCAAACCACTGACAATCTAACGAAGTTGCTGTAGAAAGTTAGAAAATTTAACGTCTAGCGGTGTTAACTATTTGAGTACTGAAAAGTATCAAGTGAAGATCGTGACGTAGTAACAAATCCATTCCTTTTTACAGTGATAATCGAATCAATCAAGAAAGGGCGAAAAAATGTTTTGCTAATATTAGAGAATCAACAGTGGTCCCCAACATCCCTCATACATGATTTCAACACAATTTATTGTTGATGGAGATGATGATGCTGAGAAAGTGGGAAAGACGATATGAAATAAAAACTAATCATATTGAAAAAAATATTTAATTTTAGTTATAAAATCGTTTTTTGTTGAATTTTTTGCAGCTTACGATAAATTGAATGATAATAGATCACAGTTTGAAAATCAAATTAAACAAAATATAACAGATCTTGTCGTAATAAATGTTCGAACTGCAACAGCGTTTATGGATATTGTTAACTTGACTAATAGCCATAGCTAAAATTGACAATAAATTTTTGATGTGTTAATTTTTCAACTACCCACACTGGCAGCGAAGTCCCCAGCCGTGCATTTAACCAATTATGTTTGTATGTATGCCAAAATCACTGGCACAGCTATTAACGAGATGTGTTAAATTTCATTTAGCAAAGTTTTCCACTGAGTGGCTTTGGCACGAGCTAAAATGTCGCGACACAAACGAAACAAGTGTTAAGTTAATGGTTTTAAAATTGAAATTACCGCCGCTTTTGTAGCGATTAAAATCACTCGCCACTTGGCAGTGCTGTGATATCAGCACTTCAGTTGACATGAGTGCCGTGCTGATACACATACATACGAGTATATGTATATATATTTCTACATACATATATGCATATGCACATATATATTTTATATCCAAAAGAACTTGGCTGGGATTCAAAGTAACTTTTTTGTCGACAAAAATCAACACTTTCAAATGCACTCAAACGCTCGTTGTTAGCTTAACAAAGTGGCTGGAGACGTCCCAAAGGGAGGTGCACTAGTTGTCCGACCCTTGGCAGCTGCAAGCGCACGAAATAATAGAGACAAAATGAAAAAGAAATGAAAGTAAATAGTTATGAGCAAATAATAATTTTTCTTTCGCTTTTCCGCCGTCACAAGTGTAATAATAAAGTTAAGTCGAACGAAGTTGTTGGTGTAAGGCATGTAAAATCCTTTTAGCCTGACGGTGAAAGTAGAGAATAAAAGTCCCAAGCAGAAAATAAAAGTCAAAAAATCAAGTAGCTTCACTTAATTTGACTGGTTGTGCTCAGGTCGAAAGGTAGTCGAGAGAAGTTAGCAACCGTCAAACGGAAATAGAAATTTGTCTTACTAAAACAGAAAACAGCATATTTATATAAAACATACGTATAAACAACTTGTGTATAGAGTTTTTGTTCAACGCTTTTTATCACTTTACTTAACTGTATCATAATAACAACAGTACTTCTACGAAAGTTAAATGCCCCTTCCGGTGTTTGTGGGCGTTTACGCCATTTGCTCTGGCTTAGGCTTTCTTTGTGCTGTTTGGTTTTGCCCCGCTTCTACTATCCGTCAGTTGTCCTGCATGCTACATAACAAACATTAATGGCTATTTATTGCTATATATACATATATATATATATGTATATGTATATATATAAATATTTATCCAAATGGTATAATTTCCTGAAGCTCAGTTCAGCCATTGTATTTGCACGCCTTCAGTGTGCTCATAAGCTCATCCTTTCTGTTTCTGTGTGCTTGTTTCATTTTATAGCTTCGTTCAATCTCGCTATCCTTTTGGTGTCTTTATTCCTCGTAAAGTAATATTCCGTCGATTTTTAATTAAGCTATGGAAATAACTACTGTCGTTGTGAGCTGGTAAGCTGATATTAAGCATTTTGTTGCTGGCAATGAATATTCAACAAAATTGGAATTTGCCTTCGCGGGTTTTTGCTTATACATACATATACGAAAATTGAGTATAGCCGGAGTGAATGTTATGTTCAAGCGTTCAATTCCTAAATGGCGAATAATCCTTTATCTTACTTTATACTTATATATAAGTATAACGACCTGTCTTTATCATACTTAATTGTATGGTACTGTGAAGGTTTTTAAAGCAATTGGGTGGGCGACCAAGGTGTCCACTATTCTTAAGGCAATCAAACACTCAGAATATAGTGTTAGGCTCCCAACCATACGTATCACGTGGGACTTGACTACATTTCCTAAAAATAATTATGGAATACTTTATTTTACTACAAGAATAATAATCGAACTCAAAACGTCAATATTATATTTCTGTTATCCTTCATGCTTTTCTTTTCTTTTCTATGCCCAGACCATTAAGCCTGTGATAATTCTGATAGTTTTTAGAGAAAATCAAAACCGATTCCGTCTTACCTTTGGAACTGTTGCATGTGGTTTTATTCTTGCTATCTAAAGAATCAGCGTCCCTTGATTGCAGTTACCAGAGTGTATGTATGTAGTTCTTCTTAACCTCTCATTGTTTTATATACTTGGCAGAGAGGTTTTCTGCTTCCCCATATATTTTCTTAGTATAAAATGGCTAGTCACCACCTTGAAATGCATCAACATTTTTTTCTCTTAAATTATGTTTTCTTCAAATCAATTAAAAGGGCACCTTAGCCATATACAGAAATGATGAAAAACATGTCCAATGTGGGTTAATGTTTCAGGTTAATTCCTTAACATTAGAAAATGACATGGATACTTACCTCATGACAGAAGTATAATTGAATTTATTTTTTTTTTTCGGTATTACATAGTACCTAATAATTCCAGTAACACTGGCAAGATCTGAGAACGCAAAGTTTTTCCATTGACTACAGTGCCACCCTTGCCATAATCCATATTTATTTTAGAATATTTCACATCTATCTCTCGCAAACACACACCGAAATGCAGTATATATGAATTATGTGGTTTTGGGAATTCGGTATTCATATCAGCAGCTGCAACTGACAGCAATGGCAACCTGTAAATATTTTATTTTTCAACAATAATAAGATATGTTTGCACACCCGTGTGCACAAGTATATACATACACGCCCAGGTACATTGTGTGCAAAGTTTTCGCCGAAATTTATACACATACTCCAAAAGCTGCAGAAGTGAACATTTCCGAAATTTCATACTGCCAAGTGCATGCCAATCGAAAGCAGTGCATCCGCTGAACAAGTTTGCACATACACCCTCACACGCATTCATATTCATGTGGCAAGTGTTTTAAAATACACGTGCCAGCGAATACGGTGTAAGTAACTGAAAATAGGCCAAGGGCAAAACTACGATATCAGCAGATGTCTTACGATTATTTCTACAACACCAGCTCATTCAATTAAATACCAAAATGTGGAGTCCTAAACTTAGGCGCAGTCTCTATCTCAAGCCACCAGTGTCATTGGCATTGAACATAGAAGCAATGTTGCAAATTGTAACCGAAAAGCAAACACTTTCCGCTGACATTGAAAGCAGACAATTATATGGCTCTGGAAGGCTGTTGGAAGTTTACTTAGAATTTTTATGAGCAGAAGTGTTACATATGCAGAAGATCAATAGCTGATAAAATATACACTTGTATATTATTTTCAGTAATTTTTATATAATTTCATTCCTGATCAAAGAATTTACCAATTTTGCTGACCACAGCAAAATGAGCTCTCTCTTTGCTATGTTATCCATTAATTTTTCTACCACCTCAATTGGCTTAGCTATTTCTACGGCACGAATGTTTCTTTGAGCTCGTTAATGGTCTGAGGATTTCTGGTATATGCTGAGCTTTTCAAGTAACCTTACTAGCGGAAGTCATGGACAGTCAAGTTTGGAGATTTCAACATCAAATGTCCAGACGCTGTTTGACCATATTCCAACAGATGTGGCTGATCGGTCAGCAATGGTCGGTACTCTTTCTGACAGCATTAATATCAATGGTTTGAACGTTTTCGTTCTGGTGTAGAGGTGGTCGAAGATGTGCCTCGCTCCGGAAGGCCTGTCGTCGAAAATTGCGATAAAATCGCTGAATTGGTCGAAAGAGACCGGCATAGTAGCAGCCGTAGCATCGGTCAAGAGCTGGGCATGAGTCATCAAAAATTCATTTCAACTTCAATAAAAAAAAAAATTCAATAAAAATACCGCAAGACTTTACCCAAATTAGAAATATTAGAATTCTACTTTCACACCAGATTTTATGTCTTAATTGAACTTCTTGCGGTGTCAACTCATCTGTCAGTTGGATGTCAGTTACATGAAAATATCTAAAGGACCACAGTTTCTCTTTTTTCTAGTTCAAAGATGTTTATTTAATTCAAAGTAATATTTCTATACACTAGTATGAGCAAAAAAAAAGTCCCCCACAAAGTAATCCCCCTTGGCCCGAACGTACTTGTGCCAATGTTTTTTCCATCCTCGAAACAGTTGTTAAAGCCCATTTCCGGAATAGCCTTCTATGCGCGTAGCCATTCACATTAATGTCTTCAATTGACTCAAAACAGTTTCGCCGGAGCGGTCGTTTCAGTTTGCTGAATAGCCAGAAGTCACACGAAGCTAAATTAGACAAATGCGGTGATAGTGGCACGTTATGGGTAGAAAATTTGGCGAAAAACTTACAAAGAATCAATACAGTAATGCACTATCGTGGTGCCTAACGCTCAAATAGTATTCCTTGTTGAAAGTTGGGCCGGTCGGAAGGAATGAGGAGTGCACCAAATCTAGATTATCGAATAAAACTGTCCATAACCTTGATTTTTGTCCTTCTTTGACGTGATTTTTTTGACTACGGCTCATATTAGCCACGATATTCGGCCGATTGATCGTCTGTTTCCGGGTCGTAAGCATAGATCCAAAACTCATCGCCTGTAATAATAGGTTTCATAACATCCTGGTAGTCGGAAAACATTGTTTCACAGTGGTTATAGGGTTTTAGCGTTGTTGACACTAATGCTTATTTTGATCTGACATTTAGCTCAGATGTCACTGACACTCACACCAACCTAGAAAAAATATATTTCTACGAATAGGTTTTCACACGAAATTTAAATTAAAAAGTCTTGCTATTTTTTTCCCACTGTAGTAACCTACCTTATCTTATAGTTATCACTATTTCCAAAGTTCTTCAAAAAGTAAGACCTGCACACCACATTTTCCATATACTTATTTAACATTTTATGAACGAAAGTAATTGCAACCTATGCGAGAAAGTTATGGTTGCATCTTCATCATCGGTCCACAAACAAAAGACTTTTTAGGCGCTCATAACGGACGCACGCAACAAAGAAGCAACAACTACAATTCGTTTATTCGTTTACTTAAAATAAATGATACTGACAAAGAAGTAGTCAACAACTATCTCTTTTGCACGTGAAGCATGTATTTTTGTTTAGCACTCGTTTTTTTCCGCTTTCTTTGACCTTTTCCTTGTTTTACTAAAGCTTCAAGAAAAAAGTTAAATTTTTCATATATAAACAATATGTGCATGTATTTGTATATTTTTGTGACGGGTCAAGGATCCAACTCTCGACACAATGGCATAATTTTTCATTCGTGATTTTTTATTAAGCTCCCGAAATCATTTGATTACATTCACTTTATATTGCTTAATATTTAATGAGAACCAATCGCAAGTGATTGATTTGATTCAATGTTGTTCATTGTCAGAACAAATTTCTTTGCTTTCGAATTCGTTGCGAATTTGCTGTAAAGTGTGCAAGTTAGGTTCTGCTTGACATTAGGATGGGATAAATAAAATTTAAAATTGCAAAGTTGATTTTACCGTAAGTAACGCGCCATATGTAACGGTTGTTTGTAAGTTTCTACGGGCTTGTTCGATAAATATCCATATGCACGATTTTTCCGTATATTCTGGGTTTAAAGCATTCCTATTCAACCTAGAAATGATTTTGTCAAACTATGGGGTTTCATTAAAATCTTTATATATATAAATCTTCTGACCGTGTGTTTGCATTTGAACTGCTCCTAAACGGATGAACCGATTTTGATGAAATTTTGTGTGTATGTTCAAGGAGATTCGAGAATGGTTTAGATTTATAATTTGGTCGACTGGAAAATGTTTTTTTAAATTATTTTTTCATTTTTAATCTATTGTTAATTTTGGAATGTTTGACCGATAGATGGCGCTACCATCCCAGTATCCAATATTCAAACCTTAAATTGGCGTAAACGTGTATTAAACAAAACGATGCCAAAGTAAGCGGCGACATCTGTGAATCAAGTTTTTATATTGAGGACAGAGTTCGTTCTTAAGTAATAAATTGGGTGATTCAATACATCTATGGGTAGCTATAACATTTTTTCATACCTGCTAACTATTGGAGGGGGTATCTTGACAGGCAATTTAAAATTAGAAAAGGTCTGGCATAAAAAAATAGCGGCATAACTGAAGTGTTGATAAAAAATTTGAGATATACAGAAATCTTTTCGAAGCATTGCACAGAGCAATACAATATTTAAACGGGAACTATGAATACATATATGCGTACAATTTCAAACTGATCCTTCCTGAAAAATATTAAAATTGCTAAATATTGGGAATGGTAGAATAGAACTGCAATCAAATACACAATGCAATGAATTAAAACTGGCTCATTTATCATTCGATGAATAATATACCACGGGCATCCCAAAAGACTGATGCCATAACCTTGCCAGCCGATTTTTTTGTCTTTCCACGCTTGAGAACCGTTTCTTAATATGCAGTCCACCAGGCTGACAATCGATTGGACTCGATTGATTTCACTGATGCACAGCCCAAATTCAATAGTATTTTTACCCCAAAAACCAATTCTTTCTTAATGCACGAAATGATTTTTGATTCATTTTTGTTGCTTCATCAGAAATGCGATTATTCCTTAACTAATACTTATAATCTAACAAATAGAAATCATATGGATGGTATTAGTAGTACTACCTATGTATCAGCCACAGTAAAACGTAGGCGGGTCCTCTAGTATGGTATATTTTCCAACATACTTACTTTCAGCCCTAGTATATAAGTTTTGTTCCACTTCATGCAGAAAAAAAGTTTGCTTCATTCTTTTATTTGATTTGTTTTCGAAAACATTTCTAAGATTTAACAATACCCTAAATAAACAATAGATATGTTGCCCTGGTATAAGAAATACGTTATTGCATATCGAATGCCACCCTGTGAATGTACATCATCTTGGTATCCAAAATTAATTTATATTAAACAACATTTTCGCAAACCAAATTCCTTTAATCGATTAACTCAAATATGTTTTACAACTTTTTTATTGTAATTCAAGCAAATTATGCCAAATTTAAACGTTAGGCTGAGTACATAGTGGAGTAAAGATAATGGGTTTTGACGAGCAAAGCATGAAAAAGAAAATGAAGAAAAAAAATAAACACGAATTTCTTTACGATTGAGTTGCTTTGACTTTAAAAGTTCCAAATCTAATCTTTCATACCTTTCCTTAATAATCACAATAACAAAATTTATTATTCCATTGTTGAGACTGGGAAGCTGCCTCAATCAATGGCTTTTCTCACCTGATACATAAACTACCAAAATTTCAAGAATTTTTTCCGACACTTAAACGTTATTGTCAATCAACTTTGGTCTATTTTTAGGCTTTATTTCGTAAAATATTTATGCTGTTATTTATACTTTGCTCCACACGTATGTATATTTTCATCAGCATCCACGTTTCCCCGCTTAATGCTTCTGCAAAGTGGCGGAAATCTGCAATGCAAAAATAACACAAATTCAAAACAGGACAACAAATGATTTCATTTAAGGCACTATGGAGCTTACAACTGTAACAATAACAACAAATGAATTTTATCTATCGGCAATGAAGACATTCCCACACATCACTAACTGCTAAATACCACCCGCTACCACTACAAGGACCCGTCACTCATTCGATTTCACTTTCCAGCAACCACAAGTCCTTCGCACCGAGCGAATTTGTTTGTGATTCAATTGCACCTGATGCAATTGCGCTGAATTCCGCATCAGCAAGCAGGCGCTTGTGACACGTTTTCGCTATCAGCAACCAAATATTACCCTGTTGCACAAACATACATACACACATACATATATACACAATTCCGAGCGGTGGTTGGTGTTGCGGTTGGTCGCTTGGGGGCTAGCTCGTTGGCGAAAGAAATTCGCATGAGCGCGCTGTAGTAGCCTTCAAACTAACAGTGTTACATTTTTCCAGTTTATACCAACAGCAATTCCTCATACACACATACTGCTTGCTCACCAACCCACGCAGCACACACAATCGCGCCGCAAAAATAGCAAGGACAGTACGTAAATTCACTTAAATACATGTACTACACGCATACAAACATAATCATATGCATACGAACACATATTAACACTTACAAACTGCATAAGTCAGTATACTAGCCGACGTGGCGTATACGCAACATAACGCCAGTCTTTGTAGCTTGCTACCTCGCTACGTACGCTCGCAAAACATCAGTTATCCCGCAGTAGCCACCAGCGAGTGACCCGCTTGTGCGAACACACTCGCACTTATGCACACATCTGAAATCGTCATAAAATCTGATTGGCGACAGTGGGTCTGGTAATTGAATTTTTAATACACATTATTGAGCCACCGAGTGTATGAGCACCCACTGTCAAGGGGAGAAATGCCTGTGTTAGCGCAAAACTCTCTGTTGGCGTAGTAGTTGTGGTTGTTTGGTTGCTGTTGCTGTTGCTATATGTGCTAATGTTGTTAAATGATTCACCAACATGCTGACTCAGTTTAAATGTGCAAACTGTTGCATACCTGCAGGCTGATTTTATCAACCCACCTACGTACGTGCGCATGGATATGTAACGCATACATAAACGTAAATACACGCTTACTATGCGCGGGTAACCTTCGCTAGCATGAGTTGCTAGTGCTCAATAAGCATAACTTCACTTAGTTCCGGCTGGGGCGCAGATGACTCTATTGCTTTCCGAAAACAGCCGAAATGTACTTTAAGGATTTGTTTCAGATAGAGGTTCGTATTTCCACTGGTTAGTAAAGGTAAAACTATAAACATGTTTTTATTCTCGTGAACATCTCAAATTGGCCATGACTTCTTAGTGTTTAGTTGTTGAGAAACCGGTTAGAATAATTAAATTCAATTAAAGATAGTTTGGAAAAAATGTTTTGGGGCAAAAACGTCTTTTTGTCACTGTTGATATTATTTGTTGACTAATAAACGTATAAATCAACTAATTAAAATCAAAAATTAAAAAATTAAAATCAAATTCTAAAGAGCCAATTACTAGCTCCGAGTAACAGTAAAAAATTTCAGCTCCAAATTTCATTTGGTTAGCTCCTTCTAAAAGCATTTCGATATTGCTTACTTTATCCATATATTTTTCAACTGAAGCCAATGCATGTTTGCTCATATTCTCTGCTTATACACATTGTCTTTACCGTTATAGATAAAAATTACTGTTCAATTAGAATTCACTTTGAAGGTTGCTGCTCTTGATTTGGTTTTGTTGTCGTTTTTTATTTAAATTCGCATTTTTTTCGCTTCAACTTCTGCTACTTCTTTAAGTGTTTCTTTAGCTTCGTCTCTTTCAACAACCCCTGTGTCTTCTTACTTCTCTTCGCAACCTGCCAAATATATCTTAATTTAGGGTATTTTTGGTTTATTTTTAGTTCTTTGTGTATATACCTGCTTCTTTTAAAGTTTTTCACGCAATAACTTTTCTTAATCTCTTCGTGCCTTGCGCTTAGCCGTTTTTAGAGAGAGTTACTACGAAAATCCTCTTTCTGTTTTCTTTTGTAGCAACAACATATTCTCAAAAGCTTTTTTATAACAACAAGATACAAAAAAGCTCTTACAAATATTTATCTCGCGCTACAGTGTGTATTAAAAGTTTTGGCCTTTTCTAAGAGAAATAGAAAATAAAGTAAAAAGTAAATATAGGGTGGGCCATATAAAATTTTAAATTTCGAAGATAGGGCGTAAAATATTGAGTGTAGCGTTTACTGTATGGCATGTAGCGCCGTTCTGCTGGAACCAAATGTTGTCCAAGTCTTCCTTTTCAATTTGCTTGAAGAAAAATTCGGTTAACATTGCGCGATATCGCTCACCATTGTTGGTTACGGTTCCTTCTTCATTTTCGAAGAAAAATGGGCCGATGATTCTACCAGACCAAAATCGGCACCATACAGTGATTCGTGCTGGGTGCATTGGCTTCTCGACGATTACGTGCGGCTTTTCTGTGCCCCAAATGCGACAATTCTGCTTGTTAACGTAACCATCGAGATGGAAATGAGCCTCGTCCGAAAAGATGATTTTTCGGTAAAATTGACCATCCTCGGTCAAACGATCTTCTGCCCAATCTACGAACTGTAGAATAGTGAATAGCGACCCATTTCGTAAATTTTAGACTTTTTACTGAATATCTGTCACTTTCCGAATGGTATTTGACGTTTCCAATGTCGAAATATAGATAATTCAAATTTAAAAGGTTAAATGGCCCACCCTGTATATGGTCTCAAAGTCTATGCTGCTTGTCCTCGCAGAGATTCCTCTATCGAGCTCAAAACGACCTTGTTAACAATTCTGATTCTTAGTTCGACTATCAAATTTGTACGTTTTTTAGATATCAGAACTTTGCGTCAGATATCATTTAGATCTCACTTGACCAACGTATTTATCGGTTCTTTATATGGTCCTGGGTATGAATTCAGAGAAACATAATTCTTGTATCCACCAAATACTGTACGTCTTTCATAATATAGTTGAGACGGTTAATTGGTTTATAGATTTTATATCACATAACAAATTTGAACTCTAGGGTCTTCATTATCCACATAAAATCCAATACATGAATAGACCTACTATTTGATAAAGAACTTAGAGAGCTGTTACATAGGTTGGATATCTAGTTCAGTACCAAACGAACGGAAAGTTGTTATAAGTTATGTATTATTTAGTTAAAAATATTAGTTATGCTTAAAGTTTTATCGTTTTTTCTATTTTGCCTCGGGATAAGTGACTTATGATATAGCTTCATCAAGGTCAGGTGATGTTGGTTCCATAAAATTATCCATTTCGAAAGGTTTGGCTTCTAGAAATAGAGCAATTAGTACAAATGATACGATATTCCTATGATATTATGTCAGAATGAGTAAAAGTGTTAGTGATTGTTGTAAATCACGACTTAATTTGTACTAAAGTATTTCAATGTCAAAGGCCACTTAGTTCTCGAGCTTCGGCCGAACGAACTACATTTGCCACTGCAGTTAATTAAATTTTTTTTCAAATTCACAAATGTTCTACTTTGCAAAGCGTATGTCCCATTTTTAAATACTTGACCTGATAACCTTGAGCTCCATACTAAGGACTATTCGCAAGAGAGCGCGGAACGAGAGAGAAAGCTTTGAAGTACTCATAAAAAGGCAAAGAGCCATACCATCGTTTATATATTTCTATATTTATTTATTTACCTTATACACACATGCAAATATACTATATACATAAGTGTCTATATAGACTTATAGCATAAACAAACAAATATTCAAATTTATTCATTCTTACACACATAATAAACATGCCACGCATAAAGCGCCAGGACATTTAGCTTAATTGCCAGCAAAAAGGACAAAAGAAAACACATACACACAAGACTGGTACGGACCAAAGTAACAAAGCACAACAATAACAACAACATACATTAACACCAATTTGAAGTGTCACCAGTAGCTGCCTCTCAGCACTTTGTCCGCCCATTTTTTGGACCCAACAGCAGCTACACGCACACCATCATACCCTCAACTCACTCAACTGCACTCACACACAAGCGCACACCAAAGTCCATAACCTTGTGGAAGGCCATGGAAAGCTATCAACAGAAGGACATAGGCAAATCCGAGATGAACAAGGTGAAAAAAGTATCAAGGAAAAATGCAAACAGGTTGCAAAAGCTCTTCCTTGAAAACTCTATGCTGTGACGGGTTGCTAGTATAGTGATAAAAATCAACGCTCTCTTTCTCTCCGACAACGTGACTATCTCTCTGGCGCGACGCTCTTAGCCTTTGACAACCCATATACTCCATGCTCAGTGCTGTCTAAGAAACTCTGCAGGCAAATTAGGTCAATGGAGCGCCACAAGGCGCATGAATTCTTTCGCCAGCTCTGTTGACTTTGAAATTGTTGACATTTTCTTCACTTTCCTTATTGCTGCTATTTATGCTGGAGCAAAGAAGTGGGTGCGTATGAAGTAAAAAGGATATAGCATGATATAGCATGAAATATTCAGTATATGCAGTCATGCAAGTATTTTTGCGGAGAATGCTAATCAATTGTCTAAACACTTAAGCTCACTACTTTATTAACTGCGAAAACATGCACAGAATCCGAATAACTTTTCTTTAAGTATCTTTAGATTTTTCGTGTTTGGTGCAAACGTGGAAGCAAAAAGTCTCTGTTTGTCTCTGTTGGCCTGTCAGGGATCGCATGTATTTTCTTTTTTACTCTTCCTCCAATTTGCTTGGACGGCGCAGAGTGGGTCTGAATTACTTCGAGTTAAACTGAAACATGTTTTCCTTGTAAAGTTACAGCATTTCAACGTGTAGTTTCGTTGAGAAACAGTTTATGATTAGAATTTTAGGATATCACAAATTTCCATAAAGTCTCATCAGCTCAGTGTTCTAGTAAATGTTTGAGTAAATTAATGTTCCATTATTGAGAAGGGAAATGTCGCTTTGTTGTAATCAATATTTTGAGATCGTTCAGGTTTGTTCAATTGGTTTCTAAATTTTCAGTTTTTACTTTGGATGAGATCTTCGAACTTACATATATGTTAAGTTATTGTAATTCTCTCTCTTTTAATGGCATATTTATACTTATGTATAGACGAGTATGTATATCATATCTTAAAAACATAAAAGCAAAAATTCTCTATTCCAATAAAATCGGCATAAACGTAGCGCCATCAGCTACATTCAAATTGGCTGTATTTATGCTGCAATAAAAACGTTTAACATCTTTTTAAAATTTTTAGCATTTTATGAATTCCTGCGACGTGCTTATTACCCTCAATCCTTTGCATACAAAGTTGTTTTAGTATGTGTATATTTATGGTGCTTTGAAATGTTTTATTACGAAAGCAATCACATAACATACGAGTATTACCAAAACGAAACGACGATCCTTTGAACACACACACACATATACATATATATATAAACGGGTGATTTTTTTGAGGTTAGGATTTTCATGCATTAGTATTTGACAGATCACGTGGGATTTCAGACATGGTGTCAAAGAGAAAGATGCTCAGTATGCTTTGACATTTCATCATGAATAGACTTACTAACGAGCAACGCTTGCAAATCATTGAATTTTATTACCAAAATCAGTGTTCCGTAATCCGCTTTTTTATCGACAAATTTTGTTCAGCGATGAGGCTCATTTCTGGTTGAATGGCTACGTAAATAGCAAAATTGCCGCATTTGGGGTGAAGAGCAAACCAGAAGCCGTTCAAGAACTGCCCATGCATCCCGAAAAATGCACTGTTTGGTGTGGTTTGTACGCTGGTGGAATCATTGGACCGTATTTTTTCAAAGATGCTGTTGGACGCAACGTTACGGTGAATGGCGATCGCTATCGTTCGATGCTAACAAACTTTTTGTTGCCAAAAATGGAAGAACTGAACTTGGTTGACATGTGGTTTCAACAAGATGGCGCTACATGCCACACAGCTCGCGATTCTATGGCCATTTTGAGGGAAAACTTCGGACAACAATTCATCTCAAGAAATGGACCCGTAAGTTGGCCACCAAGATCATGCGATTTAAACGCCTTTAGACTATTTTTGTGGGGCTACGTCAAGTCTAAAGTCTACAGAAATAAGCCAGCAACTATTCCAGCTTTGGAAGACAACATTTCCGAAGAAATTCGGGCTATTCCGGCCGAAATGCTCGAAAAAGTTGCCCAAAATTGGACTTTCCGAATGGACCACCTAAGACGCAGCCGCGGTCAACATTTAAATGAAATTATCTTCAAAAAGTAAATGTCATGAACCAATCTAACGTTTCAAATAAAGAACCGATGAGATTTTGCAAATTTTATGCGTTTTTTTTTTAAAAAAAAGTTATCAACTTCTAAAAAAATAACCCTTTATTTATATGCTTTTATTGACATGCTCGCATTAATACATCAATCTTTACATCTACTTGTTTCTTTGCAGGAAAAAGACCAATACGGCAATGAAGTACAGCGTTTGGCGCGTCCGTTGCCAGTCGAATATTTGCTGGTGGATGTGCCCGCCTCAACTCCACTCCAGCCACAATTCACGTTTACACAGTACAAGAAGCGCGGTGAACCGTTTCCGGTGGAGAATCGCTACCTCGATGGACATTTGCAGGATTTCGGTGCGCTAAGCACGTATCTCTCCCACTGGGCGGATCATGAATTTCTCGAGGCCATTTCTGATTTTCACTTGTTGTTGTATTTGTATCGAATGGACACGGTGCCGTTACGCGCACACATCGCCCCACTACTGGAGGCCGTACGCACCAAGAATACCGATTTGGCTTACAGTTTTAAGGCCAGCGAACCGTGGAAGCTCTTGGAGTCGCTCATACAGGCGAGCACCGGCAGCGGCAGGTTAGTTGTTGAGTGCGCCACTTGACCACCGCAGGCCAAAGCACGTCGTCGTGCTCGCGGTGGGTGGTGTTGCCTTTTCGCCTTTATGCCATTTTATTATTCTGATTTCTTGTGTTTTTTTTTCTTCTTTTTCTATTTTCTTGTTTAGCATTCACTCTGCTGGCAGTACAACTGCCGCTTCCAATGCGGGGGCCACCGCCGCTGGGGGAGGTGGTGCCGGCGTTGCGAACAGTCAGTGGCAATGCAATCACTGCACCTTCATTAATCCGGGCGAATTGAGCTCGTGCGAGATGTGTTCGCTGCCGCGGTAAACGCTTCGCCGCGCTCATCGCTTACGTTGTCATCGTTGCCGTTGCTGCGGGCGCAGTACCGTGTCAGTTGATTGCTCGCTCGGCTGGTGGGTTGGTGGGTGGTGCGTTCGCCTATAAGCGCAATATGTTGCTGGATTTCATCATTATTTCATTTCAATTATATTTACAACAACAAAAAAAACTATCTTACCTATTACAATTTGCAGCAAACAACGCAGGATATCATGAAGTAGACATAGAAACAAATGTTATTTAAGCGCCTACAATTGTTTGTGATTTGATTCAAATAAAATTGAAATTGTTTGCACATGAGCGAAAATACACTCCCACACACTCTAGACATGTACATATGTGTTAACTGTATCAGTGGTGTTTTGCGAAAGCTGCTGATTATTGTAATTCTTCCTTTGGCCCTTCAGTTTAATTTACAAACAGACAAACATACATACTCCGGTGTAAACTTTGAAAACACAAACCTGGAGAATATACCCTAAAAATACATACATACAAAAACCAAAACAAAAAAATCAATGTCATCGTCGTCGGTGTGTGTAATTATTAAGACACTCATGTTTATGCTAAAAATATAGATTCAATAAATAAATAAATTATTTATCTATTAAGCTAGATTTGTATTATTTGGGTGATAGTAACATATGGTGGGTATATTATGCGAAGGTTATGCATTCCTAATAATTAAAATAACTACTTATTTCTATGTTAAGAACTTCAACGAAATTCACGTTACGAGGACCTTTTTTATATTTTTTTTATAGTTAAGCAGTTTTTACTTCAAGTGACTTAGACACTTTTTTTTTATTATTTTTCGGTTTAGCTGGTTTTATAACGTCAACAATGAGACGCCAGAGGGAATCCTAGCAGCATGGACCTCGGCTCTCAAGGCCATTCCGGAGAATGCATTCCGTGACGTCTTCAATGCTTAGATATCGCGCTGCATCGACGCAGATGGAGCCTATTTTGAAAGTTTTTAAAGAATTGTAACGATTGGCCCAATCAATTTTTTTTCAATCTACTCAGTCCTAATACATTCCGGACAAACCCTGTAAAAGTGCGCACATTTTGGAAAGTAATAATAAATTTTTATTTCTTAAGAATTTTCTTCAGTAGACGGCTTAAAACTAGTAGTTCCCACTATTTGTGGAGGAACAAGTAAGGTCAAGGAACTCGCTCTAAAATATAGGAGAAGATTGCTAGAGTTTCTAAAAAATTTCATTTTTATTAACGAGTGGATTTATTTTAGGACATTCAACAGCATAACGACAACAAATTTTTTGAATAAATAACTTTTCAGCAAAACAACTTTTAACCACAATCTTAAGCTAAACATATCATATACATTACCTTTGAAAAACTGACATTTTCGAAATCAAAACGAAATTTATTCATTATAATTATATAAAGTTTGAACTGTATACACGTTTTGGAAATTGTTGTGTTAACGAAAATTTAAAGTCTTTTTCGCAACTTTATTTATATGCATAGACAATTAGTGAAAGAAAACTGTAGGTAAGTGAAAACTTATTAAAGAAAAGTGTTTTTCAAAATAATTTGATTTTCATACATTTCGGAAGAAAAAACGCAACTGGCAATGCTGGTTGGTGGCTGATGGCAAAGCTTAACGGCTGAAAGCTCTCCAACGTGCAGCTGCTAGGTAAAGGCACACACACACCGCAACTGTGTGACTTCATCAAGAGGGTGTGCGAACTTTGATAAGCTTATGTGTGACGTATGAAAGCGGCTGTTCTTGGCATCGGGTATGAGAAGAGCGACTGAGTTTCACTCGTGTTTATTATACAAATTTCGTTTGTGTTGTAAACATGTATAACAGCGTGTAGCGCACCATGACGGCGATGAATCAGCTAGCACATTTCACATGCACACAAAATTTCTATTTAGTATGTATGCACTGTGTGTGAGCATTCGAGTTTTAGGAGTAGGTGTGTGTACTATTTTTGCTTATAAAATCCAAGCAGCGTTTGTTTATTGTTGAGCTTTTTTACGACCGTCATTACGAGGATATTTCCTATTGCTGATGCGCTACTTTTATGTTTGGCTGTCGCCTCCGCTTTATACACACATACATACGTTCAGCGTACTTTTATACCGTTACTTTTCGTATGGTTGGGTGGACGGCGGCTGAGCATGTGCGTACATTTGTACATGTTGAAGGTCCTTTGAAGGTCTTTTGTGTGTACAAACAAATCGAAAGCTGACGACTTGTACTTTCTTCTCGTATTTTTGTTGTTTTTGTTAATGTAAATGCTTTGCTAGCTTACAACTAGATAACAAATATTCCTTTAATGAAATGCCTATTTCTCAGCAAACACGTCGAGACTCCTAAACCACCGCCTTGCAAAACTTCAGCAACCCCTAGTGACCCGCTGCGTGCGCCACTTGTTGCCAATCGCTCGCTTAATAATAGAAACAGCAATTTTGTTTTGCACTTAATCAGTCAGATTTCCGGAGACTTTATTTATAATCTAAATACATACATACATATATATTTACTGCTATTCCTAATTTCGACCCTCGCGCGGCGTCCAGCCCTCTCTACTTCACTATTGGCAATGCATACGTGATCGCGCGCGCGTTGAATGTCTAATCGATGCGTTTAAACACACACACATATATATATACACATAAATATGTACATATGCAAATACGTACGTATAAATGTGTCATAAAAATGCTTGTGAATTCCGCGCGTATGCCCCCACAATTCGCGAAAGCAGCGCGACCGCTTAAAACTTTCAAAGGAATTTCAATTTGTTCGATTCACGTGAACTACTGACGGCCCGAGCACATTCTTGAAACGAGTGGCCGGCACTCATTGCTTACCAAGTTTATCGTATGTGTACTTAGCATGTACTGCCTGTGTACATTTGCACTCACAAACATGTTTCTAGCGAAAAGCAATAACCAAATCAGCGAATATGGCAAGTAGGTAAAGCCGCTGCATTTGTTTATTGGTTTATATACACAGATTAAATATTGTTTACACATTTCTCCTATATTTGCAAAATTTTTGTGAGCTTATTTTTTTTTAGTTCCTTTTGCAAACACAAATCTCTTTTAACGCTGGTTGCGGTTCTTAATATTGTTTTTCTTTTTTTTTTATTGAGCTGTGTGCTTTCGATATTTACTTTGTTGTTGTTTTTGCGTGCTTCTAACTTAAACAAACAGCGATATTCCCCTTCATCGCAAAATTGAAACATCGCCAGCTTGGCTGGTTATGCGCGCGTCTATTTGATGAACAGCGGCTGAATGCTTGAGTTGAAAATAATAAAAAGCGGCACTGAGACCCTTTAGGGCTAGAAGTCGATGGGAATTTTAATAATATGTCTGTTTTTGATTCGCCAGACTTTGGAAGCAGGCAAATCGAACAAGCAGGTGGTATAAATACAGAATACTCGTATAATAAAGTGGTGATAAAACACTTTGAATGAGAGAATATACAGAAATACATACATATGTATGCACATTTTACTGTTATATAACCGAAGAATTTGTCAACACAAAGTACCGCTAACTTGTTAATCACTGGTTATAAATACCGGCTATCGCTAAATAAAAATACAAAAATGCAGCGCATACTATTGAAGCCTTATAATTCCATGCAATTGGTGGGGCGTATAAGTAACTTTTTTACTGCAGCACAAATGTGGCTAACTGAAGTGCATTTTGTTCATATGTATGCATGTTTGGGCATATGTTAAGTTGTGGAATACAAGTTAAAGAGCTCGTTTAGAAATGAAAGTGTGTCTTCAGAGAAACTAAATTAATTACTTCCGGTGTACTTCACTACTAATTATATCCTCAAGCTCTTGTTCATTTATTGTTAAACATAATGCAAACTGTCAGTCCGTGCGAAAATCAATTTAATTGTGTCTACTATTTTCATTTTTATTATTTTTTTATGACTCCAAAACTTTTCAAATAATGAACGTGCCAAAAATTGCTTATACTATTACTTACCTAGTACGCAAAAGTCCGTAAAAATATTATATGAGCAAACTGAAACCCCCCCAAAAAAAATAAAATTTTCAATACCTACTTTTTATGTTACACTACGCCACTGTGTTTCTATTGAGTGCGATAAGCGATGTAGAGAATTCCCGCCGATGACGCAGCTTTCACGTAAAAAATCCGCCTTTGCGCCACCAATTTGTTTATATCTTTATATATGTACAGACGTATGTACTTTGTGTTCATTTGCGCTTTCGGTGCTGCCCACATGGCTTAGTGTTGTTGTATTTGTTGTTGTCGCATTCTAATCATTTTGTTATTGCCATCTGCCAGCATGATAAGAGCAACACTGCATGCTGTTGTTGTCTATATCTAAATATGAATACCTCTGTGGAGCAGAGCGCTCCTCTCACAGGCCTTTCGACAACAGTCAGCTGTTACGATTCGCGTAGAAAATGGTCAAAAATAAATTTATGGTTGAATTTAATGAATGAAAACAAAGTGACGAACAGACATACATACATACATACTTGCATGCACACACATTTATACGTATGAGTATGTACTTCATTATGTGCTCATGTTGAATATTTGCTTACACGTATTTATTGATGAGTGCTTTCTCTCGAGCATCAATTTTTTTATTAAGATATATTTTGATCTTCCAATTAATTGCTTTGTTTTTGACATTAACAAATTATTTTCGTATAAACTATAAAAAAAAACTATTAAAAATGAAGCATTAGACACACCCCCGCAGTCGATGGACGGCCAACAGAAATTTTGGTTGAACGCTGAAACGTGTCGAAAGGAACGTTCTCCCTCCTTATGTAATCAGCTGACGCTAGTCAGCTGGCAGCTACCGGCAACAACAACTACAGCAGCAGAGTGCTGGCGTCAGCAGCAATAACAGCGCTGTTAAGGTAAGGCTTCGTTCCAAACGCACAATAACTCCGCTCGCCATGCAACATATAGGTATGTATGTGTTTGTTTATGTGCGAGAGCGTGTGTGTGTGCTTTTGTAGCGGCGGTTAAGCATACGCCGCGTTGTCGTTGCGGCTGAAAGTGAGTTTTCCTTGTTGGTGGGTGTCACTGCCGTGTTTAGTCTTTTGAAGACAGTCCAGCAGTGTAATTGTGCAAAGTTTTGTGAACTACCGTTACAAGTGTTATAACAAATTAAGCAAATATTCAATAATTTTCAACTTTTAAAAGTCAACGTTGCAACAAAAGGTGCTTATGATTAAAGACTACCAATTTCTTTTTGTTTCTTTAGTTTCTGAACGCCAACAAAATGAGCGGGAAAACGCGAATTGTTCAGTGAGTGCGTGTGTGTGTGTGTTGTGTTTCCAAAATACGCACACAATTCCAAGTTGTGTAATTTCAAAGCCCATCCTAGGCGACCTGTTGCCCCGTGAATGTTACGCTTTTATAAAATTTGCCGTTATTGCTGCCATAATAGCATATTATAAAGCTAGTAATTACCTTCTCTGACAATTTTGAGTTTCGGTTGCGCCGTTAACCTTGTTTAAGGTCAAAAGGGATGGGTGGTGAATGGGTGTAGCTTTGCATGACACACTTCCTTCAAAGCGAAAATTAAATTGATGTCTGTAAAACAGTGGTTGGAGTAATTGAGTTCTTGTGTTATTTTCAGCAGAAAGAGTGTTGAAAAAAATTCAAGGGAAAGTAAATTTGAAGTGTGAATATGTTCAAAAAATTTTAAGCAACAAAGGAAGCGTAGCTTATTGAAGAAAATTGATTGATTTGCTATTTAAAAATTTGACATTAGCGACAGGTTTTTTTAAATGCCTTTTTTTTGCTTTAGGCGTAATGGAATCCAAGGCATTTAGTGATTGCTACAGTCGCAACCGGCGCTGTAAATGCGTTCTATTAACCACAAAAGGTTTCAATGTTTCTCTTTATCTCAATTGTGATCCTTATTCAGCGGCTATGAGTTAATTATGGTTTAATTGCTACACAATAAATTAAATTTTATTTGTGAATATTTCAGTATGCGATAGGAACCCTATAAATATTTACTCTACCATATGTCGTGTGTACATTCATACATACATAAAATACACCAGTTTATGGTATGTTGGAATAGTGTTTATATTCCTTACTTGCAACCATATACAAACGTATATACACATATAAACACATATGTACGTTTTGTGTTTGCGTATGCAAATTTTTATATTCCATTTATTACTATTTTGACATTTATATTTTCAATTCAATATAATTTTCGATTTAAAAGCGACAACAAGGCTATTCAACTAATAGTCGATAAGTTCAGCGCAATATACTTACATACATATGTATGTATGTATGTGGTATATAGTAGATGTATATATGAAGAATATTTTTTCTGGAGTTATTTTTATTTCATAAATATATATTCAAAAACTGTCACTTCGATAGTCGGAAAACATATTAGGTTATGTTAGATTAGGTAATCAGGCTGATATACATAGGTGATGCCAGGAATTATTTCACTTGAACAGCCGGTTCAATGCGATGTCCAGAACTAACAAATATGGATCAACAAAATAATCAAAATAAAAAGCACCTTGATAGCAGGAACAGTGAAAAACGCTACTCCCTTCCTTCCTTTTCCTTTCTTAGCGAGCAAAATGTGTTAAAAGTTGAGCCCGTGGTAAAAACGCAGAAATCAGCCACGATTCTAAGTTTTTCGCTGTTCCTGCTATGAGTCTGATCTCGATTCTGATCAATTTGCTTGGTTCGTAGAAGGTATGACTATTCCACGGTGAACTCCTTATACTATTTTCCATTAAGCCAAGAATTCCGATACGCATTATTATACACAAAGGTACATATGTACTTTTTATAAAACATGATATAATAAACAATTCCTGCCGGAGATCTAAAATAAAAATTTCCGAATGTAGATTCGACGAAAGAGTACTTTTAGATAAACACACGTAAGGTCTGGACAACATCGAGCTTAATATTATACAAACAAAGAACTTACAACTATGAATATATTTGTATATATGTACATATGTATTTGTACATATATTTTGGTACACTTTTCCGCTCTATTTCTTGCACTTTGCGAAATCACATAGGCCACTAACATGTTCTGTACTAAGAACCCACAGTCTAACCGCACTCACACACATTATACTTGTATGTATCCATCGATAAGCGTTTTTATTGTGCCTTCATAAATTAGCAAGTATAAGCGGTCTGCACAATTTCCCCTAAAACAAGCAAAATGCTTTGCAATTTAAAGATAAAAACTAATACTGGTGTAAATTTTAATGCATATGTATCTATGTACATACTATGTATGTATTATATAAACAACGCATTGGCCGATTTGTTTGAGGTTAATGCACAAAAATGCAGATAAACAATACATTAATTCTTCCAGAAGAATAAACATTTATTTTGCACAAAACTGGCAAATTTCATCGACATAGAATTGTGGAAAAATATAACCAATATACGTATCCTCATAGCATATCAAATTTGAAGTAGAACTTAAGTACTTCTTCTACTATATACAAGTATGTAGGTCAGGTTTATAAGAAGTACTGGTAATCTGTTTGTTGATGTTCTAAACACACTCAGGGGTTATTGGCATTTTTATTATAATATTTTTAGGTAAGGGGGTGGACCTAAACCCACTTCTTTTGCCACAATTCGTTATCATAAGTGCAGAAAATCTCGATAATATGAATAAAGTGTTAGAGATAACTATATAAATATATATATACTAGAGGACCCGCCTACGTTTTACTGTGGCTGATACATAGGTAGTACTACTAATACCATCTATATGATTTCTATTAGTTAGATTATAAGTATTAGTTAAGGAATAATCGCATTTTTGATGAAGCAACAAAAATAAATCAAAAAGCATTTCGTGCGTTAAGAAAGAATTGGTTTTTGGGGTAAAAATACTATTGAATTTGGGCTGCGCATCAGTGAAATCAATCGAGTCCAATCGATTGTCAGCCTGGTGGACTGCACATTAAGAAACGGTTCTCAAGCGTGGAAAGACAAAAAATCGGCTGGAAAGGTTATGGCATCAGTCTTTTGGGATGCCCGTAGTATATTATTCATCGAATGATAAATAAGCCAGTTTAAATTCGTTGCATTGTGTGTTTGATTGCAGTTCTATTCTACCATTCCTAATATTTAGCAATTTTATTATTTTTCAGGAAGGATTAGTTTGAAATTGTACGCATATACATATGTATTCATCGTTCCCGTTTATATATTGCATTGCCCTGTGCAATGCTTCGAAAAGATTTCTATATATCTCAAACTTTAATCAACACTTCAGTTATGCCGCTATTTTTTATACCACCCCTTTTGCAATTTTAAATTGCCTGTCAAGATACCCCCTCCAATAGTTAGCAGGTATGAAAAAAATGTTATAGCTACCCATATATGTATTGAATCATCCAATTTATTACTTAAGAACGAACAACTCTGTCCACAATATAAAAACTTGATCCACAGATGTCGCCTTTTAGTTTGGCATCGTTTTCTTTAATGCACGTTTACGCCAATTTAAGGTTTGAATATTGGATACTGCGATGGTAGCGCCATCTATCGGTCAAACATTCCAAATTAACAATTGATTAAAAATGAAAAAATAATTTAAAAAAACATTTTCCAGTGGACCAAATTGTAAATCTAAACCATTTTCGAATCTCCTTGAACATACTCACAAAATTATTTCAAAATCGGTCCATCCGTTTAGGAGTAGTTCAAATGCAAACACACGGTCAGAAGATTTATATATATAAAGATATATTTATCGAAGCACCATATACGAGTATGTAAAGTGAAAATACTTACCCATCCAATAGGTTGAGTTAAAAAATTTCGGTGTTTTTCGACTTCGAAACAACAACAAACAATCAAAGTCTTCTTTATTTGCACTAGAAAATGAATTCAAGACATTCAAATCCATTTTTGTTCAATAGTCTTGTATTTTAGTTAAGGCTAGTGACCATCTGAGAAGGGAGAGGTAGGCAGCAGGTAGATATTTTCAATATTCAGTATGAGTTTTGCATCGTATATTATTCACATTGCTATTTTGTAGCTTTACTTGTGTAGTTATTGCAGAAATAAAACAAAAATCGTTGAGAATACAAAATAAAATTGTTGCATGTCCGAAAACTTCATGTTTCCATAAATCACACATTTACTGAAATGCCTGTAATATTCTCCAATGACTTGTTCACGTTGCGAACTTTTGTGAGAAATCGTATAAAAATACTAATTTTAGTGTTCCATCATTTGTTTTGATTTTATATTAGTGTTCAGTTTACGAAGAAACCCCCGAGAATAATGTAAAGTTGTTTGCCATATTTCCACAAGCCACTCATCCGCGTGTTTAATAAGCAATTTTGTACTTTATTTGAACAATGTTCGCTTAACACATGCAAACATACATACAATAAAAATTGTTCGTAAATTTATTATTAATGATGGAATAGGGAATTTGATAAACTAACAAAGGAAATAATACACAATCGTGTGACGGGAGTGTGAGCAATATTTGATTTGAGTTGGCGTGAGTTAGCTGATAAATTGCATTTATGTTCATTAAGCCATCAAAGTGTTATCATTAACGGAAAATCAATATACCATTATTAATACGCAAGTTAAAGCAGCAAAAGTGCCTATAATTAGCTGCAGATAATGAGTGAAAATAAAATAAGTAAATCATATATCTATATACATATATGTATGTACTATGTATAAATGGTTATTAATGCATGACCATTTGTATCGAAACAAAAATATTTTTTTATAAACATACAAATAATGATATGATACGGATATTCGCTGCAGTTAAGTGTTGGGTGAATTTAATAAAGTGATAGGCGGATCGATATTATTTGTTCAACCCGTTAGATACAATAAAAGTGGCGATTGAAGTTGGAGGATGTACCCCGCTATATACAAACTACGGAAACTACCGATTTTCGCAATTAAATTTTTTAAACATATTTCTGTTTCTATTTTTCAAAGGAATAACCTACGATTCAAATAAACTAGCGCCTGTTATTCCGTTTTTATCAAGGTACAAAACCGCTGGGGTTTCATGGCTACCTTTACTTCGTCTTTCTATCAAACTTCCTCTGTTCTATCAAAAAGAATTTCCAATGTACGAGGGCTGCTATATATATTTCTGGCCTAATAATGAAAATAGGCATATTTATCAACGAAAATGTTTTTTTTTTTTCGTTGGATTTGGCTCGTCTTGGAAGACCCACACGGTCGATTGCTGTTTTGTTTCGGGCTCATACGCATAGATCCATGATTCGTCACCTGTGACGATCTTATAAACGTCTTTTGAAGCACCGCGATCGTATTTTTTCAGCATTTCTTTACACCAATCCACACGAGCCTTTTTTTGAGCGATTGTCAAATTGGCCGGGATCCAACGAGAACAAACCTTTTTTACGGCCAGGTGTTCATGCAATATCGAATGTATGCTGGTGGGAGAAATGCATAGGCATGCCTCTATCTGAAGGTATGTTACATGACGGTCTTGCATTATCAGTTCACGTACGGCATCGATGTTTTCTGGCACAACGGCTGTTTTTGGACGACCTTCACGGAATTCGTCTTTGAGCGAGCGTCGGCCACGATTGAATTCGTTGTACCAGTTTTTCACAGTGCTATAGGATGGTGCTTCATAGCCATATAAAGATTTTAGTTCATCGATGCACTCTTGTCGTGATAATCCACGTCGAAAGTTGTGAAAAATGATCGCACGAAAATGTTCACGAGTTAATTCCATTTTTTGGACGAGATGAATTTTTTAATTCCCTGTAAATAAAACAATTCACGATTAAATGACAAAACGTTCTGAGTGATGTTATGCAAAAAAATGTCAAACTTTCCAAAGGAAATGTCAGATTGCACCTGGCAACAGTTAGTGTTGCCTAGTCCAGAAATATATATAGCAGCCTATGTAGAAATCGAAGAAATCGGCTTGTAATAGTTTCACCCTTGACACACTTTAAAGGATTCTTTTTCCACCTTTCACTTCTACAGTTCCTGATAGCTTGTTTCAATTATTAAACAACTAAAAATACTTCACCAAAGCGAATTGTTGACAAAAATAATCAAATTAACTAGATAAAGTGTATTCGAATCCCTCGAAAAATGTCATTAAAATGTTATAATAAGAAAATAAATAAATTTTTTTAAGTGTTGGTTTTATTCAAAATTAAATTAAAAAAAACCCAAAAAGTTATCAGATATTTAGTGAGTACCCATTATGAAGTTATATATCGTCACCTGAAATGCAAAATAACATATCATCAAAAAAATCGAAATTGAGTGTCTTATTGACTACGCTTCACTACTTCAAATTATATATATAACAAATATTACATATGTTCAACATTTTCTGGTTCTGCGGTCATATATAAACCAGTCTTAACCAATATTAATATTTTGTTTCACTCATGTTCGATTTTATTTCGTGTTTCATTCATGCCACTGTAAATTTCTGAAAATGTTGTTACGGTATTTTGCATTTCAGGTGACGATATGTTAATTACATTACACACATTAAAATAGAGAGTTTGTCTCACGCTCTACCAGCTATATAACAAAACGAACGTGATTAATGTTAATTAGCGAATTAGCGGCGTGGTGAAAATTCTAGTAATATCAGATTCAAAAGCATTAGATTTTCAACATAGCATGACTAGCTGGCGCAAAATTTTGTAAATATTTGTGCTGACGAAGTGACAAATGTCTAGAAAATATTAGAAAAAAACTGCTAATTGACTGAAACAATAATTTTATAGTAATGGGTATGGTAAAAAAAGAAAACAAATGCCATTTTCATTGATTGTGAAATATAACAAGTGAGCTCCGTTGGGTCTTATTTAAATTATTATGTATTTATTTACATTTTATACATAAATATATAATAATTATGTGTAAACGGTTGAAAAAGCGTATATATGTACGTACGTACATTGAGTACATTGTATTTTTTCCCACTATTATAACTTCTTCTCTAACAAAAAAATACAAAAAAACCGAAGCAATCTACAATATGGGTAGCTAATATGCCCTCACAGTTATGCTGTCGATAATGCATTGATAACCGCATATTATCATTTTAGATTTGAAAAATGTCTTACCGCCCACTCTTCAACAAATTGATGTCCAACGCCGTGCTGCGTCAATTGGTAGTGCCACAGAGCCCGGTAAGTGAAAATGTATACTTATTTTTTAAACAAATGAAAAACTAAATTTATTTTCAAAAAATTTTTCCAGTTGGTAATGCGTACACAGTTGCAACACAGCCTCAGTAAGTGTACCATATGACATTGCCATTATAAATAAATATTAACAAAAACAAATTGTTTCAATTTTGCAGAGCCCAGAACCCCGCTGAATAAACCGTCGATGTTCAGTCCGACGATTATTAAGCGTTACTGGGAGGTAAGTTTTGAAAAAATGCTCTTAATGAGCAATTTATTTGAATGATAAAATTATATTACGAATATTTCATGGCTGGGAATAGCGCATCATAGTATTATTTATTACGCCAAAAGCTCATGTTATGTTAGGTTATTTACTGTTAACATAAACAAATATCATATAACTATGGCGTCATCTAAAAAAATGTTAGGAATCTTATTAAAAATAATGGCATAATGTGAAGCTAGTAAAAATGTCAGGCAAACGGTTGTTTTATAATTTTTAAAATTTTCCTAGAAATAATTGTCTAGGTATGTATACTTATTTACAACGAATTGTGGAATGACTGCGCGTTGCGAGGGTAACAAAAAAATATAGTTATTGAAATCCATAATATATAATTAATACATATGAATGTAACTCTGTTATTACAATTGCATAATTTTATTATTAACAGACGTTAAGTCGAGAATTTATGACTAAAAAGTAATCATAGAAATGTGCTCTTCGTTGTTATTTGTAATTGACTTTTGTCGTAATATATTAGTCATTTCATATTGAATACTTTGAACTATAAAAATATAGTACAAATATATACCGCAAACTAGTTTTGAAAACTCGAAACATAGATAGACAAGAGTTCAAATAGCTAAGTCCTAAACCCTAACTAACTCATCTTTCAATAGCATTTTCAACATGCTTGAGACCATTCCGTGAAAACTTAATCTTTCTATCAATAGTAACTGCATTTCAAGTATTAAATATCTTAGAATTTTTAATATACTCGTACCTGTTATGGTTTTGACACTTACGATACGCGTATGTCTGTCGTTTAGAATCTATGCTTTAGATAGTATTACCGGCAGAAGAATGCTTGTCCGAATTGGTCGTAGTAGTGCGCTATAAATATATTATATAATTTTTATAGATGGTGTGTATTAAAAAATATATGAAAATTGCCTTACTTAAAAAACTGAATAACTCGAGAAGTGTTAATGATAGCGATTTTGATCTCGGATCTTTTTTATAGCAAATAAAATTTTCTACAAATCTGTCATTTAAATTTTTTCTATAGCTCCTGTCATTTACGATATACATATATACAAAAGAATGTGAAATTCTTGGAAAAAACGGGTTTAGAGCCCTGTACTACCTCCCCGGTGTGAGTTACGACTTTGTTGCACTGGGCACTTTGGTAGAGTGTAGTCTGAGAAATCAAAGCGATGCCATAAAATACAACTGATCTGTAGGAATTCAAAGATAAAAACATACCATTGTAGTATATTTTCTATGGAAAATTTTTACAGGCCTTGGTCCAGCTCTTAATGTTAATATTAAGGCTAAAATTTTCAGGGTTTTTTTTAGGGTATTTCCAAGGAAATTTCGTGACGGGGCTGAAAAAAATTTATAGTTTAATAAAAAAAAAACACCCTAATATACATACATACATCCATGTTTCTTATGGGTAAGAAAAATCAATTAATATAACAATACACGATACAACAATGTCTTCAACCAAGACTTTTACTTACCACTGTCCTTGTACATTTGTTGTTGAACCAAAAAATAAATTTTTAGCAATTTAACGAGTGTTTTATATCGCGGAAAATATTTAAAATTATAAAAAATTAAGAAAATTTTGTTAAATTTATTTTAAATGAAACTCATCGCAGGCTGTTTAGTGAAATATTGTCTATTATTTATTGCTCCCTCGTCAGTATATAAAACCCTACATATTCTGAAAGGTTGTGAATGTTGTGTGAATAAAAATTTTAATTAAAATACTGAAAGTTTTTTTAGATGATTTTTTTTTTTGTTGTTGATATTTACAATTATTGTATCTACAGTATACAAAAAATATGTAAAGGTACGAATACTGTTTCCATTAGCAACTTCACACATAGACTTTGAGCAAAATCTAATAAAATCGAAAATAAAAAAAAAAAATTAAGGAAGCATTAGTAAAGAATTATTAAAACATTAAATAAAAATTCCATTTACTACTGAAGCTAAAGCAATACATTTTTTTAACAAAAAAATAAAATAAAATTATTATTCCTTTTTATTTATTTTTTTATTACGTGATGAAGCAATCTACAGCAAATAAGTAACTACATGTTGTTGATAACACAATTTACATATATATTTATTTAATTAGATATATAAGTAGTAATTTTAATGTCTTCTTTTTTACATTACATTGTTCTTTAATGAATACAAAGTGATTTCTCAATGCGTTCTTTTTTTTAGAGAAATGCACTTACCTTATAGATATATAAGCACATATGTATGTATGTATGTATGTATACATATATGTATATATTATAAACCATAAATATTTATCTACATTTACTAGTATATACTAATGTAACTATATATATGTATGTTATTTAGCGCTTACAAATAAATTAAAAAGTTGCCACCTGTTTGAATTCTTTTTTATTTCAAACGAAAAATATCAAATACTGAAAATGTTTTCTGTGAATGTTGCCACTTTTTTAAGAGATGTTTAAATGTAGTGAATAAATTAAACGAAATAATATATTAGTTGTGCGTTATAGCCCTTCATAATTGTTGTAAATAGTACATGCTGCCTTAGTACACACATACATACATACAAATATTGCTTTAAATGACAGAAACTGTAGAGAATTAGAGCAATATATGCTGTCGATGCTGTATATTAACGACTTCTTTTACGAATATACACATACGTATGTATGTATGTACATATGTACATGCACGTTAGAGCGGGTCGATTTTTTGAGATAAAATCGAATAGGCGGGAAATGCTCTAAGAATCATTCTGAACAATTTTCCCCAAGAGATTATCGGTCTAAAACCAGTTTCAAGCTAGCCCTTTTCAAAGCGAAGGTTAAAAAAATCAGAATAATCGATTATATGGAAGATATTTGATATAGTTATTCAATCTAGCCGATGAAAACCAAAAATTAAATTTCATTCGGATACATAAAAAACTGAAGAAATAATTTCAATAATCCCTAAAAAACTTCACATCAAAACTCGCTGGGTCAAAACCGTAAACTTGTAGCCATAGTTGATCAAAATAATCCGTTAAATATTTTCCGAACACAAGATTTTTCCGTTTTTATGACTGCCTATAAACCGACCCGCTCTAAAGTACATTCAGCAATTAAATTAAAAATGTATTCATCAATTTTTCTCGACTGTTCTTAATTAAGTTGTTTTGTAGGTTGTTAGTAGAGAATTTCCTAAGACTTCTCTTGCAAGCATTTTGACACTCTAACATTGACCTTGTCCAGCAATTACGTGCTTTCCTATGACTTCTTTAACTTTTCTGTTTACTTTTTGCAGACATTAAATAATGGGGGCCTAGAAAACTATAGATATATAAATATATGTATGTATATGCATATACATTATTTTATAGATACATTTTTTTAATTGCTGACACACAAATTTATGGCTTTCATTTAAAAAGCAAATTTTCAAATAAAATACACAAAATTGTTTTCAAAATTATTAACAGCCCATTATTATGCCATTTCTCCAATTTTGTATCGTCAAATGTTTTTTTTTTATTATCTACAAGTTGTTGTTGGTATATACATACATACATTTGTGTATGTTGATCTGTGTCGAAATTGTATTTTTTGTTAGGTAATTTGCTATGACTATGTTTTCTAATGATACATTTTTTTTAATTAATAATTTTAGTTCCTCAACGAATATTGTCTGAAGTCTTTAGAAAATTTTGCTAAATTGTATACTGTTGTTGTTTTTTCATCACATTTTATTTTTACTATCGTGTTTTTGCTGTTGTTTTCCTACAAAAATTTTTTAAGTTTTTCGCTTTTATTTCCATGTATTTTTCCAATACTGAATATATTAATATATTTTAGAGCTTTTTTTTAAATTATTGTGCCCAAGTAGCTTTTAAAATAATCTATATCTGGTGATAAATATTTTTCTTAATAAACTGTCAGCGAATATTCAAATATCTATGGTTTTCTTGCACTGTGTAGATATTATGGTTTCTAGATTTATAAATTTTTTGTACAAAATTAATTAAAGGCAGAAAGAAAAATTCTTAAAGACACAGATTAATGTGCACTCATATCTAGTCATCCTAAAGATGTGATGTGACATTTACTGGAGTTTACCAGAAGATTAATTCATTTTAACCAGGTGTTCAGGCTCTGCAGCTGAGTCGACCCGTTTTGGCTTTCAGTTATGAGAAGACATTTGCTACAGTCATAGCATGAGTGCAAAGCTTGGAATTCTTCACTAAGTTTATTTAACACCACTTGATTACCGATGATATGGAAAGAGAGAAAGAGACTTAAAATCATGACACTGATGCCAGAAATAGTATGAAAATCGGGTAGTTTGTGTTTTGCATCGCAGTTCATTTGCATTCATAGTTAATATAGGGTGGGCCATATAAATTTTTAAATTTCGAAGATAGGGCGTAAAAGATTGAGTGTAGCGTTTGCTGTATGGCACGCAGCGCCGTCTTGCTGGAACCAAATGTTGTCCAAGTCTTCCTCTTCAATTTGGTTGGAGAAAAATTCGGTTAACATTGCGCGATATCGCTCACCATTGATGGTTACGGTTCCTTCTTCATTTTCGAAGAAAAATGGGCCGATGATTCCACCAGACCAAAATCCGCACCATACAGTGATTCGTGCTGGGTGCATTGGCTTCTCGACGATTACGTGCGGGTTTTCTGTGCCCCAAATGCGACAATTCTGCTTGTTAACGTAACCATCGAGGTGGAAATGAGCCTCGTAATGAGGAAATGAGCGGTAAAATTGACCATCCTCAGTCAAATGATCTTCTGCCCAATCTACGAACTGTAGAATAGTGAATAGCGACCCATTTCGTAAATTTTAGACTTTTTACTGAATATCTGTCCCTTTCCAAATGGTGTTTGACGTTTCCAATGTCGAAATATAGATAATTCAAATTTAAAACGTTTGATGGCCCACCCGTTACTATAGATCAATTGAAATTTCTTGCGGAAATTCTAACCACTCTTACGTGAGTGGAAGTAAAACTGACATAATATGAAAAACATATTATACTTTAAATCAGTAAAAGATGGTGTTGTGCACTGCGATTTTTTCTCAAACTACAGGTTCAAATAGTGATATAATCCAATTTAATTATTTTATTGATAACATCGGCTGTTGGTGGCTTTGGCAATCGCTGTGTACAGTGAGGCTTCCACAATCTCAAACAGTTATTCTCTATCTATTCACTTTCACCTGCAGAATTTTATATACCATAAGGTGAGACTCGGAAGTTTTAGAACTCTTTGAAATAAATGCCATTCAACTTGTCTTTGCAGGGCTTTTACTTACCTCCACTGCTAATTTGAAAACAGTGATATGCCCATAATTGTAATTACAATATTAGAACTACTTTATAAACCACTAACAAATGGCAAAAGAAAACAAGTGTGTGAAGTATGAATTATTCCCAAAAATGAATGAATGAAAGTGAAATAAAAATTACTGTAAATTACAAAAAAAAAAAAATTCTACGCTACTTTACAAATACGATTTTATTTGAAATACGAGTATAACAAAAACAAAACTGAAGAAATTAAATTCAAGAAAGAGCTTAATTTCTGACTACCAAATGAGATTTAAGTGAGCACTAACTAGATTTTAGCTACTGAAGTGTTTGAATAATGTCAGCGTCTACTGTTTACTTGCTAATTAGATTTTTGCTAATTACTTTTGCATTACTACTGAAAAATGCTGGATATAAAGAAATTATATTAAGGGAAAGAAAAGTGATTTGCAGCAATTACACACAATACATGATTATTTTGGCTAGTATATGATTACGAGTTACATAACAGTTATTTCAAACATTACTTAAATACATACTTTTACTTCTAATTCTAATCGTATTATATTTATTTATTTATTTTAAGTACAACTTTTTGGTTAATATTTTACTACCACTACATACAAATTTTACTTGATTCGCTAGTTTCACATATTCATATGTAATAATCTACATTTAACATTTGCTACGTATACAGTTATTGACTTTTACATTGCTTCATATGCTGTTTAACAAAATTATTAGCATACATTTAGGCGCACATGCCATACACTACCTGCAATTTATATTACTTCGCTATGCGCGCTTTATTTTGCACATAAATAAACACCGTTATTTATTTTATTCAAATCTGTTCAGCATTTATATTCTTTATTCTTCATTCGTCATTAATATATGTATATATGTATGTGTAGGTATACGATATATGAATGTTTGTATAGCTAGAAAAGGAACGAAATCAATTTTTTATATATGTATATAATTTTTTAAACATTTTCTTATATAAATGCGCATATATAGACGCATATTTCATAATTCAATTGAGCTGAAAGGTTATACAATACCTACATGTATAAATACACACTTATATACTATATATGTTTGAAGTATGTAATCAACACATGCTTAATGCTAAGTAACTAAGGCTAATAATATGTCCTTTTTGCTTGTTTGTTTGTATATATTGAAGGGGCATATTCTTTTTGTATATATATATATGTGTGTATAAATACTACATTACAAAACTAAGTATATATGTATGTAAATTTCAATAATATTTTTCATAGTTTTTTATTTATTTCTTTTTTATTTTTATGTGTATATATATGTAAAGTTATATATATTGTTACAATGTGTATTTCGGTACTTACATCATAAACAGTAAATACACTAAATCACAAGCTTAATGCTGTATATAAGTATGTACGTATGTATGTATATACAAATACATACAAATGTCGTCTGCATGTTTACCAGGAAAAAGTATAATTTCCACTTTTAACACATTTAAATCTTATTTCTTTCAAATATTTATAATTTTGTTCAATGTCTTCCTCTTACACATACATATGTAGTATATATATACACAAAAACATCTAAAATTCACACGACATCGGTTATATGTGTGTGCGTGCAAAAATGTATATAATTTTTAAAAAGAAAATACTCTTAACAAGTTTCGTTTACATATTTGAAAAAAAACACGGATCATTTCAAAAACCTAACACGCTTCAAAATTCTCAGCGCGCTACTTCAACTACTCTTTATCTAAAAAACCATGTTCTTACAGCAGATCAAAGTATATACTTTTGGAATTATACACTACAACGTTTTTATATAAATGGTATCTAAGCTATATGCAGTGGAAAAGCCCAGTTGAGTATATCATTTAACACACTTTTTTCATTAAGTAAATAATAATAATAAACGAGTTTAGAGATATAAAACGACTAGAAAATGTTTTAGAAAAAAAATCCCTAATATACACTTTTGTAGGTTCCCTTTATGCCACAATAGTAAGACTTGATCTAATTATATAAGTTCATGTGAGTATTGAGAATTCTATTACTTTAATTTTTTATACTATTTCTGCTTATATGCATAGACTGTAACCTCTTTATAGGAGTGAAATGAGCATACATACACATGCTTTCAAGATCGTTAATTTGTTAATCTCTTATTTAAAGTCTTATATAATCTTTTGTTTTTAAGTATTTTATGCACAGTTCACTTTGTAATTAAATGAAGTCGTAAAATGCTAAAAATAGCTAGAAAATATTTATACTCGCTTCGTACATTGTACCGCCTTCGATTCGCCACAAATTTGCTCATTATGTTGGAGCACTGCGTCTCAAAGCAACGTCACTATTTTCTGGTTGAAAATTGTAAAAAATAGCGCGTGCATATTTCATTAACATGGCATATCGTTATAATAGTTACTTGTTCGATTCGCTATACTGCAAGTCATGCTAGTTCGACACTAACTTACCTTTAAGTTTTGCTTATTTAGAAATATGCCTAAACCAAATTGCGACTTCTTCTATTTGAAAGTTATTTGTGGGCTAAAAAATGATTTGCCATTCCTGCAATTCACGCAATCGAATGTTTTTACAATTAATAACTTTTCGTGATATGTAAATTAATTAATTTGTAGACTCTTCGAAGACTGTATTTTACTTTTTATTTATTTATTTATTTATTTTGCTTTCAATTAGTAATTTATAATTTTTATGCTGCTTATCGCGTAACAAATGAACATATGTATTTGAGTAAATCGCATTTATGTGGAATACATTTTTGTTGTAAGTTTCGAGCAATATAGTTCAAACAGTTATCAACTAATGTTTAAGCGAAAAGGATTTATATTTGGCAAGTGTTTGAGTACATTTTCGGAAAACCTGCAAAGTTTGTGTTGTTTATATTAAGCAAAGTTGTTGTTGCTGTTGCCTGGATATTGAAATTGCAAAGGATCATAAATATCATTAATTTTTATTTTTTTATTTTTTCAGTATAATTTTATATATGGAATTTACTATATTATATATTGTTATAGTTTTTTTTTTTTAATTTTGTTGATGCCCTTTCATTTCTCTTTTAAATCTAACTTATCAGTAGTTACTTGTTTAAATATGTATGTATGTATAAGTCATACATTTCGCATTTATTTTCAACATTTTTCAAATAGATTATTGAAAAGTGCATAACTGAACTTAAAGCAGTTTGGAAACAACATTTTTCAACTAACCAATTATTTAGCTTTTATTTATATGTATTTTTGAAATATATAATATCGAATGATACTTAACGAGATAGCTTTAACTTATTTTAATTATATTTCCAAGAAACGAATTGCTTTTGCTTTCATTATTGTATTTCCTTAAGTTTAACGCACGACTGATAATGCCTAGTTTACACTGAGCACTGTGGTCTTCAACTTCTTATCTGTATATGTATATACATATACATATATATTTCACCAACCGATATTTTCTTTTTGATCTGAGTAATCACACTTCTCCAGCTACAAATCTTAAGTACTGATGTGAGTTTTTATGTATGTGTGTTATAGATAGTATTTCTATACATATGTACATATGTATGTATGTATTATATATGTATGTATGTATAGTCTGTGGTGTTATTGCAGCATTAATTGAATTTGTGTCGCGCAGTGTCTTCGAAATAACGCTGCTTTTACACCATATTACTGATAGCATCTAATTGACAATGATAATAGAGAGATGTGTTTTCGAGTACTCTTTGGGCTTCTGATGCTGATTTACATATATTTGTGTATTTTTAATAAAATAAAATACATACTGTTTAGTATAATATGCTAAAAATTAAAATAATAAATTCGCAAATATAGCAACAGAAACACTAAACTCGAAATAAAATGTTCTAAACTATGAAAATATCACTAAATGCCAAGCCAAAAGCTCTTTTCTTGTGGAAAAATGACTAGTTAGTTAAAATATTGTATATAGTAGATATTTAGATTAACCCTCAAAAAAGGTTCTACCAGTCTTGGGAGTTTATTCACTATAGAAGAAAGACTACAATTGCTATTTTTTAATTCAAAACATAATACTTTTGGTTTCTTCCTACAGCTCTAACTGCCGTAAAAAATTATAGCAAATAACTGTACATTTTCAGCTATAATAAATCAAATTATTAAATAGTTTTCATGCCGTCTATATTTTTTGGTTCAAGAATTGAGTTTTTATAAACACTATATTCGGATAAATATATTTTTCTCGCTATTCACTAATGTATACACCGTTATACAGGAAGACCTTTGTTTATACGATTTCTAAGTTTGAGTATACAATTTTCTCGGTAATATTCACAAGTATATATTAATGTAAACCGTTAATTTTATGTTTTTTTTAATCTTTTAGCTAAGTTAATTGTTTTATTTTTGTCTAATTTTCGTTGTTACTTTGCGTTCAGTCAGAAATTAACTCCAAATTGTTTTGCTGTCTTTTGCACATAAATATGTTTATTTATTAAGACTTTACCTTTTTTTATTCTAAATATATTTTATGCATGTCCATAAGTATGTTTGCATGTGGAGAAGGCCAATATGTTTGCACAACACTTTACGTTGATATTTTTTGTTTACCGAATTGTTAATTATTATTATTTTTTGAATAAAAAGTCTGTAATCTTAACTTTGTATACGAGTATCAATTTGAGGATTTTGAGGTTACTTTCGTTTTCAAATTCAAAATTTTTATCTTTTTAGAGATATGTCGTAGTACGTAATATTAATTTAATGTAATTAACGCTCTTTTATAGTACAGTTAATATTTTTTTCATAACTATAATATACCGTTAACTTTTCCTTAGCGATATTGAGTGCTGATTTAAGTTTACTTACGTTTGATTCTGAGTTAAGTACTCAACCTAATTACTCTATCAGAGGAGACTCTATAAACCTAGCTATCTGAGTATAGTTCCTTATAATATACTATTATCAAGTTAGTCGCCAAACGAAACACAGCAAAGACTTCATTGAAATTAAAAATAAATCGAGTTTCCAAATTTATATAGGTCACATTCAATGGAAGAACCGTCATTTCTATTTAAAAGTTTCAAAACAAAATGCTCAAATGAGCAAACAGCTTAGTTATAAGCTAGCAGTTAAACTTTTTGAAAGAGCTATTATATTATATAAGGTTCGATTCGCCATTTCTTGCTTTGCTCTCATGTCGACAAACCTTAAATGAAAGGAATAGTGGAATTATTCAGATCAATACACCATAAAAGAAAATGTTTATGCCTTATTAAAGTAACATAACAATGGGCCAGTCTAATAAATCTATGATTATACCAGTTTACTTGATTTACACCAATTGCTTGTTCGATTCGCTAAACTTTCAAGAGTGCGCCACTAAATTTAAATGGGATAAATTTGAAAATCGCTCCAAATTAAACTGGAGATATTAAAATAGCTTGATAAAAGAAATATTAATTTTTGAGTATAACTGATATAAAGATTATATATTTTATACAACACTTCAGTGAACCCAGAACTGCATTTTTTGGTTCGATATTTTTAGAATTCTGGGCATACACGCCCTCTACCGGCACATAAGTTCAGAGGTTTTTTTTATTTTATCGGTCTCACCTACAGTTTCTACTGCGATTGATTGAGGGTATTGGCATATTTATGTTGTATAGTAAAACTCAGTAAGATAGAAGTTTCTCCAGGGTAGAATTGGAGATAATTAACCTTTCAAACATTTCTATTTGATTATGGCAAAATCTGCATGCCATCAGTTGGGTTCCTTCTATTATCAGTGGTGTGTAGCTTACAGTCCACTTTGTGTTGGTGAAACATCAAAAATAATAACTCAGTATAACTGTTTACAAAATTTTATGAGAAGTTTTTTCTGTTTCGAAAATCGCTAAATTTTTGTTTTATAAGTAAAAATATCTGTAAAAGATCTATTTTAATTTCGATGAAGTCTTTGTGTGCCTTAGATAAACTATTCTATTTCTGCTATTAGTGTAATCATTACCTACCAGTTTTGGAATCTGTATATATGTCTTAGTAACCTGAACAATCCTATACAGGTTGCTTAACTATACTAGAAGCCTTTGCTTTCAAATATTCTCTTATATAATTCGATTTGATTTAAGTTTTTAATTTAATTTTTATAAACATATTTTTTTTTTTAATTTTTTTTTAACTCATTTATTAATTTTTCATTTATTTTGTAACCTATAAATTGTTCCTGCTAAATACTGTTAGGCTCTCTATTAACCTTTTGAAACACAGTTGAGCTTATTGTCATACGATGATACTTTAGTAATGTTCTACTCTGTTTGTATTGATTTTTATTTCATATTTTGGATCAATGCATCAGTGGAATGATTCTGTTACTTTGTACATATGTATGTGTTAATGTAAATATTTCGGTATGTTGTGTTAAAAATAGTTTTAGGTATATGTAGAAATATAATTAGATGTAAGTATGTTTCAAAAGTGTAGTGTTGTCTTCGGTTCTAAAATGCTCTTTGTGATTTGGTGTTGCGCACGCGCATAAAAGTTCTGATATGCTTTTTCGCATCTGAATACACATGTTTACTGCACTATACCTGTAGGTGTAGGCGGTGGATGATTGTATATTTGAGTATTATTCTGATTTTATGCTACTTCAATGCGCTTTTGAAATGAAACTACTTTCTCTAAGATGCAGGAAATTATAAGGGATATAATTCAATGGAAGAACTTGAAATGCATAAGTGACAGATGGACTGTTGAGTGTAGAAATAATTCTTCGAAGTATGCATTTGTTGAAAATAATTAACTTTGTAAACCATTTGCATGTAATTAATCTGTGATTATCAAAACTGTGACTGTCAAATCTGAAAGTATGCGGGGTTTTTGCTACTTTTGCTACACACTGAACGTTCCAAAATATTTCTAATTAAATTTATAACTGTATTTGGCATGTAAATTACTACTGCTACAAATGTATGTATGTTTGCATATATTAAACAATCAAAATTCAGTTGGGTACTACGCGTAAAAATCTTCAAAAAAAAAAAAATCTACGAAAAATTAGTACTAAATTGAGTATTTTTTTAAAGAACTTATTATTAAATATGTATGTATATGTCAAGGCTACTTTATAGTATATAGCATATATAGAGTTGGGAGACAAAATTTTTGAATTTTATACAAATTAATATCGCTAAATTACGAAAAATAATATACATAAATTGTATAAAATTATGCATTGGTGAGTTCGTTATACAGAGTTTTCCAATAAGAGTAATATGATTTCTTTAAATAATTCCTAGCTGTTAAGGAAGTTCAAATGGTTTTTTATTTTATGTGAAGTACAATCGAAACATGTATGTATGTTCTGGGACATCATTCAAATGACCTCCACGATTACTCTTGCAGGAACGAATTTGATGAGCCCAATTTTCCAATACTTTATTCAATAAATAAAGTGGTATGCCATGAATAGCACGCTCAATAAAGACTTCTAAAGCTGGAAGAGAGTCTGGTTTATTTCTAAAGATCATTGACTTCAAATACGCCACAAAGAGTAGTAAAATGTTGTTAAATGACAACTTCTTGGAGGCCATTCAGGGTCACAATTTCTTGAAGTAATTGAATCACCAACCTTTTGGAACCAATAATTGGGTTATTGCACATGCTTTGTGCCATGTAGCCACGTCTTGTTGGAACATAATGTTGCCAAGAACAACTTTTTCGCCTTGCGGCCATAAAATATGGTTTTCATCAAGAGAAATTTCTTTACCATTATAAACTAGAGTATGTGATGTGATGTGATTGGAGCCTCGACGACAGCTGGATTACTCACAATTATATTCATTCGATTCACTAAATGTTGGTGAAACTATAGAATTTTATGAAATCTTTAATTGCTATAATTGGGTTCACAAACTTTTAATAAAAACCATGAAAATTGTTATTCCTTAATATTTAACTTTTAATAAAAACCATGAAAATTGTTATTCCTTAATATTTGACTTTTAGCGGCAGAGAAACGATTTATAAAAGGATCACTCCCACGAAATACTTAAAATTAAAACTTTCCAGCAAACTCCATAGATGCTTTTAATCCCAAGAGTTTTTTTTATCGCTTATTACAGTTCATTCTTACTCTTTATCCTTACTCTTATTAGTTGAGTATTTAAATTATATATAAAGAGCCTATTGGCGAATGTACGAAAGTCACTTCCAACAAAAACTTATGAAAAGCTATTGTCCCATATGGTACTTGACAAATAAGTGAGATGAGGTAAACAGGCAAGTTTAACATTGAAAGCTACTAAAACTAACGGCTTATACTATATAATAATAATAAAGTCAGTTAAAAATATACAGTTACCTATTATGAATAAATCGAGGCGAACTATAGGCAGCGAAAAGAGCTTTTGACTTCGGCTTTACACAACACTTAAAAATGCTAAAATTTCTAAAAATATTTAAAAAAAATGTAAAAGTATTTATTTCAAAAATAAATGTAAGATTTAAAGTAAAGTAAAATGCAGCGTCAGATAATTGAGGAAAACAAATTTTTATTATGAAAATAAATTGTTTTGTATAAACAAAGTTTATAAAAAAAAAATCAATTATTAACTAAAACTTGTAAGCTTGCTTAAATAAAAGTGGAATGGCATAAGTATAAAATAATGATAAATATTTCAACTGAAATTGTGTGCATATGTATGTATATTGTTTGTAAAACTTATTTGACTGTTTATACACTTGCAATATTTTATATCTATACATATGTATATATGTATGTTTGCCTTTTGGCTATAAAAAGTCAAAAACAGAACTTTTTTTTACTTAAAATTACAACAAATGTTTTGAACTAAAATAATAGGAGATCATTGGGTTCTATGAATATTTTATTGGAGCTTTGTGATTTCCATTTTAAAATATTTTGAAATTCTATTTTTTTTCTAATTTATTTGTATTTGAACTGCAGTAAATGTAACAAGTTAAACAAAAATACTAAAATAAATAAATATAAATTAAGAATATTTTTGGCTTAAATTTTAAAATAATTAAATATATATACAAGTATATAAAATATTAAAAATAAGTACAAATATATTTATTTTAATTAAATTGCAAAAAAAAAATGTGCATGTTGTATACGACAACATGATTTCGCAGTTTAAATTTTTCCATTTCATTTATACATAATAAATATATTATGAATTGACAAATTGATAAAAATTTTTTGAAATATGAGTTTATGTTGTTAAAATTCACAAAATACAAAGTTAAGACAAAATTCGTAGAATGTCTTGCAGGCAGTTTTGTGGAATGTCTTTGGCTTAAAGATTGTAAATTAATTGTGGAAAAATATACATTTTACTTACTGTAAAAGTACAATATATTTAAACTATAAAAATAATAAATAAATAAATTAAATTTAAAAAGATAGTTATCAGTACAAAAAAAAATAATTTGTATCAGTACAAAAAAAAAAAAAAACAAAAAAAAAATAATAATAAGTACAAAACATTAATAAATACATAGAAAAACTAAATTTACTAAAATAAATACTTTTAAACTAAAACTAATTTGTACACAACCAAAAACAACAATGTATGCAACAAATGTTAGTGGCAAACAGCTACAGTTATTTTTAAACAAAAAAAAATGTAACTAACGTTCTGAAAACGCGCACAGATGTAGGTATTCAAAAGTCTACGCTAATTATTACAGTCTAAATGATTTAAAATACTACAAATGCTTAAGAATATGTAGTTTTCAGATATTTACCATATAAAACGGAAATTAATATATATATTTTTTTACATTTGCCAAAGTAACCTATTTGAGTTTAGCAACATTTTGCAAAGGCTGCACTAAATTGTTGCATTTTAAGGTAATGATAAATAAGATATTGCTTTAAAAATAATATTTAATGTTTTTGTAAGAAATTTCAGAGCGAAAAAACATATGTATTTGTTTAAAAATTTACATAAATGATTTTACAATATTTAAAATTTTATTATTTTTTTGTAAAACAAACTTGAAAATGATTTTACAATATTTAAAATTTTATTATTTTTTTGCAAAACAAACTTGAAAATATTTTTTTCCGTAAAAACTTTTAAAAAATATTATTGTTTTTTGTAAAACAAACTTGAAAGTATTTTTTTTTCGTAAAAACTTTTAAAAATGTTGTTGTTTTTTGTAAAAAATCGATAATTGCTTTTTTGACAGAATTTCAGTATTAAAGATTTTTTATTCACTAAATTTTTTATTGCCAATATTAACAATTAATATTTTTAATTTATTCATATTTTTTCGATTCGATTTTTTTTATTGCCAATATTAAAAATAAAATATTTTTTATTTGTTTTTTATTTTTTTTTTCTTGTAAAATTCGATTTTTTTATTGCCAATATTAATAATAAAAACAAAATATTTTTTTATTTATACATATGTTTTCTTGCGATAAAAACTTTTTGAATATTAATTTTGTCGCTTCAATCAAAAAGTGCCAAACTCAAATAAGTTAATTTGCCAAAATTTTACAGAATTGCGCTCAAACACATTTCCCAGTCATAACATACCCAACGCTCAATGGCATGCGTCGCGTCTGCTGTTGAAAAAAAGAAAAAAAAAAACAAACAATAACAATATGCACTTAACCATTGCGCTGTTGAAAAAATTAATTTTTGTATTTTTTCTATATTTTTTAATGATAACTACCACTACATATGGAATATAAAAAGTATTAAATATAATTTTAAAAAAATTTACTCATTTCGTACATTACTCTACGGTTTTGCGAATATTTGCTCAGGGTTCCAACGCCTCTACAAGTAGATACTTATTATTACATACATACAAATGCAAGTTCATTATGAACACTTACCTTTCGCTCGCCCAAACGCTGCTTAAGAGTTTAATGGAAAAACAATCTAATGCAACTTTCAATGTGAATTACATAATCAAATGGGGTTTCAAAATGTCGTTCACCAAAAGTTTTGTTGTTTTTTTTTTACTTTCAATACTAAAAATACTAAAGAGAAAAGGTTAAATTTTCTAACAACATAACAACAACAGCTAATAAAAATAAATATATGTACAATAGGCCAAACAGACAACAACAGTATGTAGGAGTGTGTGTGCACAAACACACACACGCACGCACACACAACTAAGGAATTATATATGCTTCAGACTAAATACCAAACAAATCACTAATTTTTACAAATATACGATTAACTGTAATAAAAACACAGTACAAAATTACATTTTCGCTTTTATTAATTTGCTGCTTAATATATAAATATATATATATATACTAGAGAGTATGTATATATGTATGTGATAGCCGTAATAATAAGTTGGCAATTCAATTTGAATGCAAATATATTGTATGTATGTACTCATAATAGTATTAACGCACGAAATATGTATGTAGCTATGTAATTATGTAATCCAAATATTCATTTACTTATTATTGGTTTAGCCAAATTGTATACAACTAGAACATATGTAGTATGTAGTAGGTATGTAGCTTCAAATAAATGTAGGTCTTTTGCATACTTTTTTACTCAAATTTATTTCACAAAAGTTTTTCAAATTATTTACAATGCATGAAATATTTATGTAATATCAACTAAGAAATAGACGAATACGAAAGAAATCAAAACTTAAAATTTTCATCAAATTCATACAACAAAAATACTTCCGTGAAAAAATCATATTCAATATAAGTAAGTAAGTAAGTAAAACTAAAACTAGAAACAAATATGTAAGTAAACACTAAAAACTAAGTTTTACAAATCGAAAATCGAAAATCGAAAACTAAAAATATTCAATATTTATTTATACTTATTTCTGTCTAAGCCAAAACTAGACATGCAGACAAGTTCGATTTACTTTCTAGTTCAACTCATAATACATAGGTTATAGTATATATGTGTGTGTTTATGTAATATTTTACGCTGCTTGTGGCAAATAGATTTTTCAAAACAAAATTAACTAATACAAAATTTGCAAAAAATTTACTAAACGAAAATTTCCAATTTATTACGTTGTTGTAAGTGATTGAATGAGTTAGCAATGAATGTGGGTGGTGTGCATGTATGTATGTATACACTATTTTATTGTGATTTTTGATTTTACTTAACCTAAAATTGTTTTAAACAAAGCTGTTTTTTAAGATTTGGAACTAAATATGAACATGAGGATGCATTTGTGGGCAGGAAATACTTGTTTAAGTAGAAAAAGCTAAAGTTGAACAAATTTTATTACTGCTTAAAGATTTTAGAGGTTAGATTTTTTAATAAAAAAAAGTTATGCTTGTTATATTATTTCTGAACTGCAAAGTGATGAAATTTAAGCGCTGAAATAATTGTTAGTACTAAATTTTAATGCTAAATTTTAAACACAAATTTGGTTGCAATATCTGTTTCTGAAGTTTAAAAATTATTGTACTAATTTTTAGAAGCAAGAACAATTATTTTTTAGCATCTTTGGATTTTTAGTATAAACTTTGCCACAATTAGAATTATTTGAAATTTTTTCAAAACAAATTGTTTTTGAAATTCTAAGTTAGCTTTTAATATCGATAGTGTTTGCCTTAAAAATTATTATTTTTTCTATAGTATTCAAAATTAGCATGCAGAATTTTTGTTTAGAAAAATTTAAAAATTATAAGAAATACACAAAACTTCGTTCAACGCCTTAAAATAAATTCGAAAAATAAATTGTTTGTACATAAAAACATAAATTACAAATTTAAGCAAACTATGAGTGAAAATACTGCAAATAAACGACAAACAAGAAACAAGATAGAAGAAAGTTCAGCATTTCATAGAATAGTTAGACAATAGTTATCAAATATAACAGTTTATTGGATGCTTTTGCTATTTCAAAAAAAAAAAACTCTTCTGCTTTTAAACTAATTTTTAAATATTTATGATTCCACAAGTTTTACGTTATGATTGTTAATTTTTTTGGATTTGAAACATTTTTCAAAGTTTTTGAACCAACAAATTTCCACTGAAATGAAAATTTCTAAATTTCGCAGTTGAAGAGTAATTTTTTGAAAAAGGAAAAAACAGCACAGACCTTTATATGTATGTGTATGCGTGAAGTTGTACCTTTACGTTACAGAACTAACCTCAGAATGCGTGCGCAGGCGCAAGCTTAAGCTAGTAATACTTTCTGCTGCTGAAATGTCAAAGAATATTTGTACATTCTGGCAAATTATGACAATTAAAATATTACGAATCGTAATTACTACCTCTATATGCTATAAATCCTTGATGAGTGATTTCAATGTATGTATGTATATGTATGTATGTTTTAAAAGTATGTTGATGACACCAGTGTGCATATATAATATATGTATGTGATATTTATGCAATTAAGTTAATGTTGCTACTAACGGTAAATGTAATTAGTTAATATTTGTTTAACAAACAAATTAATAATAGTAATAATTAAAAATAATATTCATTATTTACTTTTCTTAGTTATTTATAAACGAAAGTAATTACTACGTAAAAATGTATGTACTATACACATATTCAAATCGCATACAAATAATTGCAAAACAAATATAAAACTGAAGAAATTAATATGAAATACCTGTCCTTACGTAAAATGCATAAGTTGTACTAAGGCTATAAGTGTAATAATTATGATAATAATAATAAGTGTTAATTGCGCTTAATTATTAATGTAAAGGGTTGCTGTAGACTTACGGCCCTCGAAGTAATGTTAAAGAAAAGCGAAAAGTGCTAATAAAATTAATAATTTTTATAATTAATATTTTTTATAATTAATTATATAATTATTTGATTGTTTTAGGGATTCTTTCAAATAATTTTTATAAAAAATTCTCGCTTTCGTTTAAAACCACATTTTTTATGCAACATATTCGTCGGACAGCTCTAAAAAAAAAAAAAAAAAAAACCTTTCGATTGTTAAGTACTGTTAGTGTTTACGTGTAAAAGCAAATAAAAAATCAAACTTATTCGCCAAAATAAAATGTAAATTTTGCAAATTTAAACTAAAAAAGCTACATACTAATACAGGCGGTACTATAAATGTGCAAAAATAATTATTTTTCTAAAATTATGCAAAATTATTTTTCTAAAAGAAATTAAAAAGTAATTTTTTTTTAAACAAACACTGATAATATTGAAATAAAAATTCAAAATAAATCATAAAACATTTGCTTATGCTTCGTTGAGCTTGGAACTTATAAGCACGGAGCTTTTACTGTCCTCCATTGCTAATATTCATAAATTTTAATAACATTATAATTTATTTGTAGGCATTAAAAATACATATATATAAATTATTGATTTTTTTGTTTTTGTTTTGTTATAATAAATTCAAATAATAGTAGTGGGCAAGCAATTACAATAAATTTATTCACTTCATACATAAGTATGTCTAAAGTATTTACTAAACAATTTTTTATGAAAAAGTATTATCAAAGGAAATACTAAACACGCTAAATACATAACATAGTATGGAAACGATATATAGTAGGTTGTGTTTATGGTATAAGATTTTTGTTTTATTATTTTATATACAAAAGTAGGATTTACTGCAGGTATTATATATGTATATAAGCCATGTTTCGAGGTGTGAGCAGCAGATGTAGCAAAAATTTCGTAGAAAAGATGTTTAAAACAGCGGTTTTTTTGTGAGAACTAATTTAAGCTAATTCAAATAGGTTGGCATATGTGTGTATGTTCAATTTGAATTTATTTTAATGGCGGTAAAGTTGTTCTTAAAGATCTCTTCCGCCATAGAAAAGCATGCCATAAAAAACATGCCATAGAAAACATGCAGGCGAGCGTGTTGAGTATTGCTTATGCTTTTGCTTTGGGCGCTTTTAATTATTACAATTTACTGTTTGAGTCTGTTTTTGTAGACATATTTGCACAGTATACACTGAAATTTTGCCATAAAATAAGAATTTCAACTTTTGAAAAATACTGGTTTTGAAATTCAATATTAAAACCAGTTTTCTGCAGTACACGGCAGCAACAAAAATTCACGGCTGCAATAATTTTGTGTAAAATTCGATTTTTGGTCAGTCAATATATGATTAGTATAACAAAATAAGAAAACACACTTTCAAAACTTGTGTTCGAATTGTGCAATTTGCTGTAGTGACATTATTAACTTTTTTGGAAACAGTAGCGCTCTACAGCAGTTACTAGTTTGCTTAGAAAATACTTATGTATATTTAATGCATTTAGAGTTTCTCCTGTACTCAGACCGCCTTGGGGAATCAAACGAACACACAACGATATCTTTTTGAGAATGAAAAATGAGTGCTGTGCTCATATGAACTCTGAATTTCGCGCTTAAATGTATGATTTTATTAGGAAAGTGTTCATAACTACTATGTTTTTTCAGTTAAACGGCACATATACTATACATCTGTATGTATGTATGTAAAACTACTTGTAGGTCATGTCGGTATGTATGCATGTAATTGGCATGTATGTATATGATTATGTATGCGTTAAATTGTGTGCAGTATGTATTTTGTTTTGTTGTTGTTGTCATGTTTATCTAAATTAAACGCAATCAAGTCGGTGGTTTAAAATTCTAATTCTCATTATTTATATAATTATTGTTATATGCAATGTTATGTCATGTTTAATGATTAGTACTATTACTATATGTATGCTTTTCTTTAATTGTAATATCTTTTTTTGTTTTTGTTTTCTGTTTTTTTTTTTACTTTTTCACTTTGCCTGCAACACGGTTATAACTTATGAGATATAACTTTTGTAGGTATTACTTTTACCATTTTTTGTTGTGTTCTTTTTTTGTTGTTTTTTGCTACTTCGTTTAATGCTCTGTTTATATGCTTAAAATTAAATATATATGTTAATTTTCCAACATTTTTATTATTATTATTTTATTGAGTACATGCGCTTATGTCATTTGGGCGCAGAACAAATGCAAACGGCGCACACAAAATTTTATGTTTTTGTTTTTGTAATAATACTTAAGAGCGGCATTTGTTTAACAATAACAAATACACAATTTACATATGTCAGTTGAGTTTACTTCTGAAATTGACAAATGCATTTTAGGCAATGCGCGCGCAAAATGTAAGAAATTGCCATTTGCAGCCACTAAGAAGTTGCGCATATCGAAATTTCGCCTTAATATCTTATAATTCCTTATATATATATGTATGTATTCATTGCTTTGAGTCACTTATAACTAAATACATGTATGTTTATTGTTTGTAGCTTTAATTATTATGCGCATAGCACTGCAAATTTTCAGATTTTCAGCTGTTTAGCGCTGCTTTACTCTCTAGCGCCTGTCTTTTCAAATAATTATGAATTATTGCAATTTATGCGTTGGCGTGTCTTTCATTGCCAACAGAAAATGCGTTAATTCTATCTTTTTGGTGCTAAACAAATGTCTTTCGCGCACTCTGGCCACTTTGCTGTAGCGCTTGCGCTTGCAAATGATGCTTTTTTGTTTACGTTGGCTTAAGCTATGTAAATAACTAGCAAACAAAGCGCGCACATAACTTGAGCTTAAATTCATATACATATGTATGTAATAATAAAGGTAATAATAAGCATTTTATACACTTGTGGTGTGTTTTTATTTCTTCTTTTCTTTTTGTTTAAATATAATTCAAGGTGATATTGAGAACTTAAAATGTATGTCGTAGTCAGCGTCTCAATAAATTAATTAACAAATTCATTACTCAAGCATACCACATAAACAACTATGCATTTATCACAAATTGTTGTAATTGTTGCAACGCACATGCGCACACACACATTTAGAGCGTGCGCTTAAAGAAATGTATTGTGGCTTAGCGCGCATGCATTAGTGAGAATGACATTGATTTATTGCTATAAATATATTTCCTTTTTTTCCAATAAAGAGTATTTTTACTTCTGCACTCTCCATTTGCTTGGTGAAAAAAACAAAACAAAAATCGTACAATTCGTACTTTTAAATTTTTAAATAAATCCAGCGTAGCATGCGACGCTTTAGACATACATGCCCATGCCGTACATTTGACTCCAGTCAACGCCCTGAAAGCTGGACATGTCCACATTGGTAAGCGCATAGCTCTGATATGGATTGGCTGCAGCGGCGGCGGCGGCCGCGCTCAATGGGTTGCCGGCGACCAAAGCTGCTTGCTGTGCAGCGGCCGCGGCGAGCGGGTGATGTGCTGCCTGGGCGCCGTGCGCGTTCGCTGCGCCACCGGGGCCCGTAACGGTGAGCGCGTTGTGTGCGCTCTGTGCAGCGGATACGCCTTGTGGGTTGGCGGCGTTGTGTTGCTGTACTGCAGCAGCGGCGGCAGCGTGGGCAGTGTGTTGCTGTTGAGCGGCGGCAGCAGCATTCGCGTGCTGTTGTTGTTGTGCCGCGACATGTTGCTGCTGAGCCTGTACCAAGGCGTTGGCGGCGGCAGCACTCGTCGGTATGGGATATGGTGCATATCTGTTGGTAGATGAAACAATAAAATATTACGAAGGGTTCAATAAACATTTAGTGGGCTTAATTCGAGAAATAAACGCTTACCTGACGCTGTGCAAGGCCTGTGGATATGTGGTTAGCAATTTGCCAAAGCTAGCTGGATTGGCGGCGACCGCAGCGGCGGCGGCATTTTGTACTTGGAAGGGTGACTGCGAGATGAGCGCTGCCTGCTGTGCAGCTGCTGCTGCAGCGCCATTAGCGGCATGCAGTTGCAATGGTGATGGCGCTTGCAACATGGCCAATGAGCTCATTGTGGTGACGCCGGCGCGTGTACCAATCAATTGACCCGGTGCGGTCGGTAAAGGCACACCCAATGTGCTCAGCATAATACGTTTCTGCAACAGCTGTGCAGCAGCTGGTGTGACAGCCTCCTTGGGCTGTGCTTTCTTGCATTCGACCTTTTTGTTTTTAATAGTGTGAAAGTGTATTTCACAAACGCGATCCACAACATCCTCATTTTCGAATGTCACAAAACCGAAGCCGCGATGACGTTTCGTCTGCTGATCCATCAGCATCACTGTTTCCTCCACAGTGCCAAATTGGTTGAAATAGGCTTTCACCTCATCAGCGGAGGTGTCCTGCGAGACGCCGCCAACGAATATCTTCTTTGTTTTATTAGCTTGACGTGGCCGATTCTTGGGTGTGGCATGCTTGGGATCGATCTTCTTGCCATCCAGTGTGTGTATGGGCACCTGTAGGACTTTGTCAACGCTACAGGGCTCTTGGAATGTAATGAAACCAAAGCCGCGACTACGCTGTAAGTCATAACAACGGCAAGCAAAGCGCAATCGATTTCGTGTTGGCGATGGAGATGAAGGGAGAAAGCCAAAATTGTTTATATTAGTAAAAAGTGTGGAGATTACAATAAATACTAACGAGAGATAGCTACTAAAATACGAATACATTATTTTTAATAAGAAACTGTTCTGTTGCAACTAAGTTCAACTAAATCGCACAACTGCAGTACGCAAGAGCAATTCAAGTCAATTCAATTTAATCAAAGCTAGGCAATTTATAATATTTGGTTTCTGCTTTTATAATTTTCTCAAGTAGTAAAGGAGTACGAGTATAATTAAATTGCAATTGTACTTTGGTTATAAGAAACTTTTAAATTAATACGTATATTTTATATGTATGTAGTTAAGAATTTCAATTCAATTGATGGAAATAAATACTATGCGTAGAAGTAAAAAGAGACAATAAAAACGATTTACTTTAAATGTATATACTCTATATATATATTGGCTGTGTAAATCCGTAAAATATAGTCTAGTAGTCAAACAACTCAAACATAACCTAGACGCATAATCTATACATGGATACAAACAAATTACATGTCTAACCCTAAACCCAAACGTTTTGAATTTTTTTCCAAAGCACCACAACACAATTTAAGGGATTCGAGTAATTTTTAGCAACGCTAAACCCACGATATTCACAGATTTCGGTGAATAAGTAATTAACATAATAAAAAACTGTGAAGGGGAATCAAACATCTTACATAGCACACATGAATATTTAACTTTGAGTTTAAATTTCTTCTTATTTGTTGCTAAAACGATTTTATAGGTTTTATCACAAATGTTTTGTTAGATCTGTGATTTTTTTTTTTTAATTTCGTTTAACTAATAACGGCCGTACAATCACCCAAAAAGAGCCACCTAGGCAATACAAGTTTTTAATAACCGCCTTTAAATACCAAAATTTTCATGTATAAAGTTTTGCAATTTCTAAAGTTTAACAATTTCTATGGGTGAAGCTAACTTTTCTTTCGCACCGAAATGTTTTCTAAGTGTATATGTGTGTATGGAATTTCTAGTACTCGACAAGGATTAACAAAGAACATTAGATGCAAAAGTATAATTTACCTCTTTTAATTTGTAAAAACAAAAAACAAAAACTAATAATATAAAATTAAAGTTCTTTGGGAATTGAGTATACATTTTAGTTAGAAACACGGTGGACAAATAAAAATGTAAACAAAAATGGCAAGGGCCTAAGGGGTAGAAAAAAGTCTACAAAAACTTACAAATTAAATATTGTTACAAGAGTAAATGGAAATATATCGGCTAAAGTTTTTCTAGGTACTATTTACACGTATGTATACATACACAAACACTCACACACCAGCGGAGACGCGCTCAAAAACAAGTAACCAGGAATTGTCAGCCTAACAACAGACTTGCCTTTAGACCAAATTGAACGCTACATAACAAATACTTTTATATAACTATATAAAGGGGTTTCGTTACTTATACGAGTATGTAGATGTATGGTTGAATAAATACGCTTAAATTTTAATTAAAGTTTTACGCTAATGGAGCGCCTAATTTATAGTCTAAGGATACACACACATATAATTTCTTTTAAAGCCGCTTACAATTTCACTTGCTGAAAACTAAAATTGTATATGCTCACGACCCTACAACTTGTACATGAGTGTGGCTACGTTTAATAAGCTGCCTTTAAGAAATTGTAAAACGAGTTAGTAAGACCAACACACCTTATTAAATATTCGGTATGTCTTAAGGACGTAAGCATTAATACTATTACGTTATTAAAAATAAATTACAATAGTTTATAAATGTGGTATTATATTCACAAAACAATACATAATTAGATATTACATAATGAGAGCGCAAAGGTATACGCGCTCTGTTACAATCATTTAAGGAACATTTTTACAATTACATTAAGAAAAAAATGTTTCACAACTATTTTTTGGCACTTACAGCTAAACGCTTTAACGAATATTACATTTTTGGATTGAACTATCTATGGTACAAACCTTAAATTTTTCATTTTTTCTTGTTCCCTTCTAAATTAGCAGAAATTTTATTATCTATTACAATTATAACAATATTAAATGGTAGTATATAGCCTTGCTTTTGTACATATATACACAAATATGTACCTAAATTATGTAAATACGAGATACAACTAATTCAAAATATTCGTTTAATATGCCGCTAGATTATTTACGATTGTTTAATAATTTTTTGTCTTTTTTGTTGCGCATTACGCTTACTTATGGCTAACGAAATAAAAGTTCTACGAGAAAGTAGCTTTTTTTCAAAGCTTCGACACTTGAGCCATTCATTTTAGGCTACACTTTTGTTAATTTTTCTAAAAGTGAGCTTGATAAATTTATATTTTGGCTTATATGAAAAAATCAAGTTGCTAAATAAAAAGTCAACTTTTAAATAAATAGGATTATTGGAAAAGCTATGCAAAAAAAAATGGTTTAAATAGTTCTGCTATATATAAGTTTACTAAGAATAAAATAAAATTTGCACACAAAAATATAAGAAAGCTAGCTAACTATATTATATTCATTGACTAGAAACTGAATTGCAGTAAGCAAAGAAAACAGACTAATTACGGTACGAAAAAGGATTTAAGAATATGAAAAATAAAACTTTAGACTATTTAGTACAACTGCTGCTAGAATAACAGTCAACGATCGGGCTTTCTTGGTTTATTTATTTTGAGACCCTTGCTAAGGCATTAACTGATACCTAAATACACCCAAAGGCTTATTTATAAAGTACATACAATTATTAATAAGTAAAAAAAACTAATTAATTTTATAACTAAATGTTATAGATTTAATGCATAACGTTAGTTTAATTAAAATAAATAGACGAATAGGAAGCAAAAAAAAAGCTAAAATATTCATATAAAGGCGCTTTTTGGTTAATATTTTAATTATACAAATATGCCAGTTTTGTATTATTGGCATGAAAACATTTTTCTTTGCCTCCAAACTGACTTCAATTTAAGCTTAAACTAATGTTATGCAAGTTTTAGTATTTTTTCAAAGAAAAATATTTTTCGCAACAGATTTGAGTTATGCATTATAATATTTTTCTAATAACATCAGCTATAGACTTCAAGTTAAATGCTTACAGGAGTTAGAAATACAAACCTAGAGTTATATGTTTAACTAAATTTCTCGTTATAATTTTATTTTACACGTACATACATATGCATAAGTACACTAAAGTAGTATGAATTACAATCCAACATTTGTCGACTTTCATTATTTTGAGCAACTGCTAAAATGCTCTAACACAATTAACACTGGTAAATAAATACATTTCCTACTCAATATCATATATTAAAACGATGAAAATATTATTTTTTGGATTGGTTACAATATACAATCTCTTTTTAATTATTTCATGTATTACTGAGGGGTGATAAGGCACAAAAGTTCATTACAATTTTAGGTAAATTTACAGCTTTGGGGATCAATAGTTTATAAATGGTGGTAGTATAAATATTAATTATATTTAAATACTCAATATACTATTGGAAAGTTAAGAGTACACTGCGATTGAGTCCTACTTATAGATTTACGGGTAATTTGCTTTAATGAGTTTTTAAACAAATACGATTACAATTTTATATTAGTCAATGTTTCATATGCGACAGTTATGTGAAAAAATGTTGTAGACAAATACCTATGATTCTCGAAGCAGAACTTGTCAAACGAGTGCGCAGACTGTGTTGAGCATATGCAAAGTGAGTAATGTTGCTTCTCAGCGTAACTCCAGTATTGTGCCTGAAAGCGAGCTTCTCTGTTCAGCATTTTATCATAGTTATCCTTTAATGCTTGCAGCTCAACCAGTTTTGGTGAATACGAATAGTAGTTGTTGTTGTTTGTTCGTAATCCTGTCGCGCAGCTGCCACATAATGATTTTGCTGTTATGGACTGGCATAAATGAACGGTAGTATTCTTCTTTATTATAGTGTTTTTGCTTCACCGCGGCCAATGACTCAGGTATGCCACAATTTCAGTTGTAACACACACACACAAATTTAGCATTGTTCAACTGGGTATTCCATGCGCATGCGTTATGTACCTATCCTTGCTTGTGGAGGCTTAACCGCTAAGATATTTTGCCTGTTGACTGTGTTTTCTCTAAATTCAGTACAAATCCATAGTAATGTTGTTTTTAATAACGTTAATAAATTAATTTCCACAGCGTCAGTTTAGAAAATACATAACCCGCTGTTTTCGTTTAGATTTTACCATAGCTTACTTGATAAACGATTAACTACATCACTACTTTTGTTTATGTTTTACATTTTCTGTTGGATATTAGCTGAACTTAAAAGTACGAAAATTATGTACGGATTTTCGGGTCGTCAAATTTTTATTATCATTCAGTTGTAATATAATTATTCTATATATGATATACCCGAGTAGTAATATGCAAATTGTTTTACTGATTTTTTGAATATTACTATAACTTAAAGTTTAGATAATGTTATTTAAGCTTCCTGTCATTTGAAATAACTTCATGAACTACGTGAAACTACTTTCAAAATATAAAATATGAGTAGTTAAATAAACATATATAAAATAAAAGAAAATAAGTTTCGATATGCGCAAATTTCATCCTTAACACACCATTGAGGACAGGTGTGTTTTTGCCTTATCCGAAACACGAAATATATATTTGGCTAGTATGCAAAAGCAAGCACACTTCCCAGTATGCAAAAACAAACAAGGTCACACAAAGTGTAAAGAAGTATGTTTAGAATAAAGGAATGCATAAGAGCAGAACAGCACGGAATTGTGAGGACAATATCAAAAGTAGTGAAGGAAACTCATTTCTCAGAGTCGCAAAACCAAAAACTTGTAAATAAATTTTGAACGAAGCGGCACGACATGTCGAAATTGTATGGATAAATAAAAATGCAACGTACGAAAGGTAACAAAGCAGCCACAATAAGCTGTAACAGGAGTAGAAGAGCTGAACCCCAGACAAGTAAAGAATAGCAGTACCGAATGTACTGTTTTAAATTCCTGTTTTTATTTCAATTCAAAATTATCCTGTGCCATAGCCCTACAATGAAGCCCAACTGTGCGCTAACGCGGCATGCCACGCAAGGGCGAACGTTTTATACGCTTATAAGTATGTATAGTATGTTATGTTGTAATATAACCAAATTGAATTGAACAGCTGTAATATTGCGCTTGCGCGTTGCCGCCGGTTTTTATATCGTACAATAATACAATATATTCGAATCAATGGCAGATGTTTGCGTCAGTTGGACGCGGTGTATACAGTATGAGCGCGCGCTAAATGTTTACAATGCGCCGAAGTGACGAACAGTTGGTTTGATTTGAGTCACAGGGGCGAATGCCCTACATTCATGCTTTGAACATTTTTTATAGCAGGACATTTTGAATTGTGACAAATTGCATTTTCTAAGGTTGATTAAATGTAGGGGTCATATCATAATAGGAATTGTAAGATTGCTTACTTCTTATGAGTTTAGTTTATTTTCGGAAACTCTTCTGCGTAGCTTGACGGCACTACAGGTAAAACGCAGCTTTCTTACAGCTGCGCTTAGCATTCGGGAACCTATTACAATACAACGGATTCTTTTAATTTGAATGCAGTATTGTTCCTATGTTGTTGTTGCGCGCTCATACTGCTGAGGTAAAATAAAATGAAAAAGGTGCAGCTGCTTGCCAATTTAGCCGGCTGGCAGCTCCTAAGTACATAAATGGTACATTGCCAGCCTACCGAGCAAGAAAATACAAAACCATACATGAAGTAGTAGTAGAAATATGATTAGTAAAGGTAGATCAAGTATTTTAGAAAAATTGTAGAGATGAGGACAAACATTGCTACACCCAAAGCCATCGTAGGCAGCCATTGAATAGTAATAGTAGACATAACAAATAAAAATGCTTAGGTAAATATTGTAAGTAGTAGTAGTAGTATTGTAATGAAAAAGCACTCCTCCGCATCAACGCTAGAAAGGAGAACACTACGTGCTTACCTGTGTCACGGGATCCTTCATGATTAGCACATCGGTGACGGTGCCAAAAACTCCAAAGTATTCCTTTAGTTTTTCCGACGATGTTTGCCAACTGAGGCCGCCAACAAAAAGTTTGCCTGGTGCTGGATCTGTAGTGGAACTGCCATTTACAGGCGTCGATCTGCCAGAAGAGCTGCCCTTTACAACAGCACCATTGGCGGTGCCATTATTACCACCAGCAACTGCTCCACCATTACCATTCAACAGTACCATGGTGTTTTGTTGCGCCTGTTGTTGCTGCTGCTGTTGTTGTTGTGCGGAAGCGTTGTTATTTGTGGTATTTTGCTGTGACTGTTGTTGCGCCTGTGCTGCTGCTGCTGCGGCTTGTGCTTGAGCAGTCTGTTGAGCAGCGCTATTCTGTTGTTGCTGTTGAGCCGATTGACTCTTTAGAACTGCAGCTGCTGTATTGGTCAATGTACCATTTACAGCCGCAGCATTGACCAGCACATTGTGTAGGTCACGGTGTTGTTGATCGATGAGTCCAGCAGCGGCTGCGGCTGCAGCTGCAGCAGCATTATCAATGGGATTGCTGTGTGGAAAGAAAAATGTTGGATTGGTTGCAGATTCTTCCTTTATACGTGCCGCAGCAAGAGGTATAGTATGAGGATGGTGTTGTAACATGGTAACGCCTTCTTTTATGGCGAGCACTTCACGTCTAAGCTGAATTTTGAAGGATAACGGCGTCGTACTCGCGAAAACGGTGTGTCCAGCTGATTTGGACTATTAATAGCGTGAAAGTGAGGTTAGCATACAGGTGGCGACCGCGAACACAAAATTAATCGAACGAATTGTCTTGTAAATGCTATAGTTTAGAAATTTTAGATAACTATTAAATTACGCGATTACCAAATAGTTCAGAAGTCTTGTACGTTGTGAAATTTTCAATTTTTCCACACGTTGAGAAAAATAAACAGCAACGCTTTCCATACGGTTGCCCTAGGTAACTACACAAAGTGGTTGCTCAGTTATTTTCTTGTAGAATATTTTCTGTTTTCAAGCGAATTTTATGGAGTATAGGGAATATTGTGTTTTGATTGTTATATTATTTTACTTGCACATATACAAATTGTAGAGTATATCTAAATAACACTTGCCGTATCACTATGACGATTGTTTAGTTTTTTCTGCACTATTTCCGGTTATCTAATGTTTTTATGCAACAAATGTGATGTCAACATGCAATTTATTCGAATATTATTCAATATGAAATTATCGTAATGCTTCCAAAAATTTACAAATTCACAACATTCGTCAACACTATTTCCTCCCTTTTAAAATATGTTTGGCTTCAAGCATTTGCTTTTATACTCGTCCACTATTTGTCTGTACATTCGCAATACGAAAAGCCGTGTAATCCTTGCATACATGTTGCTGCAACATGTTCGTTCACACAGGTAGTTTTGTCAGAGAACATAAAACAGTTTTATGTTCTCTGGTTTTGTAAGCATAGCGGATAGCACATGCGCTTTATTGCTGAATACGTATGAAGGATCGACAACATGTTCGGCGCAGTGTTAGCAAATGACATTTCGCCTTTCGTGCATGTAGATCAAATTTCTACAAAAAGGAATATGCTTTTTGGAGACTTATCATATATATTCAGAACCTATTTAACAATATAGCAATTTTTTAAACAAATTGTCTTTGACAATATTAGCGTGTTAGCAAAGAAACATAAGTGCGCCTTATTTGCTGTATCACTAATTTCTCGAAACTTGTTCTAGACCATACCGCTTGTAGTTCTTACATTATGCGGTTTAACTTGCGAATTTCTTGCGACCCTACGGATTGCACTTACGCGTGACGACGTATGGTAAGCGCTAATGATATCAATTTACGTAAAGCATGGGAAATTGAAACATTTTAAAATTTATGTAGTTACTTTGGTAAAATGCCCTATGAAGATTACACCCGCCTTCTCAAGAATAAGCCTCCACCAATAAAAAAGGTGCGTCGAAATCATATTCATGGACGAATGATAAACTTTGCTGTTTTGTAACGAAAATATTTTAATATTTACAGTTACGCACCTACAATCAAAGATACGTTTGGCCAGCAGGCTTGGTTGATGCCTTGAAAGATGGCGAGTTTTGAAAATTGCTTGTTTTGATATTAACATTATAAATTTGAGATTTGTCAAAATTATACTTACATACAAATGCAATTGTATTTTTAATATTCGCATATATAAATCTTCATAACAATTTTATTCTTACGGCTCGAAAGCAAATATTTTTTTATACCAGAAAATATAACAGTATTTTTGAATACACCACAAAAATCAGAATTTTTGATAAAGAAAAAAAGGATAAAGTCTCTAAAACAACTGAATTCGCAAGCTGAAGTTTTACTTTCTCTTTTCTGTTTTCAAGAAGCAAGTTTTTATCAGAAAAAAATATGGATGTTTATTTAATAGTATATAAAAAATATGTATGTATGTATGTCTAAACATATTTTTATAAGTATATATAGAGCAAAGATCATCGTTTTTTGTACTAGTTTCGTTCTTATTTCTTTTCTTTAATTTTTGGCGTTTATTTTAGTAGAAATATCCTACTTAAGCATCACTTTTACCCTAAATACATACATATGTATATAATTTGATCTAGAAAGTAGCATCTTATTTTAGTTTAATAATTTCTATCAAAATAAGCTCGTATTTAGTTAATTAATTTTAATAAATTTAAGTTTTCGAAAAATATTTTTCAAAAGCAAGCAACTAATTTGAATTTTTCTTTGCGTATTCAAATCTTTCCAGTTATCACCACTTTTTATCATTGTTGGTGGAGCGGTTTTGGGTCTATTTTATGCAATCGTGCGAAATGGTCTGTCACGTGACGATGTGCGGTAAGTTAATTATATAACGAATATGCAAACTTGGCAAAGGCAAACAAAATTCAGTATACGTAAGACTTTGATTTAAAAAATTATAGATGGAAAATGAAAGAGGATCTAGGTATTTTTAAAGTTTGCTATGTGTAAACACAACCTTATGCATATATGTATATATTTATAGTTTTAAAATTATTTGTTTTTTTACTAATTGCTATTATTTTTTTTACCAACAGTTTCTATTCGAGTGGCAAAATGATTTGCGAAGACGTGGAAAAGTCCGGACCCAGAAAGGTGAGTGCTCGTTTATATAATAATTTTTTAATAATATATTTTAATTTTGAATGTTCGTACGAAAAATTATATCAAAAAATATTTTTTGCAGTTTCTGGTATTTAATCAAAAATACAAAGTACCTGAAGGTTTGAAGGAAGCACTTGCCGCCATTGAGGAGCCCGCGGAAGAGGTGGCAAAGAAGTCAAAGTAAAAACTGTCCACGGCGAATGGAAGAGTGCCGGCTTATTGTACAATATACTACAATTAATAAAAACTACTTAATGTTAAGAATTAGAAAGTGGAAGCTAACTGTTTGAGTTACAGTTAAGAGTGCATTGAAATAGTATCTATCTATGCATTATTATGTAAAAATTTATTTTTTACTTAGAAATGCATACAAAGAAGGAAAGTTAATATGCATTTCATTATTCTAGAATGAAGAAATGTGCAACTAACGGAAAACAAACGCTAATGAAATTGTCCTAATTTTGCATTTGTGTCGTTTGAACGAAACGAGCTCTTAGTTTATGTTGTTAGAGTAATTATGAAATTGTTTATATAAGTTTATATTCTATTTATTAAGTATATATTGATTTGTTTGTACGTGTTCAAGTATATACTTATATGCACCAATGTATGTGTGTGTTAAATAAAACAAGTAATTTTACTGCGTCTGTTTTTAAATATTTTTTAAGCACTTTAAAACAGATTCATTTGGAAAGATATTGGTAAATATGTATATGCGCTCTTTTTGATCACAGCAATACACATTTTTGGAATCAAGTCAACTCAAAGAATATATAATATAATAATATCTGAAAAACCATATCAACACTATTATATGCCCAAACCCCTTCACCTACAATAACTTCTCTAACAAATTATTTAAATTATGAAAATTCAAAAAAACATTCGAATCTCTAATCAGCAATCAAAAACTACTACAAAACGGGTACAAAAACCACAGACCCAGCTCGGCATGAATAAAAAATGTTAAAATATAACACTAACAGCGGTTAAGACCACTCCTAACAGCGATGCTAATATTAACAGTGCTAATGCGCAGTACGTTAAACCAGAGAATGTTAACATGAAGTAACATTAATGCTGGAATGAGCATCAACATTATTTGCATTTTCTTAACATTAATGTATATGCTTATGGATTGTATGATCTGTTATGTGCATTAATATGTTTATTTGTTTAAAATAATTCAATATTTTATTGCGACTTAAAAATAAATTTTACATATTCGTAAAGAAATGAAATCATGAGGCTGTTCAGCGAATAACAGAGCTAATGTAATTTACAGAAAAAATCATTCGCCAAAGAAATGGGTACGTATGTTTCTACAACCGACAATCTTATGTCAACATCCTGAAGGACATGCCGTCCGGCAATCAAAAATGTTTGTTCAAACGCACAAAATAATTTAATTGAGTAAGAGGGGGGAACGAGCGTGTTTCGTGATGAAAGTGAATACATAAATACATACATACATATGTATGTACATACATATATATTTACGCGTTGTGCAGTATTTCCTCAAGCAAGCGAATGCACTGGCAAGGATACCTCGTAATATGATAACACAATGCATGTAAGACCACCGATGTATATGTGCAAGTAATGGTAAATATGTATATTGTAATGCATACCTTTGTTAAAGAACCTTCTGCGGTCGGATGTAAATATGTATTCAAGCCTACATCCATATGCATGTCTGCACCCGCTGTTATTCGACTCGTTCCCCATTGTCAGGACAGCTGTCGATAACAATGGTCTAAACGAGTTAAATACCAATACATACATAGACCAGTGCAATTTCGCATGCCTGCGCTAAGTACGTAAATATATATGTATGTAAGTAGATATCACTAAGATGTCTGTAATAGCTCCCACTCTATACCTATACATATTTGATTAATTATGTAAATATATGAATTTGCACATATATATGTATATATGTAAGTATGTATGTATGTGCCTGCATTTAAGTACATATTGTTGTAGGTAATTTGATCCGTGCACATGCTCCGATTAACCCTGCGATTAATAAAATTTGCTTGCTTACTAATAGGTGCATGGAATATACATATTTCCAAGCTCACCATAAATAATTTTGTATTGATTACAGATATTTCCTTTAATTTAATTAATATTTAGGAAACAAATATCGAAATCAATATCGGTAAACACTTTGAGTTACTATCCATGTCATAATATATGTATATAGATATATTTTTTGTGATGAGAATTAGATAAAATATATTTATGCCGACTGCAGACCAAGCTTGAATATTTTTGTTTATTTAAACCGCCAAGAAGACTCTTGTGGGCATAAACATATCACTGAACTCAAAAGTCTCCAATATAGATCAGATGATCTTGAATCTGTTTCTTACAAACTATTTCATTGTTAGATTTATTTCCGCCTTCGAATACTATTATACTTAGAAGCGTGAGGAGTAACAGGGGTGTACAGCCAGTTACTACGTTGAGTGTGCAAACATTTTCTTATTTTGGCCATACCAATATTCGCAATGATTCATGAGGTTTTGATTGAGTCTAGTACCTGCTGGTTTTTATTGGTTTTATTTAATAAAACGGTACAATATTCGGTAGTTACAATCAACAAATAGGTCAACCAAACACTTGGTTGACTGAGAGGCTTCGATAGGCCATTTAATATCAGAGAATTTAGTTGGCAGTGTAGAAATAAAAATATCCCTATTCTTGGTACAAATCTCTGAAGATGATTGGTATGTATGAAAATTTGACATCTGAATTATTTAGATGAACAAAAAGTAGCCAACAAGTTAACTAAAACACCCTTTACTACTACATATGCACATATCTTTTAAGTGTAATTAAAGTCTACGCAGTAATAGGCGAAAAAATCATAATTGAAAACAAACATTTTGCTTGTGGTGTAAAAGAAAAACATACATATGTACATATGAACACAATTACATATGTATGTGTGTATGCAGGATGTCACTAAAGTTATAAGCGAGTTGAGCGATGTGACGTTGTAGTGATGCTGCTGCCAGTGCACTTGCCTCCTGTTTGTGTTGCTGTTGTTGGCAGCCTGTCAGTTTTCACACAGTCAAACTAAAGCAAAGAGGATGCTGTAGGTGCCTTAGGCGTAACGTCTAATAAACACACGCTATCCCATACATACATAAATACGTACATATGTATCCACATACAGCTTCGCAAATTTATAAAAATCCTCCTCGTTTTTGTTGCACTTCGGGCCGTAAGCGGATACTGAGCGGAGTTGCATGAAGCAAATTATAAGAGCAATTGTGAATAGAGATTGAGTTAGCTATGGGTTTTCCAAGTGAAAAATCGGTTAACGTTCCATTGCGCAGGCGCTCTAATGCCACACTTCAATCACTTTCCATTATTGGAACATTAAAAGCATGGAAAATTTTCGGCGAAATGCTCAAAATGTGTTGAGCATAAGAATTTGTTTCACACCAACACTCAGGTTTGGTGTGTATTACTCATAGCAATAAACAACAACAAGCACAATTATGTGCTCTACATACATTGAAGTGAACGCTCCCTTCACAACAACACAAACAAATATAAAAAAAAAGTATACGAGTGTGGGTATCCAGTTGGAGTATGACTCGCATTGTGACACAAAGAAAGTAGATAAATAGAAGAATATTTGCGATGCTTCAATTGCCATTAGAGGGTTATCGATTTTTTTATGCTCAATTTCAACGCTTTTGCTACGCGCCGTGGAGCCAACATTTGGCTTGCATTCGAATGTGTGAAAATGGTTAGCGATTGATGCTGCGGACTATGATTTGCATAAGGCAATGGAGCAATGTTCCTTAAAAATGCATATATTTGTATCTGTATGCGCATTAATATATATGGCACATAAGATAAAAATCAAATGGTGTCGCTACATAAATGCAATTTTGCCACGAGCGAAGTGCTGGCGCTTGACTCAGGCCATTGCAGCGGTTGCAGCGGCTGGCTGCTTGTTTGGCTTACAATGCAAATGGCAAAGTAATTCAATTCAATCGCTGAAAGCGCTTAAATGACACAAGTTGGCAGTTGAAAGCGTATTTGAGTGGGCGTACTGCCTGTATGAGAGCGTACATTATACATGTGTACGTACATAAAAAACGTTGCATACTGCAAGGCGATTTGGGCTGCGATTTCACACATAGATACGTATTTTAAGTACTAACTAAATTGCATGTATTGACATTATTACATGGTTTTTAATAAAATAGTTGATGAATTTCGTGAATTTCGAGAAGAGCAATCCTTAGTTGACAAAGGGAGATTATTTCATTGAAAAATGTAAGTTTCGGCTCTGGAAAATAATATTTTTGGCAATATATGATACTGCAAAATGGTTGTGAAGGCTAAAAAAGAAGACTGAAGATAAATTAAAAAAAAAAAAATAGAAATGAGGCATCCGGTGTTGGCTTCTAATTGGCATATAGCTTATGGTAAGTTGTACGTACAGGTGCTAAATGAATTTTAATATTATATCTTCCTCATTTTAATTTTGCATAAAATTTAATGAAATTTTTATATCCGAAATACACTTGAAAAAATATTTAAATATTGTCACTAATTGAGTACATGATTTATAAGTTCAGCCGTATTCGTTTATGTTCGAATCTATTCTATTCTATCCCTGATATTAAATCTGAAATTATATAATAAGTCCTTTTTATGACCACTTTTTCATATTGGCAAGCAAGCGATAAACGGAAAATTTCGGAAGGTAATATACATACATAGCTGACTAATTGTTACAACCGTTAAAGATTATATTGACTCATTTAACTTGTGAATTATTTATTTATATCTCGTAGTTAATACATTTATTGATAAATATAAATTCGTGGCTGAATGTATATTGCTCACGGCAGTTATTTGTAATTATATTACGTAATGAAATTTATAACTTTATTTTACCATGATAATACCGAACGTCAGCCATTCATTTGTTTTCGTATTCATTCTACCATTCATCACTTTTTTGTTTGCTGTGATCTGCTTTCTTGTCAAGAGCTATCCCAGTTAAATTCAATACAATAGCCCATGTGAATAGCAGCTTGCCACTCTGTTACTATGCAATTACAGCTGTCTCCGATTAGACATTTCTCTGCTAGCTAACATTGTGTGTTGCTCTCTAGTAAACTAGTGATAAAAATTACATTAATTATGACTTGACTTAATAGAAAATGTGAAGACCTCATTAATGTGGCATAACCGTTAGCTGTCGTTATGTTATAGACATATTGGAACTGTTCTAACATTGTGCATATAAAAAAATTACTTTCAAAAACGAAAATAGAGAATTTAAGACTTGAAGTGGTAGGAAACGTTAAGCTTGAAATGAAGAGGTTACTAAACTGTTTTTTTTTTTTTGGTGGAAAAAAATCAAATTTTTTATCAAAGTAAGAAATGCAACACAACAGCGCATGCCTCAGAAGACATGTTAGGCCAGCTGTCAGTTTATTTGAATAACTGGTATAGCTGTCTTACACTATATTTGATATGATTTATAGAAACTTGAATATTTGTTTCTTGGACTTTCGAGCCCATTTCACATTAAATCAATTTATACCAAATTTCTACTCAGCGATTTCTCTTCATACCATTTAGATATAAGCCTAAACAAATATTTCTAAAAACGTCTACTCATTCCTCGTGCTATTATCTTCTACCATGCTTGGTGAATACCGTAAACTAGAATACTTTTGCAAAAATCATTATTTGCTACATTTCATATACCCAAACCGACCACTTTTATCCATCTCGTGTGTATAAGGAACACCCAGCACAGCGCCTGCGGCAATAAAGTCGCGACTTTTGGCATATGCCTTTTGTATGTGCGCTTTGCTCATTCATTCGTTTCTATTTTAATTAGTGTGGTGACATCAGAGTCCACTGAATTCCGTACGAAATCGTGCAAAGGATACTTTGGAGAATTAAATGCTGACAGTTCGTCCTCCTTGTTTGCTTGTGTATATCTGTTTCCGCGTGTGTATGTGCGTGAGCTGTGGCCTAATTCGATTAGTGGTCACTGAGGTGAGTAATGCCAGCAGAAAAAGTTTGTATGGCATAATTGCAAATTTTAATTAATACTCGAAGCCTTAAACTCATATTTAGTGTTAGGTGGCAATACTTCGACTCTGCGGCACATCGTCTGAGATGTTGGCTCAATGCCAACACTTTACTAAAGGGTGATTTTTTAAGAGCTTGATAACTTTTTTTAAAAAAAACGCATAAATTTGCAAAATCTCATCGGTTCTTTATTTGAAACTTTAGATTGGATAGTTGCTGGCTTATTTCTGTAGACTTTAGACTTGACGTACCCCCACAAAAAATAGTCTAAAGGCGTTAAATCGCATGATCTTGGTGGCCAACTTACGGGTCCATCGGGTCCGAAGTTTTCCCTCAAAATGGCCATAGAATCGCGAGCTGTGTGGCATGTAGCGCCATCTTGTTGAAACCACATGTCAACCAAGTTCAGTTCTTCCATTTTTGGCAACAAAAAGTTTGTTAGCATCGAACGATAGCGATCGCCATTCACCGTAACGTTGCGTCCAACAGCATCTTTGAAAAAATACGGTCCAATGATTCCACCAGCGTACAAACCACACCAAACAGTGCACTTATTTACGTAGCCATTCAACAGAAATGAGCCTCATCGCTGAACAAAACACGCGCGCGAAACACATTTCGAACCGAACACTGATTTTGGTAATAAAATTCAATGATTTGCAAGCGTTGCTCGTTAGTAAGTCTATTCATGATGAAATGTCAAAGCATACTGAGCATCTTTCTCTTTGACACCATGTCTGAAATCCCACGTGATCTGTCAAATACTAATGCATGAAAATCCTAACCTCAAAAAAATCACCCGTTATAACAATTTGAAATAAGATGATATTTTTCAAATCTAATGGTTGAGTTGGTGCATGAATTATTTGATACGGCTACTACAGCTTAACGACACCAACAACAAGTCAAGGCCACTTGGATTAATAATAAAACTCTCACTTACGTCTCAAACGATTATAATCATTCAAAAATAGACCTGACATAGTGAAAGTCTTGAGCAAATTGGGTACTCCTTCTCTTCTGCTTAGAAATTAATTTGCTCTCCTGTGATTTCCATAAGCAAATTCACTTTCAAACATTTCCACTTTTAATTTAAATAAGGTCTAACATTACCACTAAAGAAATATTGTATACTCATATCAATTTCAAATTCAATCCAAAAGAAAATACGATCCAGAGAAGACCCGTAAATCTATGCAAAAACGTATGCATGCGTGAATAAATAAAATTTTAAAAATTAAATTCAATATCCGTTGCATTAAAAAGAATACATATTTACATATAAGCATACATATGTGTGCACACGCATAATCAACTAGCGTCAGTCAGTCAAAAGCACGACCTCCTTTTTTGTCCTTCTCCAAAGTGCACTTATAAGTGAATTTTTTCCCTTTTATATACACATTTACTCCACATCCTATTACTGAACCACTTCCTGCGCACTTCGGGGAATTGTGCTATATGTATGTTTGTGTGTCGAGTGAGTGAGTGAATGAGTGAAATGAGCCAAGTGCCTCGTCAAACGCACTACTTTATATATAACAGTCGGAATCAGCATGTAAAACGGAAATTTGCGTAAGCGAGAAATGAATGGAACGGAAATAGGCGTAACAACAGTCAACTGAAGAGCATAACGGACGCAATACATCTACATACCGCACTACGAGTGTGTATGTATGCATGTATGAATGCTTAACACAAACGGTTTGAAGGCGCGAGGAAGCTTGTATACAAATTTGTAAAAAAAGGAATTTAAAAATTTGGTTCGACCCTGTGAGAAATTATGTAACTTACTCATTCTAGTTTCTACTGGGGTTGTTGACAATAATGTCATTTGAAGTCTCACTAAATAAAGTTAAAGAACTTCAAATTAGAAATCCCTGGCGAGCATACTTCAGGATGTTACGTTCGTGCTGCCCAAAGCCATACTTGTGAGGCCAAATTACGGGTTACGAAGATACTTAAACAATTTTAAGGAACATAAGCTCAACTTTACAGTCATTAATGGATCTTTCGGGAATTTTTAAGTTAAGTCTGGATGACTGTTTTAGAATTTGCCGCAATAACGAGTTATGTGTGTTCATGTGCAATTTCGGTAAACATTTTTACCTGCAGGTCCAACAAGATTCACTTTTCTCAAATAATTCATATACTTTTAGAGCTTTCTTGACATTATTTAGAAATGTTTTTGAAATCGCTGCATATATGTATGTATATATAGTATATAGCTTATAAATTGCTTACAAGTTGCAATGATTTCATTCTTGTGTGTTTCCGGTAACACACATACACACGAAAACATATTTATATGTGTAATCTTGACATTTTTCCGAACGCCAATTTCCGTAGAAAGAAGAAAAAGCATATTTTTTAATTAAGACATTATACTTCGAACATAAGGGAGGAGCGGAGAGCCAGATTAGAAACAATTACTCTCATTTGACAACAACAGCAACAGCAGCAAATATCAAAGAAAACAAGCGAAGAGCACAGCCTTTATGCCAATGGCAAATTAACTGACTGAGGATGTGCGAGCACACATACACGCATACACAGGTAAATATGTATAACGTATGTAAAAATATGTTTGAGCATATGTGTTTATACGAAATTGGCCGTTATTGTTTTATGATTGTTTCATATTGAATATTTATACAATACAATGCACCGCCAGTGCTCCTCAGCACAATATAAATTGTGTTCAAAATATGTGGAGCCTGTAAATACTCTGACGCGTGAGGGCAGAATGCCAGTGAAATACATACATGCACTGGCAAAATCGCTTAGGCGAACGTCAGAGCTCATAGAGCATACATAGAAACATTGGTGTGTATGTGTGAGTAATTTGGAATTTTCTGCGAAAATAAATTTCAGTTCAAAATCCACGTCATATGCAGTTTTTTTTCCTGTCGGGGGTAAAGCGCTCTTGGTTCTCGTTTCATCTTGTTCTTTATTTTCTCAACTATTTTCTGACTATACGCAGTGTACTTGTACAAAGGGATGATGACGACAAAGTTGGCCGACACGATGGCAGACAACCGACCAGTACTCGTACTTGCTGGCCTTTAATAGGCGTAGACACAATACGATTGAGTGCCATTAAAGAGTAGCACTCGTTGGGGGAGTGTGAGAAACAGCACAAGATATTGAGAGCAAGTGAATTGCTTGGCGCTGCCGTAAATATTGGAAGGCGTTACGTCGAATATTACAACGAGCGCAAGCATAGTTTTAGGGGGGTGTTTTCCAGTACCCTTATACGGCTTACCAGTTTCTTTGGGACATATGACGTTGACGATGAACGACAAACTATAAAGGAGCGAGTAGCGATTCGCAAAATTGAGAGCTGGCTGTAGAGAGTTGCTCGGTTGATTTGAGTTCGTGTATATATATATATATGTTTACGTAAGTATCTAGTTACATGCGATGTAACGGTGAACTTTTCCACGAATGTATACATCCATATGTAAATATAAATGTAGATCTGTGTCTGTAATTATATTTTCTATGGAATACACAGTAAAAAATGTTGTCTCTTTATAAAAAATAAATATTTTTAATATCAAAAAAATTAAGTTATATAAAAAAGCAAATGAAGTAAGAGGGTGGTAACTTAATGGAATAGAAATACTAAAAAACCAAATGATGGACAACAAAGTAATGATTTTGTATCTGCGAAAAGTCGTTGCATACCTAGGTCAGGGAGCCAGGCTAAACAAAAATAAATACTTAAAACCTATATTATTTCAAAATATACAGGAAAATTGTAGCACACTTTTAGGCTAATATCAAATATTTGCTTTTAATATTTTTTCAGTTTCTCTCTTATTCTCGCTATTTTGTTTCAATCGAAGGATTTTACGCATGTTAAATCTCATCGAAGAAACTGAAGTCTTTTTCAGAGATTTTTCTGTTATATCGAAATTTTATATGAAGATATCTGTATATATACATTTCTATTATTATATTTATAATCTTATCGTAGTCTTAAATGTAGACTTCGTAGATGCGTTGCATAGAAAAATATTATTAAAAGAAGACCGCGAAAAATCACACTCACACTTTTTTCATAACAAACCTCATCAAATCATATCATTGATATTATCAAACAGATGTACTGATCTGATCTTACAACAATAAGAACGTCCTGTCGTAATTCTTACATTAAGTAGGTACACCCCCAAGTTGGTACAAAAGCGATAGACATACATACACGCCTAAACACATACATTTGAAACTTCACCGACTTTTACATTAACGACTATACGTTTACTTAGAGCAGTCGGCAAACTCTCAGTGGTTTTATTCTGATTTTTCTCAGCACCACTCATTTTGGTCACTTTACGCTGGTAACACATACACATGTATACACACATGTATGCATTTACTACCACTCGCTGGATAGCGCTTGCAGCAACGTCAGCAGTACCGTCACTGGAATGCACATAGCGCACACAGCAAATACTTTCTCGTCCGTGGTGCGCGCACCTTTCTTCGCAAAATCTACCCTCACACAACGTTTACTCAATGAGCTCGCCGTCAGTCAGCTTTTGGATTTCGTACGTGCAATTTCGGCTTGAGCGCCGATGGCAGACGGGACGGCCTACATATATACATTTTTGTTAGGCTAATTTACTCATACACTAAATGGATTTAGCAGGAGGTTGTAAGGGAAATTTTATTTAAAAAATAATTGTTTCGAAGAAAATTGTGTATTCGGAGCGAAATTTCAAAGGGAGTTTAGCACTACGCCGTTGAAAATCTAACTTACGACAGATAAAATGAGGCAATGTTGAAATGCAGCTAACTGTCTTTAATTTCAAACGGTTTTGAGTGCGTAACGGTAACACTTTCCGACACTAATGCAACGAAAATCGAATATGAAGAAAGTCAATCGCAAAATATATATGCAAAATCAATCGTTTGCCAGTGATATTGTCCTGTCACAGCAGTACTGTTCTTCTCGATATGATAGCCTACTGCTGGGCCGGGGCATTAACATTGTCTTGCGAGTGTGAACAACAACAACAGCAGCAGTTCAATTGATGAAGCAAAGCCAAAAAACAATTGTGAAATCTATTTAAAAGCACTAAAGAGATTTTTCTCACTAATATAAGCACTACTGAAGCATACATTTTGGGGCGCACGCAAATTTCGTACTGAAACAACCGGATTATTACTCATTACCTTAATGTTTTTTGTTTTCTAATCATTTAATCATTTTGTTTAAAAAATTTCGAGGCATACTTTCGAGCGCTACCCCATGTTAAGAATGTGTATTCGCCTATATATATGCATATATTCAAATATATTTTCGCGTTCATACACATTTGCCTGCATGTACATGCATGTGTGTGTGTATTGAGATATAGTTAGATACATATGTGTGCACACAGAGCAGCGCGTCGGTAAAACAGCACTTGGCTTAGCATGAAAATTTCCGGTATAAGGCGAAAAGCAGGAAAAATCAATTTTCCATTTTTAAATCGAGCAGCAGCAGCAGCCAACACCACAGATGCAGCAGCAGCAACAGCAAACCTAGTAGCGACAGCAATGGGCTAGCCATGGAAAGCTGGGCGGCATCAGACGCAGCAGCAGCTAAGCTGAATTCGGACTTCATTGTACGCAGCGCTCATAAAGAAGGGATAAAGGATGCTTCAAGTCGACAGCACCAAAAAGAGATGGATATTGTTGCAAACACCCAGTACCTTATACGAACGCACACACATATACACACACACAAAGCCTATATTTATCAAAGTTGGAAACTTTGAATGGAAGCTGAAATTGGAAACACCATGGCAGCGGACCGTTATATGTGCGTCTTTGGAACATGTGGTACATATGGATGCCAAAATTGTGGAAGCTGTTCAGGCAAGCTAATGAATTATTCAAAGCAAAGCGCAGAGTAGAAAAGAATGCCACGAAAAATGTTGCAAGAAACAATACAAATTGAAAATATCGATTTCTCGCATAAAAAGCCGCACGAGTGATATATGAAAAAATCGTGTGGCATACATAATCACTACTATTTCGAGTATATTTCCAACGTATTAGCGTAATATTTAGTAAAAATCAATAAACCACCACCGCAGCGAAGAGGCTATAAAGTGTGGCATGCATAAAAAGCATTATAGTACGCCCTTACTTGCAACACCACCTTAAACATCATACCGTCCGCACACACACACACTGAGTCGAACGAAACGCACCCACTTAATGTCTTTGTGGGTACCTACAAACACGTTGCACACACACGCACATACTTCTTTAATACAACAATAACAAGAAATTTTAATAATAATAATAATAAAATGCTCGCTTACAAGTATGTATGAACAACATAACAAAACGAGCGGCGGTCACACAACAACAAAACAGCCTGAAATACTTTAGTAAAATTAACAACAACAAAACGCACAGCAAAACCATTGTCCGCGTGCCGGTTACGGGGTTAAGAGCAACCCTGCATCACATACACACAGCCACACCTATACTACTGCATTAATGTGCGTGAAGCTTCTTGCGGCATGGCCTAAGCAACACTCACCCCAGTAGACGTACGCCGAGTATTGTCGTCCTCTTACCCTTCGGTTAACTTTGGTTTTAGTTTTCTCCCTCACAATCGACCTTTTTCCAAGTACTGTGCTCCTGTCGTTTACATTCTTTGTTGTTTTGTACTTAATTTGTGCGTCCTTTTCAACAAGTAAAGTTCTACCCTCCCGCTAACGGTTAGTTTCAACTACGGCGTCTCCCTGCCTATATTTATCCCCCAACCCTCATACAAATATTTAACCGTCTTTACACGCATACATTCATGTCTATATATAACAACATAAGTATTATACATATACATATATACGCGTATGCTATACTGAAAAATGTACATTCGTTCATTGGCCGCTTGACAAAGCATATAGTAAGGCGTTGGCGTCAATGAGGGTACCCATTTCACGAACTATAGCAATGTGTGTGTGTGCATGTATGAGTGTTTACGTGTAGTGTATAACAGCGTTGACATCAATGCGCTCACGGAGCTTTCGAGTACACATTCTTATGTGTATGTTTAAGCTTTCAAAGCTCGATTTTATTTCCAAAATGTTCCAGGTGGTGCTTAGTAGTTTTACGAATTTAGCCCTACGTTATGTTTTATCAAAGTTTAGATCGTAAAAAACTCAAAAACTTCGCTGATTGGTATCTATTGTTAGCTCGGTTGTAAAGTGAGTATTTTGACCCAAATTCATATCTATGCATCAATAAGAGCATGTTTCACCAGACCTTAGAAAAGCGCTATCAACTAGTCTTTTTTGCTTTTTAATTTGAATTTACTTTTTACAAGCCACACTGGACAATTTTAACTCAACTTTCGAAGAACATTTCCATAGGTTACTGCGAAAAGAATTTTAATTAAATACGCAAATACGCAAAATGAAAATAAATTTGCACAATTTTGGATTTTCGAATTTTCGTAAGTTCGAATTTTCAAAATTTCGAAATTTTAAATTTTCGTTATTAGAATTTCGTATAATCGGCTCTTTAAGTTGTGCAAAGCAACAAAAACAAGTATTTTGGCGAGAAAAATATGTTTTTTTTATGTTCGAAATTTTCGAACACATGTCTAATATTTAGGATTTTGCAAGTTGACGTTTTTAACATCAAAATAGTAATAAGATAATAGCGAAATCACTAAAATTCTTAAATATTGTTGCATATTTGACGCTTTCGGTATTTGTACTTTCAGAGATGCTAAATAAGGGGATGAATCTGTGTATAGTTTGTTGACCTTCTTTCGTATTCGAAACTATTGGTTTTGGCTTTTCCTAAATTTTACATATTCGAATTTTGATTGCTCGCATTTTTTAATGCTGTCATATTTTCGAGCAATAATATAATATAAGTTTGTTCGTAAATTTTTTCACATGCTCGGAAAATGATTTTCAATACTGTAATTTTTAAAACTTGTATGCCTAAAGTCCATCGCCGATTTTATTATATTTTATGCCACTATCTCACAGAAAGTAAAAAAAAAAATCCATCAGAAAAATCGTCAACATTTCGCACCAAATTCATAAATATATTTTCTTCAGTATACCAAGTTATAGCCACTCCCCATCACTCACTGGGCTGTGACAAACAAACATTTGGTCAAGCATAACTGCTATGTTCTTTCCCCACACTTCGCCAAAAGGCTTTCAGGGTGAGGTGAAAATTATATCATTATAATGAAAACATAGGTTAATGTTTTACCTTGCTTTTTACTATTTCATTACAACAAATAAATGCTTGTCCGCAGCAGCTTTGCTGCATTTTAAGTATCCAAAAAATCGGCAGTGTGCACATTTGTCCTTGTACGTCATTCGTTTCGGGCTGCAAGACACGAACGCCAGTTCATTCGCCTATTTTTGCAGTCCGACTTCATCCCCATTCAGCTACTGCTTCTAATACAGCATATTACAGTTACGTACTTTTGTCAGTGTGTGTTTGTATGGATGTAATTTAGGAAATTTGCTCAGCATCAGCACTCCAATCGCTACATCAGCATTTTAAGCATCAAACAGAGCAATGCCAAAGCATGTTTTACAGAGATGAAAGAGTGCAGACAGACGCAGCATACATATGAATTGGTTGGATGATTGTTGTTACATATATGAAGGTAAATTCGTTTTAAGAAATTTGTCTACGCAAATTAATTCACAAAAATATGTACTGGAAATGCTGAAAAGGAAAATGCTTGCCATCCAAAAACAAAGAAACAGAAATGAACTAATTAAAATTGCCTATCGTAATCGTAAAAATCACCACAATAAGACGTTACAATCATCATCTGAAGAGATGTAGAAAGCAGAAGAGCAAGAAAAATAGAACGTGAAGCTGAAGCAGAAACCACTATCCTCCTTCATAATTAGGAGGTTCTAACGATATTTGATTTACAATAAATTACAAATTTACAAAATACAAATATAAAAGCATAAAATCGAAACTTAAATAACTAAAAAACCGCACAGCTGATGGCATCTAGCAATCACTAGGATATACTTGCATGTATAATGTTTCTATTCTCATTTGTCGTACTTCGCAATCTCGGCCACACAGTTGTTGTTTTTCTCTACAGAGAAAAATTAAATACTATACTACACTGTGTGCGGGGTAATGAAGTACATCTTGAAAACATCAACTTAAGAGTGTAGCGGTACACAACATTGTGTATATATAGTGATGGAACGATGCCGATTTCTTATAGTGAATACCGATAGTCTTTTTGAGTACTTATTGGTATCGACACCCCGATATTTGTATATAAATCTTTGGTAATTACTGTGGACTATTGTTATAATTTTTAAAGGGACGTATCGAATACCAATGATGTTTCGAAAATTAATCATTGAATCATAGCATAATGGACGAGTTTTGTATATTATAAAAATTTTTAATTTTGCTTTCTTAGGAAAATTCTCTAAACTATTGTAACAATATTTCTTGAAAAATGAATAAAGAAATAAAATATAAAACAAAAGTGAACAAAATTGAAAGTCCTAGAACTTGATTGTTCTTTTAAAACATTATGTTATTTGAGATAAATCCAGAAAGCTAAATAGCAGTTAAGATTGGCGTATAGAGTTACCGGTATAAACCCATATAGCGGGTATAAAATTTTTTCTTTGACAAATATTTTTATTAGTCGAAGCCCGAACATATAAAAAGCAGTTAGATCATTAGAGATCAGAACTCTAACTAAAAAAAATTAAGATGTAAAGTGCCTGCATCGTAGAATATGGTTTAATAGTAAGCTTAGATGATTTGAGAGTCTCAAACTGTAGCTTTCTGTTCCACAAGCGATTAGTTTTTGGTATTGTGATAGTTTTGAGTAATTTTCAATCTATTTACTTTAGATTTGATCTTTCTGATCTAAAATTGTATCTCCGGTTTAATATGCAAAATATTATGTCGAGTATCGCACTGACTTGCCAGCACCCTAATGTATTATAAAACGGCTAGAAGGCAAATTAGACAAATATGTATGCATTAACAGCAAAAATAGAATAGTTATGTAAATAATGCCACGACAATTAGCACATATGGTGAATGCTATTATTTAAATAGAAAATGTTTGTCCGAGTTCAACAAGTGTTAAGTATGAGCTTTGTAAGTCAATTGCTCAAATAACTATGTGCTTCGTAGTAAAAACGTAAATGTGTGTGTAAACATATACATTTATATATTTATGTCAGTACTGGCAACTATATTTCATTGAGTTTATGCTGGCATAAGTGGGGGAACTACACAAATTATCGATTAAATTTTCAAAAGGCCGAAAGGACAAAACTTGTGTTAAAACTTGAAAATTCGATATTTGTCATGGCGGCACATAAGTTTTTTGATTGAAATATAACAGTAAAATAGATTTCAGGATTTTATGTGCTGCCATTATATGCTTTATTTGTGCATACTTAAGAGCTAAATACAAGAAAGTTTAGAAAATTCTTTACTAAAATATGAGCAAATTATATGTATATACTAATAATAAATACAATTTCCAATTAGACCATGCAAAATAATAATACTGCAATATTTAAGGTAATACGATTCAACTGAGCACCTATAAATGTACAGATCTCCAAGGAAACTATAAACCGACTTGACCTAATTTCTGCTGAGTAATCCTAAGCTCATTAAAACCCATATACATATGTATGTATGTAAGAAAAAAAATTAATAAAATTGCAAACCAGCTAATTGTAAAAGAAATGCAGACCCACATATGTGGACTTTTGTTCGAATACCTTATAGCCTTAAGTACATAAGTATAGTTTTTACACTCACACACACATATCGAACTAATAGTTCATGAAAGTTCTTGGAGCTGCGCAGCTTGGTGTGGAAGCGAGTTTACACACGCGACGAGTACGAATGGCATTGTAAAAGCATGCACACTCATACATACATATATTTTGTAATAAAGTAAGCAATTAAAGGATGAAAGCATATTACAGTAAAGCTGCTTATGAGCTCCATTTCATAGCTGACGATTGTTAAGGATAATAACATAACTATCTGAGCATGGCGAAATGTCAAAACAGAATAATGAAATAAGCGCATACATATCTATGTATGTATGTTTGTCCGAAGCTTAAAAACACTGTTTGCCTCGAGAGCGACGTTTAAAGTGCATTGGTTGACGATAATGACCAAGAGGAGATTGTAGTGCCATATTGGCTAGATATGAGAGTGACGACAGTTTTCAAACAATGAAAGCACAGGTGACTCATTGTGGGCTTTTGAGAAGAAAACAAATATTTTTTTAAATATATTTCATTTCTACTTTTGTTCATAAAGAGTTAAGCCTTTGCAATGACACAAACATTTTAATTAATTATATTATATGCCTAGAAATCCAAAATTTTATATTATTTAAAAATCTATATAAAGCTTAAAATGATATAGTGTTAACGATCTGGAACTTTTTACTTATGCTTAACACGATTTTCATGTACGGCTTATACATAAGTTGCCAAATATGGTTATTGAATATTTTTTCTTTATTTAAAAATTAAAAAATTCAAATCTGAAAATTTAATTTTTTTAATTTATAAATTTTTTCGGGTTAATACGAGTACATACCTGCAACTTCACTTTTTGAAAAAATTAATTTTTATTTTTTAAAATTTTTTCAGGTTATGTACGTGATTTTCTGGTAAACTTCAGATTTTAACAGCGCACGTATATATGTATTTTTATTAAATACTTGAAGTGCCATTTTAAAGGAGGCATATCAAATAATTATATCCCCTGTGCTGACCGGTGTGTAATTTCATTAATTAAAAGGTGTGTCTCTAGCGCTCAGGTCATAACAATCATAACAACAACGAAAGATATACTACTACAGTTTCTGAGCAAACATTTGATGACTAATTAAACTGAAATACGAGCATGTCAACTCTTATATAATGACATAAATAAATGATATTTACATATTAGCATTAGTTTAAGAAGGGTCTTTAGAATTTCAATATTTCAATTAAGCTTGCAATTTCATATTATTTATTAAACTGATAAATTGGTTAGTGGAAATATAATTAAAATTTCTTTGCTCTCGCAATATACATATATTATGCAGTCATCGTCCTAACGTTTTAAGCTGTCTTCGAATGATTTAATATTTTTTAATAACTCTAGGAGCTACAGTTTCATGGAAATATATAATTTTATGAGTTAAATTATGCTTTTGCGCCTGTAAGTAGGCAAGGAAAATTTGTTTGTACGCAAAAAAATGATATATAAGCTCCTATGGCTCTCCTCACACATTATATATACATACATATGTATATATATCTATATACAGTCATAATGATTATGACGTTTATGATGTTGCATCACAACTTGGTGAAAAACATATTGCTTCATACATTTACAACACTTACACATACAAATACTTATTAACGGAAAGCGTTGAGTTACTGTTAATGCAACTTAATATAAAAAAACACGATTTGTTGTTGTGCTAAATGCATTAAAAAGGGGGTCACCTAAAAATAATACCTCTAAGCCTGCATACTCGCATTTGTATCACAAAGCGTGAAAGTGATAAACTGTTTCATGCGAGTACCGTTGCGCCTGCTTTTATTTTAAATACGCTTTAGACTCGTTGAATACAGACACACTTCAATGTCATACCGGAAGTTGGTGGCGAAAGGCTCAAACGAGCTGCGACTGCACTTTGCCGTGTGCAACCGAGAGTCTACAGTCAATTTGAAGTGGTTGGTGAGTGAGTGCAGGCACTTCCTGCTACCCTGCGCTGATGTAATGAATTTAACTGCACGCACTTATGCAAATGCAACCCTGTAGGGTGGTGCATATAAATTAAAAGATGTGTGATATAAAAAATATAGAATATATTGTATATAATGTCATAGCGAGACGTTAATAATTAGAGTAACGAAGTCGGTTCAATAGGGGAACAGATATGCGCTCATTCCTATAAGGACTCGCGAATATGTAGCTATGTACGCATGCTTATCTATATGTTACATGAGCCTTAAAAGCGTGCAAATGAATAAAATGTGGTTGTGTGTCTCCACGTGCAATGATACGGATACGATTTCGCTTTATGATGAAAAATTTCATAGAGCTATAAATACTTTGTTTAATGGAGTTCACACTTTTATGTCGTGTATGGAGTACAACAACCAGTTGCGTGAAAGGAAGTAAGAAAAGTCAAAGTATTTGCATTGAAATGCAAGTAAGGACTTATGGGACTCTATAGGCCTACAGAGAAATACAACGAAAATATTTGAAAGCAATATCCTTATCAAATTAAATCAAAAGTGCCGATTTATTTTTCGACTGTTATATTGAAAATTAGTAAATTCTTTCTAAAACAATCATTACACTTATACAATAAGTATTCGTGTGCACTAAATAAATTAAATGAAATGTTTATTACTCAATATTTTTGTCTGTGTATCCAATGAGCTTTTCGCTGAATCTGCTACAAAAGCTCCAAACTTTCAAAGTAGTTTCGCTCACGCTCACTTTGTCAAAGCTCAAAGAGCTTAAAAGCACAAGCTGTCGTTTGGAATGTTTTGTTAGTTGTCCTGCTAAGTTAAAAAAGCTTTATTAAAGCTTTTCAAAAAGCTTAAGGTTGCTGTCATTGATGTTGGAATTTTCGGAAATACAGTTAGTTTCCAATAGATGGCGCTGAGAGTTAAAAAAAATTGCAAGTACCAACAAGTAATTAACAAAAAGAACTTTCAGCACAGGGTGACAACAAAATTGAAAAAAAAGTAAATTTGTATGTATAGTATGTAATAAGTAGTATAAGTAGTAAAAAACACTGTTCTACAAAAAATGTTTGATTGGGTGCTACTAGATGTCAGCTGACAGATCTGGTTAACCTTAGATTCTTACATCACTTTTTCCGGTTTTATTCAAAATCAGTCAAGCTGATAATAACTTTTATTACATTAGTAGTAAATATTTATTATGGTAAGTAAGTAGAGATGTTGCAATAATGATCTGTCATGTTCTGTTACTAATGCGGTGCTACACAAATGCGGTGGAAAGCAATAAATTGGCACGCTTTGCTTCTAGCTGAGAGCTGATGTAAAAAAGGTGACTTGCATTTTCGTATCAACCCACAAAATATACTCAGAATCAGGTCTAAAATGAGGCGCTAAAATCAGTGTAGTACAGTTTATATTGCTGACCCGGCATCCAAATTGGTTCGGCTTTACGCGAAACTAAAAATGTGTTTTTCTCGAAAAGTCTTTTTTAAAATGTTACCGACGATTTCTCAGGCTCTACTGGAAACATACCTTAAGTTTTTAGAAAGTTCGCTTTTTAGACTTGTATATATCGGAACTTATCCATATCGCCGAATTTCAATTTTTATTATTCATAAATTTCAAAAAGTCAAAAAAGGTGATAAAAAGTTATTTTTTTTATGCAATCATCACTTCGTTAGGTTTTTTTTTTCATCTTTTCCGTAGAACCAGACATTGAGGCCTTATTTCAGACTAATAACTTTTTTGTTTGTGATTTCATTGCTAGGAGAGTTGAAATTTTTGAAAATTTTATCTTTTCTTATACTCTTGCAACCTGTTGCCACAAGTTCGTTGTAAAAATATTAATTGTATCAAGCAATGTTTCCGATAACTATAGTTTTAGTAACCCTTTCTCATGCCTTTGAAAGAAGGGCTTACAATGTGGGACTATATGCATGTCATTAGATTCTTTAGGTCATCGAAACAGAAGCGTAATTATCAGGTTTCTTAAACTTTACAACGCAGTTCTTCAAACTGTGCGAGTCGGAGTTGTTGCGCAATAGCGTAGTCGCACAAATAAAGTTCGCAGCAATAGCAAAGAAAAGTTTAAAACGCAAAAAAAAAATTCTTTACTCCAACGTGTATGGTCGGTTATTTAAGGGCTGGCAAGACAAGCAAACGGAGATTGTTTTGCACCCAACATTGAATTGGTGGAGCTGTTTAACAAGGATATTACTTTGTTGTTGTTGTTAGCATTTGCTGCTTTCAATTGTTGGCAATGAGCACTACTCACCATTCGCTCATAAATTTCAATTCAACAATTGCGTAGCAGCAGCATTTTGAACTTCAGTTGCAGGCAAACGTTCAGTCGTTCAGCGGAATAGACACTTGAGTTTAATGCGCGCCAACGAGCTGCAGGATACGAATGCGTATAACTGTATAGTGTGCCATGTTTGTGGCAGTGCGTGCGTGTGTATTAGTGCAACTGCAAAGTACTCATAATGACAGTCATGAAGATATATTTATTTGTGGAATCGTTTGGTGTTGTTGCTGGTTAAATTTACAGTGTGTTAAATAATTATTCAATGATGTTTGTTGGTATAATTTGGAAGGGAGACAAGGTTTTCTCTGTCCTATTTTAACGGAAGAATATAAGAAGGCACTATGAAAAATCTTAAATAATTAGGGATTAGTTCGCCTATGTACAGAACGACGGACAGACGTGGCAAAATCGCTTGAGCTCGTTGTGCTGAGCACTTACAAATTTCATATGGATATACTTTCTAGGGTCTCCGACGTTTTCTTTTGAGTGTAACAAACTTAGAACAAAACTAAGTATACTCTGAACAGTTAAAAAAATCTAAGAATCAACAGTCTTACGTGTATAAATATGCTCAGTTACAAGCTAGAGACACAGCCTCTTGAGCCAACTGCCAGTTTTGCGACATGGCGCCGGAAACTACTGAGTATATTTTGGATTGTACAGAGACCTGTAGACGCAGATTCCTATCCGGATGCAAATCACATCACCTGAAAGTTCTTAGAATTCATCAGAGAACTTCTGTGAAAACCTGTGATAGTAGGGATCGCACAAAAGACCTTAAAGTTACAGAGCAGATTCTATTCTACTCTACAAGTTATTAAAAAAAAAAAAAAAATGTATATTTTTTTTTGTAAAAATAATATATCTTCACATTTTGAATGCACTGTAAGCAAAATATCATTGGTTGGATGGCTGGTAATTTATGTGCTTTTTGTGGTTGGAAAAATTGTCGATGAGGCATTTTTGGTATAGATCCCCACCAGAGTATGCACGAACTCACCCTCTAAAGTTTTAGCAAACTATAGAAATCTGAAAATAATTGCGCATTATTTTGCAATAACAAATAAGCATATAAGTCTCTTATATATGTGTGTGTGTAAACACGTAAGCATTCTAGTATATGTGTATGAGCGTATGCACATACAGAGGTGGTAATTCTAGTGCTGAAAAAAAAACGAAAATGTGTGCCAGCGAGTGCTTTATCAACATCAATAAATTGCCATTGTGAAAAACAACCCACACTGGAGAGCAAGATTTGAGAAAAAAATGCAATTCAAGCGTCTATGAAACACGACACCACAGTCACATACATATGCATGCCTGTGTATATATGCGGATGTGCGCCTAAAAATATGCAGTTAATTTTTATGACTAAGAATTTGTATAAACGTGTGTGCGGTTATGTTAATATATGCACACACATACATACTCATCTCTGCTATTATGGAGTTTTCAAACCCACCGAAACTGAGCTCAGCTCTTGGCTTGTTTACTTTCACAGCCGCTACCACATTGGGCTTACATGTAACATCACATTTCGTCAATTTTTTCCTGCTTAACATCAGCTAAGTGTCCCACAAGCACTGTATTGCTTTCTCGTTTATTTCGCATGTGTAGTATCTCCTTGTTTTTGGGTTTGCATTTCCTGTTTGTTTGTCGCTGTCAGCAGCTTCATTGCCTTGCAATCTAGACACACAGCGATACGAGCATTACAAGTGAAATCCGCAAAATCCTTGTGTCACAGTCAATTCCACTCGAAGCGATATGAAGTGAGGACGACGCAGTACTTAGCACAACGCAACTCAATACAATATTCGATTGAAGTGCCTGCTAAAGGAAAATTAATAAATACACACACACGTGTGTATATACATAAAGAAATTGTTGGTGTATAGCGAGTACAGTGGGCGAAATATTGAACTCAAAGTTTCATTGACAAAATGACCTTTTAAATTAGCTGTAAGCTTTTAAGCATTCCCTACGGCTTTAGAGGCTTTGATGAGCTAGAAATTGTGCTGAGCTACTGCCAACCATAGGAAAAGCTGTCTACATTTGACAAGTGAAGAATCGTACAGGTTTTGGGCGACTTTTGAATGGTTGAGGTTTTATGGAAAACCTTTTTTTTTGTCGTTAATATGCTTGGATATTTGCCAGGGATTGGCGTTAAACTAATACTCACTGCAGAATTTATTGAAGGATAATGTCTTTTTTGGAAAAAAAGTAAGTTAGTCACACCTATCGAGGGTCTGTACATATATGAAAACCGGAACTTAAATAAATAACTATACTTTATTACGAAGGAAAATGGAGAATTTGGTTCGTATATACGATAATTTCTCAAAATATACGATATTAACCCTAGGTCGTTCAGATACCACCATCAGCAACATCCGTTTCTATCACTGAAACTAATTATTGCTAATTAAACTAAATATTAAAAGAACAAGAGGTTTTCGTTGGATGTTTTGTCGAGCTTAGTTTTTCAAACGTGTTGTGTGTCTTGGGTTTGCGATCTTTAGTTTTCTAATTTCAGTATCGAATCTAATCTAAATAATAACAATAAAATGTATCTATATCTACTTCATAACGCCATTTAAAAAGAGAGTATTCCCTTCTAGTGTATCTGTGAAACGAAAGCATACAAGAAAGCGCTAACTGGAAAATATCATAACCGCTAAAATACCTAGAAAATGTACTCCGATAGTCATATTCGAGTTTTACAACATTTTCAACAATGAACAATAGTAATGGACAGCCTTGCGCAATGAAACGTCAACACTACTCCACGGTGATCACTTTTGATTGATTGGAATTTATGCTGACAAGGCACGATGCCTCCCGACTCTAGCTATTTCACGTACCTACACGAGGAGTACACAAACAATGTCGAGGGACAAGAGGCAAAAAACAAAACGCATAATTCACTTTACAGCCAAGGCAGCAGCACAACAAAAGGTAAAGCAAACAACGAAACAATAACTGCATATAACAAAAACAATTACAAACACATAAAGCCACAAAACATGAGCATGGATGACAACAAGACAACAAACAAAAGACTGCTAAAGCTAAAGCTGGAGTTAGAGTTGAGGTTCAAGCAAAAAGCTCTACTCGAAGGATAAGCGCAGGAGTATGTTGTGTCTGTGCGTCGTCAGCATGACTGAGTGTATTCGAGTTCGGAGCTTAAGTGAAATGTGTGTCGTTGTGAATATGTTTGAGGTGAATTGTTTAGAATACAGGGATGCCAACGTTGAGAGAATTCGAAACAGAAGGCGGATTATATAAATAACAGATCCTACTAAAAATTCAATCTTTCTGAGATGCAGTTGTAAGTACAATATATTTGCTTAATATTTACGAGGCTTCGTGTCATCTCGCCACTGCGCACAAGTTCCACACATTTAGCCACCCTGGCAACCCTATTGTGTACAACAATGTACCCGCAGTCAGCAGGAGTTTGGTGCACTGCTTCTTGTTGAATATTTGAAAGACTCGAGTGCTCGTCGAGTTGTTATTATATTTTTTATGAGCCTTTGTTGGTGGCGCAGTGCGAAGCTTTTGAAATGTTTTCCTTTTTTTTGCAGCAAAAGCAGTGTTTGCTTTTTCTTTTGACTTTAGAATTTTACTAAGCATTTTTTGTGTTTTCTTGTGTTTTTTTTGTTTTTATATGTGTGTTCTGGTTATAGGTATGTTTGTGCTGCCGCCGCTTGGTTGCATGAACTCTGCAGCAACGCATGTTGTTGCATATATTAAACGCCCTACAAAGATGATATTTGTTTTCAAGATAAAGCCTGTAAAAAGCTTATAGAATTTGTGCGATTTGCCGATACGCGGCGTATTATGCAAAGTAAGCGAAAATGGAGATAGCAATAATGCGCGCCAAAAGGTGTGTGTGTGTGTGTGTGTGTAAATAATGACAGTGCGAGGTGTCTTCGGTTTGTGTGTATGTGTGTGTCTTCCAAAGCGGACTACAATCATGTATTGAACACTTCAAGTCTGCGGAAGTGCGTCGGCACTTCAAATAAAAGCGAGTATTACAAGAATTGCTGTTGTAACAACACTCCAGTAGACAATAAGTTTCGATAACAGTGTTCTAATAGTGATTGGAAAAGAGTTTAGCAGAATGTGCGGCGAAATGTAGTGAGTATGGCGCTTAAAAGTATTAGTAGTTCAGAAAATTGTATTGCAACTGTTTCCTTCTAAATTTTATTAAAAACAAAACAACAACATATTATGGTTTTTAACACCTATTTCCGTTATTAGTGTGTTTGAGAAGTTTTTAAGTGAAAGAATAAGATTCGGAGAGTTGCCAACTTTTACCGCGGGCAGTAAAATGCAAAGGTTCTTGATGTATGGATCATCAATGATGATGAAAAAAAAATTATATTGTTTTCTGCTAAAATATAATTAAACCCGTTGAAATAAATTTTCATATGTCGATGCTCAGCGGTCTTTGGAAATATCGCTTGTTATGCCAGAAAATATTTACCGATGATTATACACTTAGATTAAGTCATACAGTGTTTGTCTGGAAAGTAATAGGATTGAGTCGATTTAAAAAAAAATATTAAACCAATCGTTACAATTCTTTAAAAACTTTCAAAATAAGCTCCATCTGCGTCGATGCAGCGCTGCCAGCGCGATTTCCAAGTATTGAAGGCGTCACGGAAAGCATTCTCCAGAATAGCCTTGAGAGCCGAGGTGCATACTGCTTGGATACCCTTCGTTTCAAAATGCTTGCCAATCATCGGTCTTTGCAGGCAAGGAAACAAAAAAAGTCCGGGGGGCTATATCTGGGCTGTAGGGCGGTTGTGGAAGCGTTGGGATGCAGAACCTTGGTTAGGTAGCTGTTCACAAGAAAGGCTTTGTGAGCCAGGGCGTTGTCGTGGTTCAACTTATAATTGGCTGCAATGTTTTGTCGGACCCAATTGACCTTTCGTTTGAGTCTCTTAAGGACTTCCACGTAAAGCTTGGCATTGACGGTTTGTCTAAGAGGAACAAATTCATGGTGGACGATGCCTTTGATGTCAAAAAAGACAATAAGCATCGTTTAATCGCGTATCTCTGCTCTAACGAACGCTGCATTTTCGACTTGCACCACTCACAGAAACACGTCGCGCGAAAATCTTTTTCCTGACTCTCCCGCTGCTCGGAGACAATTGACCATCCGCTGGTTCGTTAGCTTGGAACGGCCTCTACCGAATACAGTTGGTGCGCGCACGCTTCGTAGTACAGTCGCGGAGGCAGAAAATCAGTCCAATTACTTTTCGGACAACCCCTGTATGTTGGCATGGACGCCCATAAAATCTGAAAACTCTACTAAGTGAGCTGAAAAGTTTCTGTAATTGTAGCGTAAGCCATCCTCCACATTGTATTTGTAGAGGTGACAGTCTGTGGCACTTTTTAGAAACGGCGTCTCAAATAAAAAGGATGTCGGAGAGTATTGGTAAAAGAAATCAGCAAATTATGAACATCGTATGAGAATATAATCTATGTGTTGACAAGTGGATATTTCCATCAACACTTTGAATGCGCTTTTGAGACCTCGCATTATAAGCAAACTCAGGTTTCAACGGTTCGATGCCGGGGAAAGTGCCTGAATGGATCGAGAACACCTTCTTAATTACTTGAAGCGGAGAACATTTTTATTGAAACGAACGAATTTTACTACTTTTTTACATCGCGACTTTTCAAACGAACGATTTTTGTTTTTCTTTTGAGTTCTTACAAGCAATTATATGTGAAGAACATACCTTTGTTTCTATACTATACCATGTTACAACACCATCCTGCGTTATTTCAAAGACAGAGAAATTATTTTTGGTTGACAAATTCAAAATTATTTGCGTAGTATTTTTTGTGATTGGCCAACAGTTAACATACCTGTAAAGAAAACGGAAAAGTCGTTAGCAATGATTATTTAAAATATTTTTCAGGTATTGATTATGTAATGACACATATTAAAAATAAATGAAAGGCTATGTATAGTTATAGTTTTTTAGTAAACATATTAAGGCACAAGAATGTTCCTTCAAGAACATTTCTGTAGAGAGTGTGTCAAAATTATGCTATAGTACTTAATACTGTGGAGAGCACTGTAACAATACATATGTAGATGGTATAAGTCTGAAAGTAGGTTGGAATCATTTCTGAATATTATTATACTCTCGCAACAAAGTTGCTAAAGAGAGTATTATAGTTTTGTTCACATAACGGTTGTTTGTAAGTCCTAAAACTAAAAGAGTCAGATATAGGGTTATATATACCAAAGTGATCAGGGTGACGAGTAGAGGTGAAATCCGGATGTCTGTCTGTCCGTCCGTGCAAGCTGTAACTTGAGTAAAAATTGAGATATCATGATGAAACTTGGTACACGTATTTCTTGACTCCATAAGAAGGTCAAGTTCGAAGATGGGCAAAATCGGTCCACTGCCACGCCCACAAAATGGCGGAAACCGAAAACCTATAAAGTGTCATAACTAAGCCATAAATGAAGATATTAAAGTGAAGGAAGGAGCATATTTGGAAGTAATTTTTTTGGAAAAGTGGGCGTGGCCCCGCCCCCTACTAAGTTTTTTGTACATATCTCAGAAACTACTATAGCTATGTCAACCAAACTCTATAGAGCCGTTTCCTTCAGGCATTTCCATATACAGTTCAAAAATGGAAGAAATCGGATAATAACCACGCCCACCTCCCATACAAAGGTTATGCTGAAAATCACTAAAAGTGCGTTAACCGACTAACAAAAAACGTCAGAAACACAAAATTTTACGGAAAAAATGGCAGAAGGAAGCTGCACCCAGGCTTTTTATAAAAATTAAAAATGGGCGTGGGGTCGCCCACTTATGGACCAAAAACCATAACTCAGGAACTACTCTACCGATTTTAATGAAATTCGGTATATAATATTATCCTAACACCCTGATGACATATACTAAATATGGGCGAAATCGGTTCTCAACCACGCCTTCTTCCAATATAACGCTATTTTAAATTCCATCTGATGCCTTCTCTGTATAATATATACATTAGAAACCAATGATCATAGCGGAATAAAACTTTACTCAAATACGGTATGTGAGCTGAGGTATCCCTTGTGGAAAAATTGTTGTGATCGGACTATAACTTTTCAAGGTCTCTGATATCGAACACGAAGAACTCAGTGCCCAACCTAACCTAACCTAATTTTTCACCGAAAATAACGGTAAATCTCTCAGAATTTAATTCTAATTAATTTTACAGCAAAATAAAAAAATATGTAAATGACGGATAATGAAATCTCGATTATCACTTTATCGTGCGAGAGTATAAAATGTTCGGTGACACCCGAACTTAGCCCTTCCTTACTTGTTTTTCTATTATTTTGCTTGAGAGATGAAAATTCTCTGATTGATTCCAGCATACAAGGGAACATCTTATCATATCGTCTAAAAGCGTGAGTCTTGTTTGCGCTTGAAAAATTCTCTGAAAGATGTTTGCAGCAAAAGATATCATTATTAAGTGAGGCAGCTATATTTTCATTGCCCAGCAAGTTGTAGCTCCATGAAGGCAGCGGGTGATAGTAACTGTTGAGTGCATATAAAAGCTCATTAGTGCCATATACAGTCGCTCTCATAACTTCAAGTTATAATGACCTACCTCACTAACGAAGCAACTCGTAAATTTGTTCACACGAATAATTGTCTAACGAATGTCGGTCACTGGCCCAGCATAGTAGTTTTCGATAACTTAGTTGGAAAACCGGAGTTCATGTTACTTTTTTACAGTTAAGGGAATGTGTGTCAACTTGTGGGTGCGATAAGATATTTTTGGCGCTATGATTCTACACATTTTTCACATTCACACATTCGCCTCACCCGCCGACTAACCATAACGATGGCAACGCCGATGTTGTTGCTTATGACGAGTTGTCAATGTTTACATAAATTATTCACAACTGTCGTAAAGAGTTCGAGTGCCAGTGTGAGTGCGAGTGCGAGAGTGGCTGCAATATGTCTCCTCTATGGACCCGCAGTGAGCTTAAAATTTTTACGAAGTTAGCAAGCAAACTGCGCCTAGAGGTGGCGAAGGATCAAAATGTGGAATTTTTGTATTAAAGTGAAATTGCAGCGGAAGCGCAAACAATAAAAAAAACATAAAAGTAAAAAGCTTAACAAAAAACTTTGCTTTAATTTGTTGGCGTATTTCAATGCTAAATGAAAATTATATCAACAAACTACTGTATAATAAAAAGTGTAAACATTTGATGTCAGCAAATGTTTAAATTGTAATAAATGTCAAATTTGAAGCTCGTCGGGGTGGCAATGAAATCATTTTTTTTTTTCGTTCTCTCTTAACTGTGCTTGACATGGTTGAGGTTACAGCTTTTTCGGGAGACAAAACAATTTTTTTGAAAACATAAAATATAAAAACTCTGAGTGCATTTGCCAGCTGAAATTTTCCACGTTTTCAAAATCGAGCATAAATGTGCCACTTGTTCATACACATATGTACATATGTATGTATATGTATTGTATGTATTGGTAGTCGAAAAAGGCTTTTTGTATTTTGTCAATATATGTCTTGCATTCGTATATCTCCGGTGCTACCGCTAACATTGTGTCGTACCATATAGTATTGGAAAGGTGAAATTTTAACCAAAGAAAGTTAAATTCGGGGAATTTGAAAAAAAGTTGCAGCTGTTCAAAAATGAGTGAAAATAATAAAGAAATTCGCTATATTTTGAAAATTTTGCATAAAAAAAGGAAGAATGTCACGCAAGCCACCAATGAAATTTGTGAAGTTTACGCAGACGATGCTGTAGCAGTTCGTGTAACTAGGAATGGTTCGCTCGCTTCATTTGCGGAAATTTCCAAATTTCATTTTGCGCTGATGGAATAATGTCTCTGGCAGAAAAATGTCAAGACGTGGTCGACTAAAATATTCGTAGTACATATTTGTTCATTTATTTAATAAAAAAATAATATGTTGAAGTTTGAATAAAAATACGAAAAGACTTTTTCGACTACCCAAAATATATACATATCTTTGTTGAACAATGTAATCTATTGAGTCCAATCAGATTGTGTATAAATATTTATTCAGCTTAGAAAATAATTATAATTAATAAGTTACAGTTTTTCAAACAATATTAATATGAAGAGTATACATAATTTTGAAACCAATTTTTATAGAAAATTTATTACTAGGCTGATTTAATAATTTTTTCCAAAATGAGTTCGTTAAATAATATTTTTTAATTTTTAATTTAATTTAATATGTTAACATGAAATATAGAAATTTATTTTTTAATTATATTTTTTCGCTAAATAATATTTTTCTCTTCAAAATAATTTATTAACATGAAATATAGAAATTTATTTTTAATTATTCTTTTCAGCCAAGTTTTAAGTAAAATAGATAATTTATCAATTTCTTAATGATATAACGGTATCTTCTTCAATACTTTTAATTTTAGGTGTCAGCCAACTGCCAGAAAGTCATTTCTTATTAACCACTCGTTGGGTATGAATGTAAGGCAACAACACTGTCACTTATGCCGATCAACCACCAACTTCTTAACGATTTTGCTTGCAACTCTTTTCGGTTAATCATAACTGTTTTTACCCACTTGCTTTGCCTATTTATCTTTCCAATCATCATATAAATTATGCATTTTTTCGCTTTGAGAATTAATACACAAAGTAAATAAGCACAACAAAATGCGAACGAAGTCCACAAACGGACTTTGTTGTAATTTTATGTCCACACAGCAGAAATTTGGTTTAACACACATTTTTTATGGATTGTTATCTTTCGAACAGACGGTAAGTTCAGGCACTAAGAATCTTAGTAAAATCTTGCACAAAAAGCCCAACCCGAAAACCGTTCAGTTATTTGCGCTTTTAGTCTTTTGTTAGTCGCCTAGTTGAATGCGCAACGCGTGCAAGTACTCGCTGGCTAAGCCGTTATTTAACGTGCGTTTTGGTAGTTTCGGTTATGCGAAGCACGTAATTGAATTTGGCCGGGAGCGTTTGTGTGAAAAACAGTACTTTTACAATTAGTGTTGAGGAAGTTTTGAAGATTTCTGCGCAGTTATGCGAGAACATTTTTATATGCTCACATTTTTAACAAAATAGTTCGAGAAGAAAATGCCTTGGCTTACAATTTTCATTTTCGGAGTTACAGGTGATTTTCAGTCAATTGGATTGCGTGATAGATTTAGTGCTAATTGAAGGATAAACGTTCAGTTAATTGAAGAAATATAAAAAAATTGTGCAAGAGAGGTTTGACTATCAGTGATTTATGAGAATAATTTAAGCGTGATGTCATTGCAGTGATACTGTCTCTCAGGAAAATAAAGCGTCAAAAAGTGAAGAATTTGTTTCAGAGATGGAGACGCACTCAAAAGTACGAAAGTGATTTCAAGCAACAGCTGATGCTGCCCATTTCATTTATGGTTGTTGACTTTTTATTCGCTCTAGCATCGTTAGTGTCGGTTCAGAAAGTGGTATACAGTTGCTACCATGCAGAAAACACTTAAACAGTTTGGTATATACTTAAGTGATCTTGTATTAATCGAAAGTCTTTGACACATAAATCGGATCTAAGTGAAAAGCAAGAGCTGAAAAGACTTTAAACCACTCCTATCTCTACAAATTTGGTACGGGACTATGAGCTTCAAAGAAATTGTGTTGAAATAAGAATCAAGAGCAAGAAATTGTTCGAACAGTTATAATAATAATAAAATCTATTAATAAGACTACTGGGAACCCAATTAATGGAGCGAAGTGTCCCAAAAAGGGCAAATTGAAATGAAGTGAAATTATTTTTCTTTCAATATTCCTTTAAAATGTTTTGTCGCTGTTTTCAGCGGTTTCATAAACTTTTGTAGAATGTTTATTTCGAAATCTCAAAGTCACACCGAAAGTTGATAGTTTGCTAGCCCTAGACAGCTCTTGAGTGTTCTCATGAATAGCGGTTCTAAGATTGCATTCTTCGCAACTTCAATTTAGAATAAAACGTTTTGAGTCTAGAGCCCTTTTCGGCTCGGTAAGAGTAAACTATACATAATTCTTTAATAAGGATATTCTCAATAAGATTATTTGGATTTATGAGATATGAAATAAGTCAATACTTTTCTGGTTTGCTAGCACTAACCGTTTAAGTGTTTGGCAGTTTGAAAAGCTGCTAAAGGTTGGCAAAATTTGAGTAACCCCGAATTCTTGAATTTATATTGCATTTGAAAATCCACCGATTTTTTCACTCTTTCAGTTCTACAAAATTGGCATAGCGTTCAAACAAAATTTTCGCCTGAGCATGCTCCAAAATCAACCCGATTGTCTAGCAATAATCTGCCGTCCAACACCGAGAGCCCAAACTATATTGTTTATTTAACCGACAGCAATGAAGTAAACGTCATAGATCTGCTGTTAATCAGTGGTAATGGCTATAGTGACGAAGCTGTAATAGGTGCCAACAGGCACAATGACAATAAAGATGACGAACAACATTCTGTAAGGGAGCGCTTGAGGGGCGGGGATACCGACGAAGTGGGCGCTAAAGCGGCAAAAGAAAATGAATATTTGCAAAGCAATGCCACAAAGGGTAACAAAGAAAAAAACGACAAAAGCAACTGCTCTACTAAAACCACAACATCAATAAACAATAAAAAGCAAGCAGCAAACGTTTTGAGTGACAAAGCAACTATGAAGGCGACGACTAAAAGGAATACCGGCACATTGGCAGGGCTGTCAATGCGGGTCAACAAAAATGATTTCGCCAAAGTGGGTGACAAAAGTGAAACGAGCAAAAAGCACAAGGAAACAGCAACAACATCAACAGCAACAACAACTATCAAAACAATGCCATCAACTTCAACAAGTAGCAAGCGAAATATCATTACAGCCAACAATGGTGGTGTAACTGTAACGAATGTAAGCACGAGCGCCGCATCACCACAGGCGGCCAGTACGAAGCTCTACCATTCAAATGGGTTCCTCAATCCATTCGGACAATTAGTCGCCTTCTTTGGCAGCGACCAATTGCATCTGCAGGACTACACTTTCTTCTTCAACGCCGAACGGCATACCGTATTCCAGCTACACACCAACAACTACCACAACATTAACACAAGATCTGACAGCCAGGCTGTGGCGCGCGTACCAGCTTTGGCCGAAACAGTAGCTGCTGGTAGTGAGCGAGTATTGAATGTGGTCACCAATACGATTGGCGCAGTGTTTGGCGCAAATCCACTTCCCACAACGGCAGGCGCAACGGCAAATTCGGCGTCAGCAACAACAACTGGAGCATCAGTGTCCGCCCACGCCGCGCCCACCATGCAAGTGGAGGAAGTGCAGCTGTACAATGGCAAATCCTTGCGGCAGTCACGTTTCAATCCTTTCAATCCAACACGGTAAGTGATGGCCGACAAAGGGGCTACATATAAGGGTCAGGCGCCGAAATGAGTTATGTGTGTCAGGCGAGCTTACTCAATGGTTGGTTGCTTAGAGGGATTGCGGGTGCTGAAATGCAAAAATTGTATTTTAAGCACTGTCTGTGTGTGTTGGTGTGTATGTTGGCGGCAGATTTGCAACATTTTCGAAATTCGATTTGTGCTAAACGTGATCGGCATACTGGCGAACTCTTCCGGTTTGCAATTTGTGTCATAGGGGCACTAGTTGCTTACCAAATGGGTGTTGTCTTCGAGCTTGTCCTACGCTTTGTTGCATTTAACTGCAGTGTGTTGTTTGTCTATGCCACGGCCTATTGCACTTCAAAGGTTGCCGATTAAAATGCAATGGTGCGGCGGCTAATTTCATTAGCTTACATATTGTTGCTGTTTTTGTTGTACAAAAACTTGTTAAAAAAAGTCACACTCTTGTTTTATTTTTTTTTATTATTTTCCTTATACTCAGTTTAAGAAATAGTTGTTGGGTGAGGAATCTTCGATTAGAGGGAGGGAGAAAGAATAAGAAATGGAGTGAAAATAGTCTCATAATTTCTGAACTTAATAATTCTTCTAATCCATTTAAAGCGTGTCTAATAAAAGTGCACATCTATATCCAAATAATACATAAATTTTTTCCCTTTCTCCTTTCTCCACAGCATACTCATTCACGGTTGGTTTGGTGGCGCAAAGGCCGCTATTTATCAGACGCTCGTGCCAGCTTATCTTCGACAAGGTGCCGGCAATTATAATGTCTTCACTGTGGATTGGGGACGTGGTGCTGTTGCAGACTATCTCACCGCCAGCTATCGTGTAAAACCTGTTGGCAAGGTATTGGCGAAGTTCATCGATTTCCTACAACGTGAAGCGGGTATACGCTTCGAGGATCTACATGTGATCGGCTTTAGCATGGGTGCACACATCGCTGGCATCGCTGGGAAGCATGTACAAACCGGAAGACTGCCAGTGATTTATGCACTGGATCCGGCGCTGCCATTCTTTCGCTACGACAACTTCGACGAACGCGTTGCGATCACCGACGCCGATTATGTGGAGGTCGTACACACAAGTGTTGGTTCGTATGGCTACGATCGACCGTTGGGCCATGCCGACTTTTATGTGAACTATGGCAGCGCACAGCCGGGCTGCTTTCTCAATGAATGCAGTCACTTTCGTGCTTTTCACGTATTCGCTGAGTCACTGCAGTCCACGGCGGCACTGCGCGCGCAAGGTTGTGATGTCAAACTGTGGCAGGATATGATAAAGCATAGAAGGTGTCTTATGGGCACGGGCAGGCAAATGACGTTGGGTGGCGATCCAGCAAATGTGACGGCATTACGGGGACGTGGGGGCGTATTTTACTTATCGACTAATGCGGCGCCGCCATATGCCAAGGATGTGACGTGAAACGGTGTGTGGCGGGGAGAAGTGAACATGCCTTTTGCTTTGCATAATCAGATTTTCTTCGCGAGAAGCTAAACAAAAACGAAAATAAAACAGCAAAATGCTATGTGTATGGAAAATTAAAATCGCAATGAGCATTAGAATGGATTTCTATGGAATGCGTTTTTTACTAGCAGTTCTCTGTGCAGAAATAGTAATAATTAGTAAGCGCGACTTCTGTGACGCTTTGCATTCAAGCTGCGCACGAACACACAGGCGGCTTTGGAAAAGGCAAATCCCCAAAAGCGATAACTGTGCACAACAGGGGTGCAGTTATTTTTACTTTCGCTGCTGCGCTTATTTGTATGCAATGCGTTTTTTCGATGTGAAAATTGAAATGGAAATTAAAAAATGCTGCCATGTGTGAAATTCCTCTACAAAAGCACATTTAGCCCGCATATTCAGTGTTATAGTGTGCTTTTCATTATGACTGGCGTTTTCGCAGCAGCTTTTGGTTGTTGCTGTGTTTTTTCCCCCCAATGCTATGTTTTCTTATGCGTTGCTGAAAGTAAAAACTCCTCTACTTTACTAAAAAAAAAAGCAACGTGCATTTCCCGCGAATATGTGTCACGTGGTGTGGTAGCAGCTGGCACAGTACTTCTGTTTATGACCGAAAATCTCGCGCAAAAAAATTAAATTTGAAATGTTTGGAATTCGTTAAATATACAGGAAATTAAATTTTAATATTGAGAAGAGGAAGACCGTTTAAAAAATATTCTAGAGTGATGAATAAGATCGTTGTTTTTCGCTTTGTTACGAGCTTAGACAATACAACTCGAAAAGTATGCTATACATTTTTATTGTTTATCGTTAGTTAAGCTGTACGATTAAATGGAGGACTTATTTCCTTGTGTACAACTTTTCATGACCAGAGAACACCTGGCCGTAAAAAAGGTTTGTTCTCGTTAGATCCCGCACAATTTGACAATCGCTCAAAAAAAGGCTCGTGTGGATTGGTGTAAAGAAATGCTGAAAAAATACGCTCGTGGTGCTGCAAAAGACGTTTATAAGATCGTCACAGGTGACGAATCATGGATCTATGTATGCGTATGAGCCCGAAACAAAACAGCAATCGACCGTGTGGGTCTTCCAAGACGAGCCAAATCCAACGAAAAAAAAAAAAAAACATTTCCTATTTTCATTACTAGGCCAGAAATATATATAGCAGCCCTCGTAGAATATTCGATTTATATACGATCACTGGCAAGAAGTTACATTGAGAGAAATTCTTTTTAAAATTCACTAAGCATGCTTACATATTTGAAATACGCGTCGTTTTGTGAGACTCTAAAAGTGAATTCTTCGATTTTTACTATGTCCGAAGTGCGGTAATGCACCATCTCATACTGCATTGGTTATTCGTGATTATTTCGCCACAGTTTCAACTAATTTACCTTCGTGTAACTTCTAGCTATTTAGTAAATTCACATGATCACTCCGAGGAAACCGTTTTGGCTCAAGTGAGGATATAAAAGCTGATTCGAAGAAGGCGTGATGACCATGACCATGACGACGGAGGCTTTTTCCAAGTGTATTGCAGCGGGAGGGGATTACTTTGAAGGAGATGAAATGGACAAAAGTCACCTTTCAATTTGATCACAGTAGTATGTGTTATGGATAGATGACGGCTAGGGGAAATATTGACCCATTTTTGACGCAAGGGCATGTTCTCTTCACAAAAATATTCTGCCAGAATCGCAATACTAGAACTCAAGACTGACTGATACGCTCGTCAAAGATTAGCCAAATGCCCTGGTGTTCGCTGCAGGTATTTGGTGTCTGGGTCCTTGACATTTAATTCGACAATTTTTGGGCACATGGTTAAATACCTCAAGGGCACTGCTGGTGCAAAAGTTTATCCCGATATATTCATGTCTGATTAAGTCGTTGAGTACAGTATATGAAAGAAGTAGTTGGGAAATTTCATATTCATTCGAACAGTTCCTGAGATATATGATTTCACCTTAAGGTGGGCGGTGCCACGCCCATTATACAATTACAACACGAATTTGTTACGCGCAACTTCATAAAGATAACTTAATTTTTACTCGAGTTACAGCTTGCACGGACAAACGGACGGACGGACATACAGTCACCCGGATTTCAACTCACCTCCCCATCCTGATCATTATATATATATAACCCTATAGCTATATTGTTTAGTTTTAGGTGATACAAACACTTCTCCAGCCTGCTGAATGGCAGTGAACACATAACACCAGGAGAAGGCGAACCCGATTCCCCAATCGATGACGATGGAGCAGACGTTCCATTACCCGGCCATGAAGAAGTTCGAATAGCAGTTGCCCGCCTGAAGAACAACAAAGCGGCAGGGGCCGACGGATTGCCGGCCGAGCTATTCAAACACGGCGGCGAAGAACTGATAAGGAGCATGCATCAGCTTCTTTGCAAAATATGGTCGGATGAAAGCATGCCCAACGATTGGAATTTAAGTGTGCTATGCCCAATCCATAAAAAAGGAGACCCCACAATCTGCGCCAACTACCGTGGGATTAGCATCGTCAACATCGCGTACAAGGTTCTATCGAGCGTATTGTGTGAAAGATTAAAGCCCACCGTCAACAAACTGATTGGACCTTATCAGTGTGGCTTTAGACCTGGCAAAGCAACAACAAACCAGATATTCACCATGTGCCAAATCTTGGAAAAGACCGGTGAAAGGAGAATCGACACGCACCACCTCTTCGTCGATTTCAAAGCTGCTTTCGACAGCACGAAAAGGAGCTGCCTTTATGCCGCGATGTCTGAATTTGGTATCCCCGCAAAACTAATTAAGCTGTGTAAACTGACGTTGAACAACACTAAAAGCTCCGTCAGAATCGGGAAGGATCTCTCCGAGCCGTTCGATACCAAACGAGGTTTTAGACAAGGCGACTCCCTATCGTGCGACTTTTTCAATCTGCTGCTGGCGTATGGCGATGATATTGATATCATCGGTCTCAACACCCGTGCCGTTAGTTCTGCTTTCTCCAGACTGAACAAGGAAGCAACGCAAATGGGTCTGGCAGTGAACGAGGGCAAGACGAAATATCTCCTGTTATCAAACAAACAGTCGTCGCACTCGCGACTTGGCTCTCACGTCACTGTTGACAGTCATAACTTTGAAGTTGTAGATAATTTCGTCTATCTTGGAACCAGCGTAAACACCACCAACAATGTCAGCCTGGAAATCCAACGCAGGATAACTCTTGCCAACAGGTGCTACTTCGGACTGAGTAGGCAATTGAAAAGTAAAGTCCTCTCTCGACGAACAAAAACCAAACTCTATAAGTCGCTCATAATTCCCGTCCTGCTATATGGTGCAGAGACTTGGACGATGACAACAACCGATGAGTCGACGTTGCGAGTTTTCGAGAGAAAAGTTCTGCGAAAGATTTATGGTTCTGGCTAGGTCATGTTGTCCGGATTGATGAAGACACTCCAGCTCTGAAAGTATTCGACGCAGTACCCGCCGCGGGAAGCAGAGGAATAGGAAGACCTCCACTCCGGTGGAAGGACCAAGTGGAGAAGGACCTGCCCTCGCTTGGAATCTCCAATTAGCGCCACATTGAAAAAAGAAGAAACGACTGGCGCGCTGTTGTTGACTCGGCTATAATCGCGTAAGCGGTGTTTACGCCAGTAAAGAAGAAGAAGATAGAAACAACCGTTAGCACATGTTGCAAGAGTATAATAATTGAATTTAATTGGTTTGAAAGCCTAGCATTTTTGAGCTTCGAATTCGTAGACTTTTTTGAAATAAATGGGTTGAGAAGTTAGCCAAGCATGCTAACACTTAGTTTAATCAAAATTTTTCATATCATATTTATGTTATGTCTACTACACGCAGTGTGAATATATGTAGTGTGTGCATGCTTATCAACTTTTATGTCATGCTGTAGCTAAGCTGAATAATTTCGAAATTCTTGCTGTGCAATTAATAACAGCAGTTTTTCTTTGCTAACAACAACTTAGCTTCAATCACAGTTAGTTAGAAAACTAATAGAAAAGGAGCATACCGGCAGGGAGTAATGCACTGACTTCAAAGTATACGATTTTTGGTTTGGATGCCGCTAACTTTCCAAAAATATTGTTTTAAACCAAAAGGTATACCCAATCGATTGTTTCACGTCATTCCTGACAAATTTTTATAATACTTTGCCACGTTCTGTTGCTGAAATATTACAAAACTTTAGCTGCTTGACACTTTCTTGGTTCGCTGCTAGAGCATTTTCCTAGTGGGTAGCTGCGTCGTTTGCGCAAACTTCTGCAAAGGTATGTAATATTAGTGGCGGCAAAAGTTCTTAATCGGATTTTGCAGTGGTTTGCAAAAGTTGTTGAGGCTTCTTTGCATTGGGAGAATAACTTTGCACTTTCTTTGCCTAATTTTCAGTTATGGAATTTGTTTTGCATGCTTCTATGCGCAATTTCTTTGTGGCATGATTGGAAATAATGTGTAATTAATGCTTGAGTTTTTAAAACAAAATTGAAATAATAATGAAATTTTTGCGTAGAATTTGAGACTCGATTAAATTACTAATCAAATGAAAATCCATAGAATAATATATTGAATTTCTGCTGTTTGCTATTTAAGTAATTTTTATTCTAACACTTCTTCTTCTTCTTAATTGGCGTAGACACCGCTTATGCGATTATCGCCGAGTCAACAACAGCGCGCCAGTCGTTTCTTCTTTTCGCTACGTCGCGCCAATTGGATATTCCAAGCGAAGCCAGGTCCTTCTCCACTTGGTCCTTCCAACGGAGTGGAGGTCTTCCTCTTCCTCTGCTTCCCGCGGCGGGTACTGCGTCGAATACTTTCTCTCGAAAACTCGTAACGTCGACTCATCGGTTGTTGTCATCGTCCAAACCTCTGCACCATATAGCAGGACGGGAATTATGAGCGACTTATAGAGTTTGGTTTTTGTTCGTCGTGAGAGGACTTTGCTTCTCAATTGCCTACTTTGTCCGAAGTCTACCTGTTGGCAAGAGTAACCCTGCGCTGGATTTCAAGGCTGAAATTGTTGGTGGTGTTTACGCTGGTTCCAAGATAGACGAAATTATCTACAACTTCAAAGTTATGACTGTCAACAGTGACGTGAGAGCCAAGTCGCGAGTGCGACGACTGTTTGTTTGATGACAGGAGATATTTCGTCTTGCCCTCGTTCACTGCCAGACCCATTTGCGTTGCTTCCTTGTTCAGTCTGGAGAAAGCAGAACTAACGGCACGGGTGTTGAGACCGATGATATCAATATCATCGCCATACGCCAGCAGCAGATTGAAAAAGTCGCACGATAGGGTTGTCTGAAGCCTCGATTGGTATCGAATGGCTCGGAGAGGTCCTTCAGTTCACACAGCCGTATTAGCTTTGCGGGTATACCAAATTCAGACATCGCGGCATAAAGGCAGCTCCTTTTCGTGCTGTCGAAAGCAGCTTTGAAATCAATGAAGAGGTGATATGTGTCGATTCTCCTTTGCCAGGTCTAAAGCCACAATGATAAGGTCAAATCAGTTTGTTGACGGTGGGCTTTAATCTTTCACACAATACGCTCGATAGAACCTTATACGCGATGTTGAGGGGGCTTATCGCACGGTAGTTCGCGCAGTTTGTGGGGTCTCCCTTTTTTGTGGATTGGGCATAGCACACTTAAATTCCAACCGTTGGGCATGCTTTCGTCCGACCATGTTTTACAAAGAAGCTGATGCATGCACCTTATCAGTTCTTCGCCGCCGTGTTTGAATAGCTCGGCCGGCAATCCGTCGGGCCCTGCCGCTTTGTTGTTCTTCAGGGGGGCATAACACTTTGAGAAAAAAAGCATTTGAAACTGTGATCTTTTTATTGTGAGCCAGGAAATTAATTAAAATTTGTTTAGTTGTTTGAAAAATTAAAAAATTATTTTTTCGAAAAAGAGCGTGTTTTTGGTGAGTTAGGAAATCATATCCGAAAAACGCCGATATAAGGAAGGGCTTAAGACGAGGTAAAGTCTTGTCAGGCTGATTATTTATATTGGGTAATCGAAAAAGTATTTTCATATTTTGTCTATAGATGTCGTTGTAATCATATATCGCCAGTGCTACCATTCACATTGTGTCATATACGTATATAGTGTATAGTATTGGAAAGGTGAGATTTTAAGCTTTATTTAACAAGAAATGCGGGGAAGTTGAAAAAAGTTACAGTAGTTCAAAAATGAGTTAAAATAATATAGAATTTCGCTATATTTTGAAATTTTTGTATAAAAAAAGGAAGAATGCCACGCAAACCACCAATGAAATGTGTGAAGTTTGCGGAGACGATGCTGTATCGGTTCGTGTAGCACAACAATGGTTCGCTCGTTTTCGTTCTGGAAATTTCGATTTACACTGACGAAAGTCTCGATAAGTTTCATGTGATATTATCAACCGTTAGGTGAACAAAACTGTTATACTCTGTAGCAACTTGCTGCGGGAGTATAAAAATATTGTTGCAGATCAAGCTCAAGATCCTCTGATACCCGAATACCAATTTTTTTCATTATGATAATCCTCTTATTTTTAGTTAAAACTAATATTTGCTTAGTTAGGTCAAAAAAGATTAGGAATCTAAATTGTATGTAAGCTATTTTTATACCCTGAACAGGGTATATTAAGTTTGTCACGAAGTTTGTAACACCCAGAAGGAAGCGTCGGAGACCCTATAAAGTATATATGTATATAAATGATCAGTATGTTGAGCTGAGTCGATTTAGCCATGTCCGTCTGTCTGTTGGTCCGTCTGTCTGTCTGTCTGTATATATACGAACTAGTCCCTCAGTTTTTAAGATATCCTTTTGAAATTTTGCAAACGTCATTTTCTCTTCAAGAAGCTGCTCATTTGTCGGAATGGCCGATATCGGAACACTATAACATACAGCTGCCATACAAACTGAACGATCGGAATCAAATGCTTGTATGGAAAACTTTCATATTTGACAAGATATATTCACGAAATGTGATATAGATTATTTTCTAAGACAACAGAGTAATCTCCGAAGAAATTGTTCTGAACGGATTACTATAGCATATAGCTTCCAAACTGAACACATAGTTACTAACAGAAATGCACCTGTGAAGGGTATTTAGCTTCAGTGCAACCGAAGTTAACGTTTTTTCTTGTTTTTTTATTAAACAAAAATTTATTTTTTTTATTTCGTCTTACCACGCCAGCATTGCGTCCAAATAATTCATCTTGCCGAGGTTTGCGCGTAAATAATTTTAAATGAAAACTATTAATTCGCCTGCTTGCCACTAAACCCTCCGCTTATGCACACGCAAGTTGTTTAAGTCAACGATGGAAAAAAGTTGCACACTTTTTGCTCTCGCAACTCGTAATATTTAATTGACCGGAAAGTATTGAAATCAACACTTTAGGCGCACAATTGTTGTTTTTGCTGAACGCTAACAGCATGCAACATGCCACTTGTGTACGTCTGTGGAAGCGTAGTTGCAGCAGCAAACCAAAAAAAATCGCACGCTGAATAAGTAACTGTATTTGATGAGAGCCAGCGCAGAATTTTATACGAGCTTGTTTGCAAGCGAGTGTGTGTATGTGTGTGTGAGGCGCGCGCCACCGCCAGATCAACCGAAAAAATAGTCGAACATTAGTCAACACGCAAATTGTAAATAAATGCAATGAATAAATAAATAAATAAATCAGCGGTGAATTTCGTTTGCTTGCCACTCGGTAACCGGAAATTGTGCGGACGTGAAGAAGAATTTTTCCAACTGAATTGCGAAATGAAGTGTAACGTTGGTAGAACTGCAGTAGCGGCAGGCAGTGAACAGTTAGCAGCAAGCGCTGGAAATTTTGAGTGATGTTGTTGTTGCCTTCGTAGCTTTTGTTGCTTGCATTTGCTTATTGTTGTTTGTAGTTTATTGCTATTGTCGTTGTTGTTGTTATTGCTAGTGGTGGTTGCACAAGTATTTACACTTTTATTCTGTTGCAAGGCTTTGCCGGCACTCTTCCACATGCATATAACAGTTACAACTATTGTTGCTGTTGTTGTCATTTATTCCGTTTTAAGTTTTAGGGTGAGTGCCTTACACTGCTCATAGGTGCGTGTGTATGTGTGTATGCATGCATTTGTTGCATCAGTCAGTCAGTCCTATTGCCGCTCGTTAGGTTGTTTGGTTGACTGGCTGATTGAGTTGAGCTGCAACATGAAGAAGCCGCACAAGTGCACATCAAATGCATGCAACGAGCCGTGTGTTTGTGTGTAAATGTGGCTTGAACTTAAATCGCTAAAGCAGCGCTGTCAGAAGACAGTCGCCGCAAAATACAAACACAAGCCAAGCAGGTAGGGTTGGGTTAATTACGGTTGGAAATCAATCCAAGGCATATGAAAATTGGATTACGAGGTTTGACAATTAAGTAATGAGACTGATTTTATTGCCGCGCTTGTGGTAAACCTGTGACCTTGAAATTCCCTTTCTCTTTTTCCGGCATCCCTCCCCTCTCCATTGATATATGTACTATCGCTCTAGCTTGTTTAGTTCGCCTGCTGCGTCAAGTTGAGTAGACGTGTGTTTGTAGTGCTCGTCACGAAAATGGAAAAACGAAATCAAGAGCAACGCGTCGCGATAAAATTTTGTGCCAGATTGGGCGAAACAGCTTCGGAAACATACGCTAAAATTGTCAGATGAGAGCTGGTTTTTCCAATACGACCCGGAAACCAAACGCCAAAGCTTACAATGGTTGTCTCCGCGCGCCCTCCGTCCGAAAAAAGTTCGCAAGAGCAAGTCGAAGGTGAAAACGATGATTATTGCCTTTTTTGATAGCCGTAGAATCGTCCACAAAAGAATTCGTTCCACCGGGGAAAACGGTGAATCAAGTCTACTATTGCCAAGTACTCGAAAGATTGAGAAAACGAGTCAACAGGGTGCGCCTAGACATCGCTCGTAACTGGATCCTTCATCAAGATAACGCGCCGTGCCACACCGCCCTCAGCGTGTCCCAGTATTTGGCCTCTAAAGGGGTCGCCGTATTGCAACTGCCGCCTTATTCGCCCGACATGTCACCCTGTGACTTTTTTGTTTCCTAAAACAAAATCGGTGGTCAAAGGAACCCATTTTGAGACGATTACGGACATCCAGGCGGCCGTGACGAGGGTACTCGCGGACATCCCAGTCGAAGCGTTCCAGAAATGTTATCAAGCATGGAAAACGCGCTGGAATCGCTGTATAGCTGCCCAAGGGGACTACTTTGAAGGCGATGGCAGAGTTGTAGAATAATTTTCAAACATACGGTTTTTATGGAATCAGTCTCATTACTTAATTGCCATACCTCGTATATATGTACATATATTTTTCGAGGTAACTCTCCTCTTTTAAGTGACGTTTATGAAACAAGTGCAGCTCAGAGGCTGATTGCCTATTTAGAAGCCTCCAGAGGTGCACTTAGCTCATTGTTTTGCAGAAAGAATAATTTACAGATGAGGAAAAGTGATTTTTAAGAACTGTAGATAAACGACAGCAATGAAGAGACCAGACAAAAATCAATAAAAGTATTTGACAATGTTTATTGTGTTTCAATATCGGTTCAAATTAATATAGAAATGTATATGAACTTGATAAAGCAAAAAACTATAGTTTCTTATTAAGGAAGGAATGTAAATCCATCTTTGTCGCTTTTACTTGCTAAAACAAATGTTGCTTAAGCAACGCATTATGCCTGGGTACAATATACTCGTAGGCCTGTCAGAAAAGCAAATAAACAAAGCGCAGAATCAGCTAGTAAAATGCCATACACGACAACAGTCTATTTTCGAATTACTTGAATTGAGCCACTCAAGTCATAATGCCGTAGCTTATGAGAGCGGCGTGGGTGCGCGTGAGCGCAATTGCCAGCAAAGTAGCACGAGATGGCTTGCTCGTGGGCGATAGGCACGCGCGCTGCGCTATTACGCGACAGACAACAAGGTAAGCAGTATAAATCGTAATTCCTCGCAGACTTGGGGCAATCATGTAACTTGCAACACGTTGTAGCAGCATACGTTTTTTGTTTATGATACGAAGTATTTTCATGGAGGTGAGAATTTGGTTAAATGCCTTTGTCAAATTGCAGTCTGAATTTCAGGCAACGGAATCATAGACAAAAGTGCTGTTTTTTAAGACCGAAATCATTTATTTTAGTGACTGATTTTGAGAATACAACAAGAGATCCCGAATTGGCTCAGAAAACATATAAACTATGTTAACAAAACACATATTATTATATACAATATTATTGATTTCTACTTCATGTAAAATCAGAAAAATACTTTTCACATGAAGAAACCGTATGCAAGCGATTTACAATTTTTTTTAGCCTACTTTTAGGAGTTAAGGTAAAATCTCTGCTATTTTATGATATTAACATATTTAACCAATGAAATGGTATTTTTCCAAAAATAATAGATTTATTATATGTTTGTTTTATTTATTGATATTAATGCATTTTCTTCGATTTTCAGTTACTTTTTACATGATAAACCATAAGCCCTTAAGAACGGTATTATTGAACTTTTCGGAAATCGAAATACCCTAATATATATATACAGAAGATTTGCGAGCTTTCTCAAGCTAGTTTTCATAAAAAAAATAAAATAAAAATTAAAAAAAAAATTTGAACATTATTTTCCGAAAGCAAACCAATATTCTTCAGATATTACGCATCGAAAAAAAATCTAAAACCCTGCTTCCTCCTTAAACTTCCACAGCCAACAGCACATAAAAGACAGCACTTTCAAATCTTGAAATAAATATGCCACAAATCCCAGCGGAAAAAGCTTGCCGTTTTCGACACCACGTATACGACGAGCATACAATAGCCACGCACGCTTCCTTAAACTTCTTGGAAAACTAGCAGCACTGAGTACACACCCTTATTAGGCGTATGAGGCAGACATGCGAAGACGGGAAAATGAAAAAAAAAAAACTTTTTTCTTCTTTCAAGTGTCGCGCATAAAGCAGCCGCTAGTTTCCGTAGGATCCCGCCCGCCGAGTGTCGATTCGCAACGCAGCAACTAAGCAGCTAACTATTGTTGGCACACAATTTGGCTTTTCAATGTTATTTTGATTTTATTTTCTGAATTGCTTTTTGGGCTGCGACTAACCGCAGCGCCGGAGAATACATGAAAATACTTCAGAAACTGAACACAGTTCAACTGCAGTGAGCGTTAGGCGACATAACAATGCCAGTGGGTGTGCATAAGCTTTACGTATGTACATACATATATTTCATATACATATATATGTTTTTGTGTTTGCCTGGGTGCTTGGGAGTCATGCAACCACCCAGAGTTTAGAAAATTCTTAATTCATTTTAAGCGCCGCTCAACAATTGCGACTGTGCCACAACATCCTGTGAACTCGCACCCGGACGCACAGCCACACGCACGCACACATACATTCGCACAACACATGCACGCATGCGTGCAATTTGGTAAGCTTTGCGAATAGCTGTGTTCATTTATTATCCTTTGAGTGCATTTAACTGTGTGGAACATTTTCGGTCGTCGCCGACTGTTATCAGTTGTCGTGCGGTTCACTCGTACTTGTTATTTTTGATTTTTCTTTTTATTTTTTTTTTGCTTTTTGTTTTTTAATGAAAATGCTGCAAACTTTGTTAGTTGCGAATTTAGGTCAACGAGTGCTTTAAAGGATATTCTTCATAATCGTCACTAAGCAGATTAGTGTTACTTGGAAAAGTTGCTTGCTGCTATTTTTTTTGCAAGTATGCTTTTTTATTTTGGTTTAGTTATATCGTAGTTTATTTGCCAAATTTCTGAAACTTGTTTAATAAATAACAAAAAAAAAACTGTTAATTGTGTCAATTTAAAGAGCTTTTCAGCAAAGCAAGATTTGAAGGCAGCTTACTTGTATATAGGTAAGTACTTGCGCAGATTATTACGTAACGATCATAGCAATAGCAGCTTTGTAAATGGGCTTCACAGCTTTTTAAAGCTTTAATAGTTGATTTGAAATCAACAAAAACAATTCGGCTTAATCCGATCCTCGGAGAAATACGTTTGAGCAAGTGAACCCGATCTCCTTTGTATGAATACGCAACAGGTATAGAGCTTTTCAATTGGTGCAATAGAAACTGAACTTAAACATTAAGTCAAAAAATGTTGAAGGAATTTAATTTTCGAAATTCCTGAGCCGATTTGCATAGCGTACAGAAATTTGACAACTTAGGAAGGGAACTAAATGAATGCCTTTAAAATACTAGATCACGAAAGCAGAATAACAAACGGACATAATACAAAACTGCACCAGAATGAGGCGCATTCTTAGCCAAATTTCGTGACTCTTTAGACTTTCCAAACTCTTTCGATGAACCAAAAAACATATTTTCCTCCTTCGTCTTATAATATTGGGTAGTCGAAAAAGTATTTTCGTATTTTGTCGTTGCAGTCGTATATCTGCAGTGCTGCCAATCACAATGTGTCATGGCATATAGGGTTAGAAACGTGAGATTTTACACTTCATTTAACCAAAAAAAAAGGTAAATTCGGGGAAGTTGAAAAAAAGTTACAGTAGTTCAAAAATGAGTGAAAATAATGAAGAAATTTGCTATGTTATGAAATTTTTGTATAAAAAAGCCACCAGTGAAATTTGTGAAGGTTACAGAGACGATGCTATAGTAAACACTGCAACCGATACTAAATTTTTACGAATTGGGCATCGAATTCCTAGGAATAATTTCGGTTCTAAGAGGTCAACAAGAAGCCTTTAGGCAGTGAAGGAAAAATCGCTGAAAAAAATTCGCTTTGGAAGCAAAAGACAATTCGAAGAAGTTGAAGATCGCTATAATCGACATATGGCTCTCAGAGTCATTAATATTTATGAGTAGAATGTTGCATGATAAAATCGAATGGAGTACAAGTTTTAAGTTTTAAGAAAGAAAAAATATTATAGAAAGAACTCCACATCTCAATAAAAAGTCCTGCTCTTGATTCCAGTTGGCATATGTTGAAATTAATTTATTAAATGAAATTCGAAATGTGGAAACTGAGAAAATGAAGTGAAAAGAGTTCAAATTGAAGAAAAATTTCAATAAACAACAATTTGTAAATCTCAGAAGTATACAATATATTTGGCATTCGGTGACACAAGAGCAGCAAGGTTTGGGTGCAAATGGAAATAAAAACAAAGACAAAAGAAGTTCACGAAAGAGCAAGAATTAAAAGTCAGTACAAGGGGTCGAGAGTAAAGGGAAATTTGGAAATTGGTAAAACTACAAAGTTAAACAAGCAAACAACAGAAAGTTATTGATTGAAAACTACAGTTAGATGCAGAAACGGAAAACAATTAAGAAAATAGATTGCCGCCGGTGTGTAGGTGTAATGCAATAACAACAATGCAACGTACAATTTGTGATGCCACACAATGAATGCAGAAGTAGAAATTTCTCAATTTTCCAAGCATTGCATTGAGCAATTTCAATACCAGCATGGTTAGCATAGTTTACAGCCAAAAACAAAAAATAAAACAAACCAACAAACCAACGAGTAAGTACGATTGTATGTACTACGAGCGTAGGTAAAGCAACAGCAACATGGAAAAAATTTTGTTTCGTAAGCAATGTTTACCATTGCATGCTACACCTTATACGTTTCAGCTGCACACCACCTCCTACAACTCATGGCTGTGAAGAAGCCATACCAAGTCACCCCAAAAGCAAACAAATTGGATTAGACATTTAACCTCACTTTTATGTGTTCGCCTGCGTGTCTTTAGTGGACACAGTCAGGCAGTATATGGCAGGTGCGAAGCTAACCAACATACATACACACAAATATCTACACATGCATATATTCAGCTTGCAAGCAAATAAGCAAAATGCCAGGCATAATGTTCTGCTGAACGTCGTAACCTCTATGCAAATGTGTGTACCTGCATACATATGCACTACTATGGGTGTATGGATGAGTGTATGCCTACGTAATGGTAAACGCGTGCGTATAAGTGATACGAAATGTATCGTCTTTCAATGCATTCTTTGCAAGCGTGCCTAATGACTACACACTCCAAAGTGGGTACATGACGTATGAGTAACATTTTATTCAAATTGATAGTTAAGGGTGGACTGCCATTAAGTGTTTACGAGGTACATGGTATGCGTATTTGGTTTGAACCATAGTTGGAATATTTGCTTACCTAAAATTATCTGCTACATTAATGTAAGAAAGGGTCAGTGTTGTGTTCAATAATGATTGATATGCAAATAAATTAAATTTAAAAAGAAGAAAAACAGCCAATTTGAACCCTTGTCATGGGCAATACATTTTTAGAGAATTTTTTTAACAAGTTAGGACATATTTTTATGTGGGAATTTGATAGAAGCTATGTATGTTCGGCATTGGAAGTTATTATGGGAGTGAAGAGTGGAAGAATGAGTGGGAAGAAGTGGATGACAAGCATTCAGAGCTCAGTTTTTGTTAAGCTGTATCCTAAAAAGATCTACTTCACGGCGAATACGAATAGTTTTTTCTATAGCAATTTAGATATTTATTTGACTTCAGTTCATGTTGATATCATACACTCGGCAATATGTCAATAACAGCGCTGGTTTGGTTTCGTAGATGTGATTTCTAAGCACTAAGCTAAGCAAAACTTCCAGACAAGCTTACTCTCCAGCGAAGCTAAACCTCCAAATAGCATCATAATGTTTGTTGCAAAAGATTCTTAGATTAGCAAAAGAACTATATCAACAATTTCCTGAACACAACTTTTAGTTTCCAATATTACTTTCTTATTTCTTTAAACTTCACAGTTAGAATTATGTACTTTTCTTCAAAGAAATGTCAAACTAGATATACGAAATCCAACTAGCGACTGAATATATGTTTAAGGAACCTTATCAAAGCACAGTTTCACACTGATCAAGCTACTTATGCCTCGAAGAGACTGAGCAGTTTCTCAATCTTGCGCCTAAGCTATATTATGCAACATGCTTAGATTCGCAATGCAGCTCTTTGTGGTATTCCAGCATTAAACTCATACCACATATACACCTTAAATTCATATAATCAAATTGTGGCATGCAACAACGCCCCTTTTGAGTACAGCAACCATCCAAGCAATAAATTCATTGATGAATCAAGGCGACCACAAATTGAAATATTTGCCATGTTAGTTGCAGTCGGTAAGCGGAATGGAAGACGTGGTTGCAAGCAACTATGTGATATCAAATATGCACACACACATACATATACCTGGTCTGCACATAAACGCAACAAATGAGCGCATATAACTAAGCGTATTTAAGCCAGTAAGGCCAACTCAAGAAGAAGAATTCTTAGTTTAGTGTTCGTATTTAAAACCAAAAGACAGATAGAGTATGAATAAATGAAAATTAGTAGAGAAATTCATGAATGGAAAGATGATAATAGTTATTAAATTAAAATTAGCAAGAAGGGAGTTTAAAATTTTAAATATAAAAAATTTGTAAAAGAACAGTTTTTGATAATTTATAAGAACAAATATAAAAAAATTAAAATAAAATAAAAACTGACTTTTAAAATAACAAAAAATGAAAAATAAAAAAAGAAATAGTTAGTCGTTTCGTAACTGGAAAATGATGAAGTTCAGTTCACTAAAGCCCAACCAGTTTATGTATATAAAGTTTTCCTACTGGGTTGCTAACTTTAAATGGAAACTTTATAGCGACTGATACTCGCACTTGCAATACTGTAGCGAGCGTAGGAATGATTTGTGCGTTTTAAATTAAGTGACTATGAGTAAGCTGGTGTGTGTGTGTGTGCGTAAAAGTCATGCACTTTCGCAGGGACATAATTTAATCCTGATTTTTATTGCAGTATCTCAGCATGTCTGTCGCTGTTGTGCTCTTTGAACTTGTTGCAACGACAGTTTATCGACTATGGAGTGCCGTGAGCTCCAGACTTAAGTAAACTTCACTTCACTTCTCTTTGCACCTTTCAACCTTAATATTATATATTAGCGCCATGTAAGCGTGGATATACCTACATACAGCAGGCGCTTGTAATTCGCATACATGTACACATATACATATGTTGACATAAGTTCACTTGATGCATGACCACAGACCACAAAGCTTATTAATCTCTTTCAATCTGTTAAATTTAAGAGAAAGGGACCTGACTCTATTGTTGTTGATATGCGAAATGGTGATAAATTTTCATAAAAATATAATTATCGTATGTATATATATGTATGTATTTATGTACACATATACAGTCTGACAAGTAAGAGCGTGGTCGTGTTAATTTATAAAAAAAATATTTTATCAGACTTTCATATTTATATATACATTGTACACATTACAAACAATGATGCAATTTGGTCATTAATATGTCCAGTCACCACCGGCGTCGGTAATTGCTTGGCATCTCCGAGGCATGTTTTCTACTAATTTGACGGCGTATTCTAGTGGCAAGGACCAGATCCGACGAAATTCGTTAGACAACTGCTTCAAAGTGTATGTGCGTCTTCCACGAAGCTTCTGTTTAATATATGCCCACACATTTTCAATAGGGTTTGCATCGGGCGACTGCGACCGCCAATCCAATGTAACGATGCCAGATTGAGTTTTAAACTGAATACAGAGCTTGCTGCGGTGTTTAGGATCGTTCCTATCCTCCTACAGAATCTAATCTTCATTTTTTCTGATGAACCATCATTTGGCAGATAGTAGTAAAACCTTTTTATAGATTTTTATCATTTTCTCGGCATTTAGGTTGTCAGAATAAAGGTACAAAGTGCCAAATCCCTGCTTTGAGAAGCAGCCCCAAAGATTCACCTTTATTCCATGTTTTACGGTCCGCTGAACAAGCCTATTGGTGAAAGTTGACCAGGCTGGCTTAAAAAAAGAACGTGCCCATATAGAACATTCATCAGTAAAAACGACATTTTCAAAATCTCTATCAATATTTTCATTCGCCCAAGCGAGTCGCTTTGTCACAAGTTTTTCAGTCAACAGAGGCTTCTTCATTGTGTTGCGCCATTTCAGATCGTGAGTATGAATAAGGGTTCGGATAGTTTCGTAGGATATATCTAAACCTTTTACCATTATTTTTTGCTTGTCCTTGCCGCAGTGTTAAAGCAGGATTCCGCGAAAACAGATTCACTATTCTTTTTTCATCTCTTTTGTTCACTTTTCCTATCGAACCACGTTCTGGTAAATCTTCGACATCTTAGCTACTATATATCGTTGTATCCACTTCTGTACAAATGCCTTCGACTTTCTCATAACGGGTGATTTTTTTGAGGTTAGGATTTTCATGCATTAGTATTTGACAGATCACGTGGGATTTCAGACATGGTGTCAAAGAGAAAGATGCTCAGTATGCTTTGACATTTCATCATGAATAGACTTACTAACGAGCAACGCTTGCAAATCATTGAATTTTATTACCAAAATCAGTGTTCGGTTCGAAATGTGTTTATCGACAAATTTTGTTCAGCGATGAGGCTCATTTCTGGTTGAATGGCTACGTAAATAAGCAAAATTGCCGCATTTGGGGTGAAGAGCAACCAGAAGCCGTTCAAGAACTGCCCATGCATCCCGAAAAATGCACTGTTTGGTGTGGTTTGTACGCTGGTGGAATCATTGGACCGTATTTTTTCAAAGATGCTGTTGGACGCAACGTTACGGTGAATGGCGATCGCTATCGTTCGATGCTAACAAACTTTTTGTTGCCAAAAATGGAAGAACTGAACTTGGTTGACATGTGGTTTCAACAAGATGGCGCTACATGCCACACAGCTCGCGATTCTATGGCCATTTTGAGGGAAAACTTCGGACAACAATTCATCTCAAGAAATGGACCCGTAAGTTGGCCACCAAGATCATGCGATTTAACGCCTTTAGACTATTTTTTGTGGGGCTACGTCAAGTCTAAAGTCTACAGAAATAAGCCAGTAACTATTCCAGCTTTGGAAGACAACATTTCCGAAGAAATTCGGGCTATTCCGGCCGAAATGCTCGAAAAAGTTGCCCAAAATTGGACCACCTAAGACGCAGCCGCGGTCAACATTTAAATGAAATTATCTTCAAAAAGTAAATGTCATGAACCAATCTAACGTTTCAAATAAAGAACCGATGAGATTTTGCAAATTTTATGCGTTTTTTTTTTAAAAAAAGTTATCAAGCTCTTAAAAAATCACCCTTTATATTCAGCAGCCGCTGATTGTGACATTTTGGAACATTTCGGGTGGATGCAAAGGAACACAGCTTCATAGCGCGACGCGTACTTGGCAATCATGGCGTTTAACGTGATTCTCTTTCAAAAGATCAACGACAACTGAATCTTTGTTGACAATGCATCAAGGACAAAGCTTCCCTCTATCGGCTCGCGAAGAAATTAGAGCGAAATCTTGCATTAACTGCCGGTAAAGTCGACCACGCTCTTACTTGATAGACTGTATATACTTGTATAGTATATATGTAGGTATATATACATTGGGGGAGAAACAAATTTACTTAGAGAAAAAAATTTCTCTTGAAAGCGGGCTTTGTGCCTTAGTTTTAAAATTTGTTACTGAAAATTCAAAGTTTCTCATATAAAACATACCTAAAAGCATCTGTTTTCATTGAAAATACCAAATCATCGTTACTGTTCCCATTAAAATATTTTGATTTAAGCTACTTTGAGGATTTCTAAGGAATTATTCTGGTGACTGAATTATTTTAATATCTACTTTGTTACTGTTTCTACTTTTCTTTAACCAAAAAAGTACATATAAAGGATGTATAAGAAAAATAATATATGAATTGTGCTTATTAAGGTTTTAATTATGAGAGTGATAGCTATACATTATATTTTCAGTACGCCGTGACGTATGAGCGACCTTATTGAAATGAAAAATGTACCGGCCATTTAACTGGATTGAGATATTCTATCCGCGGCTTTCTAAATAGTATTTAATGCATTGCATGATATTCTTCGGTGTTTTATAGGAAAATTTTTTATAAAAAAAAATTAGAAAATTTCACATATAGTTGTTTACTTATTTTTGAGTTTGTTGTGGTAATTAATACTCATTTGAATCTAAATGAAGCTGAAAAGTTCGCTTGAGCAGTGCAATAAAAATACTTTATGAAATTATGTCACGAGCAAATACTTTCACTAAATATATAGTTTAAAAAATTAAATTATTCTGATTCAACATTTTCTACAGAAGTTTTTAAAAAAACAATGCCTTTGGCAAACATTTCACTTTACTTTCAACACAATTTTATCGTCTATCGAGATCACAATCACCACACTTACGTTGTTTTTGTAATATTCACACAGAGAATGTTGATGGCTTTTTCACAATAGAATTAAATGGACTATAATTTTTAACTACATACTTAAATTTCTTTGCAAGTTCAGCCATTTCATTATTACTCGAAGTCCCCTATGCACCCGCTTTTACTAGACGCAAGTATGTGTAAATTAGCGATATCGACACACAAAGTCGTAAAAAGTAGTCATAAAACTAATAACCTTTTGAAGTAATGGCAGAGGGGCGGATGCGGTGTGCTTTTAATACAAAAAAAAGTTGTAGTTAAAATATTTGTGGGCTGGAGTTTTTAAATAAAAAGGTGCCTCAAAAATTATTGAAAATTTTTTTATCTCAGATGTATGGCCCTTTATTATTTCATATTAAGGAGATGCTATATATATTTCTGGACTAGGCAACACTAAGTGTTGCCAGCTGCAATCTGACATTTCCATTGGAAAGTTTGACATTTTTTAGCATAACATCACTCAGAACGTTTTGTCATTTAATCGTGAATTGTTTTATTTACAGGGAATTAAAAAATTCATCTCGGCCAAAAAATGGAATTAACTCGTGAACATTTTCGTGCGATCATTTTTAACAACTTTCGACGTGGATTATCACGACAAGAGTGCATCGATGAACTAAAATCTTTGTATGGCTATGAAGCACCATCCTATAGCACTGTGAAAAACTGGTACAACGAATTCAATCGTGGCCGACGCTCGCTCAAAGACGAATTTCGTGAAGGTCGTCCAAAAATAGCCGTTGTGCCAGAAAACATCGATGCCGTACGTGAACTGATAATGCAAGACCGTCATGTAACATACCTTCAGTTAGAGGCATGCCTATGCATTTCTCCCACCAGCATACATTCGATATTACATGAACACCTGGCCGTAAAAAAGGTTTGTTCTCGTTGGATCCCGCACAATTTGACAATCGCTCAAAAAAAGGCTCGTGTAGATTGGTGTAAAAAATGCCGAAAAAATACGATCGCGGTGCTTCAAAAGACATTTATAAGATCGTCACAGGTGACGAATCATGGATCTATGCGTATGAGTCCGAAACAAAACAGTAATCGACCGTGTGGGTCTTCCAAGACGAGCCAAATCCAACGAAAAAAAAAAAAAAAACAAAAAAAAAAACCATTTTCGTTGATAAATATTCCTATTTTCACTATTAGGCCAGAAATATATATAGCAGCCTTCGTATTAAGTTTGCTAGCGGTCTTCCAAAAATCGACAATTTTTTCATACATATGTGTTTAGGATAGTTTCTTTAATTTAGACAAAGAAAATATTTATATTTTTGAATACTATCTTTTAATATTGAAAAATAGTAAAAAATGACTCGAATCGGACAATTGGAAAAACAGGTGAAAAAGTTAAAAGTATTTCGATATCGTTAGCGTAAGATATAATAATTTATAGAAGTGTGTATGGAGTAAAAAAAGGAGTAAAATTCATGTTGATTTGGATCAGGCGTTCTAAGTTTGGAGTTCTAGGTCAGTGTGTGGGAGCGTAGACGAGCGCTTTTCTCTTAGCTGGAGGCCGTATTTTCGGTATATCAACATGCACATCGCATTATGCAACATTTAATTAATTCTTTATTAATTACATTTTACTTATATTTAAGTGAATGAGTTATATATGTGCGAAACTATCAGCTCGCTACATTTCGGTCGCCAGTGAACACCCTTGTTTCATTATTCGAAAGGTTTATTTCGAAGTCATATTACCATTATTGCGCTCCACTGAGAAAATGTAATTGCCTCTTATAAAAGAAGTTAATAATCAACTTTCAAAGTGCCGAGGTTGCTGCTGTTATATACAAATAATGCAGATGTGTTAGTAATTATGCCAAAGTAAATTGATATGTATACGTGTGTGCGTGTGTGTCTATGCGGGTGCCTAATGATTTCCAACTAAAATATTTGTGAACACTTGCGATTTATGAAAAATCAATATCAAGCCACTCTCATACTTATACAAAAATGTGCAAATGCCATTACACACACACACACACACAGAGAAATGGGTGCCTTCACACTTCAACCGATGAATATGCAACAACCTCTTTTCTGCGTATATATTGCCACAACGGGTGTTGGAGAATTAAAAAGGGTATATTATATAAAGTTGTATACACACACATACACACACACCGCTAAATAAACCCTTATATAACAATAAGCAACACATACACACAAAGACACGAAGAGAAATAGAAGGCCGAAACTTTAAGTGGCAACAACGTGAAGTAATCGTGCAACATAAATTAGCCGAAAATGTGCAAACTAAGCAAATGTGAAAATATACAGTTAGTATGCGGGTTGTACGAGTATATGTGTTTGTGTGCGCCTGTAGCAACTTTGCCTATTTGCAGGAGTCTGCCAGAAATGTATTTGCTGCAAGGAATAAAATAAGAAAACATATTTTATAACGATTCGCCGATAAAGGTGAAAGGAGGTGGAGAAGGAGAAGGAGAGAATAATGGCAATAGAAACGATACGTTCGGTAATTTTAGTGTCTCAGCAGTAAGGTTGATGGGGCGAAGTGATTTTTTCGTTTGCTAAATGTTTGACCTAAAATTACAATATTTGAAATATGATAAGCGCTGAAGCAGGCCTTTTAATGGCATCGGTGTATGTGTGTGTGTGCATGTACACAATTTAGCTTTACTCGTATAAAACAGCATAGAGGAAAGTTACCAGTCACGAAGTACTTACGAAAGCAGTTAATGGGTAAATATTTGATACGTAAACATACACATTTACAGTATTTAGAAGCGTGGAAAAGGGTTAATGAGTTTGGAAAACGGCACATCGGCTATATACTTGTACAAGTATGTAATGGATAAAGTCAACGAAATCCTAATAAAAACGTTACAGCGATCTGGAGTTAGCCGATTAGTTATTTATCTAAGTAAATGTCGAGTTAAAGTATAAAAAAAATACAGAAATAAAATAGAAAATGCCCAAAAATTATATTGTACGTAAAATTTACTGCATCAGCTCTGTTTGTGATAAAGTAGTAAGTAGTGATACTTTTGTCGAATATTTTCCAAAAACTTATATTGAAGAAGTGGCCTCTACGCATCATAGTTGTATAGATAAATATGATGCAACAAATATTGTTCATTAATTTCAACAATTTCTTCAAGAGTGGATGTTGTCCCCGCTCAATCAAAGTCGCAAACCACTCATTATATGGAATTAGAAGTTAATGCTTAAACTTTAGCGCTTCATCTAAGCTTGAAGTGATTGTGGTAAGAAGCCGTTATCTAATAAAGCATATCAGTGGCGTGAGATTCAGACAATTTAACGACCATTGGTCGGATAACCAAAAACAAAAACAGAAACTAGAAAAAAATCATATAGTCGCTTCAAAAAATTCTGAAGATAACTATTCGATGTTGAGAAAAACATTACAGGATTATAAAAATAAATTGGTGATTAAAATTTCTTCCATTGGTGGTATGTGAAAAACTACTCGTTGACATACTAAAGAGAACAATATTCAAGTTTCATGATGCCTCCAGTGTTTTTCTTAAACTATTATGGGTTAAAAGCCTGCTTAATTCACAATAAATGATATTTAAGACCTACAGGAGTCTTCCAGGCAGATTAGAAAAGCTTGCTATTTATATAAAATATTGATTTTGGATCGGAGAAGTCAACTTTGATTCCTCTAACTGACCTGCCGTGGGCAACGTATGTAGAAGAGAAGCTTAGCTTGGCAGAATTTATATAATTTTCCTAATTTAATCACCGCAGATTGACCGAACAGGGACGAAAGAGAGAAAATGCGCCATAAACAAATAGAATATTCTTATGGAAAATGTTCAGGAGAAACGCTGAAAGACGCTAATTACACGATACATCGCCGAATATAGGGCTGAACTAGGCAGATAAAAACTCTCCATACAAAACGAGTAAATCAATTTACATTTATTCTAATTATGACTTATCTTTCTTTATTGGCATAGACACCGCCTACGCGGTTACAGCAATGAATGACTTATAGTGAGGAGAACTGCCCGAATTAGTACAAATATCTATCAAATGAAGGCGTCAAATCTCATATAAGCAACTCAATTACCATGGAAACAATATTTAATTGCAAGATTACAGAGAAACCACAGACAGTTGGGAATTTCAGGCAAATTTTCACGCGCGTATATTACCGTTATACAGACCGCGCTCATATGGGCAACTTCATTAGAAGCGTTTGCTTAATTACTTGCCGTGTAAGTTCTTAGATTACAATCGCATATGCGGTGGGCGTGTGTACTCCATGAAACGAAATTCGGCGAATTAAGTTCTCTCATTACGACACAAAGGTATTTTGTCATGAGTATTGTGTGTGAATAACGATTTCGTCCTTTGTGATATACAAGTATGTTTTTGGAGTATATTAATGGGTTTTAGGTGCTTATCGAATAATTAAAGTCGTTTTAAAGGTACTGAGATTTGAAGAATGGTTTTAGCAGCAAATAAAAGAAGGGGTTTCGTCTAACGCGTCTAATAACGCGACCTACCTTAATCTTATATAGCTTGCCTTAGAAAGCCTTCGTGCAGTCTCCATTTATATGAAGCATAAACTAGCAAAAAACTCATACTAGCTAAACTATTCAAGCACTCACTACCTAAAATTAAAAAGGCGTACTCAGGTAGAAATACACGCAAGCAACGCTCCACAAGAACCTCTCAGTTCACAAACATTACGCCTGCATTACAAAAATGTTTTGGTTTGTAGTTTCACAGTGCACAACAACAACTAAATATAACAGTACTGTAAGGTAAGCTAACGGTGTTCATAAAGTTGTAAATACACAACACAAAATTTAAGCCAAAGTTATTGAAGTTTACGTCACCAGAACTGTATGACGAGTGACAAAAGCTGCTGAAGTCGAAGTCGAAGTGGAGGCATAAGCAGCTCAAAGTTATATGAACGGAGTTGAAACAACCGCACAAGTTTTTTCAAACGTTGTTGTTGTTGCCTGTCTGAATATATACATATATCGATATGGCAGATGCTGATATCGCTGTTAGGTTGCCTCTGGTTATGGCCACTGCTACTACTTATAACTCAATTTCAATTTCGCTTGGTAATCTCACCGTCTTGAAGTTGCTGACTCTGCCAAACAAATTAAAGACTTTTGCCGACTTGTAAGAACTTAGGCGCAGAAATAAAATTGTACCGTGGAAGAAAGGAAACTTTGTCACTGGCTAAGTTAAGGTAAGAACCTACTGTAAGGAGGGTTTGATAAGGCAGTGAGTTTATGAATAAATGATGATGATTACTTTGAACATCGAAGGTATTTTATTTTAGAGTTTGAAAAATGGGTAGTTTGAATAAGTAGTGCCACATGTCGAATAGACCATGACAGTGTGACTTAACTCAAAAATTGTCTTGAGTTTTTGTTTACTTAAAACTGTAACTGAGTTTTTGTCTACTTAATACCTTAACTGATTTTTTAATTTTTTCTGAAGACAAAATTTATTTTCTTCGAAATATGGATTTCCATACGACGTTACGATTTTTCACTACTCAGATATACATTAGTATCGAGATTCTCTGCCTCAAAGTTTTTTGTTTTTTTTTGTGTAATTAAAGATCTTTTTATTCGACCCCAAACTTTTATTCCCGAACTTGCTAGAATTCGGAAATACAAAAAGTTGAAAGGATAAAACTTTTGAAAAGAAATGCGGAAAAGTCACTCCTAAATTAGCAATAAGCCACGGAAGAAATTTATATATTTTATATAATAAATTCATATAGTATATCGGTTGAACTGATTTTAAACCAGAGGTTAAATGTCAAGTTTGAACAAGCGCGGTTTTTAATCGGTAAATACTGAAACTGATTTCTAATCAATCACCTGAACGCCTAAACGCTACTGACTTCTCAATCTACCCTTGTGACATTACAGTCAGTACATACTTATATATGCATATGCATATATATACAATATATAAATAATGGAAAACATATTTTTTACGCTTTTGGTTCATCTCCTCTCACCGCTGTAAAAACTATTATTAGTAGAAGAAGTTGCATTGTATTTGTTTTACTGCCATATTGTTAGTATGTATGTATATGTCCTTTGTGAGCCCGTGTGCATGTGGAAATGACAGCTGACATGGTGACTCAGCGAACTAAGTAAACTTGTTTCGTTTTAAGTTTGAGTCATTTGGCTTTGTTGCTCCTAATTATAGTAACTATTCTATAAGAAGTGCTCAAAGGCGACTCATAATTGGAATAACGTAAGTAATTTTCTGCTCTCGAACAAGCTGGAAATTGGTGTTTGCAATAAGAGATGATGAAATTTGCCGATGGAATAATGACCAAGTGATTTGAAAAAAAAAAATCAAAACGCTTGTTGCGTTCAGAATGAGTGGAAAATTAGTGGACGAGTTCATGGAGTTAAGAGAATTGTATATGCACGGAGCAGTACACGCTTTATAAGCACATATTTCGAAGGAATATAAAAGCACAAAAAAAGCTTTGTTATGAAAGGCGCTAAGTAGAGCTTTTTCCTTTGTTTTTGTTAAAAATGCATCGATTTTAAAAATTTCCAACTTTAATTCCCCTCCCTCTTATAGAATATTTACATCATTCTCGCACATTTAGTTAAAATTATTACTTACGATAAGTAAGTCCTTAGAATATGCATAAAATAAAGACATACCTGAAAATAGAGAAAAGAGAAATTATTGAAGAAATAAGTTTCAAAACAAAAAATAAGTACAGAAACAAAAATACTTAAAAAGTAGAATAACTAATAAGTCTAATCATACATAGGTATTATAAGCCGTCTGGAAGGCATCAGAGATCATTTTTGCTAAAGGGCCCGAAATCAACCCTTCATTAACGGCGATGGCCTCGAAGATTAAAGAAGAATATCGCTATATCATCCATATGAAATTAGAAGAAACAATGAGAAGTAATGGGTTATCATTGTAGCCTCCACTTCGCTTTCATATTCCTATGGTTATCACTCAAATCGCGTTGATGGCGTTGTACTTAAGTGATGATTTTCGTGTGTCCCATGAATTCTTCATGACCGCCAAAGTGAATTGCCACAAGCAAGGCTTCGAGGCTAGCATGCAACAGTCGCCAACCAAATGCTGCATAGGCACAAAAACAATTAAAAACTGTCAAGCGATTGTAGGCAAAATTCCATATGCGCTTACAATTAAAATCTTTCAACACGAAAAAAATGCAGCTACGAAAGATAAGTGAAATAAAGTAAGAGGCAAAACACGAAGAGTGGGCGCTGCAACAGTTTATATATACACACACACATGTAGCAATGCAAACGCTCAAGGATTCGTTCGGCAGATTTATAGAGTGTTTGAAGTGGCTACGACGCTTGCACGCCTATAAGTATGCAACGCGGAAGGACAACAGCGCCGACAGCGAAAGAAGGTCGGCCGCCACCAGCCAACAGCTGGCTAGGCTGTGCCAGCGCACCAACAGTAATGGCAAAAAGCTACACGCGTTGAAAAAGCAGTCAGCGGTGGGCTTGCGCTTTTGCATTCAGGAATTCCATTTAGGTTATTTAATGAGTGGCATTTGCTTTTAGTTTTGCATTTTTCTCGCAGCGCTCGCTACTCTTACTAAGTTGGCTTTAGTGCTTTTGTAGTGTTCTGCGTTTGTGTGGCTGAGTGCCGCTTACGCCTAGTGAATAGGCGGTAAGTGTTGTGTGATTTTAGGCGTTTAGTTATTGTTTCTTAACATGAATGTCTAAGTGGTCTGTATACAATTTCTTCTTTCAAGTGTTTCATATGAATGTACTTTGCAATTTTTCTGAGTTGTTCAACTGCATTGAAATTGTGGAGTGCGAAGGACTTACAGGATATAGCACACAAAGCTTTCAGACGTATTTAGTTTACAAAACGTCTGCAGAATTTGAATTTTTGCATATTATTAAAATTATGAAACATATTTTTCGCTCCTCTATTCTATTATTATGAAAATTCAAACGTTTCTGGAGAGGTGTGTGTGGGTCGAAACCTTCTTTGACTCTCAGCTGCTTTTAACAATAATTTGAATTCGTATTTTGGAAAAGTGGTTTTGGAAAAGCTGTTGTGATAAATTAATGGTTGACTCATTTTTTGTAGTTGCAGGGCGAATATGAATCTTGCGGGAATGATTTGCCTTACAAGAACAACCAGAAGTTCGCTAGGGAAAATTCAGAAGAGCCAAGCAAGGGATCTTATCCTTACAGCGCTTTGGAGTTAATAGTCTCGTTGGCCGTGTGTATTTTTGATCTCCAACTTCTGTTTTCATGGTTGAGTGCATTCTTTAGCCGAATTCTTGGGGTTCCCACGTTTGCACTATCTGTTTTTATGAAGAGGAATCCCTGAGAACCACTATATCCTATAACCCAAGACATAAAAGACAATGATCTCTAAACCCATTTATAATTTATAATTTTCTAAAAAGCAAAAATAATAGCTTTGCATACTTCCCGGCGAATAAGGTGAGATAATGAAAAACATATTATATTTGTTTCGTATTTCAACTCTCATTCAACAGTTTCAGCATTTAGCAGCGCCATAAAAATCATAAACTAAATACCCTGACACCCATAACACTAGCGAGGAGTTGATACTTTAAGCTAAAATCACTTCACACCGTTTAGACGCATATCGCCACCTCCGGCAAATTGTTGCTGATAGCGGCGAATCAGATAAAAGTCTGGAATGCTACTTCAAAGCAGGAGAGGTGAGAAATTTCTACAAAAAAAAAAAATCTGAAAAAATGTAAACTCTATTGCTCCATTGTTCTCATCGCAAAATTTGCTTGAAACAAGTGTAAAGCGTTGATCACGTCGAACAGTAACTACTCTTCACGAGTTGGCGTATATTTCAGCTAGTTGCATGTTGTACAATCGGAATTTTTTGTTGTAGTCTACATTTCAGCGCAACATTACTTTTACTGTCGTCGTGTTGTGATTGTGAAGTGGTGGCATGCATTCTAGAAAAATAAAAGAGCACAGAAACAAAGCAACATGCGCGCCATTGTAAGCGTTTGCACCAAATGCCTGCAAAGTATTGTCTGCTTTTAGGCGTTACATGTTGGCTACTCTATTCCTAGTTTCCACAGCAAGTTCCGCAAAAAATGTACACACGCTTCGCGCTTTCTGCGAGTTCAGTGAACTCGATTTTAAAAAGTTTGTTGTGCTTTTTACGCCATTCCATTTATTGCAGTGTACATTTAGGCGCTAATACGTGCAATCTCTTTGCATCAACGTGCTGTAATTTAGTTTTTTCCTATGGCAGTTGCCATTAAAAGTTCACAATGCCTTCAATACAGACATTTGTTTTTGGTTAGTCTGTACGCTTTCGCCAAATCTTCTTGCATAACTGCATAGAAGTTTGTCAGATGACACAGGGCTGCCCGACATGGACATTTTATAACTTTTTGATACATGTCAGCCTGCAGTCTTGCACAGAGGACACACATACTGTGTGACAATGTAATGTAGAAAGTTTTATTGTGCTTTCATGCTTGAAGTTGAGGGTAAAAAGCAGTTGTCGCCGCGCCGCGCCGCGCACAAATGTAGGCAACAATTAATTGCTATAAATATTAAATAAGGCAATGCTGGTGTGTGGCGGACGAAAGCGCTAAAGTGGTTATTGGTTTCAGTGGCGCAGGTTTAATTAAAACAGTTTTTCATAATAGAGTTGATTTTAAAATTGTACGAGGGCTGCTATATATATTTCTGACCTAATAATGAAAATAGGAATATTTATCAACGAAAATGGTTTTTTTTTTTCGTTGGATTTGGCTCGTCTTGGAAGACCCACACGGTCGATTGCTGTTTTGTTTCGGGCTCATACGCATAGATCCATGATTCGTCACTTGTGACGATCTTATAAACGTCTTTTGAAGCACCGCGATCGTATTTTTTCAGCATTTCTTTACACCAATCCACACGAGCCTTTTTTTGAGCGATTGTCAAATTGTGCGGGATCCAACGAGAACAAACCTTTTTTACGGCCAGGTGTTCATGCAATATCGAATGTATGCTGGTGGGAGAAATGCATAGGCATGCCTCTATCTGAAGGTATGTTACATGACGGTCTTGCATTATCAGTTCACGTACGACATCGATGTTTTCTGGCACAACGGCTGTTTTTGGACGACCTTCACGGAATTCGTCTTTGAGCGAGCGTCGGCCACGATTGAATTCGTTGTAACGGGTGATTTTTTTGAGGTTAGGATTTTCATGCATTAGTATTTGACAGATCACGTGGGATTTCAGACATGGTGTCAAAGAGAAAGATGCTCAGTATGCTTTGACATTTCATCATGAATAGACTTACTAACGAGCAACGCTTGCAAATCATTGAATTTTATTACCAAAATCAGTGTTCGGTTCGAAATGTGTTTCGCGCGCGTGTTTTGTTCAGCGATGAGGCTCATTTCTGGTTGAATGGCTACGTAAATAAGCAAAATTGCCGCATTTGGGGTGAAGAGCAACCAGAAGCCGTTCAAGAACTGCCCATGCATCCCGAAAAATGCACTGTTTGGTGTGGTTTGTACGCTGGTGGAATCATTGGACCGTATTTTTTCAAAGATGCTGTTGGACGCAACGTTACGGTGAATGGCGATCGCTATCGTTCGATGCTAACAAACTTTTTGTTGCCAAAAATGGAAGAACTGAACTTGGTTGACATGTGGTTTCAACAAGATGGCGCTACATGCCACACAGCTCGCGATTCTATGGCCATTTTGAGGGAAAACTTCGGACAACAATTCATCTCAAGAAATGGACCCGTAAGTTGGCCACCAAGATCATGCGATTTAACGCCTTTAGACTATTTTTTGTGGGGCTACGTCAAGTCTAAAGTCTACAGAAATAAGCCAGCAACTATTCCAGCTTTGGAAGACAACATTTCCGAAGAAATTCGGGCTATTCCGGCCGAAATGCTCGAAAAAGTTGCCCAAAATTGGACTTTCCGAATGGACCACCTAAGACGCAGCCGCGGTCAACATTTAAATGAAATTATCTTCAAAAAGTAAATGTCATGAACCAATCTAACGTTTCAAATAAAGAACCGATGAGATTTTGCAAATTTTATGCGTTTTTTTTTTAAAAAAAAGTTATCAAGCTCTTAAAAAATCACCCTTTACCAGTATTTCACAGTGCTTTAGGATGGTGCTTCATAGCCATACAAAGATTTTAGTTCATCGATGCACTCTTGTCGTGATAATCCACGTCGAAAGTTGTGAAAAATTATCGCACGAAAATGTTCACGAGTTAATTCCATTTTTTGGCCGAGATGATTAATTCCCTGTAAATAAAACAATCCACGATTAAATGACAAAACGTTCTGAGTGATGTTATGCTAAAAAATGTCAAACTTTCCAATGGAAAAGTCAGATTGCACCTGGCAACACTTAGTGTTGCCTAGTCCAGAAATATATATGACAACCTATGTAATTGCATATTTTTAGGAAGTTGGTCCATACTATAGATTTAGCTGTGTCTAACTCTACGGGTTGTTGTCCAGGCTGCAAATTTGGTTGTGTGCAATAATAAAAGAAGAACAGAAGCAGGATAACAGCTGATCGTTAATCTAGTAGCCAACTGTGTGAAAGACAAACCCGGTTTCTCAATTATAATCTTAAAGTTTTAAATTAATTTTGATGTTCGAAAAGTCTAAAATGTAGAAATGTTGATTACCCTAAAATAAATCAATTTTTCGCTTTCCAAACTTAGGTAAAGCTAAATCCCAAATTTGATTTGAAACATAAACAAAAGGCTTACTCCTAAAAATATGCAACAAATATGTGACGCAACACAAACATAAACAATATAAACTAATAACATTGTAAACGAATATTTGCAAATTCTTGCAAGTAAAGAAAACAATAATAACAAAAACATGACATTGGCAACTGGTCAAAAGAGCGAGCTGAAATACAAAAGCGCATAAAGAAGATCAACAATGTACCGAAAAAAGCGAACATGTGAAACACATAAGAAATAAATGGAAAAGTTTTTACCAACGCCCAAAGGCTTAAGCACAAAATACAATTTCGAAAAAACAGCGGCGAAATAAAATCAAGTGAAATAAGCTGGAAAACGAAATTGAAAGAAAAATTCGAAACAACAAAATACAACAACAATATAAAAAGAAGAAAAGTTTAGTTATTTATATACAAGCATGCAGTGCAAATATTTGTTTGGCCCTGGAGACCACTCGAGCCAGGCACGACACGACGCGAGCATGCACAGTGCGCCGTCTACTAATACGCTTACATAAGAGTGACTGTAACCATGGATGTGTTTGTGTTTGTGTGTGTGCGCGTGCAAGGATTTAAAGCTTCTTGTAATTTTGCGCAATACTCCGCCTGATCCGTGCGTAGTGTGGTCGCCCCAAGGGATTTGTGGGACATACATACATAACATCTCACAGCCTAATTCCTGCAGAGTTTATTTATACATTTGTGCGAGTGTACTTGGGTATGATATGCATTTTCGTCCCAAACTGTAGCGCTTCGCAGTGATAAATACGAAAAATATGCGAATGTTGGGAAAAAATTATCGAGCTAAATAAATAAATTAATGCCGAGATTTAGCCAAGCAAAACAGAAATGTTTGCAACAATTTCGGACGGGTCAGCCAAGGGGCAAGTTGGGTAAAGTAGAAATATAGGGACCTTAATAGAATGTAATTCATATGCAGAGAAGAGGAGACAAACAAAAAAAAAAGTAAAATAAAATAGAGAAAGTGAAGCTACTAATCTTAAAGTATATATGTATTTTATATACAGTTTAGATCATTTTTCAAGAATTTCTATTCCTATTAAATGGTTGATTCAATGTTATATATAAGGTGTGCGACTTTGATAAAATGTGCCTAAATGTAGGCAACATTTATATTTGTTGGAATTGCAATAAAATTAAATATTAAAATTAAGTTCAATGAAACAATAGAACAGAGTGAAGTTAATGCTACTTGAAAGCTTCATATGTTGGATATGTTTTGTTATTGCCTAAATAAAGCCTAATGTAATAAAGTAGTGATTCATTGTTTAAGTATATTGCTGACTAGGTGTCCAAGTTGGTGCGGCCTTGCGCGAGACTGCTTTTTTGAACCGATAGCCACTATTTATCAGGACCCACGACAGTAGGATCTAAGTAGCAAGAACGGATCCGTATTTTATCCGGCCAAAGACTGCCAACTCGAAATCATGCCTCGAAATTACTTCAGGAATGTTTTCTGTCATTAACAACAACAACAATTTTCTCAAAACTTCTCTACTGTACAGGTTTAAAAGAATTATTTAGAGATCTTTCATTATAAACTTATCTGGAACTATCCATGTCCCAAAAAATCAATTTTTACAAGTACAAAAAAAAAAAAACGAAACAGTCACAAAAAGTGGTACAAAAATTGTGTTTTTTAAGCAGTCGCCATTTCGCGAAAAAATGGTTTTCCAACAGGTTCTGTAGAACCAGATATTACGAAATTATTCTATATTAATAATTTTTCTGGTTTCAAGCTACTAGGAAGATCGGAAGTATGCTCACGTGCGAATTTTTGAGACCCCCTATTCCGTCAGCTGCTAATTTTTAAAATTTTTTTGTTTATTTTTTGACTCGCTAGAATAAAGAGCGATGTTGTTTAAGAACTTATGCTAGTAAAAATATTAATTGTTTTTTTGCTTTCACAAATTACCAGAAAGTTATGCCTCTAGACTAGAATGCGCATTTTAAAAATCAGTTAAATTATTATATTTAATTTTAAATCCAAAAGGATGGCTCTATTCATTAGCATATTTACCAAAATAAAAACATGCATACACTTGCTTTATCGGTATATAACTGCCTCGAATACAATATACCCAAATATAGCGGAGAACATAACCTGACTTGCCAATTTGTTACACTAGGGTTAGGTGTGTGACTTGGGCGAAATACGCCTAGATGTAGGCAAGGATTTCCGAAAGTGGTGATAAAATTGGAAATATACCAATTAATTTAGTGAGATCTATTGCTGGAATAAATAATATAGCCTAACACAGATTTTGCTCATTAATACCATGTTCAGACCGACACTTAATCAAATGATTTCGGCTGTTGAGTGGATTATCCCACTAATCTTAAAAATTTAGCAAGATTTCGCCATACAAAAATGACAGTTCCAAATCGCTTCATTTAAATGATTTGAAACTGATCCACGCAAAATCTCTCTGTGCGACTCTGATTTTGCGCCATCTACTTGTCAGATTTGGAAATCTGTTACATTATCACAGCTGACTTAGACACTACAAAGGGAAAAAAATGTAAACAAACAAATTTTCACCTGAAAATCGATTTAACAAATGAAAAAATTCATCCACTATTTCTATTATATGGAAAATACTTGAAAAAAGACGGCTTTTATTTCAAAAATTGCTTTTCTTTTGATAAATATTAAGCGATGTGACTTCATGAATGACAATAACAGCTGTTTTTTGATCTTTCTAACGGCAGTGAGAACACTGTTGGGTTATGAAATGCTTAAATGTAATCTAATCTTTTAAATTTTCGGTCTGAACATGGTATAAGACAAGATATTTCAATAATCTAGTTTAAGTCAACACTATTTCGGAATTTTATTTCCTTCCTTTTCTAATTTCTCAAACTAACTTTATTCCATGGATACTGAACACCCTGTAATTGTGTAAGAGGGACTTTTAATGTAGCTCAATTTTAGTTATGAAACTCACTTTAAAAATATACAACAACAATTAAAAAACATATAATATTTTTTACATTTCACTTGGTATTACACTTCAAAGGACTTAACACTTTCGTAAAATATATGAAAATTTCAGGCAAATATTTTTTTTCGGCAGATTACAAAACTTACATAGCAACATTGCTCGGTTTAATATTAATTTAAAGCATATTTTTATAATACTCTAGCAACACATAACACACTCGAAACATAGCACAGCTTTCAGCGCAAGGTTAATGCTGGTAAAACGTTGCATGTACAGATGTACTTGTATATTGTATATTTGAGTACCCATAAATAGAGCTATATATGTAAAGAGCATGAGAGTATTTTTGAATACCCGACAAACAGTCAAATCTGTTCTCAGTTATCGTCAGCTTTTCTGGCGTTGGAAGTTAAACATATTCTCAAAGTCGAAATGAAAGTAGTATACTTGTATAATTTCTATTAATACTAAAAGTAGGCAATACCTATATGCATTAATAACAAATAGTATTAACTTTTAGGCGCTTTATTCTACTGTGAAAATATAGACCAGCTTTTCTTGAATTAAAAAATTAATAGAAACAAAAAGAATGATTTGGACTTCGATTAAATTAAGTTCGATGGCATATACATACATATTATTGAATAAAGCTGCTGTATAGGTACTTTGCACGACTTATTTGTGCCTTCCAACATTACTATTGCTTTAATATAGGATTGTTTGAATTCAAAGTCCTTGCTTCTCAAGAAATCTCTGCTAACTAAGCTTCAATACTCACAGCAATGTCTCACTAACTTTTACTGCTGGGATCATGCATTGCCTAACATAAAAGGATTTATATTTCACTTCAAATCGCAAATACCAAAAGTTATGTGCTGAATCACATCTACATTATACATATCGGTATGTACACGTACATTCATATAAAGTAAGGTATGGATTACTCTTCGTTCATCTCATTTAAAATCCCCATTTGTTTCAAGGATACAGTTGCGACATGCAAAAAAAGAAAACTATTTAGAGAAAAATTAAAACAAAGCACAAAGCAAGAATCCCATGCGGAGAGCGCAACCCACAATTTATGTAAAAAGTACTTAAAATATTTCGAGTGGCTAAACGTTGCATTGGCATTGGAGTCCGCTCGAGAATGGAAGCCCTCTAAATACTCTCAGCTGCACGTGAGTACACACACGCGTATAATTTTGCGATTTCAGACTTCCCAATAAACATTTGGGTTACTATGTTGAGTTTGTGGGAGTTTAATGCTTTACTTATATTTTTAATGAGATCTACAGATACATAGGAAAGTAATTTATTTTACAGATGGCGCTGTAAAAGGGAAAATCATAGTGACGAGTTAATTTTCGTACTTTACTTCTAAGGGTTGTTTGAAATCAGTGTATTTCGGCAGTTTTTATTCGAACCAAATAGGTGGAGGTGCCTTCAACTGCTATGAGCAAAAAATAGTAAAACCATGCTTTAAAATTCTTCAGTAATTTTTCAAAATCTATCTCGCCCCCTCAAAGTAATCCCCCTTGGCTATAATACTTTTGTCTTATATATAAAGTCAATTTCCAGAATATAATTCAATGTGCGTAGTGATCTATATTTAGTGGCTCCAATTAACTCAAAACGATTTCTACGGAGCGATTGATTGAGTTTGTTGAATTGCCAGAAGTCACACGGAGCTAAATTAGGTGAGTCCGTGTGACTTCTGGCTATTCAGCGGCACGATATTTACAAAAAGCTTCGCGTAAACGACGCACAATACTCAAATAGTATTCCATGTTGAGAGTTTGGATGGTCGTAAGGGATTCGGAGTGCACAACATCTCTATAATTGCAGAAATCTGTCAACATAACCTGAATTTTTGATCGACTTTACGTGTTTTTCGGCTTCGGCTCATGTTTGCCACGATATCCGTCCAATGGATCGTCTGTTTATGGATCGTAAGTAAAGATTAAAGACTCATCGCTAGTAATAATACATTTCATGACATCTTGGAAGTCGTTAAAGGGATGCTGTTTTTCGAAAAGATTTATTGATTTCAGATCCAATCGTGCTTTCATTTTTCTAAGGCCTAAATGATCTCTCAAAATGGTTTTCAGTGATCCTTCCGATATTATAGCGATGCTACTAATACAGGGTAGGCCATTTAAAGTTGACCCATTTGTTTCTAAAAAAAAGAACAAAAGAAAACAATGTTTTTTGTTCATTTCAAAAATAATTTATTTTGGTCCAAGGGGATTTGTTTCAGCTAATATTTAAAAATTAGATCGCGTAAATGGGCACCTTTAGCTTTGACAGCTAAATGCACTCTTTTTTCGACATTTTCCATGACTTTGGCCAATGTTTCGGATGATATGGCGGCTGTTTCACGTCGAATGTTGGCTTTCAGTTGAGCTAAGGTCTTTGGCTTATTAGCGTATATCTTGGATTTCAAATAACCCCACAAATAAAAGTCTGGTGGCGTCAAATCTGGTGATCTCGGTGGCCAGTCAACATCACCATTTTTCGATATCAATCGCCCGGGGAAAAATGGTCGCAATAAATTGATTGTTGGTCGAGCTGTATGGCATGTAGCCCCGTCCTGTTGAAACCAGAAGTTATCCATGTCATTTTCGCGAATAATGGGTATCACAAAATCCGTTATCATGGCTCGATAACGCTCACCATTGACTGTTGTCGTGGCTCCATCATCGTCTTCGAAAAAATACGGTCCGATGATCATATTCGCGCAAACACCGCACCAAACTGTTACTTTTTGGTCGTAAAGAGGCTGTTCTTCAATTAATTGAGGATTTTCGGTGGCATAAAATTGCGTATAAAGACTTAATTGTGTTCTTAACTGGAGCACTTTTCACTTTATTTTTTTTTGCGAAACGCACGTTGAGTTAACACAATTGAAAAGTTATTTTGAATATAAAGCTGAACAATTTCAGCGCGTTCTTTTGGAGTGTACTGTTCCATGGTATAAATTGTCTTCGAATGACGCTTCTAACGCGGTATGACATTAGCCGATTTGTCAGCGCTGTTAAAAGTTACAGCGTTGCCAGATGGGTCAACTTTAAATGGCCTACCCTGTATATCTGACTATTAATCGTCGATTCGCTAGCACCAATTGCTTTATTTTATTGACGTGTTGATCATCACTTGATGTTTATGGCCGTCCTGAACATGGTTCGTCGTCAACGCGTTCTCGACACTCTTTGAATAATTTGTACCAATTAAAAATATTATATTTGGTCGCGGCAAACAATTATCACCGAAGGTTTTATCGAACATTTTGAACATTTTGGCATCAAAACTTGATTCCGCAGAAGAAATTTAATGAAACTTCTTTGTTGAATAATTGAAATTAAACAGTCTTACTATTTCTTGACCAAAGTTTTTGGAAAAAATATGTTCAAGAATTCCAAAAAACATTTTTTTTCGTGGACATTTGAAAGAATATTTGTATAGTGGCGTCTCTCATCTATGCATAACCAGCCTAGAGAAGAATTAAATTAGGATCTGGAGCGCATATAGACTTTATTTTGAGTATAAGTTTTTGCTGGTTTTGCTTCTTAATACTATTGATGATAGTTCTTTTCCTATGCTGACAATCTATTTAATTTAATTGACTTGTATTTTCATTTCGCCACTCTCGACGCGGTTCGGAAAAGTTGCCGAATAATAATGCCACAGAAATGTAGACATTCTTTGCAACATTATTATGATTAATAAACTTTAATTTTTCTTGTTGTTTGCTAGGTTATGTTCACTTGGTAATTGCAGGCATGTGCGGGTAAGTGGCGCATACATTGTATGTAGTTACGTGCACATTCAAGCTCTTATGCGCGTAAAATTTCGAACATGAACCAACTAACACTAATGCACTTGTATTTCATACATACATACATACATACATACATGTAAATATTGTATGTGCGTATGCGTATATAATTCCGGTATATTTGTGAGCAGTTTGCAGGCATGTGTGTGCCTTCGCTCCTAAGCTTATCTGTGTCACAGTGAATATGCCCCTTCAAATTCTGCGCAAATTTATATGCTTACTGGTACTTCCCGGTATAATTTCCCAACAAATAAAAAAATAAATGAAAAAATACCTTCAACATTTCTGCGTCATGCCACATGCGTTAAGGCGCTTAGTTGCTAATGAAATGTAATGCCTGCAAGTATGCGTGCCAAGTATTCCGATTTATGTTAGTGTTAGTGTTAGTGAAGAGTGTCATTAAAGTTTTGTATTACACATTTCACAATTCCCACACTCTATGCCAATCACTGCGTAAATATGATTGATTTATGTGTTAATTGGTGTACAACAACAACAACATTTATGCGGGTTTTTACTAACAGCAATTTTCATAGCATACTTTTAGTCTGCTTAGAATGACACAGATCCCATATTTGCTGCTTTATTTATTCATGTGCGGCTTATATACTCAATTTGCCAATAAATACTAAAATATATATTAAAATATGTTCCGAGTCCATTTGTCATAATGCATTTCCATGCACTTAGCATTGTGTGTATGCGTGTGGTTGTGTGTGTGTTTGGGTAAGTGGCATGTTTTGATTGAACGTGTAAGTGTGCTTTACTCGGTGCGCTCATATCGATTTCAGCTTGTCAAGAAATTTGAAACATCTGCGGAAGCCACTCGGGGGGTTGCATATGACACATGCATTGCAGTTGTGTGTGCGTTTGTGTGTGTAAAACAATTTCATGTGCGCGTCTGTGTCTTGTGAGACAGACACAGTTCCAGTTGACACTGTCAAAGCGCTGCACGTCTGATTAATGTTCGGGGAATTCCTATACGGAATGTAGTTTTGCGGTTATGTGCAAATGCAAACTAGTGTGGTTTTAGGCGCGTATAAATTTTAAGTTGGATGTTCGGTAGATTAATTTAAGAAATTGCTGCTGCATTTTTAATGAAGCGAATTTGTTTATGAAAATAATTATTTTTACTTCTGTTGGCAGGTTTTTCGTTTACTTCTTATTTCAGATTATTAAAAAGCATAGTTTTAGGCTGATACCGCATATTTTGCAGATACTATTACCGCACTGTCAATAGAATTCAGTCTTACTGTAGTTTGGAATGATTTTTATTAGTAACAAGTAAGGAAGGGCTAAGTTCGGGTGTCACCGAACATTTTATACTCTCGCATGATAAAGTGATAATCGAGATTTCATTATCCGTCATTTACATATTTTTTTATTTTGCTGTAAAATTAATTAGAATTAAATTCTGAGAGATTTACCGATATTTTCGGTGAAAAATTAGGTTAGGTTAGGTTAGGCACTGAGTTCTTCGTGTTCGATAACAGGGACCTCGAAAAGTTATAGTCCGATCACGACAATTTTTCTACAAGGGATACCTCAGCTCAAATACCGTATTTGTGTAAAGTTTTATTCCGCTATCATCATTGGTTCCTAATGTATATATTATACAGAGAAGGCATCAGATGGAATTCAAAATAGCGTTATATTGGAAGAAGGCGTGGTTGTGAACCGATTTCGCCCATATTTCGTACATGTCATCAGGGTGTTAAGAAAATATTATATACCGAATTTCATTAAAATCGGTAGAGTAGTTCCTGAGATATGGTTTTTGGTCCATAAGTGGGCGACGCCACGCCCATTTTCAATTAAAAAAAAAACCTGGGTGCAGCTTCCTTCTGCCATTTCTTCCGTAAAATTTAGTGTTTCTGACGTTTTTTGTTAGTCGGTTAACGCACTTTTAGTGATTTTCAATATAACCTTTGTATGGGAGGTAGGCGTGGTTATTATCCGATTTTTTCCATTTTTGAACTGTATATGGAAATGCCTGAAGGAAACGACTCTATAGAGTTTGGTTGACATAGCTATAGTAGTTTTCGAGATATGTACAAAGAACTTAGTAGGCGGCGGGGCCACGCCCACTTTTCATAAAAAATTACGTCCAAATATGCCCCTCCCTAATGCGATCCTTTGTGCCAAATTTCACTTTAATATCTTTATTTATGGCTTAGTTATGACACTTTATAGGTGTCCCATCTTCGAACTTAACCTTCTTATGGAGCCAAGAAATACGTGTACCAAGTTTCATCATGATATCTCTATTTTTACTCAAGTTACAGCTTACACGGACGGACGGACGGACGGACATCCTGATTTCAACTCTACTCGTCCCCCTGATCACTTTGGTATATACAGCCATGGACACATAAATAGCACACATCTGAATCCCATATTAATTCTAATTTTTTTTAATCCTAAAGTAGCTGAACAATAAAAATTTGGTATGTATCTACTTGTCACTGTTATGAGGCTCATTTCCCTGCATAAAAATACTGTTTATTTTCTATTAAATTTTGTACGCGACAATTTTATTGCGTATAGTGTTGATTTGAGGTGGACACATAAATAGCACATTTTTAAGTTCGTACTTTTTTTTTAATTTTGTGTGAGGTTCTCGCATATTTTTAATTTAATTTAATCGATATTTCGTTAAAATGAGAAGGAAAAAAACATTCCACGCTGGAAAAGGGAGTCCTTATATCCAATATGAGCAAAAAAGGAAAAGATCCTGTCAAAATTGCAAAAATAATATATTGCTCTCCAAAAATGTTATAAAATGCTCTTTATGCAACAAAACACACCCACCTTGTGTCAATAAAAAGATACCAAGAAAACCAAGACCACGTAAATCCGATATTAGTGTTGACAAATACATAGTACGGAAGAGCAAAGCGGATCCTTTTAAGTCAACCAGAGAAATTATGATCGAAATTAATGACAAATATGGTGTGGACGTGTCCAGAAAGCTTGTAGGAAGACGACTCAACTTATCTCAACTTTTTGGACAAATTACCAGCAAGAAACCACTCCTGTCAAAACGCCACTTCAAAATTCGACTGGCATTTGGAAATGCCCGCGGAGACAAACCAGCACAATTTTGGAAGAACGTGTTTTTGAACAACAAAACCAAGATAAATAGGAAGGTTCCAGTTGGAAAATCATTTTTACGTCGTCCACAAGGTCAATCCCTTAAAGCTAGGTATACCAAAAAAACCATTAAGCACGGCGGTGGAAGTATCATGGTCTGGAGCGTGTTTTCATGGCATGGCATCGTGCCAATTGTTCGAATAAATGTTAAAATGGACCAGTTTTAGTATTTGGATATACTGAAAAATAAAATGTATTTCAATCCATGCCCATAAACTGGACATTTATGCAAGACAATGATCCAATACACACCGCAAAGGTAGTAAAGTATGGTCTCGGCAATAAAAAATTTAAAATTTATGAGTGGCCTGCGCAAAACCCAAACCTGAAACCAATAGAAAATTTATGAATTGATATAAAGTTCAAAATATCAAGCAAAAAATTCAAAAATTTTAATAATTTATGGGCTGGAATTGAAGAGCCTTGGTATTCATTCCCAAAGGAACGATATCAGGAACTGGTGGACAGCATGCAGAAAAGATGTGAGCGGATGCTTAAAAATGATGAATATAGTACAAAATACTAACGAAATGAACAATCTTTTGCAATTTTTTAATAATTTTTATACATTTTTGTACCTTTTTTTTAACCCCTTTTCAGATTGTGCTATTTATGTGTCCAAGCTGTCATATAGGATATTGATGTTTTCGTCTTTTTTTGGCGATAATAAAATATTTATTGTTTCAGTGTTATAGTTATATTAAAGTGAATAATTTTTAAAATAAAACGCATTCCTCTTTAAATCCGTAAGTGATAAACCTAAGGAATAAATAAATGTTTTCTTATATGATGGCCAAGTGTGCTATTTATTTGTCCATGGCTGTATATCCCTATATCTGACTCTTCAAAACATCTGTATAGTTTGGGGAAATTTGTGACTTTCTGCTGTCATTTTATTAGTGAATCCATTAAATTCATTTATAATTAATGAGAATAACAGTACTCCAGCTAAGCATTTATATTCTTGAAAAGCATACCATTTATATACCATGAAATATTTAACTGAAATTTATAGTTAAATTCTAATTAATTTATACTACAGTATAACAGTAAATCTTGTTTAGACGCAAACAGCAATAAATTCTTCAAAACCAGACAAATAATGCCTAAATACCAATTAAATCTCAAATTTCATGTATACATACGCAACTTCAATTCATTTATGCGTTAAACTTCGTGTTGAGTGTGCCTACGGGTACGTACATACAGTGGAGCTTCCATATAGTCAACGTCAGGGAAACAAAAATAAACTTTAATTTATAGAAAAATCGGAAAATAGAAATCTTGGGAAAGGTTAATATTAATAAATATTATTAAAACTTAAAAAATATTTGTGCTAAAATATTCAATAAAATCTGTTTTTTGCTTCTATGCTCCACCAATTGTAACGATAAAATTCCGTTTAATAATTTTTATCTTCAAAGAACTCTTCTTAATTAAATACATTTTTTGCCTTTTTTGGTCAAAAATAAAAATCGAAATAAACTTCGTTAAAAAAGAGAGGGAAGCAAAAAGTGCTGAAAATTTAAAGAAATTAGAGTATTCTGGAAATTATATCATTATAAAGGAAACTATATTTTACAGCGGTTCTTAATAGAGCAGTTTGACTGTACCGTGTTCTGCTCGTGCATACAAACATATGTACGTGCTGCAACTGCCACAGACTGCGTTGAAATGCAATTTCCGACAACTGAGCGCACAGCAGGCGGCACGTAATGTGCAATAAATATTGAAGCGTTTAATCGACAAAATCATTGACATGCTCATCAATAAAGTGGACACAATAACACGGCGGTCGCAATAACAACACACTTACAAATACATATTAAAATATAACTTCTTATATGCATATTTGTATATAGTATGTATATATGTATGTAAATGCTCATTGCAATATGCGAGAAGACGCACAGCAATAATGACAATAATTGCGACAAACTTTATAAACATAACAACAAAAATGTCCATTAACATGCCAATGAGGCATAATGACTTTAATCGTCGAAAAGTATTTTGAATTGAGCTGGCGAATTCTTATTTGTGCCAATGAGTTTACGAGAGAGAAGATTGAGGGATATATTGTATAGAGGCAATGGACAAAGATAAATAATAGAAAGAGAGTACCTTGTCAGTGTTATGTCTTATTTTCTAACCGAAATGAAATTTTACCTTTAGAATAATATAACAGTAAGTCTTTAGAAAGCCAAAATCGCAAAATTTTTGTATTTTTTATGGAAAATGTGTCTAGAGAATTGAGCCACACTTATTATGACTGCAATGGTGATGTAGTGCTGATATCTATCTTTGAAGCGCTAACTTGTTTGATAAGCTTGGTATGAATGCTGAAAAGGGATTTAAGCCAAAAAGCATTACGATATTAAAAGTGATTGGAGCTCAAAAACCAACAATGAATGAATCTTTACTACAATATCGCTTGTAATCTGATCGACAGCTTTTTTGTGAAGAAGGAGATTCTATAAAATATATACAGATATAAATGAAGCATAGAAACCTTTGTTCATTTAACGAGATATCTTAACGAAATTTTGCATGGATCATAAGCTAAAGCAATAAAGCAATCTTCGAAAAAAAAATTTTAAATCAAAGATACTGTCAAAGGAACGTGTTAATGCTGTATTGGCCACAGTAGAAACCATTTAATGCAATTCTCCTGATTTTGAGTGCTTTTGTTTCAAAAGTGCATTTATTTTCTTCAACGTAACCTAACTTTCATAAAAGTTGTGAATATTTGGTTAGAAGATGTATGGTTAAAAATCTCTACAGCTCTTTTTAATGCATATTTTAAACTTGTTTTTCTTACTTAATTTTTTAAATATAGAAGTAAGTGTAAATGCTTACGAACTCTCAATTTCCTACCAGCAATAAAGGAAGAAAGCTCTATTGTTCTTTTGCACGGAGGCTGCTCATTTCTCGCTGCAGCTGACAAGAGCAATTTCTGTCACTATGTACACATATATAAAGTCATTACGTATAGGTGTGTATGTGTGTGTGTGTGTGCGCATATTTGATGACTACTGATGTGCTGATGTTGGACTATTACTTAGGTAGCGATATGAACGTGAGCGGCCTACGCGTGTGGAGCGTGTGCGTTGCATTTTAATTTTATCGACACTTAAGCACATCATAGTGTATGAATATATATATGTATGTGTACTTATCGTATACTTATGTACGTTTACCATAATTGTAATGAACATTAACTGGTTATATACAAGCAAGTCTGCAGACGCTCGTCACAGACACTGAAAACAGGCTTGTATATGTTTGTATATTGGTAGCGTAATGCTATTCTTATCGAGTCAATGGTCACATTATGCCATGGAAATTAAAATTATAACACTGAATGCCCATTAAAAATTAAAAGAGAATTTTTTTTCGCGGCAGGTTTTGTATGCTTTGACTACGTGCGTGTATGAATGTGGGAAAGTACTTAAGTCACGGGTGCAAAAATGTGAAATTATGAATGAAGTGCGTAAAAATATGCGAGGCATATTAATGATTTACTTAATCGTGTGATCGGGCTGAGATTTTGGGTAAAAGTTATTTGAAAATTTAAAAATCTGCAAATTAAGTTTGTTTTCTTCACTTAAATTTTAGCAAATATTTATAAGGTAAGGTTGCTACTAAGTTAACTCTAAGAATCTTTGTGTAATGTACAAGAAGAGTACATTTTTGATTTAACTTTGTTTAATAAAATCTTTATATACATATATAAATATTCTGACCGTGTGTTTGCATTTGAACTGTTCCTAAACGGATGGACCGATTTTGATGAAATTTTGTGAGTATGTTCAAAGAGATTCGAGAATGGTTTAGATTTACAATTTGGTCCACTGGAAATGTTTTTTAAATTATTTTTTTCATTTTTAATCAATTGTTAATTTTGGAATGTTTGACCGATAGATGGCGCTACCATCGTAGTATCCATTATTCAAACCTTAAATTGACGTAAACGTGCATTAAAGAAAACGACGCCAAAGTAAAAGGCGACATCTGTGGATCAAGTTTTTATATTGTGGACAAAGTTGTTCGTTCTTAAGTAATAAATTGGGTCATTCATACATCTATGGGTAGCTATAACATTTTTTTCATACCTGCTAACTATTGGAGGGGGTATCTTGACAGGCAATTTAAAATTGCAAAAGGTCTGGCATAAAAAAGTAGCGGCATAACTGAAGTGTTGATAAAAAAGCATTGCACAGAGCAATGCAATATTTAAACGATAACGATGAATACATATGTATATGCGTAGAATTTCAAACTGATCCTTCCTGAAAAATAATAAAACTGCTAAATATTGGGAATGGTAGAATAGAACTGCAATCAAATACAAGAATGCAATGAATTAAAACTGGCTCATTTATCATTCGATGAATAATTTACCACGGGCATCCCAAAAGACTGATGCCATAACCTTGCCAGCCGATTTTTTTGTTTTTCCACGCTTGAGAACCGTTTCTTAACATGCAGTCCACCAGGCTGACAATCGATTGGACTCGATTGATTTCACTGATGCACAGCCCAAATTCAATATTATTTTTACCCCAAAAACCAATTCTTTCTTAACGCACGAAATGCTTGTTGATTCATTTTTGATGCTTCATCAAAAATGCGATTATTCCTTAACTAATACTTATAATCTAACTAACAGAAATCATATAGATGGTATTAGTAGTACTATCTATGTATCAGCCACAGTAAAACGTAAGTGGGTCCTCTAGTATTTTATAAAAATCTATTGAAGCTTTTAAATTATTATTTTGTTGCTGTAATAGGTTTCAAACTCTTAAACTTGCTTATAAACCTGTAAGCTAACTAACAAAAGAGCGCTTATATCAAACCTTCAGCATGTAAGGCAAAACAGCATGGGGCGTATACGTAACTTTTCGTGTAAGAGCTAAATGGTACCTACTAAAATAAACTGAATATACTAAATGTGTGAAAATGTGACAACCGCAGAGAAATTTCAAATTCCTAGACCATTTTATAATTTTCGCAAGCGAATAGTTGTTGAAGGGTTTACCATGTCTAGTAATCTAAAAAAAAAGGTCAACCATATATTTAAGGCCCAATACACCTACGCAACACAAAATTAAAATACACTTCCGTCACTGAAAATTTCAAAAAGTTTGTGAATGAGTTATTAAATAAGCTATAAAATATTTTTAGCCAGTCAAAGTAGTAAAAAAGTGAGCCTGGAAAACTTGTCTTCGCCATAGGTGTGAACAAAACTTTTAATTGCAGTGTAAATGTGTATGCTAAATTTGCAAAGGGTAAATATTTCAAGGCAAAAATAAAGGAATAAATAAAAATATGTTACAAATTCATTTTATAAAACCTTCAGTACATTTTTAGTTAATAATTTGTACAGACATACATATATTTATATGAAAAATTTCAATAGTAATAAAATTCTGTACATATCTTCAAAAGCTGTAACTAAATAAAAAGCAAAATTTAGTTACAAAAGGATTTAAATATATTTAGCAAAATTTCCTAACAACTCAAAAGAATAATTGAAACACTGCATACATTTGGGCGCAACTTGAATTTTAGCAAACTTCAATATATATTTCTTCTCTATATTTCTTACGAGTGAATTTCGTAGGTACCTTAGAATAGCGCACACATTGTCATACAGCTTGAGAAGAAAATAACCAAATTTAATAATATTTAAACGGACAGTACAAAAAGTAAAATAAAATAAACAAAAAGTAGACAAATTTTAAAGTAATTTTTAATCCCATTTTAACTGTTAAGCCGTCTCGGCAAATATACATATAATATGTACAAAGCCCACCACCAACATTTTGTCGCACAATTTAATTATACATATATACACTCTAATACATGGGTATGCCAGTGAATGAGCCTGCGATTATATGCAAATTTGGCGAGAACCGCGCTGGCCACACTTTTCAATTTAAAATGTGTCATAAAACACTGCAAATTCCGAGCGGTTGAATGAACCATAACAAACGAAACAAAGGACAAGCCAGCAATTGACGTGCAACAATACCGAAAAGTAGCGAAAAAGGACGAATGAAAAGCAACGCTGACCAACAATGGCACATACACACACCCACACAGCTGTTGGTCCAGTGACAAACCGAATGATACTGCGATAATTTATGCTAAAACTGGGGCGAATATAGCGAGTTTTGGAAATTGAAAATATGCATATGAAGCGGCAATAAAATGGCTGTGAACACGTGCAACAGTGTATGTATGTGTGCAGCAAGAGCTGATGGTCAGAAAGCATTTTCATATGATGTACGAGTATGTACAGTATTGATATTTCAATGACCATATTGGTCAGTTAATGGTACCAAATCAACATCGACTAAAAGCGCAAGAATACATAACATTTGCTGTAGTTGTTGCTATTGTTTCAATACAGGTAGTTTGAGCCTTTGTTTGAATAGTCCATTTTACAGGCCGCTAATTTGAGGCTGTTGTTACGTTGCATTGAGAAGGGCTTAAGCCACACCAACTCACTCATACAACTCTAAGCTGATGTGTGCTTGGGAATGTAGAGCTGCGTGATGTTCTCTCTAAACAGTTTGGCAATTTATGCGCACTCAAGAGCAGTGAATTTCGAATAAGTTCAGCATAAGTGAGGCTCTATTATAGAGCGCTTATATATATATATGTTTGAATGTGTATATATATACATATATAGGAATAAATTAGGCACGTTGAATGGAGTTTGAACCATTTGATCGAATATGAATTTTCGAAAATGCAATGACAGGAAATTAAATGGCCTACTGACCGATTTAATACATATCAACAAATGCATAGAGAAACCATTCTAAAAATAGAACGTTAAAATTTAACCAAAAATTGGTTGTTTGACTTTAGAATAGGGTTTCAACAATGCAACGGCGAGAAGAGGAGATTTGGGAGTTCCTCGGTCAAAAAAGTAATTACTTTCAAGTCTAAAAAAATTCAGTGCGATGTGATAGTCTTGAAATATGACGTGATAATTCCAATTCTTGAAACTAAGTAAAACAAGAAAAAACATTATTTCGTTTGCACCGAAGCTAGAATATCCTTCAAAAGTAACAAAGTTTCTATATAAGAACTTGATTTCGATTATTCAGTTTGTATAACAGCTATATGGTGTAGTGATCTGATCTGCAATATATGCTAAAGTTTGTAAAGATATCCTGCCAAATATAAAAGTTTCCCGAACAAGGACTTAATTCTGTTCGTTGAGTTTGTAAGACAAGTACATGCTATAAGGGTACGATATCTGCGATTCCGATAAAGAAGCAGCTTCTTGGGAAGAGAAGTGACTGAGGGACTAGTTTGCGTATATACAGCCGGACTTAGCTAAATCGACTCAGCTTATTATGCCGATCACTTACATATACTTTTTTTTAGCTCTCCGACTTTTCCTTTGGGGTGTAATAAACTTCTTCTCAGGATATAAAAAGGGTTTTTTAGTCGTTTGGATTTCATGAATTAGCTTTAAGAAGTAAAAATAACTCACATATGGCTTAACCAGTGTAACCAGTAAAATAGGCGTTTTTCGTGAATTTTTTTAAAAGAAATTGCTCTATCGAATATTTCGAAGTTCTTTGGACATAATAAGGCCTATTTTCAGCAATATTTCAAATTTTGTTTAACAAAAATATTGAAAAATATCGGGGTTATGTGCTGTCTTCGGAGGTGTCAAAAAAAAGTCCTCCAGCTGCTCTCATGATTCCGTCCGAATGAGCAGCTAAAACAAACAAATTCAAAAATGTTGTTAAAGTTGAAGTTATTGCCTATGCAATGACCTTGATTTTTAATAAAAAATATCAAAAATTAAGAAAATGGCGTAGTTTTGAAAAAAGTTTCGTTTTTTTTAGATTAAAAAATTGTATTTTTTTTAATGCCAAATTGACAATATTTAACCAATAACAAATATTTTGGGTCATTGTATAATAAATATATTCAAGAATATTCAGTTTGATCAACAATTTTTCAAAGTTTCAATCATCGATTTTATAGCAGCGATCAGTCGCTCTTTAGATCGCTGCCATTCAAAAACTATTCAAGGCACGAACTTGCCGATTTCATAAGATATTTTTGAGAATATATGTAAACTATCGAAAATCGGTTTTTTAAAGTGTCACACTGGTATAGCCCCTTAATTGGTAAAATGGTCTTGCGTTACAATCCTTCCCAAAGGACTAATATCCTAAGTAAGTTAACATTTTATACTCTGTAGCAACATGTTGGGTATAAAAATGGGTTAAGTATACAGTGGCGGACAAAAGTCTACATACACCCCCTATTTCCACTGATATGAGAGTACAAAAAGTTTTTAGAAAAATGTATTTATACAGTTTTATTCTAATATTTATTATAATAACAATTAACTAAAAAAATTCATTATTTAACATAAAACAACAAATTTATGGAAGAAAAACTCAAAAATTGCTTTGACAAAAGTCTACATACAGTTCAAATCTCATACTTTGTACATTGTAATATTAACAGTAAGGTAACGTTAGCCTTTTTCTTTTATTTCAATATGTTTATTGTTTGATATTTATTGAATTTAGTTGTGGTTTAAACATTTCAATAGCTATAATGGCTCCGCGAAATGAAATATCATTTGATGTAAGAAATTTGGTCATAAAAGAAAGAAAAGAAAAAAATCATATGGTCAAATTTCTAAAATTTTAAACTTGAGTCGAGCAACAGTACAGACAATTCTAAAAAACTTTAAAAATAATGGTTCCAACGAAAATAAACCGCGCAGTGAACGCCCAAAAAAACAATCTCGTAGAGACGTCAGCCTGATTCTCAACGAAGTAGACCAAAATCCAAAAGCAAATACTCCAAATTTAGCCGAACGCATAGTAAGTACGTCACAAATGAGTATCCAACCAAGAACAATAAAAAAACTCTAAACGATAACGGATTCCATAGTAGAACACCACGGAAGAAATCTTTTATTTCTGAAAAAACTGAAAACTTCGTTTAAAGTTCGCCAAAAAACACAAAGAAAAGGAAATGGATTTTTGGAAAAAAGTTTCATTTACAGATGATTCTAAATTCACCCTTTCCAATCGATTATCAGCCTGGTGGACTGCATATTAACCTTTAACTTAAGAGGTCAAATTTCGAAACGTAGATTTAGAGGTAGTAGTAAATTTTACACCATTTTGATTGTTAAAATTTATTAGAGATTTTTTTGTTATAATACTTACAAATTTCACCAAACTGATTTAAATTAATTCTTATTACAGTATTTGGATAAAAAATTTTAAACTCTTTGTATTTTTTTGAAAAATGTGTCGTTTATTTTAGAAGCCTTTTTTATGATTATGAGAAAATCAAAACACAAAGTGTAAAATTTACTACCACGTCATTAGTTAAAGGTTAAGAAACGGTTCTCAAGCGTGGAAAGACAAAAAAATCGGCTGGCAGGGTTATGGCATCAGTCTTTTGGGATGCCCGTGGTATATTATTCATCGAATGATAAATGAGCCAGTTTTAATTCATTGTATTGTGTATTTGATTGCAGTTCTATTCTACCATTCCCAATATTTAGCAATTTTATTATTTTTCAGGAAGGATCAGTTTGATATTGTACGCATATACATATGTATTCATCGTTCCCGTTTAAATATTGTATTGCTCTGTGCTTCGAAAAAATTTCTGTATATCTCAAATTTTTTATCAACACTTCAGTTATGCCGCTATTTTTTTATGCCAGACCTTTTGCAATTTCAAATTCAAGATACCCCCTCCAATAGTTAGCAGGTATGAAAAAAATGTTATAGCTACCCATATATTTTAAGGTTTGAATATTGGATACTGCGATGGTAGCGCCATCTATCGGTCAAACATTCCAAAATTAACAATTGATTAAAAATGAAAAAATAATTTAAAAAACATTTTCCAGTGGACCAAATTGTAAATCTAAACCATTCTCGAATCTCCTTGAACATACACACAAAATTTCATCAAAATCGGTCCATCCGTTTAGGAGCAGTTCAAATGCAAACACAGAACGGTCAGAAGATTTATATATATAAAGATATAAGTATATATATATTTATATATATGTAGTTATATAAGATTATTCTTAAATTCTCGTAATATAAAAAGTCATTAAATATTTGATTTTACTTCGCTACTTTTCAATTAAAAAAAAAGCATTTTAAACTTATTCATCCAAACAACAATTTGCTATATAGAGATGGAGCAAGATAGAGAATATAAAACCTAAAAAGTTTATGACCTTGATTGTTTTACATTTAAACTCACCCTCTAAAAATAAAAACTATGCGAGTATTACTATAATATTTCCACTATCACCTTATTGCTATTTCACAAAAACCAAAGCAACAAAAACAGCATTTAAGTACAAAATTAGTTTTCAAATAAAAAGAACAAAACAATAAAAAAAAATTAAAAATTGTGATAATTTTTTGCCCACAGTAGTACACATGCACATAAAAAATACCACAAATCTTCACGCTGAAGCATGCCCTTAATGACTCTACTTTGGACGGAACACGAAAATGAGCAACAAGGATATGCCCCAAACGGAAGAATGCTCATTTTATGCACAAAAATACGCAAATACAGCACGGCAACCACAAAACGATAAGCGGCAAATTTGACACAGACAACAAAAAAATGCAAACTCATGAAGAACTCTAAGCACAAACACACGCCGGCTCATACATTTGCACTTCAAAATTTAATTTATGCCGGACGTTGTTAAATTTCCACTTTTTCCTGAATAAAATTTTTATTTTTTATACTTTATTTTAATTTCTCCTCGCAGTTTTGCCTTTGCACACTCATTTATTGCCTGCAGACGATTTTTTGCTTGGCGAGAAGGCGTGTTTGACGATCTGCATTCATAGACGTGTGTGTGCTTTGCTACATATCTATATGTATATGGACCTAATAGCTTTGAGTGTGTTTGCTGCGCTTGCCTTTAGGTCAAATATGTGAAAACAAAAATTGTGTTAAATACACAACACAAAAACCACACGCAGCTAGCAAAGGGGGTGTGGCAAGCAGTAGGAGAAGTGTGGATAATTCGGCAGGCACACTGGTATGCTGTGGGTGAATTGGCGTTTTTTGGCCTAAAATGTATGTATGAATATGAGCTGCGTTGAATGGCTTGTGTGCTGCAGCCTCGTGAAACACACATAAGCAGTATGATCTCAAAAAACTGTTGATAATGGAGCAACGATATGAAATTGATACGAAAATGGGCCACACTTCGCTACAAAATTGTATGCTTTCATTATTGTTTTTGTTGCTGTTGGTTGTATGTATCACTTTGTTTTGCATAGCTGTAATTTTTGCGTGAATGCATAACAACTACAACGATGGACCCGCGGGAGCAGTTGTATTTGCAACAAATAACTGTACTGAGTGTAGCAGCAAATAGGCAACGAAATGTAAAAAAAAAATATTTTACTATTTTTAGGCGCTCTCCAAGGGTATTTGCTATTTATATATATATTTTATAAGCATACATTTTGGCGGCTATATGTTTTTGGAGTAATTTTAGAAATGGAATATCCAGCGCTTGAAGGCGTATATGTAGGCGAACTGTGCATCGGAAGTAATGAATTTAAAAATTTGTAACTTTAGGGCATAGGCCGATTACGACTTACCGTATAGTATAACGGAATAGAAATATTTATATTAGAAGAGCTCACAGAACAACGCCAAGCCAAACCAAGCAATAAACACAACTTTACGCTTACTGCCAATAGATAGGGGGCATTCTATGATACGTAGCAAGTTCCCGTTTCTTCCCATTACCAGGGAGTTTCGAATTCCGATTGAGCCGAATTTATTTTTTATTCCCCTCGCTTCCAAAGAAGAGTGGAAAAGGAGTATTTATATGACTAGGTTCAAACTAGATAACCGAGTGGGAGGAGGTTTTTTTTTTTGCAAAACTAGATATCTATCGCCAACCAGATCACTTCAGTACCTTCTAAGCGCACTTCACGGCAATTAAAGAAAACCTGCTTGTTCTGACAAGGAGTATACTCCGGAAAAGGAATTAATTTGTATATACAGATAGCCAGGCGGCTTTGAGATCTCTTAACTATCTTAGTGTTTGGTCTAAGTTGGTGAAATAATGCCTTGATCTCTTAGTGGATCTTAGCTCATATTTCAAGATAAGCCTGCAATTGATTCCAGGACATAGTCTTAACCCTGGAAACTGTGCAGCAAGTGAACTAACCAGAACAAGCCTCACCCTACAATTAGAGTCCAAAACAGGGGGATTTTATATGACTCTGGCTACTTGCAGATATTTAATTGACAAATACAATATATAATAAACATAGCTCCGTTTCGATGGAATCAATCCCTGACTTGCTCAACAAGCAGGCAAGCGTGACATAAATAGAATATTGGCCGCATATGTCGACTATTAAAATATAGAAGGAATGATATATGAGCTCTAGTAGAAGTACTAACAGGTCACTGCCTAATAAGCAGGCATGTCTGCAGACTAGGAACGCCATACATAGGCTGCTATATATATCTCTGGCGTAGGCAACACTAAGTGTTGCCAGGTGCAATCTGACATTTCCATTGGAAAGTTTGACATTTTTTAGCATAACATCACTCAGAACGTTTTGTCATTTAATCGTGAATTGTTTTATTTACAGGGAATTAAAAAATTCATCTCGGCCAATAAATGGAATTAACTCGTGAACATTTTCGTGCGATCATTTTTCACAACTTTCGACGTGGATTATCACGACAAGAGTGCATCGATGAACTAAAATCTTTGTATGGCTATGAAGCACCATCCTATAGCACTGTGAAAAACTGGTACAACGAATTCAATCGTGGCCGACGCTCGCTCAAAGACGAATTCCGTGAAGGTCGTCCAAAAACAGCCGTTGTGCCAGAAAACATCGATGCCGTACGTGAACTGATAATGCAAAACCGTCATGTAACATACCTTCAGATAGAGGCATGCCTATGCATTTCTCCCACCAGCATACATTCGATATTGCATGAACACCTGGCCGTAAAAAAGGTTTGTTCTCGTTGGATCTCGCACAATTTGACAATCGCTCAAAAAAAGCCTCGTGTGGATTGATGTAAAAAAATAGTGAAAAAATACGATCGCGGTGCTTCAAAAAACGTTTATAAGATCGTCACAGGTGACGAATCATGGATCTATGCATATGAGCCCGAAACAAAACAGCAATCAACCGCGTGGGTCTTCCAAGACGAGCCAAATCCAACGAAAGTTGTTCGTGGAAGAAGCACTTCGAAACAAATGGTCGCCTGTTTCATCGGCAAAACTGGTCATGTGGCGACTGTTCCGCTTGATCAACGTAGGACGGTCAATTCTGAGTGGTACACCACCATTTGTTTGCCTGAAGTCTTCGGAGAAATTCGAAAAACGAACAAGAGAATACGAATCATTGTGCACCATGACAATGCGAGCTCTCACACATCGGCTCAAACCAGCGCCTTTTTGACCGGCCAAAACGTCGAATTGATGGGTCATCCGCCGTACTTGGCACCCAATGACTTCTTTTTATTCCCACACATCAAGAAAATAATGCGTGATCAACGATTTTGTCGCCAGAAGATGCTTTTGAAGCATTCAAAAACCATGTTTTGGAGGTGTCTCAATCGGAGTGGAAAAAGTGCTTCGAAAATTGGTTTGAGCGCATGCAAAAGTATATAAATCTTGATGGAGAATATTTTGAAAAACAATAAAACCATTTTCGCTGATAAATATTCCTATTTTTATTATTAGGCCAGAAATATATATAGCAGCCCTCGTATTCTATTCAGCATTAAATTAGCAATAAATTTTTTGCAAAATTATACTAAAAGCTGCTTATTTGTTTATATAAGTAATTAATGATAATAACGGCTTCAATAGCATCTGTTTCATTTCCATTAGGTTAGTTGGCAATCCATTTCACTATATGTCATATTTCATTCGCTCATAATAGTGATTGCTGTCAATCTCAACAATGACCGTGAAACGATTAATTTTATTTTAAACAATCTCACAATCCATTTAAGTCATATTTAAATAATAATTAGTTAATCAGGAAATAAGAGCAATTATTTATGGCACCGAGCGCACACGCGCACACGCGCATAAACCAACTATGCAATTATGTAATAATAAATTTAATGTAATGCCATTTATAACAATATATTTCCACTATGGCCGAATTAATACATACATATGTACAAACAACAATATAATTGCGCACGGGGAATTGCCGTTGCATGGCACTTTTTTCCGGTCATCAGACGACTGCTTTCATTGCGTTCGTGTTGTTTGTCACTTTGCGCGTGAATTAACACATTCTTATCCAACTGTTGCATCGCAACTTTTATTTTCATTTGTGTGCATTATCAGCGACAGACTTTAAAAAATCATATAAAATAGTAAACAAATAACTAATGAGCTTCTAGGAAAATGAATGCAAATAATCGGTTAAAATGTGGAGGGGAAGAATAATACAAGAAGGCTGTATGAGAAAACAAATGGCATATGAAGCAGGATGGCAGAAATATAATAAAAGGGAAATATTAAGGACGGCGACGGAAGTAATGCAAAAATTTCTTTTGGATACACAGCTGTTCGGATTTTGTAGGGGGTTAGTGTTAGTCTTAAATATAAAAATGCCAATAAATAATATACTGAAAAATTGTTATTTCATTTGCTGCATGACAATTAGTTACACTAAAAACTTAAAGAAGAGAAGGCTTGCTTGGCTTCCCATGATATATCTACATACTCTCTTGCCATAAATTCAAGCGGATAACTGTCGTTACTTTCACGTGTATATTTTTTACCTACTAATTCATGTTTTAATCGAAAAATATTTATGAAAAAACTAGAGGACCTGCCCAAGTTTTACTGTGGCTGTTACATAGGTAGTACTACTAATACCATCTTTATGATTTCTATTAGTTAGAATATAAATATTATTTAAGGAATAATCGCATTTTTGTTAGTTTACAAAAAAATGAATCATAAAGAATTTCGTGCGTTAAGAAAGAATTGGTTTTTGGGGTAAAAATACTATTGAATTTGGGCTGTGCATCAGTGAAATCAATCGAGTCCAATCGACTGTCAGCCTAGTGGACTGCATATGTATTAAGAAACGGTTCTCAAGCGTGGAAAGACAAAAAAAATGGGCTGGCAAGGTTATGGCATCAGTCTTTTGGGGTGCTCGTGGTATATTATTCATCGAATGATAAATGAGCCAGTTTTAATTCATTGCATTGTGTATTTGATTGCAGTTCTATTCTACCATTCCTAATATTTAGCAATTTTATTATTTTTCAGGAAGGATCAGTTTGAAATTGTACGCATAAGTATATGTATTGCAATGCTTCGAAAAGATTTCTGTATATCTCAAATTTTAATAGACCTTTTTATCAACACTTCAGTTATGCCATTATTTTTTTATGCCAGACCTTTTGCAATTGTAAATTGCCTGTCAAGATACCCCCTCCAACAGTTAGCAGGTATGGAAAAAATGTTATAGCTACTCATAGATGTATTGAATGACCCACTTTATTACTTAAGAACGAACAACTTTGTCCGCAATATGAAAATATGAAAACTTGATCTACCGATGTCGCTTTTTACTTTGGCATCGTTTTGTTTAATGCACGTTTACGCCAATTTAAGGTTTGAATATTGGATACTGCGATGGTAGCGCCATCCATAGGTCAAACCTTTAAAATTAGCAATTAATTACAAATGAAAAATTAATTTAAAAAGACATTTTCCAGTGGCCCAAATTGTTAATCTAAACCATTCTCGAATCTCCTTGAACATACACACAAAATTTCATCAAAATCGGTCCATCCTTTTAGGAGCAGTTGAAATGCAAACACACGGTCAGAAGATTTATATATATAAAGATATGGAGAAGCCAAAAAAATTGAGTAGGTAAATCTGTTTTGTTCCATATAAAAATTCTTACAGTGATTAAATTTTATGAAAAACACAAGCTTACGAGTGGTATAAAGCCTTCAAAGCCGGTCGAGAGATCATTGAAGATATGCCGCGTTCTGGATGACCCGTTTTCAGTCGGTCGCTGAAGGTCATCTCAATTCGAAATAACTTGCCTGCAGAGGTCACACCAATGTTGTAACTCTGCGACCTAGAATCTCTCACTATGCACCAATTATTTACCAGTGTAGCATACTTTGCCATTTTCACCACTCTATTTAAGAAGGTGAGTATACAAAAACAAAAAAAAACAAAAAAAAAATTACCTTATTAAGTTTTTTCCCCACGCAGTGATGGACGTAGTCAACTTTGGGAATTTCTATGAAACATGCTCCTAAAGTCAACTGAGTGGGGTCAATATCAGGGCACGAATGAACGTTTTTTCCCACAAATGTTCGTCTGTCATACCTGTATCAGTTTGCATACCGAAACATATGTACATATATTGTACATTTGTTGTTGACAACTTCGCGTGTCATTGCCACTGGCTGAAAGCCAATGAAAATAACCAAACAAATATTGTAATAAATAGCTGCGAACGCGCTTAGCGTGTACACGAGGAATTTGTAACAGTTCCGACACATACATACATACATACATACATGCATTGTTTTGGTAATTGCATTTATTATTAAAATGAGTGAGAGTCAAATGCGCCATTAACAACGGTACTCTCAAGTACTTAGTCGCAAATAATTGTAAACAAAAGCGCCGCAAAGCTGAAGCTCATGAATGCATGTGTGTGTGTGTGTGTGTGTGTGTGTGTATGCGTCAGTGTTGGTGTTAGTGAGTGGAGTGGGGCTTTTTCACTCGCTGTGCATGGAGTATTAGTGAAAATAATAGCCGGAGATTTTATAAACACGGCGAAATTAATGCAAAACCAACAATAACAAGCACAAATAACAACAACAACAGCGCTAATGTTAATAAGTAATTGCAATGCATTTTAAACCCCTTCCTACGAGTGCAGCACCATAACAAATAGCCATACAATGTAAAAGGCATTAAAGTTCAACGACTATAACTATTAGCAACAACAATAACAAAATATCACTAAACTGTTGAAATAATAATAAAATTACCTATCGTAATGTGCTTATGAAATACTGCCCTCAGAGCAGCAATACAAATGGGCGTAACAATTTAATAAATAGCCACGCCTTCCTCACAGGTCGTGATTCTCATCAACTTAAAGCATTAATAAGTGAGTGCAACTGGTGATGGAATGAGTAGATTGAAATACTTGTCGTATTTTCTATAAAATTATGAAAAAAACGCTTAGAAAAACTTGAACCGGGTTTAGTACAGTTTTAGTGAAATTTGCAAAGTATTATTTGTAGTTCTCTCGAATAAAACTATAAGCAGACCTTAAAATGAATATTTTGAGTTGATCCCTCACAGCAACTATAGCTTTCAGTGAGGATCATAAGAAACACTGCCTGAATCAGAATCAGCAGAGCTTTTCGTATTTGCTGAACGATTGGAAATTCTTCTCTTAAAGCTATTAACTGGTTTAACGTCTATTTCATCTAGAAAAAAACAACGGTTTCGTGTAGTTTGTAGGCCGGTGGAATCATCAGTCCACATTTTTTCAAAAATGATGTCGATGACAACGTAACCGTTAATAGCGAGCGTTATCGCGCCATGATAACCGACTATTTGATGACTGAAATTGAAGCTTGTCCACATTTGATTTCAACTAGACGCCGCCACTACTTACACATCGCATCAATCAATGGATTTCTTGAGAGTCCATTTCAGTGAGCAGATAATTTCACGTTTTGGTTTGGTCAATTGGCCACCAAGATCATGTGATATCACAACGTTAGACTTTTTTCTAAGGTGATATGTAAAGTCTACAGACAATCTCGCTTCGATTCAGGCCTTGGAGCAAAACACCACGCCCGTCATTCGCCTGTTACGCTGGAACGAGTTATTGAAAATTGGACTCAACGGTTGCACCATTTGCATACATTTGAGAGAGCTAATTTTCAAAAAAATTAATGCCAAGGAAAGTTCTTTCGAATGCTAGTAAACATTCACCGTTAAATTTGAAGTTTTTGTGATTTTTGTGATTTTTCTTTAAAAATGTAGGGAACATCGAAATGGATAACCCTTTATCAATTTTATTTTATTGAATGTCACAGAAAATAACAAAAATAATCTATTCGATCAATTATTTAAACAATGCCCGATAAATTTTTGACGAGTGATTTGCTTGGTAAACCTGCCGTTAAGTGTATTAACCCATATCTGTTCATATAATTTTCTATTATTTCATTTTTATTGCAGATAAGTTTTCTTTTTTTTGTAATAGAATTTCGAAACTAACTGTTTTGTATTTATTTCACCCTTTTTTTAATTGTTTGCATATTTATACATCATTACTTACGACGTGTTGCACCAATCGAGTAACTGCTGTATTTTGCAAAGCAAACATACATTTTATTGGCTCAATTGAGTAAGACTTGTTCGGGTAGTAATCCAATTGTTGTTTTCAAGAACTTTAGCTGTAAATAGCAACACTTTCTTTGGCTGCACACTCTGTATGGATCTGAAGCCAGCTGCAGTTGAGTAACAGCCCTACAAGCATACATGTATACTTACAGTATATGTGCATATGCAAAAGATACGTAAAAGATGGTACAGCAGTTAAACACCATATGTATGCATATGTATGTATGTAAATATATTCAATTATCAAAATATTATATACAAATCCCATACGAATAAATGTATATGCATGCGAACACGGCACTTGTAACGACATGTTATTGACTGTGCGATCCAACTACTCGTGCTTCAGTAAAAGTAATTGAATTTGTTTTAAGATGCCTGTCGGCAGCGAAGATTGAAACTCCGGACGATTGAAGCTTAAGGCAGGAAATTAAGTGCATGCGTCATCGTACACACACCTACGATCAGGCATATGTATGTTGGATATATGTGTATGTGAGTATTGAATTGTCAAGAAAAAAAAAACGCTGAAGACCAGCAGTGATACAAAGAAATAATGGGAAGAAACGGAGTACTTTCAGTTTGAAGAAAAAGGTCAAATATAACAGTTTCTTATATCTTCAAACTCGGTTTTCAAAATGAAGATAAGCGATATTTCGAATTAGAAGTAATTGATTGAATAACTTTTCGAACTCAATCGATCCGAATTTCGATATCGAAATTTCGAATTTCGAAATTTCGAATTTCGAAATTTCGAATTTTCGCACATATTTAACAAGAAGGCGTTGCTTTTGTTTTGCCACTTTCTTTGCATTAGCTACACAGTTATCTTCTTGCAGAAATTGCCACATAAATATTTTCGAAGTTTAGCGTGAAAAATTTTATATTTCCTACTTCTAATTTGACCGTCAAACCTATTAGTAACATATCATTAACAGCATTAGATGCATATATAAATTTTCTGGCATACACTTAGGCGCTGAAGAAATTATATACAAGATTTTAGTCAATATATCAGTTAAATAAGAAAATAGTCAATGATTATGATAATGTAAATACCCATATCTAGTTCACGATTTTGTATTATTTTTTTTTTTCAACATTTTAAATGTAATTTAACGCAAAATAATTGTTATAAATATGTATTTTGCTTTACAAAAGCAAACATAGTGGCACAATTGTTATTTGAAAGATTGTATGACCTATCACCATTGTCTTCCTAAACTGCTAGTAGTGGCAGCAGTTACCTCGTGAAATACTCGCAGTTTCATATGTCCTGCAGACTTCCCTTACATTCTTGCAAAATGTGTATAGAAACAGTTTCATACAACTTTGTGTATGTATATATCCTCATGGAATTTTCTCATGTCTTCTGCACAATTACACATCCATTTTCGCACCCAAAACTCACACGTTTAAGGGCACTTCGAAGCATGCACATGTTTACATATGTATGTGTAGAACTAACTCCTTATGCATGCCTGTATAGATGAGCGCTTGTTTAGAGAGTAGATACAATGAAATCGTATTCATGGCCTGCAGTTAGAAATTGCTTGATCTGCAAGCGATTGAATCGAACTGATTTACTGTTTGATACATTTATACAAGGAATGGCATAGTATATATGAATAATGAATATATACAACCAACTTTATATATGCTATATATTCTCTTACCCAGCAGTAAGTATTAGAAGCGATAATAACCAAAGGGAAAATTTGTCAGCAGGTTGACAGCTGAAAATTATAATTTATTATTTGAAGGATTTTCACTTGGTTTTTTTATACAAAATATTATAATACTATGATATTTGAAGAAAAAAATTTGTTCCTCCTTGTTCATGGCATATTCGAAGCTAAAACATTTTTTTTTTGTATTTTAGACTCTAAAAAAATGCATAGCCTACATTTGGTCGAATATTCTAGACATTACTTATGGTTTCAACCGTCGTCTCACGCCCAAAACAGTGCTGTATTCAAATTAAAAACAGTTAAAGGTACGACTAAACGCCAACTTCTCTGTATCACCTCCCAAAGATAATGGCAGGCAATGTGGATTTTGAAGAAATACCCTCTGAAATATCATAGTTATAAGTAGAGAGCATAAGCGAACTCTTTTGCCTGTTGCATTCTGATTTCAGATGGTTAATGAAAGACAAAGCAAGATCCTGGATGATACTGAGTACGAAGTGACGGTTCGTTATGTAACTTTGTGATTATCAATATATTCTTTAGTGTTAACTTTTTGTGGATAACATACAAGCATGTAGTGAATCCCTTTAAAATTTCCAGATAATGGGCGACTTGAATCATAAGAAAAATAAAACCACAGTGATGTCACGTTGTATCTCCGGCGTCTGTGGATTTATTATATGTGACCTGGTCTACGGAAAGGGGGCTTAGGTGTCAAAAAAGTTTAGTTGATTCGGATGGAAGATGAGATGCTTTTTCACGTGACGTTCACGTTTCCCAGAAAACTAGTTTTCGCACGTTAGCTCCCTTTCCGTAGACCAGGTCACATATAAAGTTTAATACAGTGCACGTCAGGGCGTATACGTAACGTTTATTTTCAAAGGCGTTATTTGCAAAGAAGGAATAATAATGTAGAGTTTGTGATCTAGTTCGTTTAGCTAAAGTTGAAGAGCTGAAAATGAGGTATTCCACACGCTTAACAATTAATTCTGTAAGCAATTTTTCATATTAGCAACACCCTAAGAGGTTTACCACTTACGACGCAGACTTCAACAATAATCGAAATATCATTTCAGTTAAGTTGTGATTTTTCTACATTCAGGATTTGAATCTGGCATCCACCAAGTGATTATCAGACACTCAAAGAACTCTACGTGCCAGCCATTAGTAAGAAAGTTTTTTAGTTTACGAATTTTGCTTACAATTAAGCAAACTATTTCATCCCTATCAGGCCCACCTCCGTGCGTCACTGGGATTGCAATTGCATAAGCTTGTATTCTCTCAGCATATTGTGTAACGATTAAGGCGGTTTTAGAATGTGTTTATGTATTTAACAAATTACATAACAGCATGAAACAATAACAGACCATAATACGTTTAAATAAGCAAGCATACACCCATACATGTGCGTACAAATTTGACTTAACGGTAGTAAAGGGCATGCAGTTGTGTGTGTACATATGGGGAGGCATTTATAGGTGTCTATGTGTGGCTGTGTTAAGGCTTAAAGCGCAAAAAAGGCGTTCGACGGCTGCTTACATTTATCTGGCTGGCTGCACAAATTCACACATGTTTGCCGTAGACAGTGTATGCAGGCCATTTTCCATTTTCATTTTTGTTCGATTATTTTGTTTTTTGAGTTTTTCGGCCAAACAATAGAAATTTCGACAAATTTCTAATAACATTGGTGAATCGATGGAACTGAGGCGAACCACCTACGGCTAAAAAACTACAAAACAATCAGCCAGTAAATACCCGCACATGCTTGCATGTGTATGTAATTGTATGTGTGTGGTGTCTTTGTTCTTCTTCGTGTTTTTGGCATAATTTTTAGTTCACACTTTGCGTGTTTGGAGCAAATTAATTTCGTATAGTGAAAATGCCTTAGTCACACCCACTATACGCACACTTCAGCAAGCAAGCACCGAGAGCCACCAAGTGGGCTGTTCTTACTATTTGTAAATGTCTAAGAGCCATTTTATTTCGGTTTTCCGCATATTTGCGATTTTCAATGGAAAATACAAGGCAATGCAAATACATTTCCCTTTTAGACATATTCGAAAGTCAAGTTGTTCGCTGGTAGGCAGTTGTATTTGTTTTTGTGTGCAATTTAGCAGAAATTTAAGCAAGAATTGCGTACGCCAACGCTTTAAAGTAAATAAACGCTTAAACTTGTTTAAAATTGAAAGCAACCAAAAGGAAGATTTTTAATTTAAATTGAAAGGCCAATATTCTTCTTATTGGTTCGTTTGCAGTTTGAAATCAAATTAATAAATTCAACAATTTGCGACCGAGAAATGCAATTAAATATATGTGCAACAGGCAATGATGAGAGGAATTCTTTCGAAAAAGGCATTGAAGCAAATTTGATTCAAATTAAGTAATAAATTGTGAAATTAGATTTGTTTCTTCAAATATTAAACGGAATATTTGAGTTTACTTTATTCTTTCGAAAATTCAAAAAAAAAATTGTACATACTTAAATGTAGTTAGCCTTAACGTAGCATTTCGTGCTCTCGTTTTTCTCCCGTAGTGCTTATATTGAAAGAAACATAACTTTATGAAAATTAAAAAACACAGCGGCGGCGGGTGAAATTACCATGAGACTAGACCTGCAATACCAACCCAGACAGGCTGAAAGCTCGTAAATTGCTATGAAATCTATAGTTTTGAATTGAATTCGTTGCTAAGAGACTTAAGATTCGAAAGACTGGTATATTATGAGAGTAGTAAAATCCTATTTGAAGCAATCATTCGTAAGTGGTTTGTAGAGAACGATGAACCAGTGGGCGATCAAGAGAGACATAACTTTCTTCAATGGAATATGAATAGATGGCACTTTAAGGATTTCAGAGAAATAGGTTCGTTACAAAATTCTTCAAATTTTGAGCATGCGAAAGTCTTGTTCAAAATAGTTAACCTACAACCTGACAAACGAACAAATCACAAATTTTTAAAAACATTGGCGGAATCGCATGAGCTGCTTCCGAAATGCTTTTGAAGCCACAGTAAGTCGGTGTCTGTACTTTAGGACAAATCGTTTTTTTTTTGAATTTGGCTCCCCCAGTGGGCAGGGGACAGAATTTGACCGTGGTAAGGTATGTATACCTGTCGTAAAAGGCGACTTAAATGTATATGCACTTTGTTCATAATTTTGGCTTGCCTAGAAATTTCAGCATACCATAGTCCTTGTCAGAAATAGTGCTATAATGCTCAGCTTGAAATGATATTGTAGTCTTTGAATGAGTTTCCTTTTAATGAAAAGACATTTGAAGTTCAAGCCGCAAAGGTGACCAGTCATTGAGTTTGCTGGGGGTCCTGAGACTGAAGTCTGGTATCATGGGGAGCAGTTAGCCTTTGGAGTTCGCTTCAATCTGTTCATTGGGTTTGGCCCCTTAAGGAGATTCGTAGTGGCTGTGGTTTAAACCCAAAAGCAGGTGGGATTGAAGAATTCAATTCAGTGTGGAGTCGTACTGCGGCCGGGTGCCGGAGCTACAGCACGGCAGAGATTTTAGACAGGCCTGAAACCCGAGCAAGGCGAAAAAGGTGTCTCTTTCACCCGACCAATTGAAACCAAAAAATACGCGCTGATGATGGTATTGATTTATGTGCTTTTAAATGCACCGTGAGGTTAGGCTGTCGCTGGCAGGTACTCACATAAACCACAAAAATTGCCTTCGGACTTGACCACCAGTAGCATAGGTATTATTTATACGTACTTAGTTCCAAATTAAAACAAAAAATGTTTATTTAGAATATATTCTACGTATGTCCCATTGCAAAATAAGAAAAAATCGTAAACATAAGGCCGACTAGTATTTTTATAATGCAATACTTTTCTTCGTAGACCCAAAGGTATAAGCACTGAAATTTCGAAAATTCGTACCTCCGTAATTTATCATATTGAGTCGAAATAAAAACAAGAAAAAACGTTAACTTCGGTTGCACCGAAGCTAAATACCCTTCACAGGTGCATTTCTGTTAGTAACTACATATGTGTTCAGTTTGTATGAAAGCTATATGCTATAGCAATCCGATCTGAACAATTTCTTCGGAGATTACATTGTTGCCTTAAAAAAATAATCTATACCAAATTTCGTGAATATATCTCGTCAAATGTGAAAGTTTTCCATACAAGAACTTGATTCCGATCGTTCAGTTTGTATGGCAGCTATATGCTATAGTAATCCGATCGGAACAATTTCTTCGGAGATTACATTGTTGCCTTAAAAAATAATCTATACCAAATTTCGTGAATATATCTCGTCAAATGTGAAAGTTTTCCATATAAGAACTTGATTCCGATCGTTCAGTTTGTATGGCAGCTATATGTTATAGTGGTCCGATATCGGCAGTTCCGACAAATGAGCAGCTTCTTGAAGAGAAAATGACGTTTGCAAAATTTTAAAACGATATCTTAAAAACTGAGGGTCTCCGACCCTTCCTTCTGGGTGTTACAAACATCGTGACAAACTTAATATACCCTGTTCAGGGTATAAAAATACCGATATTTTCCCTAAAATACCACAAAGAATGTTGCGCACCAAAAAAATTAGAATGAAAATTTTGAAAGGAATTACCCATGTATAAACCCGTTCGAAAATGTTTCAAGTTAATTTATATATTGTATTAATGTAGTCTTAAGACAAGTTTAGAAGTTTCACATAAATTTTTAATAATTATGAATGAATAATGAAACCATATTGCACTAAGTATGTATTTAATAACAATTTAATAAAAAATATTAAATTTTTGTTACCATTTTTAAACAATAAAAATTTAAATATAATGAAATTCACATAATTTTTCCCATATTCAGATTTATGTATATAAAGATTTTTATATTTAATATAATAACTTATATAATAAATTTTTAAATAAATTGAAAGAATTTGAAGTTCGAAGTTTGAAAAAAAATTATAACAATTGAGCCAAAGCTTCATTTTATGTGTGTATGATTTTAAAGTGTGAATTTTGAAGCACGATGCCAATTTTTTACATGCATATACAAAAACTGTTGAATAATTATTGAAACAGCCGCAAAAATAAATTTTTTATACCAAAAAAAAAAAACATGCCAATTGAATTGATAGAACTTGTAAATTTGTTATTAATATTATTAAGTTTTTGTTTTGCCATTTTTTATGCGTTTTTGTATTTATCATAACACATTTAAATAACTAAAATATTCATACTTTAAAGCATATAAAAATTAATCAAAAACAGTAATTAACAAATATGTGTGTGTGTTTGAGAAAAAATCGCTTACCTTGCTGTTGTCAGGCAGGTGAAGGCTTTTATTGGTGTCTGAAACCTGTAATAATAAGAACCAGAAAAAGAGAAAAGAATTGCTGCACTAAACGTTTTATGCATTAATTGTATTAAATATTTAATTAAAAGGTTTCTTAAGTATTGATAAATACTAAATAAATAAATAAATGTGAAATATTATTTTAAAAGTAAAATGTGCGATATTTATTATATTTTCTTAACTAAGTGCGTTACTTTTCACTTTTTTTATATTTACAAATCTAATGAATTTCAATTACAGTTAAGTTATATTTTATGCTACTATTTACAGTTCTGCGTTGTTCCTGTGGTATGGTTGCAAAAGATTGGATTTTTCCAATCTAACCCGGTAACCATTAGCTTGGAACTTCTTCGTTTGCAAACAATTTTTGTTGTATACTGTTCCTATTGAAACATACTTAAAGGCATTTGCCTTTTACTTTCGGACGCATTAGCGAAAATCCACGTTTTATCATCTGTCACGATTTGATAGACATGCTTTCGAAGCATCGCCACGTTGAAAAATATTTATCTCGATCAATCGACACCAGACTTTCTTGAGCGACTAACAAATTGTGTGGGATCTAATGTAAAGCATTTTTTTATAGCCAAATGTTTATGCAATATTGAATGTATGCTGATCCCAATAATGGTGATAGTCGTCTCTATCTCATGATAGATCACCTGACGATCTTGCAATATTAGTTTACGTACAGCATCAATAGCTTCCGAAACAACAACTGATTTTGGACAACTTAAGTTTAGTGTACCATGTTATCGATAAACACTAGTCATTGATGGAGCTTCATTCCCAAGAACTGATTTAAATTAATCGATATATTGTTGCCCAGGTAGTTGAAAAAATTCAATTCCAATTTTTGACCAAGATGAATATTTTAAGTTACTGTAAACAACAAAAATAGCGCTCTTTACGTTCAAAACGTTCTGAGTATGTATAACATCAAAAATGTCAAACTTTAGCCTCAAGTTGTGAGATTGCAGTACTAGGGTTGCCAATCTCCCTCTCAAAAGGCAACCTACATATGTACATATGATAAAGCGAAGTTAGAAATATTACATATTCGATGGAGGAAGGAAGAAGAATGCAATTTCGGTGTCTTTTCCGATAAGGAATCGAACAAATTAAATTGAATGTGAAGTCAAATCAGTCGCGAATACTCTTTTTTTTTATCTGTTTTATTGGGTTTAAAAGAAATTAAGACCGACTTATCACTTTTTTCAACATCTAATAGGGAATTTTGTGAGATATGACTTATAGTCTGAAAGCGGCGAAGCCTATAAGCGGATAAGACTCACAGGTGTCCGATATGTACTTGACAATAACTCATTTCATTTTAAATTGTAAATTTGCGTTGAAGATGAAATATTAAATATCTCACATCAGCAAATTTAGCAAATTAAACTCAATTAAGATTATTCAGATAAAATTAAGAATTTTCATATGCGGGAAGTAGCTTTTTACCCACTGTGCTTCAATTTATATCTATGTATATTTAATAATAACATTATAAATAATCACAAGTTATGCGAATATTTGCCTTGTACACTCACAGAAAAGTCTACACACACAACCACGCTTATAGCGCCATCAAATGAGGTGCATAATATGCACGTATGGAAACTATTTATCGGATTTTCCATTTATGTAAACCCGAAAAGGAAAACAATTTATAATTATAATGGACAAAATGGAGCCAAATGCCTTTGTAAATATATAGCTTCAAAGTGATAATGTGAATCCGCATGAGTGTTTGTTGAGTGAACCACAAATTACCAATCAAATGAGCAGATTAAATTATTGCTATTTTATATTACGCTCAATGAATTATGGTATGTGAGAATTTATTATTACAGTTACAGCGGAGGCAAGTTTGGATTTCATTATAATCTTACACAAATACTAATTTACTAATGTGTTGGCAAAAAAAAAGCCCGATAATATTGTAATTTATTAAACTGTTTGAGGTATAATTAAAATAGAAGTTATAATAAATTAAAATTAGACCAAATTAAATGGAAATTCCATTAACAGCATAAAGCCGCTGAAGTGTAAAGAATTTAAAAAATTCAATATGGAAATTAAAATCAAACTATCACAAATTTGCACGTGATCCAATGAACTTTATATCACCTGGAATTTATTTATTTTTTTTGGCAGTTTTTTCGCGTGATAATTTTATATTTTTCCGCTGATTGATTTTTATGTGTAAAACGATCTAAATTTATTAAAAACATTTTATTTAAATTTGTTTCTTTATTGTTAAATATGCATATCGTCACCTAAAATGCAAAATAACGTAACAACACTTTTCATAAGTTTACAGGCGAAGGCAAAACGATATAATAGAAAAAGCGATATAATAGAAACTACAAATATTGAAACAAAATTGGAGTTTTCGTTATAAAATGGTTATATATTGGTTATTATGTCTGACAACGATTTTTAATTATTTTTTTTGATGACACGTTGTTTTGCATTTTAGGTGACGATATATGCTATAAAAAATATTATTAAATTGTACGAATTTTAATTTGGTTTACATTTTTGAAAAAAACAATGCGCAAATAGTTAATAATACTCACAATATTTGTTTCAATTTCACTCTGCCTATGAACCTACCAAAACTACTATACGAGCACTTTTATATATGCCCGCCATGTTACAACCATACATGCTTTTCTTCATTTAATTTTTTTTAACAGTTGGCAACCTTTGTAGGCAGTTTCTCTCTTATTTGGTCTGAAATAAATCGATATTCGATTTGTGTTACTAATTTCTTCCCAAAATTCGTATCCAAGTCAAAAATATTTTCGACTGTAGGCCTTTTAAAGTCTCTTTTTGAGACACAGGTGGAAATTTTCAAAGTATTTTTACTACCTTCACATTTTTCGATACCCAATTTATAGTATTTAGTTGAGTCCATCGTATTATTATATGAAAATAATTAAGAAAAGTTTTCCAAGTGCTCGATCAAGCCATTTTCGAAGTTTATAACTTCCGAAGAGAAGACTTTTGGATGAAAAGAGGATTTCTAAGTCTGCCAAGCGATTATTAAAGTTTCAGTGGCGATCATCCAATCATATGTGATTTGAACATACATATGTATATAAAGACGACAATTCTCCAATAGCGGCATTTTCGACTTTGCCAAAATTGTTACAGCGTTGATTAAAAACAATAAGAGATAACATTTTTTTCTTAATTTACATATATGTAACTTTGGGAAGTGACTTTGTGCAGAAATCTGGAGTTATGCGACAACATTTTTATTGACTTTGACTTTTTACGCTAAACTTTGGCATAGAAATTCTAGAAATTATATGTGGTGACAATGCGTGTATCAATATTGCGAATAATTTATTTATATTATTAGTAAAAAAAATATGTTTTCTCCATAACAATGTAATATATGCACTACAAGCTACCATCTTTAATATTTATTTAATATAAAATTACGATTTTTACTTAATTTTAACTGTATTCAAACTAAAATAAATACATTTTTTTTTTTGTATACTTTATATGTACAGTTCTCCTACAATTTCTGGTTATTATTAACGCATTTTCCAGACAAAACATACAAATAGTTACGGGAACTAACACCAACAACAAGCGACAAGCGTGTAGTAAATTAATAAATTCATGCTAAATTTATTTAAACTGTAATAAATACGACAACACCAATAACAATAAAAACACTCACCAAACAATGAAATTCAAAAGAAAAAAATATGGTGTAGAAGCATAGTAAAACAAATATATGGAACTGTAAAATGCCCACAAGTATATAAATTAAAATTTAGCGGCGGGCAACCAACAATGCAATGCGTAAATTTTAGACACATACATACTTACATGAACACATACATACACAAACACAATAGTGCATATGCAGTGTGATACGTGAGTGGTCACTAGATACTACTACAACAACGACAAATGTACGAAAACAAACATTTTATTGTACTCATATGATGAATTAAATGTTCGACGGGGCGTATGAGCAACATTTTCACATCGATCGTATATACACATGTTGTTAGTTTATTATTGTTTTAATTGTGAAGCAAATTTATTATTGATTTAATTGTGAAGCAAATTATGGATATATTAAACAAAATTTTATAGTATGTATATGTATAATCATGGCAGCTGAAGCTGTGCTTTGGATTGCATGGTGATTCCTAAAGGGTGTGAAGCTTTCCAAAAACTCTGTAGTTATTTTAATAAAAAGAAGAAAGAATGTATGGAACCGTAAACTTTTTCAGCAAATTTATTCTTATTTTTTAAATTAATTTTATGCATTTTAATAATTTTTTTTTTCAATTAAATTATTTTTTAATTTAAAAAAATTTTAATTCTCTAGTTATTTTTTAATTAAAAAAAAAAGGTATGGAACCGTAGAGTTTTTTAGCAAATTTATTTTTATTTTTTAAATTAATTTTATTTTTTAAATTAATTTTATTAATTTAAATAATTTTGTTTTTTTTTTTTAATTTTTATAATTTATTAAAAATGTCAATAAATTGCCACACAGTCCGCTATGCACTCAATTGAAGCTTGCAGCTAATATGTTTATGCTTGTGGAAAAAAAATGAAAACATTACCTACTAATTAAAAGCTTACGCACATACACCTAACGGTATTTATGTACGTTATGTTATTCTTTAACCGCAGGCATGTAAATATCGGGAAAACAATAAATGATAAATAAATATTAAATTGTTTGCTTGTCTTATTTATGTAAATTAAAATTTATGTGTTTAATAAACATTTGTGTTATGTTTTTTACTGCTAATTGATATAAATATGAAAAGACTGCATATTGTTGTGTGATATATATAAGCCTATTTGAGCATATAAAATAAAGCTTTCAATATTTTAAAATTTAATTATAAAAGGTGCATACGAAAACCAACAAAGTAATTTATTGTGGGTCACAATTTTTGGGAAGGTGTGTGTTACGGCTAAGTGTGGGTTTGAAACTTGGCTATGCATACAAATTTGAGAAAAGGTGTATGAAAGTGTCAGTGGTCAATATTAAACACACTTTCCGAATATTGATTAAAATATCGCCCATTCGCTAAAGGCATAAGATTGGAAACGCTGATCATACCGTTTTCGATGTGCGAACAGCTACCACCTCGGCTGCACAGGTGCCTGCTTCCGATTTAGACGTTTATCTATGACTATCGTTGCCATGTAAAAAATACTCGTAAGAATAAATCTGTTGATATTTACTAGTATGAACTAGGCTTAGTTTCGTATTTCGGGCGAAGTGTGTTAGGTATACACTCGGCTTAACCATTTTTAACGCTATAATTGCAAATTCAGGAGACATTAAATTCAGACTAGTTCATGCATTACTAACACTGTCTATCATAGTGTTCACAATAAATTAAATTTTCTGTCCATCAGTTTTTAGAACCTTCACATAACTTTTAAGACAGGCGCGCACCCGGCTGTACGAAGGATATCTCTCAAGCTGTCAATGAATAAATTCTACCGTTATTTAACACAATATTTATGCTTATATTTCTGAGAATATCGATTGGAAGTGCATTGCTATTGCCTCACCTGCCACAAAAATTCTCCATTGGCTGCCTTTTAACTTGGCTAAGTAATTGAATAAACGGTCTGCGACATCTAATTGTTTGCGTTCATCAGAGAAAATTTGGGTTAACACTTTGGGAATATCAAATACCAAAAATATGCAAATACGCATTGGTCAGTGATGGCAAGTGCTTTACATGGCTTATTTATGATGATCTTTGGTGTATTCTTGTACTTAGGCACTTACTTATATGAATACTTAGTTGAAGTGGAGGATGTCAAAATTTATAAAAGCAACATACCTTTTAAACTAATGAATCATAGTAAGTTAATCAAGCAATAGTACATTCATTTAATATTTAATTTTCATAAAATTTTGCAGCTGTTAACTGTATTTTCAATTAACTGCTTACTCTTATACCGTATAATAGTGATAATATTGGTCGGCAGCCAATTTTATATAAATTAGTATTTCTTGTAATTAAAATGTTATGTATTTGTTGCTGTTGTTATAGCTTAAAACAACATAACTACACATAACGGTATATATGTATATGTACACACGCAGAAGCAGGCAGGAAATGAATTTTTGGCAAATTGTCAAGCGTCGAGCACAGCAACAGCAAGAAAAAGCCATACAAAAAATTGACTGACAATGCCAGCCTGAGATTAAAAGAACAACAATAAATGTAGAAACAATGCACAGTTATGGCAATGACAACAATAGCTTAGAACATAAAATTTTTAATTTCCTGTGCTGCGGCTGGACTTCAGAAGAGGCAGCCGCACTGGCAGCTGAAGAGCATGGTGAGGCAGGAAGGAAATGCGGCAAGCTTTTCGGAAATACATATTCCTGTATGTATATATGTATGTGCGTATATATAGCTTTACAACATGAATTGCAATATGCTAAGCTGCTCGTAAATGTATGCCACATATTTTTGGGCACTTTTTATATCAACATTTTGGCTTTTAGCGAACAAATTATGATATTTTGTGGTTGCATAGTTAGTTCAACCTAATCTGTAGTTAAATATAACAGCTTTACTTATTTTCAGAGGTAATTTTATCTTGAAAAAGAAGTAATTTTTAATATAATTATCTTACCTCGGAGGCAAAAATCTTACGAAGACATTCAGTTCAACTAATGATGTACTCAAGATTTGAAGAACCATCAGTTATTAAAGCTCTTACTTGAAATCATACTAAGTATTCCTTTCTGTCTTTCACTTCAACTAACTTCCGTTGCATCGAAGCTATGCCCTTCTCAAATGTAAAATATTTATTTTAAAACTTGATTTTGTTTGGCTAGTTTGAGTGGCACCTATATGCTATAATTCTACGATCTAACTAGTTTCATCGGAGATTGCATAACTGGCTTCGGCAATAATCCTTGCTAAATTCGGTGAAGATATCTCGTCAAATGAAAAAGAATTCCATATAAGGACTTGCTTCTGATCGTTCAGTTCAGTATATGATATAGTGGTCCGATATCGGTGGATCCAAAAAAATGAGCGACTTTTTTGGGAGAAAAGGAACTGTGTAAAATTTTAAAGCAATATCTGCGCAATCAAATCAAATGCAAATTATTTATATATAGGGTAGTCGAAAAAGTCTTTTCGCATTTCCAATCAAACTTCAACTCAGTATAAACTTTTTCTGGTTTCTCGGCGAAAAACTGCGACAAGTCATTTTCACAGCCATCTCTTGAAGCCAACTTTACTCCATTAAGGGAGTTCTGCATTGACCGAAAGAAATTGTAGACCGCTGACGCAAGGTCAGGGCTATATGTTGGATGCATCAAAACTTCCCAGCCAAGCTCGCCCAGTTTTTGCCGAGTCATCAAAGATGTGTGTGTGGTCTAACGTTGTCCTGATTGAAGACGAAGCCCTTTCTGTTGATCAGTTATGGCCGTTTTTTTCGATTGTTTGCTTCAATCTCATCAGTTGTTGACAGTAAAGTGTTGAATCAATCGTTCGATCATAATGGATGATACCTTTCCAATCCCACCAAAAACTCAGCATAAAATTTGGGGGCATCAATCCTGGCTTTGTGACCATTTGTTGAGCTTCACCACGCTTGTACTTTGACATTTCGCACATTATAGTCGTACATATTTGAGCCACTTCTCATCTCCTGTTACCATTCGCTTCAGAAACTGGTTCGATTTCATTTCATTTCAGCAAAGAGTCGCAGATGTTAATTCGGTCCATTGAATTTTTCACAGATAACTCATTGGGTACACAAACATCGAGCTTCTTTTTGCAGACAGACTTTTTTAAATGGTTCAAAATCGTTTGATGATGAATGTTAAGTTTCTTAGCGATGTCATGGCTGCTTATTGGCTGTCCTGATCAATCTTTTCCATAATTTCATTGATTTTTCAGTGGTAGGTCGACCAGAGCGAGATGCATCTTTCACCTCGAAATTTCTAGAACGGAAGCTAGCAAACCATTGTTGTGCTACTGCTACAGCATCGTCAAAAACTTCACAAATTTCATTGGTGGCTTGCGTGGCATTCTTCCCTTTTTTATACAAAAATTTCAAAATATAGCGAATTTCTACATTATTTTCACTCATTTTTGAAAAGCTGTAACTTTTTTTTAATTTAATTTTTTGTTAAATCATGCTTAAAATCTCACCTTTCCAACATTATATGGTATGACACAATATGATTGGTAGACAAAATACGAAAAGACTTTTTCGACTACCCAATATATACTTTGTAGGTTTTTCCTTTTGCGTATTACAAACTTTGTGGGCAACTTAATATACCCTCTTCAGGGAATAAAAAGCATTTTACTCAAATGAATAATATCGAATCATTTTCTAACCATCGGAGCTGAAGAAATACCGTAGTACTTAGGCTACTAGCTCTACGTGTTAACAAAATTGTTTATAGAAAAGTTAAAAATTATTTTTCTTAAGGAATTACAAAAAAATATTTAGATACACAAATTATTTGCAGTTTTAATACTTGTTAAAATATAATAAATATAAATAAATGTACATGTGTATGTATTTATATGTACATATGTGTTTACTTATATTTAAAGGTTAAGCAAAACTTGTATTTAAAAAATAATAAAAACCAGCAACAAATTAACAAAATTACAAATTTATGCAAAGGAAAACTAGAAAAATTAATGCAAACACTACAACAACAAATTGCGACACTTACTTGAATTGCCGATGCTGAAGCTTTTGCTATTGTTGTTGCAAAGCCTGATATCTATCTACATATGAGCGCATTTGCATTTGACCATAAATGCCTGTATGCATGTATGTGTGTGTGCGTGTGTTCATGTATACAGCTATGAGCTGCTGTGCCCACAGGCAGGTGTGGTTCTATGCATTCGAATTACTACGGGGTTGGGTTGGCTTTCTAGGTGGCTTGTTTACCGTAATTTGCATGCATTGTTATGTGGCTACACGCAAATACACACAAATATCCACATCTACATACAGTTATTTACATATTTACTACACTTAGAGGCGTTTTGTACTTGTATAATTTACACGTGATTAGGTTTTGGTGGTGCGCGTGACCAAACACATGCACACCTGAGTAGTTGTAATTACATATAGCGTTATGTGTCAAATTCTATTTATTATGCATGTATTCAAGTGCGTGTCAAGTTAGTGGATGTGAATTTGCAGAGAAATTGAGTTTCATTCACCCGCTTTGCCAATCGAAAATTATGTCACAGCTAATTAATTTAATTTAATTAGTTATTTATTATGCTTTTGGAAAACTTACAGGCGATTTGCTTTGCGATTAGCTCACAAAGTCACAGAAAAGTCAGCTTACCTGCAAAGTAAAGAATGTGAAAATTTATTAAAAAAATGTTAATTTGAAATGTACAAAACTATTTAAATAAATCATATAATGTATCATTTATCGAGTTATCTTTTAAAAATGCCTCAAACCAAATTGTCATCTGGTATTGATTGCCTAATGAGGCACCTACTAAACTGGGCTGCATCCTAATTACCTCAGCTTATGGACTAGTTTGAATAATTAGCTAATACAATTTTTATGCAGCTACAAGAACAACAAGCACAACTAAGTACAATAGTGGACTAATATGAAGATAAGCGCACAGAAAACGAATACCACCTTATGGGTGTTAAGTGGCATTATTGAGTATATATAGCCGAGCTGTCTGGAATTTTTTACTCTCTCCAATTCTACAGCGTCTATCAATAGGTGTGAAGTGATTTTGACAGCTCTTGGCGATCATGTTTTTTTTTTTTTTTTTTTTAAAGTAGGAGGAAGCATCAAAAGCCGAAGTGCGGAACTTTAATCCGCACCTAACCTAACCTACTCCCAATTCCAGACTCTCCCACGGAACCAACTGATTAGGTATTACTTCGTGGGAGTGATAAGACAATTAAGTCTCCTCTATAGCACGGACTGACGGACGCCTATTATGCTCTATATGTCTAAGTCATGATTAACGCTGCCGCTTCGCTGACAGCATTCCAGTTCTCAGTGGACTGGCACATAAGTATCGTCAAATTTTCCACCGTAAAACTACCCCCCAGTGTAGTTTTAAGTTTTTCCCTTGTACTTAAAAACGAGGTCAATAAAAGAATACATGCTCGGAATCTTCTAAACACTCTCGGAGACTTCTAAACACTCTGAACACGTCGTACAATTCGGACTAATGTCGTGCTGGAATATGTACAGGTAGCTTCTAAAGCAGCCATGCCCACTTAGTATTTGGGTTAGGTGGAAATCCAGGTCCCCATGTCGTCTGTCGATCCAGGAATGGATGTCCGGTATTAGCCTGCAGGTCCACCGTCCTTTAAGTGAGGTTTGCCACCGCTGCTGCCATATCGTTAAGCTTTTCACTCTCTCTTCTCTTTTGGCTCCTTTAGATGCCTCTGGTAATTTGTAAACTCGTTCGTATTCGTCACCCTGGATGTCAATGGGCATCATACTGGCTATTACTTCAGCAGCATCACTTGAAATTGTTCGAAAAGCACTGATAACTTTTAGTGCCGACAGCCTGTGCACTGTGTTTATTTGTCTGGCATATGCTTTGATGCCAAGCGCCTGGATCCATATTGGAGCCGTATATAACATAACCGATCTCATTACCTTTGCGAGTAAGAAACGCCGGTTGGAACACACGCAGCCTTTATTTGCCATCATTCTTGATAAGGCATTCGGGATTTTATTCGCTTTACCTGCAGTGTACACTAGGTGATCCTTAAATTTCAGCCTTGAGTCTACTTTTACTCCCAGATATTTTAGGCGTGGCTGTGAATGAATCTCGCACTCCCTTATGGTGAGAGATATATGTATGTACTTTCCTCTACTTTTCTTGTACTTATGAGCAAGACTTCTGTCTTTTGCTCAGCCGGTTCTAAACTCATTGAGGAGAACCATTGGCGCAGACCGTTTATGCACTCATTGCATTTGCTCCGGAGGTCGTCGAGATGTTTAGCCACTGCTACCACAATAAGGTCGTCTGCGTAAGCCACTAATTTAATAGCTTTCGGTCTCCTTAGCACCCCATCATACATTATGTTCCATAGAACCGAGCCTTGCGGTACTCCACTCGAAACTGAGTAGCTCTTTGTGCCTTCATCTGTATCGTATAATAGTTGCCTGTTTTCAAAATAACTTATGACAATTTCCATAAGATATTGAGGAGCACGTATTTCATACAGAGCTTTGATTATGTTTGCCCACTTTGCTGAGTTGAAGGCATTCTTCACATCCAGGGTAACCAGCGAACAATATTTTTTTGTTCCGCCTTTCCATCGCTTGCCACTTACTGCGCATTTTGCAGTGTCAACGACATCGTATAGTGCGTCAATGGTGGACCTCTTTTTCATAAAGCCGTATTGTCTTTCTGATAATCCGCCGGCTTTCTGGATTGCTATCTCCAAGCGGTTTCTAACTATGCTTTCATATACTTTGCCAATAGTATCAAGCATGCACAGAGGTCGATATGAAGATGGTTCCTCCGGAGGCTCTTTTAGTTTCAGAAGTAGAACCAATCGCTGGACTTTCCATGGGTCGGGAAATATTCCTTCTTTTAAGCACGCATTGTACATTTTCACGAATAATTTAGGTTTCAGAGTCATGGCTTCTTTTAGGGGTCTGTTGGGAATGCCATCTAATCCAGGCGCTTTGCTGCTTTTAATTTTTCCGGCTATGGCCAATATTTCTTCTTCACTAACTAGCAGTGGTGACATTTCGACTTCGATTAGAGGTTTAGCATAAGAAATATTGCCGTGTTTTGGAAACAAAGTTTCGACGACATTTCTCATAAAGGATGCGCTTTTGGATTGTTGGGCCTTATTTTTGACTTTTGACATACAGATTTTGTATGCTGTTCCCCAGGGGTCTTCGTTTGCTTCCTCACAGAGTTTTGGCGATCATGTTTGTTTACGGATTTGTGTCAAATTTTGTTAGTATTCAGTCACGTTTCACTTTGGTGCAACGTTTTAAAATTGTCAAAGATAATTACGCAAATTCACGTTCTTCGAAATATTCACAAAATCACGTTTATCGATATATCGCATTCTCAGATGAGGGCCATTTGTGACATAATAAGTTCATCATGAAACAAAATTGTCGCTGTTGGTGTGAGCTAAATCCTCGTGGGTTCAAGGAATGCTATTTTATCCTAAAAAAAATGACCGTTTGGTTCGGATTATGGTAGAATGTCATTTTTGGGCCTTATATTTTTTTGATGAGAATGAATGAGGAAGGAAATACCATTACCAACAATAGCCAAAGTTATAACACGACGCTGACCGACCTTTTTTCTGGAATTTTATATAATCGACGCGGATGATCTCTATTTCCAACAAAGTGGTCTCATATTTCACGTCTAAACATGGACTCATTACGTGCAATGTTAGCTGACTCGTTAATTTCGAGGTATGATCTATTGAAATAGTCGTCAAGATGAAGCGATAAAACGCGCTATCTGTCGAATCAGAAGCTTTTTAATGAAACAGATTTGTGTCCTTACGATATCATATTGGCTATAGTTATTATGTTATTAAGCCAAACAATTGCTTATCATTTTAACTAAAAGGAAAAATTTAGTTTTTGAAACATAACGATTTTTTGGAAAGCTTTTAAAGCTCCGCTAAAGCATTTGACCAAATTTGAGTGTTTTATTTCATTTTGACATCACGTCGTTCTTGCTGGTCGACCCTTTTATCTAGTTCTTTTTCCATCTCTCTCTTCAGGTATTTTCCCTTATCGCCCAAGAAAGCTTCGAGAACCGGCTGAATATTTTTTTCAAAGTCAGTGTTTTTGTTTCGCAATAAAGAGCGCTATCTATGAATTCATAAGAATTACTTATAATTTTAACTAAAACTAAAAACTAAATTTTTGAAATAAAGCCATTACTTTGTCAGCAAAGCTTTTAAAGCTCCGGTAAAACTTGCATAGTAACTAGGGCTGTTCGCCATATACAGAATTTCAAAATTGGCCGCAATCAACGTGCTTCTTAAATATATATCAGACAATAATTTTCTTTAAATATACATATGTACATCCTTAAATACAAATAAATTAAGCAATCAAGACCGCTAATTAATATTACATACAAAAATCAAAATGCGCATAGCAAATTGCTGTTTTTAGGTTAACAAAAATTGATTTCAAAATCAGTGTTCCACACGAAAACTCAGCACAAACCACAAAAGAATAAATTGAATTTCTTAATTGCGTCGCAGTAGTGACGCTAGTAACAGGGGTTTACAAACTTTTTTTTTGACACTATTGCAACAGCTCGAAAATGGCTAGATATGTTAGTGTTAGCATGTATGCATATAAGTTTGCAACAAATTCTTAGCCGCCATAACCCACTCATTTACAACGCTTGCAACACCCATAAGACACAGACGAACACACAACGTTGGCCGCTTGTATGCGCGAAGTCGTGCGAGGTTGCATGCCACAGAACAATACACAGAACATAGTTATACTTTTGCGCCGTTTTGGGCGATTCTTGCGCAAAACGTAGTCAGTTAACGGCGAAATCGAAACTTCAACCAAGCGAAACGAAGCAAATCGAAGGCAAAAGTGAACGAGTGGAGACACAAGCAGGTAGACAACAGTAGGCTGCCAGCCACGAAAGGCTGCTCAAGGTGAACCAGTTGAGACGCCTCGACGCAAAAAAAAAAGAACAGAAAATCGAAATTATGAAAACACGCAGCCAAAGCAGAAAGAAACTGAAAACATGTAAAGAGAAAAAATAATAAAAATACAAATTAAAATAAAGCGTAAATAAAGCATTGACATGTAAAGCAAGAATAATCAGAAATGATCAGTAAAATAAAGAGAACCAACAAGCCGCTGAAAGCGTGAAATGAAACAGCACACACACATACTCGCACACACGCCAGCTACTTGTAGGCAGGCGATTGCAACCAGAACGCGATTCGCAAATGCAAACATGCAACAATAAATGCCAGTAATTGCAACATAACAAAGCCAAGCAATGTAAGTAAATATTTGCTGTAAAGGGGTACACGATAAGTATGTTCCGTATGTTAAAAAGAAAAATATTTATATTTCGCTTTAAAATAAATTCAATGAATTTCTTAATTTTTCTGAGCTCACAGAGTAAATATCTAAGCAAACTTGCCACCTAACTCAAACAATTCCGAAGAGCCTCTTTCGTACCCTAAAAAAATCGTAGGAATTATAGCAGTATGGAAATTGTTGTTATATTAGGTTTTCAAATATCTCCCTTCCGCCTTTTTGTCCTTTGAATTTAGCGGTTTGGTATAAAGCGCTACAGAGCTCGTATCTGGCAATACTGCACATCTTTGAAAGGTCTTGACATAACCTACAAAACTACGCTATGCATAATTAAGGACTGTCCCGTAAAAAATTTACCCTTTTATTCCTTAAGATTGTGACGTACCTGTTTATGGCATTAGTCTCAATGGGGACTTGTTTTTTTTCTATATAATCTGACGATTAACAAAATGTATAACATTTGGTGTCAACACTTCAAACTATTAAGATGTCTAGCAATCAAGAAAAAGTGCGCGAATTGGTTTTGTCCACTTACCTGGAAAATCCAGAATTAATATATTCAGTTATAGCTAAAAAAAACTGGAGTATCGAAAAGTACTGTCAAAAGGGTTGTTTCGAATTACAAAAAGGGTGTACCTACTATACGAAAAAAAGGTTCGGGTGAAAAGCAGGTGCAGAAGGAAATTTGGCAAAAAGAGTGAAGGAAGTTTTTAAGCAGAATCCCAACACTTCAGTACGAGATGTTGCTGTTAAAGCACGTACCTCTAAAAGTACTGTACAAAGGATAAAGAGTGATAGTAAGCTAAAGACATATAGAGTTCAAAGAGTGCCAGATCGTTCCGATGAAAAGCAATTGGTTGCTCAAAAACGAGCTCGAAATTTGTATGAAGGATACCTAACAAAATTTGACTGTTGCGTGATGGACGACGAAACCTACGTTAAGGCAGATTTCAAACAGTTACCGGGGCATGAATATTATACCTGTATGAAGAAGGGGCAAGTACAGAGAAAATTTAAGGAAAAGAATATTACCAAATTTTCCAAGCAGTATATGGTTTTACAAGCGATATGTACTTGCGGTTTGAGAAGCAGTTTTTTTGTAACACAGGGCACAACCAATTCAAAAATTTATATTAGCGAGTGCCTTCAAAAACGTCTTTTGCCATTTATACGCGAACATGAGGGTACTGTATGTTCTGGCCTGATTTAGCAACCTCTCACTATTCTACAGCTACCATGGAGTGGTATGGAAGCAATAATGTCAATATTGTTCCAAGAAAAGCGAATCCACCTAATTGCCCAGAGCTTCGATCTATTGAGAGCTATTGGGCTCTAATGAAATCGAATCTCCGGAAGAGTAAAGGAACTGCAAAAAATTTACAAGAGCCTTAAGAAAAAAAGTAAGAAATTTTTACAGAAAATAAATATTTGTTAAATGTTATTTATAATTTTTAATCTCTATAGTACTCATTAATAAAAAATAAAACAAGACTTTGAAAAAATTCTTTAGTTTTCTTGTTATTAATGAAAAACGAAGGGTCAATTTTTTACGGGACAGTCCTTAGTTTGGATATTGCGTTTAACAGTTATAGACGTGTAAACATGGAGTTCACGCCGAAATTCGCGCTATTTTAAAGTTTTCCTTCATTAAAGGCAAATCCGCTAGAGAAACGTTCTGTGAGATTAATGTTGTTTTGGAGGATAGCAGTCTATCACTTCGCACTGCGGACGAATGGTTCCGACGATTCAGGGCGGGTAAAAACGACACCATGGATAAGCCGCCCGGCAGAAGACCTGTGACGACGAATACCGATCAAATCATGGCAAACATCATGTTAGACTGGAATGTGGGATCTCATGACATCGCCCAGAAGATGGAACTTAGTCACCAAACCATTTTAAACCATCTGCAGAAGGCTGGGTACACAAAAAAGATTGATGTTTGTGTGTCGAATGATTTGACGCAAAAACAAAAATATGGACCAAATCAACGCCTGCGATATGCTGCTGAAACGGAACGAACTCGACCCATTTTTGAAGCGAATGGTGACTAGCGACAGAAAATCGATCATATACGACAATATCAAGCGAAAACGGTTGTGGTCGAAGGCCGGTGAATCGTCGCAAACAGTGGTCAAGCCGGTATTGTCTGCCAGGAAGGTTTAGCTGTGTGTTTGGTGGCATTGAAAGGGAATCATCCTCTATGAGCTGCTCCCATATGGCCAGACGCTTAATTCTTCCATCTACTGCGAACAACTGGACTGCTTGAAGCAGGCGATCGACCAGAAGCGTCCAGAATTGGCCAACAGGAAGGGTGTGGTGTTCCACCAGGACAACGCCAGACCACACACTTCGCTGATGACTCGTTAGAAGCTACGGGAACTCGGATATCAGGTTTTATCGCAACCACCATATAGCCCGGACATAGCGCTAAGTGATTACCGCCTGTTCCTGCACATGGCGAACGCCCTTGTTGGTGTAAAGTGAACTCAAAAGAGGCTTGTAAAAAGTGGCTGTCCGAGTTTTTCGTAAAAAAGAGGGAGGTATCTACGAGGGGGTATTATGAAGTTGCCGTCTAGATGGAAACAGATTATCTCTAGATGGAAACAGATTATCGAACGAAACGGCGCATATTTGAATTATGTAAATCCGATCATTGTAAAATTTTTTTATAAAAAATTGAATAAAGAACAAGAACAAAAAAGCGGATGGGAGATATTTGACAAACTAATATTATAACAAATGCCCCACTTAAAGGACCCTTTAAAAGTGCGACAGAAACTAAGATAACTGTTTTTTTTTTTTTTGTTTTCGTTTTATACGGGCTTTGTTTTCTCATAATGAAAGCCAATAACAAAATAAACATATGTACATACGAACATAACAAGCAGCCAACATTTGATGACATAAAAAGAGCAACAAAATGCTAGTGCGTGCGCTTTTCAGCGTTGCCAACGACAATTAAGAATTAATATTTCATGATTGCAAAACTCTGAAAATTGCAATAAACGCCCGTCGGCGAATGAGTGAGCATGCGAATTTTGTAGCGTGTAATATTGCACAAATGCGCAATGGCGAGTAATTAAATATGCTGTGCTGACAGCTGATTTTCCGCAATTTAATGCAGAGCTGTTGCGACGCTGAGTTAGAAAATATGGGAAAAAGTCAGCAAGTCGTACGTTTTCACCGGCACCATTTCTGGAGAAATATGGAGCGATGATTCTCCGGCCCACAAACCACACTAAGCCGTTGTTTTTTCCGAATGAAATGCTAGGCCTTGAATATCTTCTAGGTGCTCTTCGTTCTAAAATGTTGTTTAAAATCCCATTGGGCCAGAAATGAGCCTCATCGCTGAACAAAACTTGGCTCGAAAATGTCGGATCTTCTTGGAACTTTTCAAAAGCCCATAAAGCGAATCGATGTCGCTTGTTCTTATTCTTGCACGAGGTGTAATTTTACACGATCTGGACGCAAATTGAGCCAAGTCGTTCGATACGTCAGTCAGAGCTGCTGTGAACGTCACCGAATCGATTATCCATGGTCTTCGTGTACACTCTCAGCTACGGCTGCTATATTTTCGTCACTGCGTGCTGGTATATTCGGTAGAATATTATCCAATAATGTATCAAGATCGGTGATGGTGTTGCGAATACTACGCTCAGTAGCCCAATTGCGTTGTGACTACGAGTATAAGTTGAGTGATGCGTGCGAAACACATTCTTTACAGAACGTGAATTTTCGTAAAAATGTTGAACGATTTGTAAGCGTTGTTCAAGCGTAAGTCCTTCCATGATGAAATGCCAAACAATAATGAAAAAAAATAACATGATAGCTTGACACGACTCACGCGTGGTTTGTCAAAAACGGGCTATTGAAAAGGTGCCTCTTCTTGGATTACCAATTATATGGTTTGTGGCACGATATCGCTTTCAATAAATGAGGAGCTTCTAGATGAGAAAAGGATGTGTGCGAAATTTCAAAGCGATATCTCAAAAACTAAGAGATTACTTAGCGGATATTCAGACAGAGGGACTCGTTGATGGTTTAGATTTTTGCAGGGTCTCCAATGTTTCACCGTATAATGATATGCTGTTGATTTTTATAGTGTTATTGATTATGTTTCATATTCCTACAGCTGTTATGCTTGCATTGCGTTTATAAAAAGATATATGTATAAAGATGATATAAGGTTGTGAGTCTCTCCGCTCAATTTCATCAAAAATGTTGTAAGTAGAATATCAATTTTATATTTATCTTTATATATATAAATCTTCTGACCGTGTGTTTGCATTTGAACTGCTCCTAAACGGATGGACCGATTTTGATGAAATTTTGTGTATATGTTCAAGGAGATTCGAGAATGGTTTAGATTTACAATTTGGTCCACTGGAAAATGTTTTTTAAATTATTTTTTCATTTTTAATCAATTGTTAATTTTGGAATGTTTGACCGATAGATGGCGCTACCATCGCGGTATCCAATATTCAAACCTTAAATTGGCGTAAACGTGCATTAAACAAAACGATGCTAAAGTAAAAGGCGACATCTGTGGATCATGTTTTTATATTGTGGACAGAGTTGTTCGTTCTTAAGTAATAAAGTGGGTCATTCAACACATCTATGGGTAGCTATAATATTTTTTTCACACCTGCTAACTATTGGAGGGGGTATCATGAAAGGCAATTTACAATTGCAAAAGGTCTGGCGTAAAAAAATAGCGGCATAACTGAAGTGTTGATAAAAAATTTGAGATATACAGAAATCTTTTCGAAGCATTGCACAGTGCAATGCAATATTTAAACGGGTACGATGAATACATATGTATATGCGTACAATTTCAAACTGATCCTTCCTGAAAAATATTAAAATTGCTAAATATTAGGAATGGTAGAATAGAACTGCAATCAAATACACAATGCAATGAATTGAAACTGGCTCATTTATCATTCGATGAATAATATACCCCGGGCATCCCAAAAGACTGATGCCATAACCTTGCCAGCCGATTTTTTTGTCTTTCCACGCTTGAGAACCGTTTCTTAATATGCCGTCCACTAGGCTGACAATCGATTGGACTCGATTGATTTCACTGATGCACAGCCCAAATTCAATAGTATTTTTACCCCAAAAACCAATTCTTTCTTAACGCACGAAATGCTTTTTGATTCATTTTTGTTGCTTCATCAAAAATGCGATTATTCCTTAACTAATACTTATAATCTAACTAACAGAAATCATATAGATGGTATTAGTAGTACTATCTATGTATCAGCCACAGTAAAACGTAAGCGGGTCCTCTAGTAAAGATATAAGGTTGTGAGTCTCTCCGCTCAATTTCATCAAAAATGTTGCAAGTAGAATATCAATTTTATATTTATATACTATACTAATACATTTTCCAACTAAACTACTTTAATATTTTCACATTCAGATGATTGCAATGTCACTTCTGGAAACACACAGATATTATCGCAAAGCGGTCCGACAAAAAGAAATCACTAAATCGATCAAATTAGATGAGCGAAACAAAAAATACTTTAACAGATTGTGTCAAACATACACATGTGAAGACACACAGCACAAATCTACTTGCTCAAAGATGAAATAAAAATCTTTGCTCTGATAGTAAGTACGCGTTCACATATTAGCCAATTATTCCAGGCATAAAGCTCAAACATATGTACATATATGTACAATGCATATGTGTGTAGATAAATCTAGAAATTTAAATCAAAGCTTCAAACAAAAACAACAACAAGCTGAAATAAAAATAAAAATTGGAAAAACTAGGAACATGGCTTGTTTGTGTTGGTTCTCCTTAACGTGCCTTTGGACTCATACACACACGCTCGAAGCATGCCACAATGAAGCAAATTTACTGTTATAACACAAACTGAAAGATTTTCAATTTGCGGTATCTTTCAGTGTTGCTTTGTTATCACAGCTCGGCGTCTTTTGTTGCTCACTGCTTAGCTTTGAATTTGGAGCATATGTACGCTGTTGAGTAGGTGTATCTATGTAGGTTATAAATCAAGAATAGAAGAGAAATACAGACACCAAATAAGACAATTTTGTTAATAAATACATATGATATATTTTTCACTTTATTAAAAATAATTTTTTTTTTTGGAAAAATATACGAATAAATTATTTTATCCTTGAAATTTGTTTTTTTATAAAAATTGGTTTTTAAAGTGCTAAACATTGAGACATTAAAGTGTGTGTACTTTTTTTATTACTACTTACTACAACACTTAAATAAATACATTAAATTTTCAATAAAAATTGAACATACATAATTCAGAAAATCATTCATTCAGTGAACTGCTACTTCCGATGTCCAACTGGGTATTCAAATGACATTCTAATCGATTATCTTTGCGCTACCATAGCTCAGTATCAGCTGAAGAATCAAATTGAAATCATGGAATATGTGTATTTGGCAGCAGTCAGCAGCAAGCGATAACGAAGCGATTGGCAAAAAAATTGCAAGTTGCGGGAAGAGAATTGCTGGCAGTGAAATATTTTCAAAAAAGAAACAAATATTTTTTTTTTCAGAATTATTAAACATCTAAAATTTGGGGATGATTTTAAAAGTTGTCCTGTGAGTTGGTTTTTAATTCAGCAGCGTATTTTTAAGCATTGAAGTATTTGTTTAAAATCCACCGACTCTAATGAAACATCTGAGAAATCAGTTCAGTTTTTTTTACATTTTCAAACTTTATATAAACGAGAGACTAGAACGCTAGAGACTCGCTAATCAATGCATTAAGCGGAAATAGTCCAATAGTAAGCCAAAAAGGTGGAACTAATAAGTAAATTCCCTCTAAATCTCCAATGGTGACACAGCGGTGAAAGAGCGAACCACGTTAAGTGGAAGTGAGAAAGGTGTGAAATAGAATAAGTTTATCACCTTAATTAATTTAACGAGCTTTAAGTAAATCTGTTTAGCACGAGCGCATATTTAAAGTGAAAATCTCACAAGCACAAATATATTGTAGAATTGTGCAAATTCTACTATTCTAATTCAAATAAAAATGAAATGCATTCAAAAGTGCGCACATCAGCCCTGTTGACTTTACTGAGTATTTTTGTTTACACAGCGGAACTTCATTTAATCAGGCAGAATATAACCAAGTTGGTTACCAAATCAATATTGGTAGAAAAAATAGAAAAATTTGCGAGAAAATGCATTTCCTGCGCTTGATCGGAAACAATCAATTGTCAAGCAAATAAATGGAAGTGAATTACGACAATCACATTCATTTTATGTGCTGAATATCCTGATTGTCAGCTTGTTTACCCAATAAAGTTGCTCGTGTGCGTTTGCCATACTACTTTTCACACCGATTGAAAATGCTAGAACGACCGACGCACAGACGAGAAGTCGAAGCAACGAGCAAACGTGCAAACGTGCACTCAACGCGTTGGTAGCACCACCAATAACGGTAACTTACACTTACCCGTTTGCAAAGCTTAAGTCACATGCTACTATGTGTATGTGGCTAGCAGAATGGTGCGTTTCAACTGGCAATAATAAAAACAATAAATTAAAAACTTACTTCATGTCAACCAAGAAGCCGGTAAAAGCTAGCAATTAAATTGTTGCATGCGCTAGTGTACCGTTAGACTTTATTAACCCAATAGGTGTTGATTAAGACAAAAGTTGCGTGGATATACACGAGAGTACGCATGACACCCCAAGAAAGCCGGAACTCAACTCTCGTTATTTTAAGAAAATGCTCTTGGTAGAAATGGTACAAGAGAGATACCCACTTTTTCTTTAAATAGAGAGTGTCTGTTCGTTATGAAACATATAAACCAGAGCCGTCTAATAAATTTTGAATAAGGCTAGGAATATTTGTAGAGCTTTTCACCAAAAAGCTGATTAATGTGCCACGTTCATGTGGTCAAGTACTTAAGCTGACAATTATTCTAACAGCATTGAATTTTGAATATTGTCGATATTAAATCCTGCGAAATAATCTTGGATAATATTATAAAATGATGAGTCCAGTTTAAATCCACCAATATACATATGTTTTCTTACTCTATCCTCACGAAGGTAGAAATCGAACTAATAAACCAAAGGATGATGATGTCAGTTATATGTATGAATCACCTTAAAATTACTGATTATGTATATGGTTAAGCTCTCAATCGTTTTGTTCAAAGTAAAAATTCTCACAAAATCGGACGATTGCTCAATTGCTACTTTTTCACTTACTTTTTCACTATCAGACAACTTTTCGATTCGACAATGCTCCAGAACTTTTTAAGAACAGTTATAGTCCAGTTAGACATAGACATTTCAGAGCAGAAAGAGCTGCTTTGTAATTTCGTCTGGAAGTCGAAATTTATACTAAAATTAACTGAAATATCAATTTACTCACATGATCCCAGATATAAACGTAGGTTCATTAGTATATTGGCTAATCTAGAAACGAGAACATTCATTATGTACAAATATTGGCTGATAACTAAGCCTGACATCGATTTGGAATACTGTTTTTTGATTTGCTTTCAGATCTATAATATATGACAACAAAATTGGCATTACCGAAAAAAACTCACTGAAATGGAACTAGTCAGGAGGAGTTTTAAGAACCTTAAGTTTTGGTTTTAAAGCTATAATAGTCCGTCAGCTACTTCTAATAGGTTTTTTAAAATAAAAAGCTGTGAAAGAATATTTTAATAAACTGTAGCTCTGCTCTCATCTAAGCATAATATGGTAGTTCCATTCTAGAAATTAAGAATATTTTACAACAAAGAAGCGCAAGACGCTTGAAAAATTGCAAAAAGAGCTCGCTATCATTTCTTAACTAACCGGAATGTTCTTCGTAAAGCATTATAAACAATATTATATTCAATTGGATAGGCTTAAAAGAACTCAATCAACTCAAAGATCCTACAAAATGTCTAAAATATCATATTCGGCGGCTTGGTCTGTCCTTAAAGACGAAATATCTGACTTGAAGTCTAGTAAACCTTTAGAGCATTTTCTCAGGAAGTATTGGTACAAGTATACTGTAAAGAATGGATGAGCTACATTTATTTTCATAGCAACTTTTTACCCCTGGCATTGACAGTTAAACGCTTATAAAGACTTCAGGCTTCAGATTTTACTAAAGGGTTCAAGGATATTACAAATTTGTTGTTTTTAGCACCTGTTGCTTCACTCGTTAAAAAAAAAACTTACTACTAATGGCTTGCTGTGTGGAAATTCCTGAGTGACTGTTTGCAACCCGTTGAAGACCCCTCTACATATCCTATGTGCCTGTACGATTGTGTGCTTGATTCGTCGCATCACTGCTAGCCAATGAATGTGTAAACAAAGCGTAAACGTGTAGGAATTGTAAATATTTGCATACAGTTTTTTGTTTGTGTTGCTTTTGTTTTATTTTACTTTTTTCCCCCTTTTCAACATTTCAATGAATGAATGAACTCATGGGGGTATTGTTTGGTTTGTAGCTGGCCACCCAAGCCCGGTTGACTGAAGTCAAGTCGACACAAACAAACCGAACATCACACATACATACATACGTTCATACATACATATGTATTTACGCGCAGGAAGTTTACGCTGATGCCAATTCGCTTGCTCACACAAACAGTCATGCACGCTGGCGCCTTTCAGTCACCCAGTCAGCCATTCTTGACACTCAGCGGGAAGCTGTCGCGCCCCATTACACTCACACCACCCATAGTACCGTTATTGGCCGTCGCAAAAAATCTATGCCTCGTATCACAAAAACATGTACATACATACGTATGTAGGTGCATATATGTATTTATGTATGCAATGAGCTTTCTTCGCAAAATTTCATTGCCAACCGCGTTGATTGTAGCGTGAATGTTTCCACGCTTTTGGTAGGCGCGCATGTGTGTGTGTGTGAGTGCGATGTGCTGCCACTGCTCGTACTGTTTTCTGCTTTAAATATTTATGTGTTATTTCAACATTTCATGATTGAACGCCTTCATAATTCATCCACTTAATGCGTCATAAATATGTATGATTTTAGGGAAAACGATTTTTTCATTACTTTCATTTAGGCTGGACCTTGATTGACCTATATTCAATTGACTAATGTTTATTTCTTCTTTACTAGGGTAGAAACCGCTTACGCGGTTATAGCCGAGTTAACAACAGCGCGCCAGTCGCGTCTTCTTTTTTCAATGCGGCGCTAATTGGAGATTCCAAGCGAAGCCACGACCTTCTTCACCTGGACTTTCCAACGGAGTTGAGGTCTTCCTCATCTTTTGCTTCCCCTCGGCGGGTACTGCGTCGAGTACTTTCAGAACTGGAGTATTTTCGTCCATTCGGACGATATGACCTAGCAAGCGACCATAAATCTTCCGCAGAACCTTTCTCTCGAAAACTCGTAACGTCGATTCATCAGACGTTGTCATCGCCCCTGCCTCTGCTTCATATAGCAGGACGGGATGTAATGAGAGAGGACTTTACTTCTCAATTGTCTACTCAGTCTGAAGTAGCACCTGTTGGCAAGAGATATTTTGCGTTGGATTTCGCGGCTGACGTTGTTGTTGGTGTTAATGCTGGTTCCAAGATTGACGAAATTATCTACAACTTCGAAGTTATGGCCGTCAACAGTGACGTGGTCCAAAAAAGTTTGCTAACTTCTTCTAAAGAGCGGTGCATGTTAAACGAGCAGAAGATAACGTCTTAAACATATGATGCTGATGAATGCTGATGTCGACTGTATTTAGTGAGGTTGCTTTTCGATTTTCCTTTGAAGTCAGATAAGCTCTACAACATAAACAATTGAAGTCCATAACTTTTATTGTATTTTTAGGATTTGAGCTTGCTTCTAAGCTCATCGAACGTATCTTTTTGATGTTATGAATATGATTAAAGTTCATACCCTTCGTCCAAAAATGAATACAATATCAAGCTGCCCACCGCGACGTGGCTTCGGCAAGAACAGTCGGGACTTTGGAAAAAGGATACTGCGGTTGTCCAAATGGGTTATACTTGTATGAATATGTTGCGCAGTCAGCTGAGCTCAGATGTTTCCATTGGAAACGGAGAATTTAGATCGATTAGCCGGATATTATTATTAAGTACTGCATATAGCTTGTTTCTCAGCTGTCCAACAGACACATTTTCAGGAGACACGAAATATTTTTTCAAAAGACCAGCAATGTATGTGGTTTGGCACCCTCGTTCTAGTATAGAATTTGTTCTCAACACACAAAGTATTATTTATATCTTCTCTTCTACTTCCTTTTCCTTTATTTAAAAGCGAACATTTGGAGACTTTGTCATTGGCCTCAATCTAACCAAAAATTTGGTAAATATACAGAAGTATAGAAGAATCTATAGATGGAAACGCATAGGTTCTCCTGGCCAAGCAAAACACTTGAGACTTCAGAGAAAATCTATGCGGATTTTGATTTTATTACTCATCATTTGAAGTACCCTGTGGAATAAACTAAGTCAAACAGTAAATACCCAGTAATTGCTCAAATCATTTAGGTCGGTATATTTGTTTGTGTATTTACTTACAGACGCCTCATAAATTTTAGCGTTTCAAATTAAATTGTTTATTGTTGCTCAGGCTGCTGCCAACGGCGCTGGTGTTTTTTATTACTTTACTACTTTAAATGGAATTCATTTCAACTTATTATATAATATGGTTCCCAGAATTTTAATTATACGTGGTAATATGCGTACAGGGTTATATGTTACGAAATTTCGGAATCTAACGGTGACTTAACACATTATCATATGATTATTTTATATTACTCCTCATTGACTAATGTGTACATATGTAAGGACTCTGCCTGTGAAAATACACAATAAAATTGTCGGCTGGAAACTCTTTTTGTAGAATTCTTTTAATATTACTGTGTAAGTCTCAAAATATTTTACTGCTATAACTTGTTGCCTTTCGAAGATATTAAGTTACTCACAAACGGTGCAACTGCTTAAATGTGACAATCCAGTTTGACAGCTGTCAAAATGCAACCCTGCAGATTCGAAATCCCAAAATGAACGAGCCGTTATTTTATATATTCTAACCTCCTTATTTAGCTGCATATTTGATTTCTGATTATGTGTGTTGTTTGTGTATATTTCCAAGCAATACAAACACACTTGTAGATGAGTTTCATCCTAGTGCTGAAAGTTTAATTGGAATTTAATTACACGAATGCCAGCGAAAATACGAGAAACCAATTCAGGTAATTTAGATGTGAGATGCTCGCGACTGCAGCGCTGGCTGGATCAATGGTAATGAGTGAGCTGGGTAAGCAAATAAATAAAATTCAATGCAATGGAAGCAAATAGTAAGCAAACTTGCAAACAACAACAAATAAGTATAGCGTTAGCAGTAGTTTATACGCTCTTTAATTGACCAAATAAATTGTGAGCGCGTTAATTTGACCGCTCGATGAGTGACGAGCGCACGAGACGCAGATTGCGGAAGCTGAAGTGATAAGAGTAATCGAATATTTACGCTGTTGAATGAATCGCTCAAATTAATTGGATTTTCTTTTATGTTCTTTTCGTATATTCTTTTTCGGAAGAAAAGAGAGCGAGTGCATAGTAATTGAATGCGGTAAGTAGATTTCTTCGGAGCAAATTGAGTAAACTAAGTAAGGAGATTGCAGCATTTCAGTTCGCTCGCACGTATTTCTATATAAGAATAGATTACTTAGGTGTAGTTTGGATAGAAGGCACAATATAACATCGTCAAATTTGTATTCAAAGAAGTTTCTGAAACCTAAATTAGGTGTTCGATTGGTCAAAAAGTTCCTGGCAGTCATTTATCGCGATTTCTAGAACCGTGAAATGTAAATATGAGTTTCAGTGGTTATAAAATTAAGAGATCCTCAACGACATTTATATGAGAATGTTATATAACAATAACAAAGAAAAATTCTTTAGGCAGTAAGAAGATGTAGGGTAGTATATGAAGTCAACTTTGAGTTGTACTCATACAATACATCGACAATATGAAGAGAAAGATTGGTATTTGAGCTGTAATAATTTCAGATTTTCATTTTCAGTGCAAAAAGAGCTTATGAACAGTTCAAAGAAATCACAGTCTATTATCATTTCAGCAAGACAACAACATTTACACTATGAGTGTACTGTAACTTAGCTAAAATGTGCTTTCTTATCGTTACTCTTATACTTGAGACTCGCTCATCTCATTTAAAATGCTGCGGAATATTAACGAGAGCACAGCTGATATTATTATCGCAGTTTATTTTCAAGAACAGAGACACCGCGAAGTGTTTACGCTGTAATTTCCATTTAATATGTGTGGGCAATCATGGCTTCCATTAAATATTTTTCACTAACTAATTCAATCTACTGGCTGGCATTATTCTATTGTTTAATAAAAGGAAGATTGAGCTGCTCTACGCTGGTCAACGGTGAAACCATTGAAATCGAATTCAATGATCAACAACAACGTAAGATTACCCTGACGGGAATGTGCAATAAAAGCTGGGCCGGTGAGGAGTACTATGCGTTTCGTGGTATACCGTACGCCAAGCCGCCTGTGCAAGAGCTAAGGTTCAAGGTAAGAGTTTAGATAATACTGGTTTAAAATTTGGAAGCTTGTGTGATACTACATGATAGGAGGCGGAGAAGTCAATGAGGATATCATAGTACCTCTTTACTGGCATTTTTCTGACTCCGTCTCAGAAGTGCCGAGAGTGAAGACTATTGCGCACTTGTGTAATAATTTCACCTACCCCATCCAAGCAAGGTGAAATCGACACTGACACCTTCAAGTTCGAATACATAATAAGCTAAATTACTCTACGAAATGGCATGCAACTAAAATAAGAACTTCATTTAACATTCTTAGCGCACTTAACAGTCCTCATTCACTTCTAGGATCCCCAACCACTTGATGAATTACCCAGCTACATCGATGCGCGCTACGATGGCCATGATTGTCCGTCTATTTACGCCACCAATGCCTCCGAGGATTGCCTCACGCTCAATATTTACACACCAACCGTAAGCCACACTCGCTAGTTCCTAAGCTCAACTTAACAAATTTCATCTTCCAGAATATTGAAGCCGCCAAGTTGCCAGTACTTTTGTTCATACACCCTGGTGGTCTGTATATTGGTTCCTCGCTAAGTACCTTCATCAGTCCCGCTTATCTACTTGCCAAGCCCGTTGTGTTGGTAACATTCAATTATCGTCTGGGTACGCTCGGTTTCCTGCAACTCGGCACACGTGACATACCCGGCAATGCAGGCTTCAAGGATCAAGTGCAGGCTATGCGTTGGGTACAGAAATATATACAACACTTTGGTGGCAACCCCGAAGACGTCACGCTTATGGGTTATAGTGCTGGTGCCCTGAGCGTTCAGTTACACTTGGTCTCACCCATGTCGCGTGGACTTTTCCACAAGGCCATTATAATGAGCGGCTCGCTGCCACCGCAGGCAATATTGCCACATCATACACAATTGGAATTGCTGCGCAAACAAGCGCGTGTACTTAACTGCACGGAAGTAGCGGTTGAAGCGCAGTTATTAAACTGTTTTCGAAAATTTAACGGTAATGAAATCGCTGCAACGCTACGTGGCCTTTTCGCGTTCGGCAAGGATAATCCGATTTACATATATTTACCGGTTATTGAAGCTGATTTCGGTCAGGAGCGTTTTTTAACTGAAAATCCATTTGAAAGTCTGCAAAGTGGTGAGTTTGCCAAGGTGCCTATACTGATCGGTTTTACAAGCGGTGAATTTTGTCAGTCAGCTGTGGATATTTTTCGAGATTCGAAACTGGAACGCAGTTTTTATGAAGATTTTCAAACGCTGGCGCCAGAAATATTTATGTACGCTGGCTATAATGGCAGTTTGAGTGAGATTAGCGAATCATTGCGGCAGCACTATTTGCCAAATTTTGCGGGGCTGGATCGTACGAATTTGGCGCATTTGTGCGACCTCTTCTCGGATGCGATTATTCGCTTTGGCGCACAACGTTTAACCGAGTTAGCTGCGCCACACACCAAAATCTTTCCCTACAGCTTTGAATTTAGTAGCGAGTTTAGCAATCTGGACTATCCTCTTCGGCCAGGTAGGTAGTATTTAAATTTTTTAAACCGAATTTATCGTCGTTGTAACAATTTAGAGTACTGGCAAACAAAAGTTTCCAGATTCTTTAGTAATTATACGGCATAGAGTTGTGTTACATTCAATTTCCGTTTCCTTCGCGAGTTAGTTATGCTCAATTAATTATTTTAGGGATCTAAATAAGTCAGGAATTATGAGAGATATATGTAATTCCTAACATTTGATTCGTTTCAATAAAATTTTGTTTATTTTACTTTTCTTCAAAGGAGATGAAAGGTAGATAGTTGATTAGTATTTTACTGTGCCTAGGGACATTACTAAGATTTTTAGGATAGTGAGCTCAGAAGTGAGCAACTTTGGACGTGACTTTATTGTTCAGTTTTTTTGAAAGCGGTTTGAAACCTCAACCGATCAGAACTCATTGGAAGAGCTCACTGTTCCTTCCTTGCAAAATATTAAACACTCCATTTCATTATCCTTTGAAATCTCAATTAACTTTTCATTTACCTAATTGTAGCGCGTGTCGAACACATGGATGATTTAATGTATTTATTCGAAATGAATGCCAGCAACTTTAAGCGAAACGATTCCAGCACTGCATCCATGATTCGACAGTACACAAAATTCATATATGAATTTGTAATAGCTGGGTGAGCTTAATACTTATAGTTTGTGTAAACTTTCCTAAAATTAAAAGCTTTTTTTTTAATTTTCAGCTCATCGCTTTTTGGCAAGCTCCCCACTTATCCCACAGGGTACACAAAAATAGGCCGTTCACTGGAATTTCAACCGGGCTACAATTTCGCCAAGGATATCTACGAAAAGTGGAAACGCTTGTTTCATTTAGATAATAACAATAAATGAAATTGTGAAAACTTAACTTGAAGCATGCTTTCATATTAACTTTATTCTATATTATTATGTGCGCCATTTTGAATTTTTTTTTATTTTTATTCTGACTCATCATCATTTGAAGCGAGCAATGCGCCCGCATAATTCAATTACGTCGCTGTGGCTCAGTCAACTGTCAATGATATGAACTCTGACGCCAGAGGAGCAGATTAAACCAATACATATGTAAGTGTTTTCGCATATACCTAACGGCTATTTAAAGCTGCCCCGTGCTTGCACATGTATATGTGTCTATATGCAAAGTGTCTGCGCGCACTTCATTTAATTTTGAGTTGCTTAATTGAATTGAGCACCGAAGGTGATTAATTAAGCAAAACGATTGGGGATTTCAAGGGCTTTAAGCGTTGAGTTGTGAAATTGGCGTTTGAAATGTATGGCAATAAAATTTGTTTAAAGTTTTACGAGAACTCAATAAATCTTTAGAATTGCGTGTGATAATGAGTTAAGAAACAATATTTCATGAAGAGGTGATAATGCAGACGAGACACGGTGGAAATATGTGTAGCCAAATATTGTGATTTAGCCAAAAAATACTCGTATGCCTGGTAAACCTTATATTCCCTATCTTAAAGTTAAGTCTTGGAAACGACGCTTGAAAGGAAGACCAACACACGCATCTCTTTGTCGAACGAAAATGAACTTCCGCTATGTGGCTATGTCTGAACTTGATATTGCCGCAAAGATAATATAGCTGTGACGTTGAGCGACACCAAAAACTGCGTCAGTATCGGGAAGTACTTCTCCGAACCGTTCGATACCAAACGAGGTTTCAGACAAGGGGACTCCCTATCATGTGACTTCTGTAACCTATTGCTGGAGGCTGGCCTCAACAAACGCGCCGTTAGTTTTGTTTTCTCCAAACTGTATAAAGAAGCGAAGCGTAGGGGACTGGTTGTGGATGAGGACAAGACGAAACATCTCCTGTCATCAAACAAATAATCATCGCATTTGCGATATGGCTCCCACGTCACTGTTGACAGTCATAAATTTGAAGTCGTGGATAACTTGGTCTATCTTAGATCCAGCATCAACAACGTCAGCCTCGAAATCCAACGCATATTAACACTTGCCAACAGGTGCTACTACAGACTGAGTAGTTAGACAGTTGAGAAGTAAAGCCCTCTCTCGGCGAACAAGGATCAAACTGTATAATTCCGTCATCATTCCCCTTCTTCGGCGTCATGGACAATGACATCATCTGATGAGTCGGCCTTAGGAATGTTCGAGAAAAAAGTTTTTCGGAAGATTTATGGTCACTCATGGCGAGTACAGTGGCTGCGATGGTTAGCTAATGTTGTCCGTATGGAAGAGAATACTCCTGCTTTAAAGGTTTTCGATTCAGTAATCGCCGGTGGAAGCAGAGGAAGATGAAGACCTCCACTCCGTTGGAGAGATCAGGTGGAGTAGGACATGGTATTTCGAATTGTCGCAAAATAGCAAAAAGAAGAAACGACTAGCGTGCTGTTGTTGACTCGAACATAACCGGGTAAGCGTTGTCTACGCCAGTAAAGAAGAAGAAGAAAAGTTCAACACCTTAAGATTCTAAAAATATGAGGACTTAGAGGTCTTTTGACATCTTTAGAAAATTTTTGTTGATCCATCTGGGTTGATTATGCCTCACCTTAATTATAGTGCCATAATAACTATTAATTTCTACCAAGAAATTATTAAAATTTGGAGAAGCTTCATCTTCATATTAAAGCTAAACTTCAAGTCTAAAATCGTTACGAGCCGAAAGTTAGCTAAAATCAAAATTAAATGTCTTTGAGACAAATATTGTATGATCCTATTAAATCTATATTTACTAGTGCTCTGGTTAAACAACTCGTTCTTCAAATCGTTCAAAAATAAGTAAAACAAAGTTATGCGAATTATCTAAATGAAGTAATTTAGCGATTTTATTGTCACTTTTAATCTCTAAAATGCTAAAACTAATTTTTATAACATTTGCAAGCGGTTTCACTTAATATTAGCCCCAAATGCATTTAAAATGCTCTCTCTGAGCGCGCAAAAAGCCCGCAAAAAGAGCAGCTATGCACAAGGCAAGCGAAAGGGGCTGCGAATAAAATATATGTATATATACATACATAAATATATTAGGGTGTGTCAAAATGCTGATGCAAAATTTATAAGGGATCTATATGCGGAAGAAAAGTATCTGTGCCCAGGCAGGATTTTCAGCTACAATTAAAATGATTCAATCCTGTTGAGGAAGATTTTGTAGAAATTTCATGCACGACAAGAATGCGCGCTGCAAAAAGTGTTATCTTAAACGATTGTAAAGTTATGATATTTTAAATAAAAACAACTTTTCGAAAGTGTTCTTCACATGGCACCTTTCGAAATTTGGAAAATATGCTGCCTATTTTTATCGCTGCAAGTTCATATACTAAATAAGCCCATAAATCCGCAAATAGTTTTGTTTGGGTCATCCTAATACACACATAAAAATATATCTATATACATGTAAGTGGACGTGTAGTCCCTTTGCGCATAGCACATTGCATAAATTTATGGCCAGCTTGCAACAAAAGTCAACGCAGCGCAACGCCATACTATGCCATGCCATGCCAGTTCCGTTGCCCAAGCCAGTGCCATTGCCAATGCCCTTAGCTGTTGGCAATGGTTGTGGTTATGGCTGCGGTTGTGGTTGTGACAGCGGTTGCTGTGTGTTGATGCAGAGAGAGTCAGCCAAAAGTGGCACAACCTGCTACGCAGCCCTTGCTGCCCGCTGCCGCGTTCCACTTGCTAGCGTGTGAGGTATATCCATTAAATGGCAACAACAAAGAGAAGAAAAATGTGTGATTTAAAGCGCAAAGAGATGAATTCGCAAAATTCGCGCATAGCACGTACAAAATGCACGACTTGTGTGCAAGTGCCATGTGTACGCTGTTGTATAGGTGTGCAGCGGAAATACAGATGTTGCAGTGAGCACACACACAAACACCCCTGCACGTGGCTGTGTGTAAACATGCCTTTAGTGGCACTCACTTTTATTGTCGCAACGTCACATTGTGAGCAGCAGGCGAATTATGAGCAACAGCCAAAAAACAACAACAATAACAATAAGCGTACTAAATGAAGAAGCAGCCACAAAATAAATACAGCACTTAGTAGAGTACATATGTTTTTACGCACGTACGCACGCACACACGTGCGTATGCATGAGAGTGTATGGACTTAATGGCCATAAAGCCATTTGCACCCGGTTGGCTAAGCCTTATAGCCGGCCTTCTAGTGCGTCAGCGGGCATACAAGTTCAACAACGAGTTCAAGGTGAACCGCTGTCTGTCTATCTGCCCAGCAACGCACACACACACACACAAACTCGCGTCGATAGTGTCTCATGTGTGCACATGTTTTTCCACACTCGTGCATACTTAGCACATCAGCCTGTCGCATCTTTCAAGAAATCTTCACTGTCTTTTCAACCGTAGTTTTTACTTTTCCGTTTATTTTGCGCTTTTCTCTCTGCGTTCATGTCCACTATTTACTTCCTTTCTTTTGTGTTGCGCATTTTGTACTTGAATGCAGTGTAAACCTTTTTGTTGCAAGTTGCACACTTCCTTTACTCAAGAGACATACACCGATTTTTGTCATTTGATTCGTAAAACTTTGTTGTTGCTTGGGGAATTGCTGCTGTATTTAAAGTTCTGCGATGTTTGCACTTAAGAACCAGTTCTTATTAAGAACAGTTGGAGTTTTTGCGTAAGTAATTTTTCCCATCTTACATATGTAGCTATAAGATCGGATATAGGCTCTCTCAAAAATTGCATACAGTGCTCTGCTCGTTCATAACATTTTTGGTATTCTTAATTCAGATAAATTTATGCATCACGGACTTCAATCCACATAATTTTTTCACCATCCAGTCTGCACATTTCAAAATCTTGTATACCTAAGACTGGTGAAGCATAATGAAAGGAAATCCAGAGAGATTTCTCTATCATAGACTTTAAATCCGTCCGTTTTTGCTGTACCGTCCGATTTCGAAACCTTGATAACCTAGAGCTTTAGCCACAGTGATGAAGTATTATTTACAAATTCTTATAATTTTGAGACCCAGATCCTCACACAACTAGTGAAACATACTGAAAAAGAAATTCATATAGTCTAATACTCACATCCTTTCGTTAACTCATTGATGTATTTTTAAACAGCCTAGCATATTCACAAATAATGGAGAACCTAAAGTTAACTGATCATATCATTAATACGTTCAAAACGAAAGTTTTTGTTAGAAATTCCGCGCAGAATAAACTAAAAACTTGAATTTATTTGAATGTAGGCAACGAAGAACAAGAAAACATGCCAAACGCTTTCTTCTGCTGTTCCCCAAACAACTTTATCATTGCACTTTTCAAAACTTATATGTTGGCGAGCCACAACTCGGCGCTCGGTTTTGAAGTGAAGCAACCTCAGCGAAACATCAACAGCATACAAAATTTCTGACACGTTCGTTCCGTAATCGCTAAGCGTTGCAGCAACAAATCACAAAGAAAGAGCATTGAGAAATCTTGAGTCTTGACATTGACATTGTAAATTACATAAATTATTGTCTTGTTGACACTGTTGGCGACATTTAAATGTCAAATGTGTGGCGTAATAACAATTAAATTAAATATGCGAGCACTTTGGACCGCAAACAACAACAAAAACACTTTTTCAAAAGCAAATCAGTTACAAGTAATTAGTATGGCCCACGGTGTGAGGTGAGTTGAATATTCCGGAGAGTGTCTCGGACAAAGCGCGACTGCAAAAGATGCTTGCATGTATGTTTCTGCTTATCATGCTTTCTTTTTTAAGGAAGTTCAGCGATCTGGCTTGGCCCCTGGAAATTTTTTATACAATATAAGCTTGGAAATTGAAAATAAATGAGGAAATATGTTATAGAATGAAAAGAGCATAGAGTTGTTAACTCTATATATTTATATTGCATACAGACCCATTTGCTTTGTAACAACGGATAAGAGGGTTGAGCCGAAATATGCACAAAAGTCTAAGTACATTTTTCTGACAAAACTGCTGCGGTGCCAGCGAAGAACTCGACTGGGTTTTTTCTTGCAAACTCGGAACTATGGACACTATCTCTGTTTATCAGTATATACCATAGTACAACAAAGGTCCAAATACGTGGACTTCTGTAAATAAACATTTGTTAAAGAAGACTAAAGTGAGTTTTAGGTTGTACAATTATCGTTATGGACCTTTCAAAGGAACCTTGGATTAAATAAAACTATCACTATTGTTTATTATTCCGTTCTGTTGACTCTAACCAATATCCAGTTAAAGCAAAAGCGATTGAGTTGAATTACAAAAAATACTAGAAAATGTGCATGTTCTCACAAAGATTCACTGCGTTTACGAATCACATTCCCATTTTTTCGAAATCTAGTCAATATTAGCTATTTTCTACTCTAAAACGTTTTACACTTAATTAACTTTAAGCCAATTGGAGAGCTCTTCGCAAACAGTAAACTGTTTGCTTTAGTCAACTCGATAAAAAGAAGAAAATGGGGGTTGGGGAAGAACATTTCAAAATACAAGGTGATGTCCAAAGTAAACAGGACTTTTTGAATCTAGGGCCCGCTAGTGGAACCATCTATATGACGGCTTGTGCATTAGAATCTGCTATTTTTATCGATTGTCCAGTGAGAAAATGAGCTTTGAACAAACAGCCAACATTAAATTTTGTTTTAATATTGATAAAACTTTTACCGAAACGTTTCAATTATTGCAACAAGTTTATGGCGATGATTGCCTATCCCGTAGCAGAGTGCACAAGTGGTTTACACGTTTTGAAAATGGTCGTGAGGACATAAATGAAGATCAACATGTGGGCCAATCAAAATCCGTGATCACCGGAAATTGCATCGAAACTGTGCGTGAAATCATCAAAAATCAGTCGAAGTCATCATTGAAATTCATAGAAAGAAATTGAACATCTCCAAATTTTCGATTTAACGCATTTTGACCGAACATTTAGGCTTACGAAAGGTCTGTGCACGGTTTGTTCCGCACAATTTGACTGACGACCATAAATTGCTCCGAATCCAACATTCAAAGGCGATCTTGTGACCAATTATTTGACCAAAAATCACATTTCAACCGCTAACCACTCCCCGTATTCACCTGATATGGCACCATGCGACTTCTTCATTTTCGAAAAAATGCATTTGCAGACCTAGAGGCCATTCAAAAGGACTCCACCGGCATACTGACGGCCATACCAGACAACAAGCTAAAATTCGTTCGACATGCTTTTGAACCGTGCAAAAAACTGTATTGACGCAGAAGGAGACTATTTTGAATAAAATAAATTGACTTTGCCGAAAAAACCACTTGTTCAGTTTTTTTTAAAGTCCTGTTTACTTTGGAACACAACTTGTATATTATACTAAAAGTAGATTCCATTTCAAAACCGCAAGCAGTCTCTTACTCAAAAGTTCTTAAAACAAGGGAGGCAATACTACGGCAATGAGACGGAAAGGCTGCGGCAAAAATACTTAATTTTCATTTTTATTGACATTTGAGGTCAATGCTTTGAAACATTTTAAAACTATAGTTATGTATGTGTGTGAATGTTCCATACTTCCAGCATATCTACAAGCGTAAATGAGCTGTGGCTTCGGAAGCGCTTAAATGCACATCACGTTTTCAATTTAAAAGATATTATTGCCATTTGACACATGTCATGTGTGTGCTGCAGAATGAAAGAAGGTTCTAAAAGGAATGAGAAAAAATATTGAATAAAAATGTTGCACAAAAAGTCAATACTTTTTTAAATTGAATACACAAATTCCTACAAACTTACGTACTGCGAAAAAGTCTCAAATTTCAACAAAAGTACAAAAACGAAGAGAGTGGGGAATGACAACGCAAAATATTGCCAATTGCAGCCATCAAATTGTGAACTTTTATTACCTCGCCAACAAATTAAATTGACCAAATAAAATCTTACTTTCCACTGGTTTATTATGCTCCGACCACGCGCTTTGTTTTGCATTTTTAATTGGGCGCTCATTTACGAAATTGTTTTTGTTATCTTTTTGTGAAAATTGTATATTTTTGATTTAGTTGTTTTTTGTAATTTTTATTGTAATTTACTTGCACATTTGCTTTGTTGTGTGTTATTATTTAATTAATATTTGAGTTTCTAAATTTGAAATTGATTTATTTCAAGATCACGACAGCCAAAATAAAATAATTGTTTAGGGGCACGCCCAGTGTGACCGCCTAAACACAAGGTGATTTATGGGATTTTATTTTTAAGAAAACTACAGCAAGACATATTTAACAAGGAGGAGCATATATTTCTACATAATCAAAAATAAAATAATATTTTTAACCGGTTTCGCTATTTTCAAATTTACTACAGCAACAAGCAGCCACATTTAGTAGACTGTAACTCAAAAAAAAAAATATTATATATTCACTATAAATTTTAGTATGTTATTTTAAAATTGGAGGTTATTAAATATAACCTTTTCTAGGTTATGTGTTTATCGGAGTGGTTACAGACAAGAGAAGTTTAGTAGATTTCTTGCAGTTTTCAATAAAATAACGTTCCTCCTACCAATTACTAATTTGGGAGACTAGTAAAAAGCTAGAGAAATTTTATTCAAATCCATCGAGTAGTTCTTGAGTTGCTTTAGGTTGAAGCCACACAGAAGTCTTCACACATTGAAAATACTGGAGCATGTTTCCAAAAATGGCTGAACTTTAACAAAAATATGTCAAACTGTGTATAAACATGCGAGCTAAAAATCAACCAGTCCAGCACGAAGTGAAGAAAATATAGCAGCCGCAGCTGAGAGTGTAACCGAAAACCGTGGAAAGTGGATTCAACACCGTTCGCAGCAACTTGGACTGACGTAGGCAAGGACTTGGCACATTTTACGCCGAGATGTTAAATTGAAAACGCACAAAATACAGCTTGTGCATGAACTGAAGCCGATCGACCTTCCTAAGCGACATGGCTCCGCTCTATGGGCTCTGAAAAAGATCAAAAAGAACATCCAACCTTTTCGAGCTAAATTTTGTTCATCGATGAGGCACATTTCTGACTCAATGGGCTTGTAAACAAGCAAAATTGTCGCATTTAGGACCAAAAGTAAACTGAAGGGATTCAAGAGCCGCCATTTCATCCAGAAAAACAACGGCTTAGTGTAAATTGTGCGTCGGTGGAATCATCGGTCCATATTTCTTCAAAAATTATGCCGGTGAGAACGTAACCATCAATGGCGAACGTTTTCGCGCTATTATAACTGACTATTTGATTACTGAAATTGAAGCTCGTGATCTCGGTGAAATTTGGTTTCAACAAGACGGCGCCACATCGCATCAATCAGTGAATTTGTTGAGAGGTGAGCAGATAATTTCAGGTTCTGGGCCGGTCGAATGGCCACTAAGATCGTGTGACATCACACGGTTAGACTTATTCCTGGATGGGCCATCTAAGATGCAGCCACGGCCAACATTTGAAAGAGACAATCTTCAAAAGTAAATACCAATGAATGTTCTTTCGAATAATAATAAACACTCACCATTAAATTTGACGTTTCTGTGTTTTTTTTTAAGTAGAGACCTTCGAAATCGATCTCCCTTTATATGCATATATAAATGCATTATTGGATGGGCAACCATTTATTTTAAATAACTGTCGACACAATCTAAAGCGTTAAGTGGCAAGGAGGTGTTAACAAACATTACGTTTGCAACACATTACAACAATTGGTCACGCAATGCTTTTGAAAAATAAAAAAACCGAAAACGAAAACAAAAACAAAAAACCGAATAAATATGAAATATGCTAAGTGACCGACAATTATGAAAACTTAAGGTTGGGCGGAAAAAAATTAATTGCAGCAACAAAATATCTACGCATGCACGCAACTGAATGTCAACGAGTCGAATGTGTCAGTGCAACGCAGCGCTATGTGCCTCATGGTGAAGGTGCGGCAGCGTTGCGCTGACGTGCCAACCCGGGCGTGTAGAGCAATGATGCTCCAGGGACACTGGACACGAGATGATGGCTGAGTTGAGCACTGACTAGAAATTGTTGTTAACACAAATGCATTGCTTTGATTATACTGTTAAGCATACATATATACTGCTTCTGATTGTTGTTTTGATGGCACTGTTTATGGCGGTAACAAGCAAAAGGCATGTTGTGGTATTTAATTTGTTTTGTGATTTTCGATTTTCTGCTCGTTTGCATTTTTATATTTTTTTTTTTATATTTTGTTGTTGTTGTTGTTATAATTTTACTTGCTGGATACTTTATGCATACAAACATATATCAATCTTCTTCTCATCATTACTTCCTACACTTATGTGGTGGCATTTCTCCGCACCTCAAGCTGCGTTCATTCAGCTGAGCTGTTAAATTTCTTGACCGCACAGCTGTTCGCTCGCAAGCCGAGCAATATTGGGTCAAGTATTCAGTGTTTGTTTTACCAATTTTCGGATTTAATTTTATGATTGCACAGACACACTTTGAGCCAAAGTCGAAGGCGTGGAAAATACACACATTAACCAAGGATTGAGAGCGAAGTGGTAAAGTAGCAAAATAAGCGCCAAAAAATGGACCGACACTTGGTGTACTCAGCTAATTCGAGATTTTTGTTTTTGGAGTTGTAAAATTGTAGAATTAAATGTATACACTGAAAATAATACTTTTACTTCTTTGAAAATAAATCGAACAAATGTGGTTTTTTGCCATCTTTTGGTGTCACATATCCCACATATAAATCCTTGCGTTTAATAAAACGGTTGAGAATTTCATATTACGTTAAACGAATAAATAAATCATTACCATAACGAAATTATACGAGTAGACAAGTTATCAAAAATTCACAGATTTTTCCAAAATAAATTATAATGAAAGTAGAACAAGCTCACAAATTTATGCATACCTCGTCAAGCTCACTGTAAGCTTGAAGCAAAATTGTTAAAGTTATAATAGACGAACTTCAAAACAGCGCATCCAATAATAAAAGTGTTATCCGGCCCATAAATCACGTTTAGTGCGACGCTCACGACTCGGCAACATACAAACGATGCCGATCGCCGTACGATAAGCAGTAAATCGGCGATTACGTGAAATATCAATAAACTTTCAGGAGGTGAACGCCTGAGACAAACACAAAAACAAGAGAGAAATTAAAATTATAACAACAAAAAACGAAAATAAAACAACAAAAATAACAACAATCACAATAAAAATTAACGTGCCCCTCAGACGCCATATACGACCATTTACAGGCATGTATCACCCAATAAGTACATACATATGTATGTGTGAAAATATTTCGACAAACAAAAAAGGTGTAAATGAGCTCAGCACAAAAGCATGCGAATTACTAAATTTGCAAAAATTCCCACATATAATATTCGATTTTTAATTTTAGCGTTCCATTCAAATGTAAATTTGTTAATTGTTTACAAAATTCCTCGGGTTTGCATGAAATTGAAGCTTTAACTAAGTTATTTGCACAAAAAATAGAGAATATCGAACAATTCTGGATTAAAAATATTAGCCTAGTTACCTTACACACGGATTGTATACAATATTTTTTTCATGAAAGTAATTTCTATTTGAAAAAAAAAAAAAAACACCCAAATGGTAGCATGGTAGCCGTTGTTTGCCGGTTAAACGCCAATAATTTCAGGAATTTTTTAAAAATTACACTGTGATACAAAATAAATTATTTATTTGCAAGTGATGAAGGCAACATTTCATAAGTGCTTTAAAGCTTTAGCTCTATAAACTTTTTGTGCGCTTTTGAGCTTGGTAACCGAAAAAAGTTGTTTACAGAAAAAATTCAAAGAAATTCGAACAAATATTGAAATTATTCAAATGTTCAGGAAAATTGCGGTATTTGGCTGTTCTCGGGTCAAATAACTTTTCTTTCTATTTATTTTAACAAAAAGCTGCCGCTAGGTCGCGCTGTGAAACATCATATTGCTATTTTGTAGGGTTTTACTTGGAAAAATAATAATTGGATGTTTTTCCAATAAAATCCCACTTTAATTGAAAAAGTGATGTGGCAATGTTTATTGCACTGGCATATTGTCAGGTTACATGCACTCCAAGTACTTTTCTCCTGTGTTTATTTGTTACAGAATTATTATTTATTATTTTATACATTGCAATTTTAATTTCGCGCTCAGTATGTCAGACGGTCTACGCGCCGCAAAAACTTTCATTTTCCATTCATGCAATTACATTTTATTGTATTTGGCGCTTTGTTTTCGCCATTTTTTGCTCCATATTTGTCCATATTTGTTTACTTTGCCATTCTGTTGTGGCTCCACTTCTATTTTGTGTTGTCTGTTGTCTGCCTTTATTTTGCGAAATAAATGTAGGTAACCTTGACGCTTAGTCATAAATGAAATAAATACATACGAACAGTTAAAGCAACGAGTAATGAAATCGAATGAATGGAAAGGTGATAAATAATAAATGCGGCAACAAAAATTGTCACGTCAAATTAATCTAAATTCTAAATGGAATAAATTCTGAAACTGAAATACCAAAAATATATTTCTGCATAAATTTCGATTAAATGTAGTACTTTTCATAAATGAATGCTTTGCAGATTATGCCGATTGTTGTTTTTCAAAGCACTCAATACCAGCTTTGTTGCCAACAATTTGCTTTATTGCAATCGGTTGATGGATGAGACACATAAAGAGGCGCGAGAAAAGATATACATACAATGGCGTTCGGATTGAGTGTTTCAGTTGCGTTACATAGTAGGTCGAAGAGAATCACTAGAACTGGTTGAAATCTAAGCAACTTTTAGATTTCAACCAAGGCACAAACCTAAAAATATAAGATTAGCACGGAGAAGTACTAAACAGTTTTGTATGAATTTTTTTCTTTAAGCACTCTACAGAAATCTATATTAGTATGAATTACTGCCTTCACAATGCAGCTAATAGTAATTTTGAAACTTCTATAGACACCAAGGACCATACATTTATACGATATTTAAGTAGATATGTAACTATTTAACCATAAAACCTATTTGAGGACCATAGAAATATGATTCGTGTTAATTTTCTGACGCTGCTTCCTTCCTCGTTTTCAGAATAGTTGGAACTACACGGAACTAACTACATCTTCTAAGACTAAATTAAAGCTAAAAACGCCTACTCATCCAATTTGGTTTTGTGTTATTGAAACAGTACTAGTTTAGAGCTTTACATTTCATGAATTCCATAGACCAAAAAACATGTTATTATCATAAATCATTGCATTGTGAAGGATAATGGTTACAATTGGTAGAGAAAATGACATCTAAGATATTCTCTCTGATTCTGGCATATGCAGGAATACTTCTGAGATAACATATACGAAGTCCTGCCTTAGACTGGACAAATTTATATAACTTTTATGTTGAGATTACTACAGAAACTTCACAGTGATACATCTTTACAAAAGCTGTGTATATAATAACCTGACTTTTAATTAATATTTTTGTAAAATAATCACAAACTCTCGCCTCAACCAATCCGAGAGATGACCTTTCATTCTTCACCATCCACGAAGCCTAAATTAATAAATTTGAAATATTTTTGACACACTTTCAGAGCGAAAAAATAATTTTTCAAGAAGGCCAACACTTAAAATATTCACTACATAATTAAAATGAATCCATACTGGTCTAAAACGCCAGCAGCGTTGATGCAGCCAAAAAGGGAACGAAATATATACCCAAATACATATACATATAGACCTGTACAAGCATAATTTGAAACATAGAAACCCATTAAACAAATTGTTACTTTGAAGAGACAGCCAACAAAAGCACTGCAAACTCTTTATATATATTTATCGACAACTATACGTGCAAATTAGGGTGTACCAAAAATGTAGACCGAATAATATTTTGTGAAGCTTGAACCTTCTACAAGTTTTAGTGATGATAGATGTAAGAAATATACAGGTTTACATTACATTAAGGCGTGACATAAAGGAATCAAAGTTTAAACACCTCTTTGGGAACAAAGGAAAATAATTATTCTAAAATTTGATACGAGTATATAAATTTTAATCCGATTAGAGGCGGTGAGTGTGGCGCATTGATGAAAGATACAACTACTTTAAGCGTGTTTAAATCAAATTTCATCTCGTAAATATACTGTATTAGTATTAATTTCAGGTATGGTATAGCCAATAGTCCCATATTTTCCTCAAACTAAGATTTTATAAATATATGGAAGGTGATAAATTTGACAAGCTTACATTGAAGGAATCGATATATAATATATTTATATATATATATATAGTAAATTTGGAACTAAATCAAAAATAATTACCCATTCGTTATTTTTTAGGATCACCTTAATACACAAATATCATATATAACATTGTTCCATACAACTAAAGGTGGGAAATGGGGAGAGCACAACAAATTGCCGGATATAGTTTTGTTTTTACTCGCAATTTAAGTTTATACACAACAAAAGAGCGCAAAGCACGAAAAGGAAGCGGCGAAAACATTGCCAAACCGGATAGTCAAAGTACCGCAGAATAGTGGAAATGCAATAGCTGTGGAAGAATAGCAAAACAATAACGCTTCGACAAAAATATTTCCACGTTCCACATTCCTACCAAATAGCACGGTGGAATATTAGAATTTCTATAATTGATGGTATGACAAAAACAATTATCTCAAACAGAAAATACTCGTATTCAACGAAAAATGTTAAAAATTATTTGTACTAACGGTAAGTGGTAGGAAGCGCAGAGTAGCGAATCGGTGAATAATGAATGCAGCGAAATGCTTAAAACGTTGCCGGCGAATAAAGGCAGCGCAGATTCATTCACAAGCAATGCAGAACAAAGCGCGAAATTCACTCCGAAAGACACATAGCTAAGGAGCACCAGAGGAATTCCTAAAGCACGAAAGATAATGAAAGCAGTTGTAAATGGAATTTTGAGCTGCAAAAGGGTTGCAAGACGGAACGAAGCCAACTAACCACTTGTAGTTATTATTTTACTTAATTACAGCGTGGAAAATTGTTTCTGTTTTTGTATTGTTGTGCGAGTAAATTAGCGGAAGGAGTATAACGGTGCTGGGTTTTTGGCAGAAAATAACAAATGAGAGACTTTGTGGAAGCATGGTAATTGCATGGGGAAATTGCGAAAGAAGTTGCAGCAAAGAAGAGGCAATCCAAGGCACAGCAAGGACACAGCTAAAATCGAAAATTTTATTAAAAATTATAGAAGCAGCAAAACAAGTATGCTGATATATATAAATCTTCTGACCGTGTGTTTGCATTTGAACTGCTCCTAAACGTATGGACCGATTTTGATGAAATTTTGTGTGTATGTTCAAGGAGATTCGAGAATGGTTTAGATTTACAATTTGGTCCACTGGAAAGTGTTTTTTTTAATTAATTTTTCATTTGTAATTGATTGCTAATTTTAAATGTTTGACCGATGAATGGCGCTACCATCGCAGTATTCAATATTCAAACCTTAAATTGGCGTAAACGTGCATTAAACAAAACGATGCCAAAGTAAAAGGCGACATCTGTAGATCAAGTTTTCATTTTGTGGACAGAGTTGTTCGTTCTTAAGTAATAAATTGGGTCATTCAATACATCTATGGGTAGCTATACTATTTTTTTCATACCTGCTAACTATTGGAGGGGGTATCTTGACAGGCAATTTACAATTGCAAATGGTCTGGCATAAAAAATAGTGACATAACTGAAGTGTTGATAAAAAGGTCTATTAAAATTTGAGATATACAGAAATCTTTTCGAAGCATTGCACAGAGCAATGCAATATTTAAACGGGAACGAAGAATACGTATGTATATGCGTACAATTTCAAACTGATCCATCCTGAAAAATAATAAAATTGCTAAATATTGGGAATGATAGAATAGAACTGCAATCAAACACACAATGCAATGAATTAAAACTGGCTCATTTATCATTTGATGAATAATATACCACGGGCATCCCAAAAGACTGATGCCATAACCTGGCCAGCCGATTTTTTTGTCTTTTCACGCTTGAGAACCGTTTCCTCATATGCAGTCCACTAGGCTGACAGTCGATTGGACTTGATTGATTTCACTGATGCACAGCCCAAATTCAATAGTATTTTTACCCCAAAAACCAATTCTTTCTTAACGCACGAAATGCTTTTTGATTAATTTTTGTTGCTTCATCAGAAATGCGATTATTCCTTAACTAATATTTATAATCTAACTAATAGAAATCATATAGATGGTATTAGTAGTACTATCTATGTATCAGCTACAGTAAAACTTGGGCGGGTCCTCTAGTACTTACATATATAAAAATGTGACTATATTCAAAATTTAAAACAGCAACTATTATGTTTTTCATAAACCAAATGGCGATGACTGGCCTCAGGCTCCCGAAGAACGCGTGTAAAGATTTGATATGTCATAAATTCTCAACTCTAAACTGATTGGTCTTACGAAATGTGTTTCAGACAAACGAACGTGATTAGAAATCGATTAAAATAAGCCCACCAATGAAAAGTTGAAATCTCGAAGTCGTGAAAAAGAAATCCATGCTCTATCACAATTTAAACGAAGTTGAAAAATTTTTTAAACACGGAAAGTTTTATAGCCTTTTCGTATAGCTGCTTTCGATTACCGATAGGCGCGATTAACGTTCAGCTGTTCTTCATTTTGTATTTTTCCTAATGTTTAAAATTCATCAGCTCGTTGCTATTTCATCAATGTACACAACCAAATTTACAGCCTGGACAATAACCTAAATCAACAGCATGAACAATAACCCGCGGAGTTGAATTTCACTTTCTAGCCAGACAATTGATCAATTAACTTTTGCGCGAAAAGGCATTTTCGATCGAAATATGTTTGTTTTCAATTAATTAATTTTAATGCAATTTAATATAAATTATTATAGCTTACTTACATAGGTTTACATATGACTAGATCGGTATAATTTTTCGTATTCATGAACCTTTATGTTTTTAAAACCAGTTGAACCGTAGAAGTAGTAGCTTACCTGCAAATAATAAAAGAATGGACTCTATGAATTAAACATTTGAAATATACATATATACATATATACTAAAAAATTATTTACAATATCTTTTTTTATCTTATACTAGGGTGACCCTTGAAGCTGAGAATATATTTATGTCATAATTTCCAATACTTGACTCTTACGACTTTGCTACTTTATTATAATCAATGTCACCCATAAATTTTGATACAGATTATGGATGGTTCTACGATTTTATATTATTTCTGCATAGTTATACATATGTATGTATATAATACCTAAACAGTAATATAATATACTTGTATAGTCTATACGTGGGCTGCTATATATATTTCTGGCCTAATAATGAAAATAGGCAAATATATCAATGAAAATGTTTTTTCTCGTTAGATTTGGCTCGTCTTGGAAGACCCACACGGTCGATTGCTGTTTTGTTTCGGGCTCATACGCATAGATCCATGATTCGTCACCTGTGACGATCTTATAAACGTCTTTTGAAGCATCGCGATCGTATTTTTTCAGCACATCTTTACACCAATCCACACGAGCCTTTTTTTGAGCGATTGTCAAATTGTGCGGGATCCAACGAGAACAAACCTTTTTTACGGCCAGATGTTCATGCAATATCGAATGTATGCTGGTGGGAGAAATGCATAGGCATGCCTCTATCTGAAGGTATGTTACATGACGGTCTTGCATTATCAGTTCACGTACGGCATCGATGTTTTCTAGCACAACGGCTATTTTTGGACGACCTTCACGGAATTCGTCTTTGAGCGAGCGTCGGCCACGATTGAATTCGTTGTACCAGTTTTTCACAGTGCTATATGATGGTGTTTCATAGCCATACAAAGATTTTAGTTCATCGATGCACTCTTGTCGTGATAATCCACGTCGAAAGTTGTGAAAAATGATCGCACGAAAATGTTCACGAGTTAATTCCATTTTTTGGCCGAGATGAATTTTTTAATTCCCTGTAAATAAAACAATTCACGATTAAATGACAAAACGTTCTGAGTGATGTTATGCTAAAAAATGTCAAACTTTCCAATGGAAATGTCAGATTGCACCTGGCAACACTTAGTGTTGCCTAGTCCAGAAATATATATAGCAGCCTATGTATACGTATATAGTAATTCGTATCTTTTGCCATTATTATTTCTATTCTTCTGCTTTTCTACTTCTTTCATTTGTTCTGTCTGAGTACAGATCTTTAAACTTTTGCGCACTTGTTTGTGTACATTTTAAAGTTATTTTATAAATGCGGTCGACAGACAATGTGGTGTGGCAGCCGCATTTGACGATGCCGGACACGTGTGAGCTGTTGCACTATTTGCAATGTGTGTCAATCTACACAAATATATTTGCATCTAAGTATATATATATAACCGCTATTATGTCACATGACGTATTTCCAATTCATATTTTAATTAATTTGCTAATATTTAATCTTTTGTGTTCTGCAACTAAAACTTGAAACTAAATAATCGATGAATTAACATAAACTCTCTGCCAAGGTCCATCATATACAATATATTCTCTTTCATTCTTTGAACGAACATATCCATCGAAAATATCGTGAAGTGCTAAAGATTTTTATGGGCGGAACTTGTCAAAGGTGAAAGGAAGTGGAAAAGTCTAAGCACTTTCTTCTCTACCCAACTTTCGCAAGACTAAGATTGAAGCATTTCCCTTTCCACGCTTTCTACGAACCCAACGTATTGGAACGAACTGATATTATACGCCTCAATAAATTTATTGCAGGCTCTAGTCGCCTTGATCTTATGGAACGGTATTTTTTATCTATACCCAGCAGTTCCAGGTATCTCAACGAACAAGCATTTCTATTAACTATTTACCTAATCTAACCTAGTTGTTAAGCTGCACGTGATTGTTTTGATGAAAGACACTAACGTGATCAAAGCTTTAGAAACACTAAGCTGTTAAGTCCACAGTTAACTGCTGAATCTTGTGTGGTTGGTGTCACACAACACATGATCGCCTCTGGCTTAAGATACGATTTAATTCATCACTATTTTTTTCCTTTCAATCAAGACATTATGTCGACTATCTATACAGATAAATAGAAGTATCACAGACTATTGGTTTTTCTTGACCAATTGTTTGTTCGATTCGCTAAACTTCGAGAGTAGAGTGAGTGGAGTGGCATCAATCGCTAAGGTTGGAATCTTTCTAGCAAGTTCTGCTATAAAACATATATCTTATGAAGAAACTCAAATATAACCTTGAAATAAAGTAAAATCTAGCTATCGAACGGTCAGGGACCATTCGAACTTAAGCAAACTATTACGACTTAATCCCGCCATTTTAAAGCTAACAATTTCTTAAATTTTCAAAACGGTAAATCAAGCGTTGGCAAGTTTTCCACATGAAATTGTAGATAGTTTGCTTTCTCAAGAATACAATTTTTATTGTTTTTGGTATTGTAGTAGAGAAAAGTTTGGGAACGCTGCCGTAGTCCATGGTCGGATATAAATCCGAGTCTTTTCCGGTGGCCCGAATGTCATGCGAATATAGAAGACCTCTATAGTGCTTGTTTAAGAGAAGAGTCCAAATCCATTTTGGAAAGTGAAGGCCTCTGTCTTAGCCCATGCTTAATTGTTAAGAATTTTAATTATTCAAAGATCGTAAATCACGGTGGCAAGAAATATTATACTCATACAAATTAGCTTCCCATACAAACTGACCCTTCTCAACATTGGAAGAGTTATTTCGCAAAGTATTACTTAAACCGTTTTGAGAGCTTTACGAATTGAAGACCCACACACTAAATAGCCTTTTTGAGTCAATGCTCAAAAAACCACTCAATCCTTGTTGTTATTGCAATTTAATTTTCTGCAACTCCAGCAGCCACTCGGAAAATTTATGTTCCACAGATTTCCGACAGCTTTACGCAGCTTCGTTAAAAATTTCTTCCAAAACGTGGCTTACTCACTTCAAATACGGCCAAAGCCGCCACAATGCAAGCAATTTACAGTTAAGCAAGGCAAAACTGTGTGTTTTTCTTGAGATTTGCACAAATTTGCAAGCAAAATTTCATTTTCGCCATGAAATCTTCAACTAGCTACCAACTGCAGCAATAACAGCTGGCGAGCGCTTGACTTGTGCGGCTGCTTGGGCATGTGTGTGTGTGTGTGTGTGTCGGTGTGTTGGTTGGCGCATACAATGGGGAAAACAAATCCATAAATGGCGCGAAGATTTATGCAAAGTGAAAAATTGTTGCAAGCAAAGCGTTTATTATGCAATCAACGGCTGTCCATCAGCAATGCAGATTTGTTGTTATGCGTCTAGTAGCTTTGTATGGTCACACACACACCCATACACATACACAGCTGGTATATAAATGCGCATTTGGAAGTTCGAGCATATACATGTATATATACATATATACACATAGGGTCAGTTTGTATGGGATATATATGTATGTATGTATGTATGTATGTATGTATGTATGTATGTATGTATGTATGTATGTAAGTGCGTGTGTATGCATGCACAGGCAGTCGCAATTTGTTGGCAGCTTTGCGCAATTCGCAATGTAAACAGCGGCAGCGACGAAAATGGCAGCAGCAACAAATTGGCTGCAACATGTTGCGCTAGTAAAGTCGTAAGCGAATAAACAGCAATATGCTGGAGAATATGAATGGCGCAAGGAGAGTAAAAACATTTTTCTTCGCATCTTAATAGAGATGCCCGGTTTTGTGTCTTTCAAGTAAATCAATGTCTTTTGTCGACGGATTTCTGCGTTTCTGCGAAAATGTAGAAGCCACAAAAAAGCATCGAAAAGCTTTGTTTACGAAAAAAGCTCGTAGTAGCTGAACTCGTGGGTTTTTTGTGGAGGGAAAACAAGCAAACGCTGACTGGTAGTTGCTGAAATGTAAAATGCTTTGACTTTGTCGTTGTCAATGATCTCTGAAATACTCTATTTGGGAATATGTACTTTGTCACTTTTCATTGTTAACAATTCAGCATCTCTAGAGATTGTAACTAAAGTGTTTTCAAATGAAAAAAGCTCCGAAAGATAATCAATAGAGGAACGACGTGACGAATGATTTCAGAAATATTTTATTATGACATTCGTCGTATCAAGACCGAAAAGGATAACATAATCGAGATCCACAATTTTATTTCTTTCAAATTTTTCGTTGCTTATCTCTGCTTCCAGTGCTTTTATTTTTACATAGAGAGCTCAATATAGCCCAAATAATGCGGAAGAAAGAAAATGCCAGCAAAATTATAGTACAAAGCCTTTCTTTCATTATTTTTCTCTCATTCTCTTTCAATCAAAAATATTTAAAAAATTGCAATTTCACTCCTGTTTCCCTTCTTCTTCCATTCTAACAATAAATAACCACAAATTAGTTCTAACTAATTTCCATATTTCTCTTCATTGCGCTTTTGCTAACTCTTCAGACTGTCTATGCGGCGAACTCGAACTCGAATTTATTTGCATTTTAAATTACACAAATTAATTTAGTCATCAATCTCGCCAGTCGCACCATAATTGGCGTGCGGATCACAACAAGTATTCGAATTCACTTTCAATTTTATCGTACGTTGTGCTACGATGTTATTATTGTTTCTCCAGCGAGTTTTATTTTACTTGCTGCTTCTAATGTGCGCTTCTTTTTTTCTCATTCTACACACTCGGTTTAGCTCATTCGGCATTCATCTAGGTATTAATGGTTTAAACATGATAATTTAGTGGGTTACTGTGTTGCTACCGCATTTTTGTTGTGTTCGCAGTCTTCTGCGGTTTCTTTGTGTGTTCATTGTTCATTTCTTCATAAAGTTAAATAATATTCTTTTGAGCTACTTTCTTTTCTTTACAAGTAGCCGCCATAATCCGGTAATCCGGTGTTTTAATGACTGTTAATGGTTTCTTCAACCCATTAAAAGGTAATTAAAATAATTAATTGAAAGTGGCAGTTAAACAAAAATTCGGTGGCAATTATTATATAAGTCCATCAAATGCTTGATTTAAGCCACCACACTTTTTAAATGTTAACAATTTTAACAGTCAGTCATTATTTTCTCGTGTGAAGAAGAATTACTAGAATCTTAAGTGCTTGGTCATCATTGGAACATAAAATTTTTGCAATTTCCTGTATAAAAGGTGTCGCGTTAAAGATTTGAGTGACGCTCTAAAAGACGTCTCTGTTGATCTGATCCTTAATAAGGATGTCTAAACTAGACCTCAGTTCGTACCAGTACTTACGAAATGCAAATTGAGCGTGACAGCAACAAAACGAAGTACCGCATGTACCATAAAATCTTAACAGTCCTCGTCAATACCGTTAAATCACAATTTAAATGACAAAACTTGTCCGATTATCGGCAGTTTAAGTCGAGAAATAGTTCAAATTCATTCATTTTTCATTGGCTCCGGGGAATTTGCATAATTTTATTATTTTTCGTTGCCATAAAGTAGCGTTATGAGTGACAGAAATGCGCCAATTCAACAGCAGCGAGGCGCTAGCAATTTCCGAGCGCTTGAAAATGAATATTAAGCACTTCTATTATTTATTTATAATCTTAACTGTCATATTTCACGCCAAACTTCAATGCGTATCCACCATTTGGATGTGTCCGAAAATCTGCATAATAATTTATTTGACTTTACGTCTATTGATCCGCGCATTAGTTTTTGTGTACACACTTTTAACTCTTTACTTCGTCATTATTTTATTGTTATAAGCTATTTTTGTTAATCTATTTGCTCGAAAATAGTTTTTGTTGAGTTGTTTGTTGCATACGAATATTTGTGTTGGACAAATAAAGTCATTAATCATTCTTTTTTCTGCCGTTTCGATTTCATTCATCTGCGCTTCGGAGTATAAAACGTTTGTGAGTGTTTTAATTTAGCCGAAATGGTTATTAGCTTTAGTTGCGCTTTGTTTAAAGTTTCAATAAATATCGTTAATGAAATTTATTTTTAAACGTAGATTTAATAAAGCAAAACAAATTAAAATGATTGATTGTGTGCTACGAATGAGTTTTGGAAATACCTAAAGCGAGTTTTGAATATGTTTTGCTAAGAATTTTTTAAGTAAATTATTTTTAACTCATTAAATATGCTAAGCCATAAGAATCTGCTTTATGCTTATGAAACTAAATACCGGACAAAGTGAAGATCATTCGTAAACTGGTACTGTTGAAGAAGTTAATGCGATCTGATCAAAAATGACCCGGACTGACAAAAACTTAAGTTTTCACATATTTTAATACAAATCTTCTTTATCGTCTTCAGTTCCCAAAGGCAATGACAGCTTCTTAACGATTAATTCATTATTTGTAATAAACTTCGGCAGGGATGACCTTCAGTGCCTTCGGCGAGTTTTTGTTTTTTAGGTTTTGGGCTCAGTTTTGGAGCATTCGCCTAAATTACAATATGATGCAAATTAGAATTGTGTACTAAAAGTTTAAGAAAATCTCTGAAATATTTATATTTAACATAAATTCTAATCTTCGTTCTATTTAAAACCAAAAACAATCAATCATATTTTCGTCACACTCGATGTCAAGACGCTACTGTGGAAGGAAGTGGAGATTAGTTACAGGAATTCACAATATGTACAATCCAAAAACTGGGAGAACCGAAAGTAAGAACTACACTTCATACTTCCTATTAGATAGATAGTGCTTCGAAGCTGAAAATATTTCTAGCCACTAGTTAGTGACAGTCCATAAACTTCAAATTTGATTAAGAAATTCATGGGTCGGTGGTGTGGCAGAACGGATTTTGAGAACCTATATTGGAACTCATTTGCTTGCTATACTGTTCCCTGATATGATATCATAATTGTCCCAAGATCCCGTATCAGCCGAACAAGAGACCATGGCTTAGTGTGATCACTGATCTTGTTCTGTTTTCAATATTCCTAATAGATGCTCAAACAAGGCGTGTCTTCAGGTCGCAGATCAATTCTATAGAAGACGGCAATTTTTTCAATTGTAAAGTGTCTAAGCAAGCCACAGAAATATTTTAAATGAATGAAAATGTTCGGTAGCTCATCTGTACAGGAAATCGTGGGCCCAAAACAATATTTTAGTAAGGGTATGAGATCATCTTAACCTTTGTCTATTAATTCTGCTCATTCCTTCAGTGGTATAAGATTAATAGAGCACAAATGTGGCAAGAAAAAGGACAGCGCTCGGAGTATGTTGATAGGAACAGAGAGAATTGAGTTCTTTAGCAATAAAAAATGTCAAAACTAATAACTAAAGAAGCACTGAACTTAGGTAGAACCAAAAAACTCCCGTAATTTGCAGGAATATATAGAATTTCGTCTCGTCTACTCAAAACACGTTTCTCAGCAACGTGTCCTGAAACGTCCAAAAGACAAGAATACCTACTATAAAGAATAAAAAAAAATCTTTTACAGCTTCGTCACAGTTTAAGGGGGTATTCTAGTCTAGAAATTTGAAAAAAATGGAACATTTTTTTTTTCATATTTCGTTAGTTTTGATATTCAAAAATATCTCCCTAAAAGGATTTTTCAAAACTCAAATTATTTTCAAAGTTATAGCCATTTTAGTGAGCGTATATCGTGCAACGGTTGGGCGAATATCGTATAACGTAAAACTTTAATCGCGTTTTTCTCGAAACTACTATTTTCAACACTTCTGACATGATTTCTCAAGTTCTAATGAACCGATTAACTTAAAATTTTGTGTGGATCTTCTTTATATATCTCTCTATGGTTGCAACTAGGATTTTTAAAAAAATTTTGATTTTTACTATTTTTAAAAAATTGATCTTTGCTAAAAAAAGGGGAAAAAAATTCAAACAGTCGCCATTTACTGAAAAACAATTTTTTTTATTTATCCTAGTTCAGACGATAGCGGCATTTGTACTGATTAAAAATTTTTTTATTTTTTTTTCGGATCACCCAAAGTGTTGGAATCGTGTCAGGAAGGGCGCCCCCTTATTTTCAACCCCCGCCACACCACCACGCCGCAATTAATCAAATTATCACAAAATTTTTTTTTTATTTTTTTTTTTTGCATTCTTAAAATATCAATAAATATCTGATAAAAAATTGGATAGTAAAAATGTTCTTAGTTTTTTTTATTGGACTTTAAAAAATGCTGTTAAATAGCATTTCTAGACTAGAATACCCCCTTAATTATTTTATGAGTGAATGAACCCGATTTGCCCATTTTCATAACGCAGTGTGTTCTCGACTTCACTTGGGTTATCTCCAGTAATCTAAGCCATATGTACAGCTAGCCCAATAGTAGGCGTGACCATGTCTTCAATAGATTCATCTCACCCAAGTGGTCATTCATATAACCCATTTGTGTCTGCATATCATAAATATTATTTTCATTTTTAATATTCAGGTATTTCAGTCTTAATTTTGAGCTTCCCGAAAAGTACCCGAGTGTATATTTATAAATATGCAGATTTCATGCAATTATAATTATTCATGCCACACTTTTCCGCTACAAAGCTGGCTGTCACATTGCATACCCTCTCCCAACGTCTTTTGTTGTCAAATATCTCTATTATGTAAGCGTACACCTTGAAAGGCGAAACCTGAACGTATGTAGAATGTTCGTCTCCATTTAGAATACTGCTTCGTATCCTTTTACATTCCCTTGAAAATGTGACACAAAATGTCGAAACATATTTACATACCACACTTCGTGGCACACATATTCATACACATATGCACGTTTATATGCAGGTATCTATTACAATTGCAGAGACGTGCATATATACACTTTTTGTGGCCCACTCTTTCAAGAAAGTTTTAAATATGTTTATTTCATGGATATTCACATTTCGCTTTTATGCTTCAAGAAGTGTTATATTATTTGAATGAATGAGTACCATTCACCTGCTCATAATATAATGTATGTATGTATGTACGTGGAGCTGTATGTGTGCATAGGGAAACTCTGAAATGCATATTCATAGACTTGCTTTCATATGTATATGCATGTGCGTGCGTGTGCTTGTACTCAAACATTTTTTAGTCAAATGTATGCACACTCCAGTCGAATAAGTATCTGCACGATGCTGCATATGCAGCAAAATGATCTCTGAAAATGTATCTATAGCTGTTGATTCGACTGAAAAATGCAGCTGACATATTTAGTTTAACTTTTATATACTCGTATTCAAGCGAATATGTATCTGAGCAACCTTTGACACATATACATACAAATGTGGAAATTATGTGCATGAAGTCGCAAAAAAAATGGAAGATGAAATATATATAAAATATTATTTATTATAAAATGCCCAAAATAGCCTTCAAATAGCTTATTATAATAATAATTATTTTTATTTTATTTTTAATTTTATTTTTATAAATTTTTAATTGCCGTTCTTCATACTAACATATGTACGCGAGCATATTATATATACTTGTACAAACACAGTTGAACCCAACGACATGACATAACCTACCCATAGCACTAACTGTACGAGTATTTTCACCACAGGCGGCTGATTGCCTATTAGTCAAGCATATGAGATAGCCGCAAAATTCACCGCAAAATTTAATGCGACCATAGAGTGGTCTGACACCGACACTTAATGGTAGCTGCATAAGGACATGCTTAAATAAATGCGACAAATTTATGTACATACATATGTACTATATATCTGTACATATGTATACTTATGCATATAAATGCCCAGATATTCAAGCAATATATTTGCGTAAATAAAATTGCGTTGGATTTAGAAATTGCCCCAACTCTGGTCTGACTGTTGCCACAATATGCTCTCTCCGCTAGGGAGTCATTTGTCAAGCCGTTTGAGTGGCATTGTGTTATCACATGAGTGGCCATTAGCATATAACCCTGTGAACAAAAGTGTTTGAGATAGTTAATATGAGTCTCTGACGAAAACCTGCAGGTACCAGAGCTCGGAAGCTTAATCCATAAACGGTCTAAATGCCAAAAAATGCCCTTAACTAAGTGCAAATAATTTACAACAGTAGCAGCTAAGCCGCATTCATCGTAAAAGACCTTTCCAAAGGGTATGGAAAGAGCAACGAATCAAAGAACCCTCAGAACATATAATGAATCAAAAAAGAAATATTCTTGGCACACTCTTCTTTGATTCATCGTATGTTCTAAGAGTAATTTGTTTCGTTCTTCACAAAATCACACGCTAAGCTTTTTCGAATGTTTTTTAACCCAATATTTTACCTCCATTCCTTTCTCTCTGTCTCTCTCTCTCTCTCTCTCTCTCTCTTTCTGACTTTTTGAGTCAGTTCGGACACTTTTCACCTATTCTCTCTCTCTCTCTCTCTTTCAGTCTATTTGTGTCTCTTTCAGACATTTTCCATCTATCTCTCTCTCTCTCTCTCTCTCTCTTGATTTTACTACTCTGCTCTGCAGTATTGTAAAATATTTAACAGATCCATCTTCTAAACTCATTTAAAATTACGCTGAGACTTCCCTCTATCTCTTTCTTTACGGCGTTCTATTTTAGAAGAGCTATTCTTATTTTTACATCTATCTTGACCCTTTTATCCATTAAACTCTTTTAAATAGTCGATTTAAATAAACAGTTTTCCGTCTAACTTCACACTTTGACAGTCCTTATCGAAACCTGAATGTTCAGCCTTTTACCTTGCATGCTACTTAACTGTACTCGAGCTCTTCCAATACAATATTCACTGCGATGATATTCGTAATTAGTTGGCCACTTTTAATTAGTCCATTTACGAGTTGTAGCTTGTGAATGTTGTAGAGGAAGAACAGGGAAGAAAATCAACAACAATAAAATATCTCCAACACTTGCGGCAAAAGTTTATTAGCTACGCTTGTTGTTATTTAGAAGTGTTTTTCTTGTTCTTATTGCAGCTAGCATTAATTTACACTTACATCAGAGATAAGCAAGGGTTTTAACACTACTTGTACACTTACTAAGTTGTAAACGTTCGCTGCATTAATAAGTAGCTAAAGTTAGAGCGAGGCTGAACATGGCGAGAGTTTGTCAATTAGCCCACCCACCGATTGCATGAGTTATACACAATGTTTCACTGATGACGGCGACTTAGTGGGCGGATTGGATTACCCGAGTGGGTAACCACACATTCGGTTAGAGAGGCAGGCGAATTGGAGCAATGTAGAAGACTAAACAGCGAGAGGTGTGAGTACTTTGTTGAGTTGAGGACTATCACAGTAAAGGCCTCGTCTTCAGGCGCTGGGATGTGGTTTTAGAATTAAGTGAATTAGTTTGCAGCTGAAATTTGACCCGGGTTAGAAGAACCAATTAGTATCTACATAAATGTTATGTCAACGAATAATAGAGGCTCTCTTAACCACAAGTAGTCAAAAAAAAGGGTTCACAACGCTGAGAAACTCTAGCACAAGATTAAAAGCTTTATTGTTTTTCAATTTTTATACCCTTAAGAAAGTATATAAAGTTCGCCACGAACACCCAGAAAAAAGCAGCGAAAGCCATATAAAAATGTATGTATAGAAATGACCCGAGTCGATTTAGTTAGGTCCGTCTGCCTGTCTGTATATACGCAAACTAGGCTCTCAGCTTTTGCGTCCGTACTTTCCTCCCAAAGCAGCTGCTCATTTGTCGAAATAGCCGATATCGGACACACATAGCTTATAGCTGCCATACTAAATAAAAGATCGGAATTAAATGCTTGGATGGAAAACTTATTCACTTGAAGAGATATCTTCCCGAATTTTGGCATGGATAACTTTCTCAAGCATCAGTATGGATCTCCGAACTGATCGATCAAAATCAACTTTTTTTTTTTAATACGAATAAGTATCATGGATCTTCGGCCTTTAGCCAAATGTTGTTTGAAGAATGATAAAGAAGCAATTCATTCTTACTAGCTTTGCGAGTTCTCTCTCTGTGAGTTTTAAACCAAGTTTGTTCTAAAAAAAAAACTTACCGAACTTCTTTTATGAGACAACTGCTAAATACAATCGAAATTCCCTCAACCTATCAGTGCACACGTAAAATCAGAGGTAACGGCCTTCCACACATATATGTAGAATTCAGCAAAGCGCTCATCTAATTCATAAACTCATAATTACTGCATTATTTGCATAGAGCAAGTAAGTCTGTTATATTTTCATTAATTTGTTACAGTTCACTTGCATGTGTATGTGTGTTTGTGTGTACAGTGCACAAAAGAGTTTCATATCACAAACTCACTGGCTGCCTGACTGACTTTAAACAGATTGACTGACTGACTACCAAGTGTTAGACACTGACGAAACTGTCTGTCAGTCATTCGGCTTTTGATGCGCACTCAACTCTTTCGTTGTTGCGGTATTTCAATAAAAAAAAGTACTTTCCCAGCAGCCGCTTGAAGCTGGTCTCCATTATGCGGCAGTTCTTCTTTTCTCTCGCTGATTTTCGCTTAATTAAAAACTTGCCTCAAAGCGTCATATTTACACATATGTGTATGTATATAAGTATGTGCATCTGTACTAGCATATATCTGTGTGTCTATGGCTTTAATGCAATGCACAGTTGAATGAATATGAATGTGTGGAAATAATGCGTTTATGCTTTATACTTATTTACAAGTACAATTTTATTATTTTTTAGCCAGATCTTTAACGTTATTATTTTAAACAGATGAATAAATTGTGTTAGTAATATATACCAGAGATACTTATGTGCATAAGTAGTGGCATATATACATACATATGAAGTATGTGCAAAAATTTTATTGCATGAGCACCTAAGCATTTGCATTAAGTACATTAGGGTGTGACATTCTCTTTTCTGTTACTATAGCTGTCTTTACCAATCAGTACGCTTGCGTCAGAAGACATGTTAGCACAGGGTTGCACCATAAGTGCTGCCCGTTTGTTCAGTTCGCCGATAAGCTTCCATCATAAAGGTTATTACAGACCACAAAATCCCTTAAAATAGTCGTAAATTAGTCTACACTAATATTCTCCTTATTGACTCAATTAAGCTATCTGCAGTCTCCGTTAAACACTTAAATTAATATTTTAAAGTGCTAATAGTCGATTTGGGTATATAACTATATTCGTGAGTTTGCGTTTAATGTGGCATAATATTACTCAAAGTATGGTTCATCTGAAGCTTTAACATTTTGCCATCTCTATGAAATCTCTGTGAAGATTTGACGGCTAAGAATGAGTCAAGCCAATTTTTGATGCTCTGATGGGAATCGCATTAAAGTAGGGCGTTCTACATCGATCGAAACTAAAGGTAATTAGAGCAAGCTAGGTCTGGGCTATAAGTCCCTGTTCTTCTTATAGTTTTTGTACGGTCTTGTGACATGTGGCCAAGAATTATCATGATGGTTAGATATTGCCTCGTGCCTAGTCACAAATTCCCGGCGTTTTTCGGCAATCTGAGCTGTTGTCAGTAGTGTCACCTATTAATGACTTCACCAGGTTTTAGCAGTTCATAATGCAGCATAATCTTCTGAACCCACTTAATTAAAGCATTATCTTGGCCTCATGGATACTCGACTTACATAGGCTGGTTGTCCAGGTTCCACATAGGACTTTTTTGCATTTAGCATTGTCGTAATGGATCCCTTTTGCATTACTAGCAACCGACTTCTTTTCGTGGAATTCAAGCTGCATTTCTGGTATAAAAAAAAAATCGTTAAACCTCTCTTGACTTCAATTCATACAGCATCCGATTTCCTTGCTTATAAACGAATAGAATTGTCAGCTTCGTCATCTTCATCGATCTTCATTGACCAATGCTTCTAGTTCTTCATCTTAAACTTTTTTTACCGCCTAGAACAAGTCTTCACCTTCCCAGTCTTATACTACGTCCAGAGCAATTCAATTATATAAAAACACAAAACATCCATTTCACCCTAATGTAACTACATACGTACAAATGCAATGGTGTGTGTTCGCCAGCCCATCACTTTGTGTGAAAATAAATGAAGGAAGAAATGAAAACATGAAAAATGATTGCAGTCAACAGCTGAGCTGTCACTGTCGAGGCTGTTGCTTCCTTTTGCTGCCACGGAGGCGCAGCCATATGTTTGCTTGTCTGCCGGAGGTGTTCTTCACACACACACACACACTTACACGCACACGTTCAGACTTCCGCAGCTTCGCTAGCATTGGTCGTGGCTGTTCTAAATGTTCATAAAGATCCATATGAATGTAGGCATTCTCATATGTCGAGCACTATTTGGGCGCTTGGCGCTCGCTGAGGCCTGTAACGATGCACAGCCACACGAATCGGCAACGACTTTCATGTCGTCATTGCTGCCCAATGGCACCGAACGATAGATTGATGTTGCTGCCTATGTGGAGTCGTTGGTTTTGCATTGGAAAATATTTTTGAAAGCAGCGTAATGACTTTAACGGACGCAATCAAATTTAATTATGAGAGAAAAAATTCTCAACTTTTTTGGCTTGAAAAATCACATAGGTACCTTGATAGGGCATAAATTGGATGATTTTGTTTCAGATTGCTTTGAACGTCGATTGCAAGAAAATTTGTATCTAAAATCGGTGCAGCATTTGAACCGACATGAACTATTTTTCAATAATGAAACGAATCGAAGTCCAAAATATGTATAAGTGTGTCTACTAGGTAAACAATTAGCGATGGATAAAAGCAGAAAAACGTAAGAATTTTGGAACACGTAGGGCTTCATGTTCTCCTTTACGCGACATCTTACCGTAACGAATGAAATAATTAAAAACAAGAAAAAACGTTAACTTCGGTTGCGCCGAAGCTAAATACCCTTCAAAAGTGCATTTCTGTTAGTAACTATTTGTTCAGGTTGTATGGCAGCTATATGCTATAGTTAACCGATCTGAATAATTTCTTCGGAGATTACATTGTTGCCTTAGAAAATAATCCATACCAAATTTCGTGAACATATCTTGTCAAATGCGAAAGTTTTCCATACAAGCATTTGATTCCGATCATTCAGTTTGTATGGCAGCTACTTATATGCTATAGTTAACTCATCTGAACAATTTCTTCGGAGATTACATTGTTGTCTTAGAAAATAAGTTATACCAAATTTCGTGAATATATCTTGTCAAATGAGGAAGTTTCCCATGCAAGCTTTTGATTCCGATCATACAGTTTGTATGACAGCTATATGTTATAGTGCAGCAAATGAGCAGCTTCTTGAAGAGAAAATTATGTTTGCAAAATTTCAAAACGATATCATAAAAACTGACGGACAGACAGACAGACAGACGGACATGGCTAAATCGACTCAGCTCAACATACTGATCATTTATAAATATATATACTTTATAGGGTCTCCGATGCTTCCTATTGGGTGTTACAAACTTCGTGACAAACTTCATATACCCTGTTCCGGACATAAAAATTAATAATACTTTATACTGGGAAAATAACTCATTTGGAAAGTTGCTGGGGCATACCAGGGACTAAGGAAGAACTTTCGAACTGTCTTTCGAATTAACATAGAAAAGATATGATAACATAAGTTTCGAGCTCAGTATAAATTTTACAACGCTTTATGGATTCCTTGAATAAGAAGAATTTAGAAACGACTAAGGTGAGTTAAGTGGCAATAAGCCCTAAAAGCCAATATAAGCAATTTCGCAACTTCTCATTAATTTTTTTTTTTTAATTCACAATTTCTAAGTACATAAATTTATTAACTTTTTACAATATTTAACACACTCAGCAGCAGAAACTGTCAAATCCCTGGACTTAACTCAAAAAATATCACATACATACTTGCATACACATGTTCAAAGCAAAACCATCTGCAGCGAAAAAATTCGAGAAAAACTATCGAGTCTATAAATATGTTTTCACTAATCTGTAGTTGAGTTATTTTAATTGTTAGCACGGTCGCACAACGGTAATCGCTTAAGCACCTTTTTACACAATAATTTAGTGACTTTTTTGTGACGCCAAATTTTGTATGATTTTATGCGTGAAAGAAGCCGGGAACAAACACACACATGCGTATAAATATGAACACTTTTATTCGGCTGTCCGTTGGTAGCTGCGTGTTAAAAAATATTTCAGGCATAAAGCAACTATTCATTACGATTTGGCAGCTGTCTCATGGCTTTTGTTTTTTTTTTACTTAATTTCATGCTTTCCTCTTAAATTTCCAACACATCAGCGAATATGATTTTCCCGACCGTCACTGGGCGCATTTAGTAAGCCGCAAATGTCTTGACACTTGACATGTTTGTACAACAATGAGCTAATTTTCAACGCCGTCGGCAATGAGTTTTTTGTTTTCAAATACACACAGGCACATACCAGCACACATGAAACGCACTGGGATATATTTATTTCTTATGTATTAATATACATATATATACTTATATTGTGTATGGTTAGTTGGTAAATATTTCGAAGCTTTAAGGTTCTACAATTTTTTATTTTTATTTTTAAGATTTTTTCGAGATTTGTACAGATTATCGCTTTACTTTACTTTTTAGCTAAACACATTCTAAAATCTATATGGCAAGTTTCACTGCCATTATTTCCGGTCATATTTGTATATCTTTCGAAAATTTGCTTTTTGTCTTTCACTTTATGGCATTGTTTCTAAATTTGATTCTTGATTTAATTGATTTAAAGTTGTTAACTAACATTTTTTTATTAAATACAAATTATATTTATTTTATTAAAAATATATAAATTATTTTGGATTTTTAATTAAATTTTTTTTTTCACTTCGGTGTTTAATTTAATATTCTTTTAGATTGTGTCCGTCAACTTTAAATCAAATTTTAATATGAATATAGGTTTTCAGAGCGGTCGAAAACGACACCATGGATAAGCCAGCCGGCGGAAGACCTGTGACGACGAATACCGATCAAATTATGACAAACATTGTGTTAGACCGGCATGTGGGATCTCGTGACATCGCCCAGAAGATGGAACTTAGTCACCAAACCATTTTAAACTATCTGCAGAAGCCTGGATACACAAAAAAGCTTGATGTTTGTGTGCCGCATAATTTAACGCAAAAAAAACTTCTGGACCGAATCAACGCCTGCGATATGCTGCTGAAACGGAACGAATTCGACACATTTTAGAAGCGGATGGTAATTGGTGATAAAAAATTGATCACATACGACAATATCAAGCGAAAACGGTCGTGGTCGAAGGCCGGTGAGTCATTCCAAACAGTGGCCAAGCCGGGATTGACGGCCAGGAAGGTTTTGCTGTGTGTTTGGTGGGATTGGAAGGGCTCTGAGGTGCTCCCATATGGACAGACGCTTAATTCAACCATCTACTGCGAACAACTGGACTGCTTGAAGATAACGATAGACCAGAAACGTCCAGAATTGGCCAACAGGAAGGGTGTAGTGTTCCACCAGGACAACGCCAGACCACACACTTCGTTGATGACTCGTCAGAAGCTACGGAAGCTCGGATGGGAGATTTTATCGCATCCACCATATAGCCCGGATATAGCGCCAAGTGATTACCACCTGTTTCTGTTCATAGCGAACACCCTTGTTGGTGTAAAGTTGAACTCAAAAGAGGCTTGTGAAAAGTGGCTGTCCGAGTTCTTCGCAAATAAGGAGGGGGTATTATGAAGTTGCCGTTTTCTTCTTCGACGCTATTACTCAAAGAATTTGCAGACTTTACACGCCATGTAGCTTCCTGGCACCGCTTTACATGAATGGCTCGCCAAATTGTGTCATGTTTGAGCGTGTCGAATGCTTTTTCAATACCGATAAAGCAGAGATAAAGTGGCGGGCCAGCCAGCCGACTGCACAACTATTTCTTATATGATTAACACATGAGTAACATGAGCAAAAGCCAGCTTATTCTCTTCGTAGCCGCTCCACCATACAAACTGAACGTTCGAAATAGAGAACATACTCTTATGGAAGGACTTTTGATTTTGATGAGATATCTTCAAGAAATTTGGCAGGGTTATAAGACAATACTTTGGACAATAATGCAATCTTCGATGAAATTATTGAGATCAAGTCACTAAAGCCTATAGCTGTCATACAAATTGACCGATCAAAGTTCTTGTAGAAATATTTTGTATTGGTGAAGGGCACTATGTCTTTTGTGCAACTTAAGTTCCCTTCTTTTTTTTTGTTTTTTTTTTTGTTTTGTTTTTTTAATTAACCATATTCATTTTTCCCAGTTTATTTGCATATTTTCAATTTTATTACTTATTATTTTAAATTTTAGTCATCTGGCAATGTTACAAAATTTAAACAAATTTTTCTTGCCGAGAAAATTCACTTTCTGTATTCAAATAATTAACGGTAGTTACAACTGATATTTATGTATATTCATAACAATTAAATTTCTCTACTTCGTTTTTAGTTCCAATACATTCAACAGCTACTGTACATTTCAAGTATATGTACGCATAGTTTTATTTAACTTTTTGGTTTTTTTTTTGTAGTTTAAGATTTTGAAATTTCCTTCCATTAAAACTATATGGCAGCACTAAACTTTCCATTCATCAATTGGGAAAGTCATAAAATGCACATAAAGATTCTTCAGAGATTCTTCGTTCGCACAAACTGTGCAACTTCATTAATTTCCATTAGCAATGTCTTGATTCATTAGGGGAACCGAAGTCTTCAAGCAAAATGGAATGTCATAATATTCACCAATTGAGTGTATGAAGAGTTCAAGTCGAATTGATATATAGAGACTGCAATTAAAATGACAATGTGACACACCACAAACGAATGAATGGTAATTCAAATGCAACAACAATTAACATTTACAAAAAAAAAAAAATAAACAAATTAAAGAGAACAAAAATTAAAATTGAAAAATAAAGGAAGAGAAGGAAAAAAGAAATCATTTCAGAAAGAAGGTAAACGCTTTAAAATGGCTGCGTTATACAGACAACAACAACAACTTTTATTTTAGACATTTCTTCAGCCACAGATCCACACATACATAAATTTGCCTGTCATGCTGACGGTTGCTAGCAGTACAGCAAATCAGCAAATCGAATGGATTTTACAACAACAATGCGTTCATTTTGAAAAGTGCAATAGGAGAGCAATTCAAAGATCTTTTATGGAAATTATTTTCATTTCTGCTGCATCTGTTTAATTGATGCGCTCGAATTGTGACGCAGCTTCCGCCATCAGCAACAAATACAAAAACACAAAACTGAAGAAACAAAAACGTCGCATTGTACTCCAAACGGCCACGTACATATTTACATACATACTGCATGTACATATACATATATATATGTATAACCATGTACACAAGTGATGCATAATTAATAAGCTGCCACAAGTGGGCGGCTGCATTACTTGCCGTACACACATATGTATGTACTTATATGTAAGTCGCTCTGCTTTTTGCTGTCGGTCCTTTGTTTTGTCTCCTCAAATCCAACAGCTTCCTGATACATACATACATACCTATATACACACATGTGCAAAGCTTGTAAAATTGCCTGCTTTCAAGTGCAGATGACTCCAACGTTCGAATTCCAACCACTTGACAAAGTCAGTGCAACAACAACAATACAGAAATGCACTAAAGATGCTAGCAAAAGGGGCAAAGTGTTGTATGCCTGTACAAATATGAAATTCTTTTTGATTTCTTCAAGCAAAGTCACTTACACGCAAATATTTACGAGTGCGTGTGTGTGTATAAGTGCAAGTGCAAAAGTGTGTGTGCGAGCGCTTGAAGGCTATTGAAAAAATTGTTTGTTTCGCTGTAGATTAAAAAATGATGAAAATTTAATTTAAAATATACACTTTTTCCAGTGAAAATGGTCTCACAGCCATGGCTGCAGTCGAAGGGCGCAATGGAGCTGCAAAAATGCATATTGTGAGTGTGGAGAGCGCTGACTGTGGTGCTACGGTGTGTCGGCATCACGCAAATGTACAACAGAATTATTTATGGAAATATATTTGTAGTTTTCCAAAGACAAAGACTCACATATAGAGATGTCTTTAGCTATGTTAAGGGATAGCAAACTGCCTTATGGACAAAGATCTCACCGCGGAAGAATTCGAAACTAATTGGTTTATTCAGAACTACCACCTAAAATCAGCCACCAACAATGACATCATCCATTATTGGCTGATATCCGATCGAATACACCACGTACAACACGAAATGAAGAATACTGGGACTGATGTATGGAAAGACTTGGCGCATTTTACGTCTAAATCTTGAAATGAAAGCTTATAAAATACAGCTTGTGCAAGAACTGAACCCGCTTGACCTTTCCAAGAGACATTACTTCGCTTTATGGGCTCTTGAAGAGTTCCAAGAAGATCCGACGTTTTCGAGCCAATTTTTGTTCAGCGATGAGACCCAATTCTGGCTCAATGGATATGTATATAAGCAAAACTGGCGCATTTGGGACGAAGAACAGCAAGACGTGTGATAGGTATCACATCGTTTGATTTTTTCTGTGGGAACATGTAAAGTCTATAATCAATGCATACAATCCAGCTTCGATTTAGGGCAATTCTTAATTCGGGCCCGTACTGTCAACAATTGGATTGTCTGGAAGAAGCAATCGCCCGGAAGGGACCAGCTTCGACTATAATAGAGGAAGTGTATTCTACCGACGTTGCCGGGATCAAATCGACTTCGTTTTATTAGACCTTATACATATAAAGAACCTAAATCACAACCCACAAAATTCCAGTCACGAAAGGTTTGTTCACTTTGATGTTATTAAAGGTATTGACACACAAATATTACATTTTAGGCTATGAAAAGAAATATCTCCGAATCTATGTATGTACATTTATATTGAAAATTATATAAATTGTTAAACACAAAATAACATTTCGGAAAACACACACTGTGCTTGAATTGAACACAGTACAATGTGAACTGAATTGCATTTAGCCACCAAAACAACTTCACCATTTCCATGGCTTTGTTTATTTCTTTTTATTTTTCCACACATAAGTGCAACAAATAACGGTTATCATAAAGAAATGCGCTTGAAATAAATGCTTGATTGCATTTTAAGAATTCTCGAAAAGCAATCAATTATGAAAGTAATTAAATTCCAGAGACAAATTAAGGTCACCAAGTGTGTCATATTGAGTTAAAATGTATATTTTGTACAAAAGTGGAAATACTTCAGATTTTTTCTCATAAAAAGTAAGGAAATAGAAAAATTGTATACAATTGAGCTCTTCGAAATATAACCTATAAAAGAAATTATATTTGACTTTTATGAATATTTCACATCTATGAATATTTGACATTTAACTATACTCATTTTCAGTAGGATCGCCAGTGACAGTGCACTTTCAGTTATTCAACAAAACATTAAATATATATTTATGTATTTGTACCTTCAAATGCCTACATACATATGTAAATATATCCATGTACATATGTATCTCATCTCAAAATATCACCCTTGACAGCGCGCACAATTGACATGAAACAATTTGACAGGCTGACCATAAAAGCTGTTGGCCAGCAAGGTTTTGTTAATATGCACATACTCTACATACATATATGGATTAAAGTTTTTAATTTGCTCTCCTTTTATCGCCGCACATGTAGGCGTTGCACAATTAAACCACAACTAAAGCGGCCGAAAAATAAATAAAATCAAATGAATATTCAATTACAATTGCTTTCGTAATTCGTGTGACCCTTCAATGTGATTGTTTAATATCTTAGTGAGTCTAAAGCGGCGGCTTTGCGATCATTCAATTGCGCTGCCAGCTAGTTAGGCGGCGGTTAGCCAGTACGACAGCCCAGCAGTCACCCAGACAATCGGCCAGCTGTGCGCCTCTAACCGCGAAAGTGGGCTCCGGCAGCTGCCAGCCCGTCGATATTATTCGCTCTTGACAATGTTGCCGCCTTTGTTTACACCATTTAAGCAGAGTTTGCGCAGCTGCTGATTGACATAGCATTGGAATGCTCGCCTGCGCACACTTTAAATCCACTCTATATGTTGTGATCGGGAAATTGAATGCCGCTCATAAAGTTAAGTATACAAGTATAATGCCTTCAACAAATGCAAATATACCAGTATTTAAAGTAAAATGCTATGTTTGCTTCCCTAACAGCTCGAAATACGAAACCCACCCGCTGCTGGAGTTGGAATCATGAAGTAGATGGCGCTGCGATCAAGTTTTTTAAAATAATGTTTCAATACTACGGACAGATCAGAACTGGCTGATGGAGAGGACGGCGGGATCTACCACGCGCAGCTAGATCTCAGACGAACCTTTAAGCTGCCGGAATACTGCAGTATCTCCGGCAGTAGTCTCTGAGAGCTGCTGAGATGTCAAACTTCAGAGGGAATTACATGAAGAATATCAATATATGTATACGTTGATAGCCAAGCGGCAATTAAAGCAATAACCTCACATCGCATTGGCTTAGAAAATGTTCTTAGAAGCAAGGAAGCTGGATTTATTCCATAAGGGCGTTTCGGGAATTGAAATAACTGATGAAATTGCCAAAGTTGCCATCCGCTTGCCACCCGCTTGCCTATTGAACCAATTCAGGAAATGTGCAAATCGTTAAAAACGATACACAACGAAATTTCCGACGGATCAGGGTGAGATGGAATGACTTAGGTGCATGCAGGAATGCCTAGATCATGGGCAAGAACAGAAAAAATGCCTAGATCACGGGCTAGAACAAAAAGATGAAAGCTTTCTCCTCACAATATTTCAAAAAGACTGCAGGACGATTGTTGGCCAAGTCACAGATCACATCTTACAGGCATCACTTGCGCGCCGTATGGGCATTATTAACGATGACACATGTAGAAAGTGCAGGGAAGCAGTCATTTGAGAGACCCTAGAACACTTGCTTTTCTACTGTCCGGCCTTATCTATGTAGAACTCGGCCTAGCTATATAGGAGCTTCAAGGGAATGGATGAGATATCATTACTAGATATAAAACCGCTCTTAAGGTGTGCAAAAAGCGTTCAGCTCATATTAATAATGGAGGTTCATGCAAGGGACATGTAGGTCTTTGTATGGTGTGACAGTTTGCCAGTGAAACCTATATTTAATTGAAAATACGAAAATGCTAACATTTTCCTTTCAACTTTGTTCTAAAAGTCGTTTTGACAGACCTGCTTATGTTAAAATCAAGAACAATGCTGTCTTAAGCATAGAACTAGTGAATGTTCGAAATATATTTTACCCCATTTGAAATCTGATTCCGAAGATCTGTGATCATTTCTCATCGCATTGTCAGACTTTGAAGAATTAGTCTGAGTGCTATTAGACAAACACAAATAAGACGAGTGATTAAGCGGTGTAAATGGAACAAAGTAGTTATCCATACATATGTCTAATATACCAATCATCTATTTTTCGAAGCAAAGCCCCCTATGGCCGTTAGATTCAACTATTTCTACTATAATATAAATCTGCAACAAACGAAAGTGAAGAAGAAGCCAAAAAAGCAAAATATATAATAAAAGATATTAATAAAAGAAAACACTGATGACACTGTCACTCAGATATTTATCGGTCCATCAAATAGTCAATACGAAACTGCCTTTTAAGGCGGCTATCTTCAGCAACTATATTTACGCGTCACTCTTTGCAAACATTGGCAGACAAGCAGTGAACCGTCAAATTGTCAGCGCGCTTGTCTGACTGTCATACCGCTTGGCTGGCCATACAGTTTTTTGTGCAATCGCCTTATTGTCTCTGCGGTCAGCTTGTCTGTCTGCTTGTCATTTGCAAATGTCAATTTCGATATTTTTGATTTGCCGTTGCGCTTGTCAATACCAATTTTTGGTTGTAAATGCTCACATGAAAATTAATGTGTGTGCAAGTATGGCATTACATAAAGATAATGATATTTGTAGGCGTAAGGAAATGAAAAAATGAGTAAAACGAAAATAGGTCTACTAAATTTATAATTTAAATTTGCTATTAACATTTGCAGCCATAGAAAATGCATAAGTCAAATATTGTTAATTTAGTCTACACATTTGTATTTTTAAGGGTAAGGCAAAGTAAGTGTGATCGCAATCGTAGGATTCCTTGCTGGACACTGTCAAATAGGCGTTTATGTCAAAAGGCTAAATCTTGTCGGACGCTAGTTGTCAAAGTTGTTTGAAAAAGGGTGAGGTGGAAACATAGAGATACCTTTTCCTTCACTGTCTAGCCTTTGCATGACTGAGGCTGAAATGTTTCGGTCGTCATAGCTTTGGCAAACCAGAGGACATAGCCGAAACTGGCATTAGCCGTCTTAATGGGGACATACCTTTGGTACCGTCAAAAACGGTAATTTTTTCCAATTTTATTATGGAAGAATAAAAACAGATCACATCTGATTTTTTTGCATATATAACGGGTGATTTTTTTGAGGTTAGGATTTTCATGCATTAGTATTTGACAGATCACGTGGGATTTCAGACATGGTGTCAAAGAGAAAGATGCTCAGTATGCTTTGACATTTCATCATGAATAGACTTACTAACGAGCAACGCTTGCAAATCATTGAATTTTATTACCAAAATCAGTGTTCGGTTTTTTTTTTTTTTTCGGACAAATTTTGTTCAGCGATGAGGCTCATTTCTGGTTGAATGGCTACGTAAATAAGCAAAATTGCCGCATTTGGGGTGAAGAGCAACCAGAAGCCGTTCAAGAACTGCCCATGCATCCCGAAAAATGCACTGTTTGGTGTGGTTTGTACGCTGGTGGAATCATTGGACCGTATTTTTTCAAAGATGCTGTTGGACGCAACGTTACGGTGAATGGCGATCGCTATCGTTCGATGCTAACAAACTTTTTGTTGCCAAAAATGGAAGAACTGAACTTGGTTGACATGTGGTTTCAACAAGAGGGCGCTACATGCCACACAGCTCGCGATGGCCATTTTGAGGGAAAACTTCGGACAACAATTCATCTCAAGAAATGGACCCGTAAGTTGGCCACCAAGATCATGCGATTTAACGCCTTTAGACTATTTTTTGTGGGGCTACGTCAAGTCTAAAGTCTACAGAAATAAGCCAGCAACTATTCCAGCTTTGGAAGACAACATTTCCGAAGAAATTCGGGCTATTCCGGCCGAAATGCTCGAAAAAGTTGCCCAAAATTGGACTTTCCGAATGGACCACCTAAGACGCAGCCGCGGTCAACATTTAAATGAAATTATCTTCAAAAAGTAAATGTCATGAACCAATCTAACGTTTCAAATAAAGAACCGATGAGATTTTGCAAATTTTATGCGTTTTTTTTTTTTAAAAAGTTATCAAGCTCTTAAAAAATCACCCTTTATTAAGAGGTATTATTTAACCACAAAATAAAAATTATTTTATGGCCAAAAAACAAAAAAGCGGAAATATCAACAATCCTGTTGATTGACATTTTTTTGCGACCGTCAACTTCCTGGTAAAGTATTTTTTTTTTAATCTGGAAGCTTGCATAGTAGAGAGGTTTTGAGAATTTCGAAAAACCGCTCGCAATTTTGACGGCTGGATTAAAAAAGTTAGTTTCGAAAAGGCGAGCCCCAAAGTTCTCCAGTTGTACAGACCGCAGCATGAAGTGCATTGGTTCTACTGCCTATTTTTTTGAAAATATTCGGAGTAAACCAATGCAACTGCGGGACTGTGTTTTTGAATAGTTTTTCAATTGATTAGAGCGAAAATTTTTTTAATTTTTTTCAAAATTCTAAAGGTATCTACCCTTTTAACAATTCTGTAATAGGCTCAATACGCTTTATGGATTTGTAAGGGTCTTATGATCCAGTATATAAGAGTTTCGGTAGTGATTGACCGAAGTTCTATGATATCCACGTGAGATCCCTCACAAGTTCTACATCTTAACCTTCTAAAACCTAACTTCAGGGTTAGGAAACATTTTTTTTGACTTGGTATATAAAACTTAAACTGGAAGTTGCTTAAGTTAAAAGTAAGTATTATATCAGCAACTTTAAATAATACATTAAAAGAATTGCATAATTGGAAAAAATTTTTTTCGGGCTGAAAAGTTTGAATTTTGATATTTTGAATTGATAATTCTTCATATATGAGTATGTTAAAATATTAGAATTCGAATTCGGTACATGAATATTGGAATACAGTACATAAAACATAAATAATTCAATATCACATAAGTCTAAAATACACATTTTTGATTTAATCAATAATTTTCGACTATTCCACAGAAAATCGACCCTCCCTAATATTCAAACCAATTCAAAAAATATTTATCTGTGTAGGCCTTTTATTTATAACACATTTAGCTCAACATTCATTGCTCTTTTTATTTTAGGAAATATTTATTTAATTCATTTATTTTTCTTTGCTTGTCAAATATTTGCTGCAATAACCAGTTGTTGCTGCGCGCGATAAAGGCAGAGACGCGTGGGCTCGCCAAATAAATAAATCGAGTCAACATAAGTGGTATATTTTCCATTATAGTTAAACATTTTTATATTTTTGAAGACAGATTTAGAGCTTAGCAAATATGAGCGCGTGGTAAAGAGGCGGAACTTGAACGAAACTAGATCAGACTTGGTTTTACAAAAAGTAAGAGGAATGTTGAAAAGGTGGAAATTAAAATTGAAATATATGTACATATATACTATAATATATGTACGAGTAGTTATAAAAATGACAGTGGTAATGTTGTGACCATTTTTGCAAACATTAGATGTTTCCGGTGACTGATTGAACATTTACTCACATTTTGTTTGGAGAATTGGCGAAAACAGGCACTGAAACCATTACTTGAGGTAAATTATCTGCTGACGGCGGCCGAGACCTGTGTACCCGATAAGCATAGGTATTTTTATAACAGGAGAATATACAAATGCGAGACCTCGCATCCGAAAAATATTAAGTAACATAATTTTTGCCGAACAGGTGGATTTCCAATCGTTTTTGGGAAGAAAGAGAGCATGACTTTTAACGTGTATGCTAACTTATGACCTTATTTAATATCATAAACATCATAAACGTAGAAAGAGTTTGAAATAATTGTAAAACCTTGTAAGTTTAAAACTCAAGTACTAAAAGATGGGTCCTGACCGTAAAAAGAAAACAATAGAATAATTTAGGACAAAACTTAATTAACAGATAGTGTTCTTTTTATTATTTTAATTTTTCTTTTCATTTTACTTTTACTCTTCCTAACGATAGCCATGCGGCAGATTTATTATCCACGATAAAATCAAACCCATTTTTTGTATTTTTTTTTCTATTTTTATGATTCATCCGGAACTAACCGTACCAACTTGAATTTCATTTTACTACTTTTTCTACGACATTTTGTAGACTATCTACTATCTATGCGTACCACTTCCAGCCACAAAAGGTAGCTGCGTTTGATGGCATATTTATTGAAACAAAATTCAAAATGGGAGCAAACAAAGTGGAGAAATAACAGAAACAGACCTGAAACATAGCGAAATAAAAACGGCATAACCTTGATCCCATATGGAGCTTGTGACACACACACACACAAATATGCATCTGTCATATTACCCACATTCGTCCACCGTTTCACTTTAATCAATGCAAAGCAAAAGCATTTTTTTATGGCTAACTGAAAGAGGAGCAATTCAAAATGCTTTCAGCGTCTGACAGCAGAGCTAACAACAACAACAAATAATAAAAAACCAATTTCGCGCGAAGGAGCGGCTTGATGAGTTTCTTCCCCGAATATTCGAAAGTGATACATATGAACATTTAATAGCAGAAAAAATGCCATGTCAAATAGTTTGAGATTTCAAAGCACTTATTGTTGTTGTTGTGTGCGCGAAAAACACCTGGCGTTCGGTTGCATTAAAGTATGTGTCGTGTGTTCGGTATTATAGCCTATAGATCCATTTACACTCATACATACATATATCATACATTTGTGTAGTTGCTGACGACTCACCTGCAATAAAACAGAGCAAACAACAAAAATTAATTAGATGCAAATTTTTGAATTTTAGTAGGGATACAATTTCGTCATGAATATGTAAAATATATAAAGTTGCTTTTTATAGTGTTTAATTGCTGGTGTATGAATCGATGAAATTTGCTGATGCGCTTGGTTAAAAGTGTATTAAATAAAATTAAGTTATAAACATTTGGCTGAAAACTATATATGTATATAGGGTGTTCCAAGATTAACGTAGGATTGTAATTTGTCGCCATTTCAAGTAATCTTCACAGTTGACGAAAATTAAATACAATTCCGACCATACAAAAGTATGAAACTTCCGAACTACGAAGCTTTCATTATTTTTGAAATATTGTTCAGTAATGAAGACAAGCTTTTCTATCGTGTAACACATATTTATGAAGCATAAACTATCAGCAGTCGATTTGTTGTTTTTTTAGTGTTCCAAACACTTTACTACATACCATAGCGGCGACAAATTTAAATATTGCCTTAATTTTTGGACACCCTGTATTTAATTTCAGTTTTGCATTCATTTTGGGACACTCATTATAAGACCAAATTTTATTCACAAAGTCAACTGATTAAAATAACGTAATAATTTTGTTGTAACTTGCTGCTGTCAGCAAGGTTGCACCTCTGAGCGTTGGTAATTGCGATCGGTAAACGTAGACAACGTGAATATTATTATGGGTTATTAAAGAAATGGAAGGGTTCGAAGAAAGAACTGACAGAATTCCAGATTTAACTCTAAGCAACTACTTTTAGAACCGAATAATTGCACTTCAGAGTGAAATTTTGGTTGAATGATGGCATGTTTATTAAAAATAATATTTCTGCCGATGAATCTTTTCGATCAACTCAACATTGCTTAGAGAAAAATTGTTCTTTTCAGACCCTATTCGGCTCAAGGTGCATACATCGTAATGCCTGGAATATATATCTATTAGAGTTAAAGAGGTCAAAACCCTATCTTGGGGGCTTCATTGACATTTTTTTGGAAAAATTAGTAGCTGCATCATAGGAAAGAGTTCGTGATTGAACCGAAATCACCTTAAATACAACACTGTAAAAATGGAGTCTCAAAATAAGCAACAAATATTTTATGAAAAAAGCTACATCTTATTTAAGTGCTAAGTGGCATTAATGCTTCCGTCCATACCAAGCAACTTATTCAATGACATCCACAGGTCATTCGAACATTTTTTAAGCAATTTTTATGGTTTTCACAAATTTATCGCTTCGATACTGGCGCTCATAAAATCTACCAAAAACTGCTAGCCATTAATTAACGGAATGCCGAACTCTCTCATTGATTTGTCTACTTTAATTAATTAAACGGCAAATGGTTGCATATTTCTGCGCCACCGCAAAAGATTTATGGTCTGCGCTAATTTTTCCACTTTTCGACTTTATATTCAATTTAAAAAACGCATCTTTATTGCCCTAAAAAACGGCTTGCGTCAATCGTGCGATATCTAAGCTGCCAATGAGTATGGGAGATATATGCACGAATATTTGTAGGTGCGTTCATGTGTAATAAAGTCATTGGTTAACCTGCTTTGGCCTAGCTCGGTTGAAATGCCGACAATTTGCATGTTTTCAGAAACGAAAAAACAAATTAAGGGCTCACTAAATCACTTTATGAAGGAAAGACGAATTAAAGAGAAATGAGAGAAATAAAATCAGTATTAAGTAGTTAGTTCATTAAGTTGTCGGAGCCACTTAGCGATTACACTCCAAAGAGAAAACTTCACACATAACGAATTTAATATCATAACTCTTAATGGAACACTGTTTTCGGAAATATAATTTTGTATGGCAAGGTCTTTACTCCACTAAGGGACTTCTCCATTGGCCAAAACAAATGTTAGTGCGTTGGTGTAAGGTCAGGGCTATATGGTGGATCCATCAAAACTTCACAGCCAAGCTCTCACAGTTTTTGCCGAAACATCAAAGACGTGTGTGGTTTAGTGTTGTCCTGATGGAAGACGAAGCCTTTCTGTTTCAGTTCTGCCCGTTTTTTTCACCGTGCATAACTGTTCGAGGCGTCAATTCTGGCTTTGCGATCATTTGTTGAACTTCACCACGCTTGGACCATGATCTTCTTGGCACATTATTGTCATATTTGAACCACTTTTCGACTTTTCGTCTCCTGTTACCATTCGCTTCAGAAATGGTTCGATTTCATTTCGTTTCAGTAAAGAATCGCAGATGCTAATTCGGTCCATTAAATTTTTTACGCAAACATCGAGCTTTTCTTTGTAGTCAGCTTTGGTTTTAATGGTTCAAACCCGTTTGAAGATGAATCTGAAGTTTCTTAGCGATGTCATGGCTGTTAATATTTTCCATAATTTCATAGTCCAGAGATCATTTTTCTTATTGAAATTTTCAGAACGGAAGCGAGCGAACCATTGTTGTGCTACACGAACTGATACAGCATCGGCTCCGTAAACTTCAAAAATTTCATTAATTTTTTTTTTTTGAGTTGAATAAAGTTTAAAATCTCACCTTTCCAACACTAGATATATGACTTCAACGACATCTATTGACAAAATACGAAAATACATTTTCGACTATCCAATAGATTCTAATGATTTCGCTGATTTACATTGAGAATTACGACATTTTAAATGTTCGATTTTCGAAAACAATTTTCATGCTCACAGCTTCATATATTTTTAAGCGCATGAAAAATCTCGGGCTTAAATTATGCACTTCTCGCCGGCAATAAATGCAGTAGTCATGCAATTAAGCAATTTGCAACAGGTTTCGCTCGCATAAACGTCAAAACCAGTGTATGCTTGACATGCCTCATGTGTGGGAAAGAATGAATGTTTAAATAAAATTCAACATTTTCCATAAACCACCAATGAATGGCGCGTTTGCTGTGCTGCGGCTCGCAATAATACGCTAAACTCTAGCTAATAATTCGCAGCTGCACAATGCAACTAAATGTTGCAATTATAATAGTCAAACTTATTGGCCAACTCAAAGCGTTTATCATTCAATTGCCGGTGGCAATAAACAAGCGGGCTTAGACGAGCAATTGAGCAGTTATTCATCCACCAGCAAGAGCCAGCGCCACACTGCTCCACTGGCAGCTGAGCTAAATGCTTGATTTGTGTAATTTTTCATTCACAAAATGATTGCCTAGCAACTGGCTTGCTAGCAAGCACAGGCTGCGGTATGAAATTAGCATCATTGACCGCTCGACTTGTTGCTGCCGTTATTATTGCTGGCCAACCTGTTGGCCCGACACATTGACAGCAATTACTTACAGCTCAGCGGAAGGCCAACACAATGACATAAGCTCCACTAAGCTGCTCTCAGCGATTAATTAACTAAACAAAGCGCTTCAATCATTTCGCATACACACATACATACATACATAAATACCGTAGATGATGCCTCCAAGACTTTTAGTAGCAATAAGCCGACTTTAACTTCAAATTAAAGTGTGTAATCCTAGGCAGATACGAAATTGGAATTTGTAAGCTGAGCATAAGGAGTTCAAAAGTGGTCGCAGTTAGCGGCTAATAGCTAACTTGTTCTGAAGACGCCGCTAACATGTGCACGAAGCTCAGCGCTGCTGTGTTTGTATTAAAATATTGTACAATGAAGCACATCAAATAACATTTGTGAAGAAGACGGGAAAAAACGCCGAAATAAATACAAAAACAACGCACAATTCACGCAACTTGTCAACAATTTGTTCGCTGACAGCTGCACAACAACAACATAAGCGGTTAATGTTAAGCGCTTACAGCGGCGAGGGGAATGTTAGTATACCTCACTACTGTGTATGATTATGTTATGCTATTTTATATAATAAAATTATTAACTAATGAAGCTAAGCTATGTAGACAAACGTGAAATGAAGTTAATAGCTTCAACGGAAAAAGGATATTATAAAAATAGAAAAACAAATTATTATACAACGAGTACAGATACTTTAAGTACATAATCAAATAACAGTGGTCTTGAAGGTCAATTTCGAAAAAAAGGATTTAAGCATTTCATTCTATATACATGTCTGTGACTCGTAAAAATCATACTGATGTATCTTCATATCACCAATCGTAAACTAGGGTTTTTCAGAAATAGACCGATAGGGGCAGCAAAAGACGTCATATGTTTTCCCATTCTTTTGACATTTCTTTTCAATAAGGTTTGCCATTTCATTGTGGAAACATATACGATTCAAAAATAAGTCGAAATTATGAAAAATTACTACCGAAATTCGGTGTCAGTGACTTCAACTATAAGAGCGCTACGTCCAATTTATGGTCGTCATAATCGTCCTGTCAGATCTCAATCGTCTAGTGCATAAATTTTAATCCACAGGCACAGTATAAAGCGTTCTCGTGCCAGTCACACAAAGAAGTGCCCGTAGTTTCGAGCATATTACCGCCGATAGCACATTAATTAAGAAAGACCCAAATCAGTCTCTCACACATCGTTATCAAGCGTTGGGCATCTCTGTGACGACGTTGTACCGAATTATGTGAAAAGATCTTGGCCTAAATTCTTACAAAAGCAAATTGACGCAAGAACTGAAGCCGCTTGATCACCAGAATAGTCGTATGTTCGTGAATTGGGCTGAGCAGCAACTTGAAAATGATTCTGATTTTCACCGAAAAATATTGTTCAGCGATGAGGCTCATTTCTGGTTGAATGGCTTCGTCAATAAGCATAATATGCATTTTTGGTAAGGCAGCAATCCACACTTAGTCTATGAGTCCACATTGCATCCCGAAAAAATTACGGTTTGGTGCGTCATTTTACTGTGAATGGGAATCGCTACCGCTCAATGATAACCAAATATTTTTGGCCTGAATTGGATGACAAGGGGACTTGGGCAATATGTGGTTCCAACAAGACGGCGGATTTATTGAAAACCAAGTTTGGTGAACGTGTTATCTCACGAAGTGGCCCTGTCAATTGGCCGCCTCGGTCGTGCGATTTGACGCCATTAGACTAAGGCCTAAGCCAACAATCCAACGACAATTGATGAACTTCGTACGCAAAGAACTAATAAGGCGCTTGTGTGTGTGATAAGAAAAGCATCTCACGTTCACAACATTTTCGGTTACAATTGTCAATATGGCCTGAAGAAACTTGTAGAAATTTTAAAAGAAATCCCTGATTCACAAATAATTCTAACTTTAATTATCAAACAATTATCGAATAACTACAGTGTCTCGCCCTCCACAAAAGATTAATTTTACGAGGGCTGCTATATATATTTCTGGCCTAGGCAACACTAAGTATTGCCAGGTGCAATCTGACATTTCCATTGGAAAGTTTGACATTTTTTAGCATAACATCACTCAGAACGTTTTGTCATTTAATCGTGAATTGTTTTATTTACAGGGAATTAAAAAATTCATCTCGGCCAAAAAATGGAATTAACTCGTGAACATTTTCGTGCGATCATTTTTCACAACTTTCGACGTGGATTATCACGACAAGAGTGCATCGATTATCACGACAAGAGTGCATCGATGAACTAAAATCTTTGTATGGCTATGAAGCACCATCCTATAGCACTGTGAAAAACTGGTACAACGAATTCAATCGTGGCCGACGCTCGCTCAAAGACGAATTCCGTGAAGGTCGTCCAAAAACAGCCGTTGTGCCAGAAAACATCGATGCCGTACGTGAACTGATAATGCAAGACCGTCATGTAACATACCTTCAGATAGAGGCATGCCTATGCATTTCTCCCACCAGCATACATTCGATATTGCATGAACACCTGGCCGTAAAAAAGGTTTGTTCTCGTTGGATCCCGCACAATTTGACAATCGCTCAAAAAAAGGCTCGTGTGGATTGGTGTAAAGAAATGCTGAAAAAATACGATCGCGGTGCTTCAAAAGACGTTTATAAGATCGTCACAGGTGACGAATCATGGATCTATGCGTATGAGCCCGAAACAAAACAGCAATCGACCGTGTGGGTCTTCCAAGACGAGCCAAATCCAACGAAAGTTGTTCGTGGAAGAAGCACTTCGAAGCAAATGGTCGCCTGATTCTTCGGTAAAACTGGTCATGTGGCGACTGTTCCGCTTGAGCAACGTAGGACGGTCAATTCTGAGTGGTACACCACCTTTTATTTGCCTGAAGTCTTCGGAGAAATTCGAAAAACAAACATGAGAAGACGAATCATTGTGCACCATGACAATGCGAGCTCTCACACATCGGCTCAAACCAGCGCCTTTTTGACCGGCCAAAACGTCGAATTGATGGGTCATCCGCCGTACAGCCCTGACTTGGCACCCAATGACTTCTTTTTATTCCCACACATCAAGAAAATAATGCGTGGTCAACGATTTTCGTCGCCAGAAGATGCTTTTGAAGCATTCAAAAACCATGTTTTGGAGGTGTCTCAATCGGAGTGGAAAAAGTGCTTCGAAAATTGGTTTGAGCGCATGCAAAAGTGTATAAATCTTGATGGAGAATATTTTGAAAAACAATAAAACCATTTTCGTTGATAAATATTCCTATTTTCATTATTAGGCCAGAAATATATACAGCAGCCCTCGTATTTAATAAATTTTTCATTATTCCCAATATTATATCAAAATATTTTCTGAAATTATTTTCTATTTTGCTTAATAAATCATTAAATTTTAAAACAGTCCGATAACAAATAACGGCAATCAATTTGTATAATTTATGGTCAACACAGCGGCTTTTCGTGCTCTTCACGCTCTTAATGCGCTCACAACCCACAAACTATATATTCTCTTCGAATTTAGTTTGAACTTGAAAATGTAAACAGCAATTAATCAAATATTTATTTAAATGTTCTCAGCTGCGTGTGTGTGGGTGGTATGAAGTCGCGCCAACAACAACCACATATTGGTAAACAACAAAACACAAATTACAACGAGAAAGGTCGTAAAAAACTTGTGGCACGACAGCTGAATTTCTAATGTGCGTTTAAACCAAAAAAAAAACAGCAATAACAAAAACATATGTAATATCTATGTAGTAGCTATTAATTGTTGTAAACACACGTGCTATGGAGTTGTATGCATTCATACATATGTTTGTGTGTGTTATTTTGTTAGCGGAGCTTCTTTGCCTGCGCTTTCTGTAGAATGCCTTCGAAAAGTAAAAGTGCGTGCTAACCCAATAAGGAAAAGTCGTAAACACCAAAGGTGACTAAGTGCGAGCATGATAAAATGTTTAGTATGTTGAATAAATAAACAAAG